>NC_087580.1:47429649-48070920 GCF_036250125.1 Pseudopipra pipra | reverse complement strand
CGGAGAGAACTGACTAACAGAGCAGTTCGAACCATCCAGCAGGTAGAGCAGGCTTTACATTCTCAATTTGTTTCACAAATTGATCATTGTCAAATTGTCTAATTTTTCATTTTTGCATATCACAGTATTCCTTTTGTCAAAGCCTGCTCCTGGATTGTTTGAGCTCATAGCTCAAATCATCATTAAGGCTAAAGAAAGGTGCGTAGAGTGTACTGGCAGAAATCCAGCTCGCATTACTGTACCTGTACAATCTCATTACTTTGAGTGGTGTCTGAAAAACATATATGAAGTGCGAGCTGCTTTAGCTGGATTCCATGGCCAAATTTCATTCACCTTTTACATTAAAAAAAAAAAAAAGCCCCTAGATGGTCTTACAGTCTTGAGGAAGACAGATAAAACTGCGGTAGTGTGGAAAACAAAATTTGGATGGCAGCATCAACTTGTTCATCAAGAAAGTTCTCCTCAAATTGTGGAACATCGAGCTGTAACCCTTGCTTTTCAGTTATTTCCTAATCAACCTTTAAATGTTATTACTGGTTCTGCATATGTTGTTAATTTGTTACAGCAACTCGATTAAGTGGTATTGTATTATCCACCCTAAGATGAAACGAAAAGCTGACTGAGAATGGAGGCCTTGGTCCTGACAACATGTTGATGCACTCTGAGGAGAAAAACACTAGGAGAAAGCTGTCCTGTGAGAACAAGGACTTATTTTGAACAAAGTAGCTGCATAAAATGTAAACATGAGAAGAAAACAAGAACAGATTTGCAGAGGGACTGTGAGAAAGTAAGACTGAAAGGGTCCACCTATCAGCTGTGAAAATTATAGTTTGTGTATTTGAATTGACCTATCTGTGTGATATACGTGTGCCTAAAGAGCTGTATTTAAGGAGCTGTAAACTGCAGCTCTGAGCTACTGCTTCTTTTTCCTTCCAATAAACTTTCTTGCTGAACATTTTGTGTCGCAGTCCGTTCCAACAGCAACATCATTTCTTCATTTCTTTTTTTTTTTCTTCTGAGTCAGGGTTGTGTGGTTGAACTCATTCACTTTGGGGAATCCAGCTTTCTTTGCTCTCCAGCACTGAAACTCTGACTGATAGCTTGAGTTAGTCTCCCGATCTGGCATTGCTTCTGACTTTCTGGATAGCATTTCAATCAGATCCCCTCATTACCAGTGCATCTCTCTCTCGGTATTAGCACCTTGGGGCTATATTCTGCCTTTGCACCAATTCCATCTGAAAACTAATAGTAATCCCATTTGAAAGGCAGGGAATTTATACCAGCAGATCGACATTAAAAGGCGCATTGCTGCTACTTTCTACTTCGTTTGCAGGGTACATCAATTCTTCCTTCCTCCTGGTTGTCCTCCCCTGCTCAACCAACACACTGTGTTGCTGGGCAATTTTCACCAACTTGATCACATCTGGGACCACTGTTTTTCTTGCAGACCCTGGAGTGTGCAGTGCTTAGGCCTTGGTTATTAGTTTAACACAATAAATGAAGTCCATTAGAAGAGGATAATTAGGGCTTGGAGAAAGTCACCTCACTTGTTATCTGAGGAGGTTATGTTAAGCCTCTGTAGTTATTAATAATACTTTGCCATGTAGATAACTGGAAATAAAGAGTCACGTTTATCTTCTTTGCTCTTCATTCTTTCACACTGATGTGAAAATGCTCTTTATAATCATTGTTATTATGGTTATTCATAGCCCATCCAGTCAGCCAGGATTGCTCCTGAGATGTTGCTTGAAGTCTTGTATCCATAGTGGCTTGATGATACAGATCAGAGCCACTGGAGCTCTCTCCATTTATATCTCAGAAAACATCCTTGAGAGTCCTAGAAAGTATTTGCTAGCTGTTTTTCAATTGCAGTATCTTGTCCAGAGACCAAAAGTTCTCAACAGAAGCTGACACTATTATAAGAGCCAAGTTTAACAGCAACCCTCTATTTCACTTGCCTTGCCTTTTAATACCAGCTCTAACCTTAAACTTAGACTAAGATGATATGCTACTCTGTGGCTTTTTGAAATCTAGCCTAATGCCCTTTTAATCAAAGTGAATGACCCTTTTTCCTTTCTTTATTTTTAAAGTACTTAAATGTCGCGATGGAAAGCTCTAGACACCTCAATGTGAGAATCCAGGAACTTCGTTTATTGTAGATTGACAACAGCTTAATATACACTCTATAATAGGTTCATGAATATTACAGAAATTAGGCTCATTATTGGTGCTCAGTTAGGTGGTGATATCATCTTAACTGTCTTTCATTGTTTACACAGGTGGCTCGTTAAGTGTCTCTGTTTTGGTAATGCCTAGCTCCTGTTCTTCAACTCAATTTAGAATACCCAAGGACGCTGCTGCTTTCTCACGGCCCTGCTATCTCAGACTTTCTCATGGGCCTAGTCAGACTGCGTCTTATACTTTAGCAGCTCATCCATAGCCTTAGCCATGTTCATATGTCCTCGCATTTCTAACCAATCCTCTATAATTTCCCCCGTTTTTATTTTGGGCCAACAATGCTTTCTTTGTCATAGTATTTGCACGTCTAGTAATACAAGAAAAGGCAACACGAGCTACTACTAAGATTACAATAACTGTCAATATCCATCGTAGGCCTTCCTTAATATAACTTAGAGCCTATTCAGAATAAGGAATCACTATGGTTCAACAGAATCACGTTACACATCTCTAAAATCTTGACACTGGCAGAAAGTATTTTTAAGTTTACACATTCACACATTCATGTAGCTTTTTTCTTTCACACAACATTCAGGTGGCCACCTCAAACACCCTCCTCAATCACACACACATTTTCAAGTAGTCATTGGCTGTGCACTTCTTGTCAGTTTCATAATTCAAAGGAAATTTATGGCATAGCCGCCATCAGCAATCTGCAAATCCTGCATAACTCTCCATGTAAAAGACAAATACAGCAAGACAGAAGAGAATATTATCTTGGAAATCTTCAACCCTTCTTATAGAGCAATGCTATTTTATCATAAAGGCAATAAAGCTACTTTTGCAGGGGGCAAGACTATATCCCCTTCTGTCTCATCGTTCCGTCTCCAAATCTTCTACCTGCACCCTGCCCCTGGGGGAAACAGCCAAATTTCATGTAAGAGAAGCAAAATGGCAAACTATAGGAAATTCTTAACAACCTTCTGCAATATGCAAAAGCTAAGCACGGATGTCGCGTTATTTCTAATCTTACTTCAAAGGATTTTTCGTCAGTCTCCCTTTCTGTTTTTGAAGAAAACATTTGAGAATGCCACGAGCACACTGCATGCTTAACACCTATTGCTGTAAAAACAATGCAATCTTATTTGATTTATAAGTTGGGATATTGTTAATTTTAAGTTGTTTTTTCTCTTTTCCCTTTTTTCCGTGTTTTACCGTCTTTGCCTCCCCCCACGCTCCTCATTGCCGAAGGACAAAGGAGGGGAAGGAGGGGCTGGGCTCACCCAGAGAGATCAGCAGAAGGAACTTAATCACAGGGTCTGCTTAAGAAAAGACAAAAACATAGGAGAGGGAGAGAACAGCTGCAAACAGGCACATTTCAGAGAAGGGGTGATTGGTGTAACGGGGAAAAAGAGAAACAGCTTTCCCCCTCCCCCGACTGCACCCCCCAATGTTTTTGCTACCGTAATTAACTCTAGGAAGAGGAGCAGCACCAGGGAAAAACCACTCGCTGCAAAGAAGGGAAGGGGAACGCACACCCCCCGGGACCATGGCTGTCAGCAGTGCGGGGGAAACAGAGCCCCCCCGCCGCCCGCCGCGCCCGGGGCCGCCTGCGTGCACGCACGCGGGCGCACCGCTCCGAGCCGGGGCCACGCAGGCGGCGCGACCACTGCTACTGCCCCGCTGCTCGGCGCCGCCCTGTAGGCACCCGGCACAGGCGGACAGACCCGGCGCTGGCACGGGTTCACTCAACACGGCGGCATAAGCACACAGCGCCGTGAACACAGCCACAAATGCGCAGCGCAGTCCCGCTGCACAGTTCAGATGAAAAGCTGGAAATGTCTTAAGGTGGAACTCAGTCATAGTGTTCGTAAAGTTTATCTCTGGTCAATCAGCAGTACTTTCACGCTGCAGCCGTTGTCTCCGATCGTCCTGGAAATGCACTGCCGAGACGCTAGCACCGCGTTCATGTTGGTAGGGCCGCTCCGTTGTCTCCGGTCCCGTTCCGTGATCTCTGGTCCCGCTCCGGCTCCCTTCAACTCCGCTCGACTCCCTTTTTACACGATTTCTCCGTATGATGGTATCCAGTAGCATCCTAATGTCCTCAGACTGTGCTTTAATGCCTTTTACTGTTCCAGATAACAATCGCCAAATTGTAAGGAGGGAAGCAGCAACTTTTTCTCCCTTATAGGCAGCAGTAAAGAGTTTATCACTAAGTTCTTTCCAAGTAGAGATAGTGTGAGAAATAGAAACCCAATCGGGCAATTTCCAATCAGAATTTATTATATGATAAAAGCAAATTCAGCGCTGGGTGATCAGGGAAGGGGTTCAACAACTCCCAACGCCTGTCACACCCAAAGAAGATAGTTGTCCTACATTTATTTCCAGCTACTTCATGAATATTCATTATACATAAGCATAAACATTACACATTGTTGAGTCAGACATTCAACAGATGTTTTTGCTACAAAGTTATAACTTTCAAGAAAGGTCCTATTATCTAGCACCCATAATATATTGTCAAATCAGACACTCTGCAGATGTTTGCTTGCTACAAAGTTATAAATTTCAAGAAAGGTCCTATTATCTATCTAACTAAACAAAATTGTCTCACTATAAATCCTACACAAGGTAAAAGGGAGGTAACTTGTTTTATCTCTTTATAGGGGCCCAATTAAGTTTTACGACTTGTTTTTCTTTTCTCTCCAGGTCATATTGACCCTTCACTGTTTCCTCTTAATCAACTCGAATTATTTTCTCAGTTTATCACAATCCTTCCCCTCTTTCTATAAAATTATTAATTCGAGTTTTTTTGTTTTAATCTGGACAATATTAATTTGACATTTTCTTTGTCCCGAGAAGGTGGAGTTCTGGTGACCAACAGTACCTTGGCACTTTGAGCCGTCTTTGGATCTATCGGCATTGTTGATATTCGCATTCCTTGTACTACAGAAACTATCAATCTAATGAAACAAGGGATTAAACATGGTAAAAATATTATACTGGCCAACGCGCATAATAGAAAGAATCCTACTTTCTTCCACCAAGCTGTTCTTAACAAGTTATCTCACTATTTGCTGTCAAGCATGGAGTTCTATTTCTGTACAGGTACATGAGTCAGTTTTCTGATATCCTCTGCAATATCCATAACTGCCTGTCTATTATCATCAATTTGTAAGCAACAATCCGAAGTGTTAAATTTACCACACACCCCCCCTTCCTCAGCTAACAGATAATCTAAGGCGAGCCTATTCTGGTACACAGCTGCTCGGGTTTTTGATTGCTGACTTGTGATTAGATCCAGAGTTTGAACTGTCTTATTGGCTACTATTTCCATGACTGCTTGGAGGCGGATAATCCTATTTAGCATGTATATGGGGTTCGATAACCCCAGGACCCATCTTGGGCCCAAGTAGCTGGTCCGTAAGTAGCAATGATTCGTTCAGGAGGCCATTCATCATCGTACCACTTTTGCGTTCCCCCAATGTCTTCCCTTTTTTCTTGGCGTATGGTTCCATAATCATCATACAAAGGTACACCTAAACTCATACCTTTTTCAGGGGGCAGCAAGAAGAACCCTGGTTGGATTATACCTAGTGTACAGACTCCTCTCCAGTCTTTAGGGAGCTGTGTATATGCTCGCTTTCCACATATCCAAAATAATCCTTCCGGAGCTGCCCATTCTAAATCAGTACTACTTGCTCGGTCCCAATATATTTTTAATTCTTTTATACTCTCAAAAGGGTTTTTCACATCTGTGTCATTACACCACCAGCTTTGAGCTTCATCATGCCAAGTACAATCTGCAGTCTTATTGTTAGTCCAATATCCTAACGGTTTCTTTGGCCACCAGTATTCTCCTGTGGTATTTATTATTTTCACTGATAGGCATGGGGACTCTCCTACTTTAGTTTTATATGTTTCCCTACCTCTTCGTTCAATGCATTCTTGCCCAATTTCGTCAGAAACTAGAATCCAACCTTGGGGCCTAGATTCTGATGCTCTCTGGGAGTGATTCCATTTTAAAAATTTCCCATGGGGTGAGACCAGTACCTTTCTAGGGCCACTCTTCTGTCATCAAAGGTCCACTACAAATCCAGCACTTAGGTAAATTCAGGGTTTGAATAATATGTTCCACTAGATCAATATATAGATTAGTTCCTGCATTCCATCACCGTCAGAAATGTCCCAATGGCCTTCTTGAGTGAAACAAATCCATTCCTCTCCCTTAGGACAGCTAAGTCCCAGCCTGGTTCCCCCTTTTCCTAAATTTTTGCCACCCATATTTGCCGAGAATCCGTGTTGCAAGTATTCATTTCTCTAGAGTCATAGCAGACTTTGTTGACAAATGAGTGGTAGCTTAAGCTTTGAATCATACGACCTTTGTATCGTGTAATTTGGTAGCATTTTGCACACTCGTCAGACAGGGCATGAGCCCAAAAGCAGCAGAGTATCCAAAAGGGTCCAGCATAACTTAAGCCTCCACGGCCCATGCCCAAACGGGGTTGCATCCCGTGGCTGGCTGTCAGTGGCAGGTTCAGAGGTTAACCTGGTCTTGCCCCTTTTAGATTTTCTAATTTAATTAAGGCCCAGTTTTTCCGTTTCCAGGTAAAGGTTCACTTTATCTCACAACAACGGATTCTGTCAACAAAATTATTATTCCCACTAATTAGTCAATATATAAATTGTTAGCCATTGTGACATTCTTTACCTGGGGTCTATAAAGTTAAAGTCATCCAGCGGGCAGTCAATTTGGGCTGTTTCTTCAGAGAATTTCTCCGCACTGTATCTTAATGCTGCATACCAGTCAGTTTCAAATATTTCCCAATTTACTGGTAATAACAGTTCCCACCCACAGAACAGCTTATTTATCTGTACTGACTCCAATTGGGGTTGACCTCCTTGTGTGTCACGACACACAGGGCAATGTATATGTCGGTTAAAGGCCACACAGGACCATTTACGGTGACCTTGCCTACACTGACACTCTACCCAACCATCATGCTGAGCCCACGGATGTTTTATACAGCGTATACGATCTGGTGGTGGTGGTCCAGGAGTTAGGGGATCTTCTTTTTCAAGGTCACAAGCTAACACCAGGATTGGGTTAACTAAACGATTAGTAAAATATGCACCTGCCCCTCCACTCTGCCAGGAAATTGCTCCTTCTTTCCAGGAAACAAAACGCTGTCTCCTAAGAATTTGTCCTGGGACTAATTGAAACCAAGATCTCAAGCTAGGTTTTATACAGAAACTTTCAGGAAATACTTCTCGGGTCTTTAAGTCTCTTTGTTCTGGGGATAACTCATTCCAGCCTTCGATATGTTTTCTCCATTCAGGTGATGAATTCATAAAGGTCTTTTTTGGAGTTTAAGTCGTAGGTCCCCAGGCGCTGACGACACAGTCCACTCTTTCAGGGGTGATGGAGCAACAAGTCCCTTCACTCTGGTCGCGTGTTTGCATTTGCAGTTGAGACATGTGTCTACTCCTGCATAAAAGTTGTTCTCATGGCTTCTCAGTTTGAATTTTAGTGGTACAGCTTCCAGGGTTGTTTGCTGGAACAAACTGCCTGTGAACATTTAACTTCTGACACATTGTTAGTTTACATTCAAGACAAAAACCCCTTTCCGAGTTAGGGTAGGAAATATTCTTTCACAGGTTATGAGCCTGCGGCAGTTTTAAAAGACAGGGGATGCAAGGGTTAGTAAATAGTTTCTTTTCCCTTAGATAGTTCTCACAGTTTTCAAAGCACCACCTTATTACCTTATGATATATATATATTGCACCGGCGGGTTTTAGTTTTTGTGTTCGCCGGGAATTTACACTGCTTTTGTCTTCCCTCCCCTTTCGGTCTGATGGGGGAGCGGAGGGTTCCGAGTTAGACTGGACTGGGACTCTAGCTACTAACACCGCTCTTTTGTTCTCTTGCAGCCTCTGCACCCCAGCCGATCTCTTGCTCGCAGCCGCTAAGGTGTTATGAGTTACTCCGCTCGTGTTGGCCACAGCCAGGAAATAATTTGCCTTTGCCCCTGCTACGGCCCCCGCTCTGTCTGCGAAGGTGGCAGCAGCTCCTGTACTAAACTTAGATTTTGCTTGTCCCACAGTTGGATTTATCCTCTCTGTGCGCGTGGTTAACGCTGTCCCGGCACTCGCATCTGCTGTCTCTGCCTGGACCACAATAGCAGGAACTAAAACTTCTTCACTAGTCAGAGCAACAACTAGGACTAGCTTTTCCTGTCTTCGCTTTATTGTGCTCGCCACAGTTTTAAACTTCGGGATTGCTTTCTGCTCTAATTTCGCTCTCTCTGTCCCCAGATCGTTTCCTGTCACACACATTCCCACTGTATCACACACAGGTAACACTTTTTTCTTCACGGCGCCAGCCAGTTCTGTCGCCATGGTAACGGTCATTCCGGAAGCCTCCCCTGCTCTCTGAGCCGGGAGTTCTGTTGCCGCAGTAACGGCTGTTCTTATAATCGCCTCACCGCCCACCGTACTAACTTTCTGCTTTCTGTTCTGATATACTGCCCAAGCTATCTCTAATAATTTCTTCTTTATATCGTTTGTGGACTGCCCCACAAACAGGTATACCAGCTGTTTCTTTCCCAAGTCTGATTCTAAATCAATATCAATATATTTTCTAACAGCATCTTTCAATCTGCTCAAAAAGTCTGTGGGCTTTTGCTTTTGCCTGGTTTCATACATTTTGACCCAACTTATTTCTCTTGTCGTTTCCTCTACAACAGTACAGCCCGCAGCAAACTTTGGGGTCTCTCTTGCACTCTCTTACACTCTCTTGCACTTTCTTACAGCTCTCATATCAGTAGCGTCACCGACAGAATCAACTGCCTGAGCACCCATCAGTGGTGCTGGGCTACTCGTTCTCAGAAACACCTCTACATTTGGGGCCGTCGCCCCCCCCTGGGGCCGATGCCTTCTCTTCACTGCTACTGATACAACTATCAACCTTAGCTGTTACTAGTTTCTCTACTTTTGAGCTCACTTCTGCCGTTGTTATGGCAACTTTATCTACCCCGGCAAAGCTGCCAGCTGCGGCAGAGCTACAGACTGCTTCCCTGCTAGGTGGAACAGACAGGGCAGACCCCGCAGCCATTGCCCTTGTGGGGCCGGGAGTTTCTCTTGCTGTTACTCCCGTTGCAATCAAACTAGATGTTATTTCTGGGCTAGCCAGCCCCGCAGCGTCTGCGTAAGCCTCCCTCTGCTCTGCCGCGCTGAAAGCGGCTTCAACAAAAGTTGATTTCACCTGCACCTCTGTGCGTACTCCAACTAAACCGACAGGACTCACTCCCGCTGGACCCGAGCTAACTTCTCCAGAGGCTTTAATTTGCCTAATCCCTCCCGGTGCAGCCAGATCCGCACCAGGGGTCCTTCAATGGCTCCTTCCTGCTCAGCCAGAGCCGGTCCAGGAGGAGTAACCACCACCCCGGCAGCTCCAACTCCCCCCACCGCTGCTGCAGCAGGGAGTCCGATTTGTGGAACTCCCGGGCTACTCTCTCTCCTGTCAGGTGATATCAACATATCTAAATCATCCTCTCTGGTGTTCTTAAATAGGATTTGTGGGATAGGAGCAGCTTTGACTCGATCTTTCTTTTTCCCTCTTTTTCTAACTCTATTTCCGATTTTTCTGCCCCTTTTGAGCTTTCGTTTCTCTTACCTTCCACCCCCAATCCAGGGCGTGTTAATAGGAACAAAAACAACTCTGCGTATCGAATTTCCCGCCACCTCTGTTCTACATGTAAAAGCGAGATTAATTGAAACACTGTGTTCAGTTCAAACGGACCAAATTCCGGCCATGCTACTCCTCTCATTTGTCCAAACAACGGCCAAGCATTTAGAGACAGCCTACACAGCTCTTCCTTCTTTAAAGATGTCTCAGAACCAGCTAACGTCTTTCAATGTTTTAAAACCAAACTCAGGGGGGATTCTTTAGGGATCTTAAATTTTGAATCCACACCACCCATGCTTGCAAAACAAAAGCAAACCACAGTCACACACTGGGTTTCAAACTTGCTACCTTTAGGTTACAAGGCTGTTTCGCAACCTCTCGGCTATTTACCGAGTCACACCGACTGCAGAGCCCCACTGGCTCTCCCACAGCGTCAGAGCACCGGAGGGCGTCCCCTCCAAACCACACAGCCCTAGGCTGACCCGCTTTGACCTGGGTAACTGGCGAACCCCCGTTCGCCTCCCCTGAAAATTGACTCTCTAGACTGTTCCGAGGGCCCAAGTCAAAATTTTCAGGAATCTGTGCCCCCTATCCCGGGACACAAAACTTTCCCGCAGCTGCTAACTAACCAGATAGGTACCGTTTCCTTATTTTTCTTTAGTCCACCCAATCATGCAGTACTGAATCATTTTTGGTTTTTCTTTATTTTTAGTACTCTCCCTCTTTTCCCAGTTTAAAATCCTTTCCCCTAGCGGACTGTCTAAGGGTATATCCGCCAATGCCTGCCTGCTCCTTTCCTTCCTGGGGCAACTTAATTTACTAATTCCCTGCCCCATATTCCTGAGGTCCCTTCTAAAGTTTTCCTACCTTTCCACCAATCTTCTGGGATCCCCTCTAAGATTTTTCACCGACTCAGTGGTCCCTTCTGAAAAACTCCCACCGACCCCAGAGGTCCACTCATCAATTCAACCGCTTCGTCCCTTCACCTGCCGCATTCCTCGCGGAAAAACGGAAACGAGGTTAGAAGGACTCCACTATCGCTTTGCAGCTACGCTGCGTCTCATTCATCATTCACTCCGACCTCTTTATCCGCCCCCCCGAAGTGATACTCACAGTCCGTTGTTCTCACTCGGGTCTTCGTGCACAAGAATTATGGGCTTTTTGCTGCAGCACTCCAGGAGCTTTTTAATTCCTTGCTTTTATCATATACATGTGTTACCCTTGGTCCTTGTTGAAATATTAGGCCTGTGAATAGGCCGCTGAAAAGCAGCGGGGGCGCTCCTATCTCAGGCGCTAAGTATCTCCCAGAACACAAAGGGTATCACGTAGGGCGAAGTCACCAAGTTTGTGAGAAATAGAAACCCAATCGGGCAATTTCCAATCAGAATTTATTATATGATAAAAGCAAATTCAGCGCTGGGTGATCAGGGAAGGGGTTCAACAACTCCCAACGCCTGTCACACCCAAAGAAGATAGTTGTCCTACATTTATTTCCAGCTACTTCATGAATATTCATTATACATAAGCATAAACATTACACATTGTTGAGTCAGACATTCAACAGATGTTTTTGCTACAAAGTTATAACTTTCAAGAAAGGTCCTATTATCTAGCACCCATAATATATTGTCAAATCAGACACTCTGCAGATGTTTGCTTGCTACAAAGTTATAAATTTCAAGAAAGGTCCTATTATCTATCTAACTAAACAAAATTGTCTCACTATAAATCCTACACAAGGTAAAAGGGAGGTAACTTGTTTTATCTCTTTATAGGGGCCCAATTAAGTTTTACGACTTGTTTTTCTTTTCTCTCCAGGTCATATTGACCCTTCACTGTTTCCTCTTAATCAACTCGAATTATTTTCTCAATAGTAAAGGCAGTTACAGTGTTCGCTTCATATCCCTGGCCCTTACATGAAAGCAGCATCTGCCGCAAAGCCAGTTCGTCTTAACTCCCCGCTTTCCCAGAAAGCATTGGAGCAATGATAGTGCCGCCTGTCCCTCCATTACCTAAAAAACGTGTTACCACGCTTTGTGCAGCCCTTTCCACGAGACTTTGCGGCTTTGTCGGCGGGCCTCCTTCTTCAGGAGTCTTCCCGGGCACCGGGTCCTGGAAGCACGGAACTTCACTCTTTCGCCGTCCGAAATCCCCGAAAGGGAGGCGTCCGGCAGCGGCAAGTTGAGCTCTTTTTCGTCCAGCCCTTTCGCCTTCTTGTGCTGCACGGCAAGACCGACCGAAACTCCTACGTTCGACCACGGCTGCGAGAACCCGACTTGGCTCTCGGGAGTCCGACTTGACTCCGACCCAGGAAATCCGACTTGATCTCCTAGGGACCCCCTCTGGTCCCTGTACACGGGCGCCAAAATTTGTCGCGACGGAAAGCTCTAGACACCTCAATGTGAGAATCCAGGAACTTCGTTTATTGTAGATTGACAACAGCTTAATATACACTCTATAATAGGTTCATGAATATTACAGAAATTAGGCTCATTATTGGTGCTCAGTTAGGTGGTGATATCATCTTAACTGTCTTTCATTGTTTACACAGGTGGCTCGTTAAGTGTCTCTGTTTTGGTAATGCCTAGCTCCTGTTCTTCAACTCAATTTAGAATACCCAAGGACGCTGCTGCTTTCTCACGGCCCTGCTATCTCAGACTTTCTCATGGGCCTAGTCAGACTGCGTCTTATACTTTAGCAGCTCATCCATAGCCTTAGCCATGTTCATATGTCCTCGCATTTCTAACCAATCCTCTATACTTAAATCAACTGGAATAAAATCAGAATTTTACTAGGTGAACTCAACATTGGTTGTTTTGGGTTTAAAAAAAAAAAGGCTTAAAAATGGAAGCATGTATTGCCTCAGAAGAATCTGTATTTTAAAATATTTTTCCCTAGAAATATTTTTGATTTCTATCACTCTTTCTGGTAGCCTGTGTGAACACACACACACACACACACAAAACAACTCCCCAAAAAAACTTCATCAAAATCCAGGTACTTGGGGAAGAGAGCTGGCGTCTTTTCTCCTCAGAAGGATTCTAGTCATGGAGCATTTGCTTTATTAAAATTACAGGTAAAGCAACAGTTAGCAACTAACTTCATTCAGCACAACCATGCAGTCACAGATCACCTCAATGAACAACTACTTTCAGCTACTTGCACACCCATTCCTTTTCTTTGTGTCCACTATCAGCTTTATAGAAGATGTGCTCCAATTTTTTTCTGACCCAGTCTGTCAGGTATCCCACATGGGAACCCTTCACCAAACACATTCATAAGATCAGGGTAATTCAATTGTCTTTTTTTGGAGAGTGCCGCCTAACAGCGTAAGGGAGACCCCTCAGCAGATCTTCCCATGTGTTATCCCGTTGCCAGCAAACTGTCAGCACCTTATAAAGGACTCACTCTAACAGTTTACAGAATAACACTCTTTATTAATACAAATTGTGACAAGTTGATAAGGTTTGTGGTCGTCTATCTGCAAGAATACACTTAAAGCAGTCTAATAATACTATAAAGCAAACACAAGCACAAACTCTAAAACAAAACAATACTACTGTATTATGCAGCAAAACACAAGCTCTAGTCCTTAAAGCATTAGTCAGCGCACAGAGAATAAGTTTCTCACCTAACCGGTGTGATAAACAAAGTCTCGAGCTTCTCTAAGTTTTTGAATAGGAGTTTATTATATGGTAAAAGCAAGCAGCTGGCTGGGTGACAGAAATGGGGACCAGTTTCCCAAATCTGCACGCCTACTACAGGGTACATTTAGTATTTATCTTAGCTACTTCATGCATATTAATTATATCATATACATATACATTCTACAGGTTTTTGCTAAGTATTTAATATATGGGTTTTCTTACAGCTAAAGTTAAATGATTATCTCTACAACCAGTCATAATTCATGCATTCTTGGATGAACAGGCACCTAGAAGATTTAAAGTTCTACCATATTTTATTCTTAGGATAGTAGGGAGGTTTAGGGCCCCTTGACCTTGTAAGGGTCTGTTTTATTTCTTTATGGGGGTGTAATTAAGTTTTACAATCCATTTGTTTTATTTTTATGTAATCACCCATTTGTTTCACGAATCACAATTATTTATTTATTACAATCCCCTCCTTTTTTTTTTATTAACTTATTGATTCGTGATTTTTGATTTTTATAATATTAACTTTTTATATTTTGTCTTAGTTATTGTATACAGTAATAGAGTCAAAAGTTTCAAAAATGTCTTTAAGTTTCCATTCTTCGGTTTATGTCTTAATTTTATTTTAAATTTTCTGTTGGCGATGTTGTCTACGCAGATCTTGGCGTTTTCTTGACTTTGGTGTAATGTATTTAAGGAAGTTGCTTTTTTTTTTAATTTTTGTTCCCGGTGTATTTTGGTGCTGAAAAAATCTCCAGGAGCAGTTAATTAGGGGTGAGATAAGAAAGGGTTTATTCTGCCAAGGCAAGATGTTACAGGACGCGCGCCCGCCGTGCCTGAGAGGTTACATTTTATAATACCATCCATCCAATACCAGATGTGCCCACCCTGTGGCCTTTCCTCTGGTCCGCCCCGGGTCCACCTCTTTGAAATGAGTCTGCGGTGTATTTTGGGACCCCCCCTTCATCATCTTCAGCATCATCAGAGCACAAAGGGTACATAGTTACCTAATTCCTGACCTATTCTGTGGTTTAGGCCCAGATATGCTGTTCTGTCAACTGTCTAGGCCTTGCCTTGACAAAAGACTAAACATTTTCTATTAGATTTGGGGCTATGAGTGATATAGGGAGGATAGAATGGGGTAAGAGGGTGCTAGAGAGAGGGAAAGGAACAAGGGACAAAAGGGAGGGGGAGATTGCTGCTTTTAAAACTTACTTATAAAACTTAAAAGTCTTACAAATATTAGAAAAATAAAAAACCATTAGGGGCTTAAGACATCATTTTGATTGCAGTTCGTGTAATTAGCATCACTTGATATAGATTTTTCACTTTGGATCCAGGGGTTCACCTGTAAAAGATCTTACATATATATAATCTCTAGGTATAACATTATTAATTGGCCTCTCGAGGTTACAAGCTTGTTTCGAGGATTAGCTCTTTAACATTTTTGTTTTTTATAAATGTACAATGTAATTTTTAACAGTACTTTTATCATGTTTCTGGCTAGATTAGTTTGACAAGGATACGCCTCAGGTCAACCTGAAAAAGTGTCAGTGAGAACAAGCAAATATCTATACCCCTCTTTTTCTGAGTAGTTCTAAAAATAGATTTGCCATTCTTGTCTTGGATAACTATTTTTTTCTATATGTCTTAGTTGAATTTTGCTATGCATCTCCTGTCTCACAATGGTATAGAGATTTCGTGTTACTATATTTTGGTTTAGATATTTGTATAGAGCTTCCGCTCCTAATGTGTTTTCTTGTGTTCTGTTATGATGTGCTCATAAAATAGGATATTACTAACTTACCCTGTGGTGTCTTGGCCCATTTGTTTTTCTTCTATTTTTCCTCTTAAATTCTGGATTAACTTTCAGTCTTCTTTAGAGTATCTAGGCTCTGTCTTTGACTACTGAATTTGAATTTTACCATCAGGGATCAAATATTGGATTTTGCTTTCTTCTGCTTTTACTGCCCTTTTTGCCTCCGATCATCCATGGCATTTCTTCTTTCATGGCCAGTAACATCCTTTTTTTGGTGAGTTTTTCAATGCATAATAGCAACTTTTCTGGCAACTGAAGTGTTTTTCGAGTTAAGGTATTGACAAGGAGGGCTCTTGCCTTTATTACTTCATTTATCGTGGTTATTGCATATCTAGCTTTACGTCCTCTTTTCTAGACAAAATTTTTTCTGTGAACCAGAAGTTTTTAGCATCTTTCAGGGGTTCTTCTTTCAAGTCTGGTCGGCTGGAGTATGTTGCTCTTATTGTCTCTAAGCAGTCATGTGCAACTGTATTTTTGGTGGCTTCTTGAAGAAAAAGCTGGATTGACAATATTAGTGATTATTTTGTTCAGTCAGTGTGGCTTGGTATTTCAGAAAGTGCTGAGGTGAAAGCCAATGATTTAAATCAAGGACTGGAGCCCTCATCAGTTTTGTTTTAGCTTATGAAAAGCTTTATCAGTTTCTTTACCCCAAGTGAGTATGTTGGACTCACCTTTATGAGTTCACACAGGGGCTTTACCAGAAGTCCATAGCTGTAGATCTATAAACAACATCATTCGGTCATTCCGAGTAATGTTTGGAGCTCTTCCTTTTTCTGTGGCCAGGGAGTCTGGCAGATAGCTTCTTTCTTTGCTATTTTTAGGGTTTGTTGTCTTGCAGTGATTTTGTAATCGAGGTAGGAGACTTGTTGTATAGCTACTTGAGCTTTCTGTGGAGAGACTCAGTACTCAATTAATCTGAGACAGTTTAGTATGTTAACAGTTCATTCAATACATATTATTGTGGATTTTCTTTCTCGTGAAAGGATTTTCTCATTTAAAAGCAAATAGTGATTAACTTTCAGGGCTCCAGGGCAGGCAGAAGGAAGCATCTTTTAGATCCAGGACAGTAAACTATTTTAGCTCTGGTGTTAATTTAGTCAGCAGTGTATATGGATTTGCTACTATGGGGTGCAAACCTTTAGTTATTTATTGCTCTAAGATCTTGCACTATCTTATAATTCCCATCAGGTTTCTTTACTGGTAAGATGGGAGTATTATATTTTGATTTATATTTTTTAATAACTCATGTTTAATAAACTTTTCGATATTGTGTTGAATCCTTTCCTGATTCTCTATTTTTAGGGGATATTGTTTAATCTTTATTGGCTGTGCCACTAATTTAACTTTTACTTCAATTGACAATGTTATTTTTGCTCTTCTTGAAGTTTTCGAAACTCATACTTTGATCCGTTACTACTTCATGTATGCTGCTTGAACTTTGAGTGTCTATTAGGGCAAGATTTAAAATCTCAATCAATTGCTCCTTTTTACTTTGAATTTTATTTTGTTCTGTTCAAATTTAATTTCAGCTTTCAATGGCTTTCATAAGTCTCTTCCCAGTAAACAAACTGGTGAGTTTGGCATGTATAAGAATCTGTGGATTTCAAATTGCTTTTCTAATTTGTATTTTAAAGGTTTCAAGAAATGAGCTTTTTCTGTTTGACCCATGGCTCCCCTTATCGATACAAAACTTACAGCAGTGGGTACTAAAGTTTGATTAATACCTAAAATGCAGCTCTTGTATTGACTATAATTATGCTTCCTGATTTTTGTTCTTTTAGCCTTTTTGTATTGGGGATCTTGGGGCTATTTATAGCCTTTTAGGACTTAGCACAGCCCCTTAGGATTCGGTCTAGCCTCACCCCCTTCCCCCCAGGTACAAAGGAGTTAAATTCTCTCCCTGCTCCCCTTTCCCCAGGATAGCTGTAGTAATCAGAAAGTATAAAAGGTTGGTAAACTGTTAGGACAGAATATTTACAAATCAGAAGATAACAAAAGACAAATATAATAGTCACGGTATTATCCAGTGTTTTTATAGTATTATTCAAAATTTCAGTCTGATTTTGTATATGCATCACTTTTTGGAGATTGATATTTGTTCATTTTCGCACAAAAATCTTTCATCCATACCACCTTCAATCCGAGTTTTGCTGTCTTTGCTTGGTTACCAGGTCTGTCTGCTGAAATGAACTTTTTATAAATAGCTAATTTCCAATATATTGCCAACCCATATCGAGAGTAAAGCAGTGGTTCCCCTTCTTATTTTACCACAGCCCCGCCTTTCTCGTGTTAGCTTGTTTAATGGGTGAGGGGAGGGGTCACAGCAGCGGCTCGTCCAGGGGAGAGTAGGTTGCCCTCAGTAACTGAAATAACTGTCTTGCCAATCACTGTAAAAGCGGTGACTCCCCTCCTCCTCTGTTTCAAAAACATGATTTTCAACACAGAATATTCATTAAAACTATTTTCATGTACATTTCCCAAGGCAACGAACAATCTGGCATTGTTTCAGGTTTGTGAGGATCTCTAAAAGTGCCAAACTTGAGACACAGGTAAGCAAAATAATCCATTTTATCACTTGTGAACACATACCAGCTCTTCTAAAATCAAATTTTTAACAGTAAAAACTTCACAACGCTTTCTTCTACTACATTGACAAATACAACCACAGACCCACTACAGCAGGGTTTCCAACACAGCATAAATCAATCACTTTCTCTCTTCCTTCTCCTCTCTCTTTATCACTGTTCAAAACCTTCTCCAAATTTAACTGCAAATATGGGTGAAGACATTCAACTGCATACATATACATACTTTTAGGACCTGGTGTTTGTTGTTCTAAAGGACAAAATATATTACAGAAATAACTTTCCTCTTCTCAAGTCACCAAAATTAAAGTTATAGACTCCCTCATCCTGCTCCTGCAGGACACCGCTTCAGTTTCCCCCCTTCCCCCCTCCTCCCGCTCGGGGAAGACAGAGAAAAAGCAGCCAAGAGCCAAAGCTGACACTTCACTCCGCGATGCCTCCGGGGTGTGTCGGGAGGAGACGCCGACTCTGCGATGGCACACAGTGCCCTCAGTTCGTATGCCAGGTCAAGGTAGATGACTCACACGGGCAGGCCGCCGGCAGCCGGGCTGAGGAGGGGTCTGGCGTTGGTGAGCGCGGGGGGGGAGGGGCACTGGCAGTGTGAGCCCGCTCCCTACAGAGATCTGTCTGTTTATCACAGGGTTTGGGGCACTGCTCGGACAGGTTGCTAGGCCGATCCCAGCATGTTTCGCGTGGGCTGGTAGTGCAAAAGGGGAGGTCTAGTCGTTCTCTCCAGTGCTTGAAATAAACTGCTAAATTTAAACTTGTTTTTCGAGAGGTATTGTGAATTTTTTTCTCTTTGTTCTAATCACTTCGATTGTAGTTTTACTGGCTTTACAATTTTGGGGAACTTTGGTTATATATTTTCGAATAGATTCAGTCTTTACTACAAATTTATATTTTTCACCTTGAGGTTTTAATTCAGTTTTGTCAAGAGCTGGTTACAGTGTGTTATTCTTGGAAAATAG
The DNA here is from genome assembly GCF_036250125.1 of Pseudopipra pipra. Lineage (NCBI taxonomy): Eukaryota > Metazoa > Chordata > Aves > Passeriformes > Pipridae > Pseudopipra > Pseudopipra pipra. Next base: position 48,052,030 of record NC_087580.1, on the reverse strand, counting down.
AGCTCTTGACACTTTTAATCTCATTTATTTTATTCAAATAGTTTCAAGTCTCTGTCTTTTCAGACAATTTCTTCTTAGATGACCTTTTCTTTTACAATAAAAACATTTTACTGCCTGGACTCTTGAAACAATTTGTTGGGGTCTGCTCATATATATTTTTTGGGCTTCTCTCAGTAAGTCTTTGAGCTCCCCTTTTTCCCATTCATCTGATTTTTTTAGTTCTCTTTTAATATCACTCCAGGCATAACTTATAAAGTGGACTTTCAACAATATTAGGCCAGCTGGTGTATCAGGACTAATGCCTAAATATTGCTGTAAATTTTTCTTTAGTCTTTCTAACCAGGTAATAGGGGTTTTATTTTTTTCTTGCTGATCTTTAAATGCCTTTTTGACATTTTTCTCATGGGGAACAGCCTTTTTGGTTCTTTGGGTCAAGGAAGTACAGTACTCAGTCAGGGCTGAGTTACATTCCCAATCGAGTCCGAAGAATTTGTTTAATTGTTCAGCTACTCCTAAGAGGTCTTCTATCAGTTTCCCTATTTCTTTCGTTGTTTTTAAGCTTTTGTCTTCTTCACCAGAGCTTTCTTGATCTACTAAAAAGGCTCTGACGTTTCTTAGGGCTGTCTGTTTTTTTCTTTGGGCTTTAGTTCTTTTGGGACTTCCATACCCCTGATTCAACAGGGCCGTGAGGTTTACAGCTGAGGGAAGTTGTGGAGAGGGAGGGGGAGTATTTCTTGGGGCTGTGGGAACTACAACCGAGGGAGTTTGTAAAAGATAAGAAGGGTTATAGGGGAGAGGTAAGCTACCTAATAATTCCCATTTCGCTTCTTTTGATCTCTTTTCTATTGGCCTTTCTTTGGTTAACTTACCAATATTCTCAATATCTTCCCAATTTGATATCATTACCCCCAAAGGACTGGTAGGGGTAATATCCAGCAATGCCTGCTTGGGCAATGCCTGCTTGGGCAACGCCTGCTTCCTCCCTTTTCTCTTGGGGCTACCTTTCTTACTGAATCCTTGCCCCATAGTTTTCTGAGGTCCCTTCTAGAATCTCTCCACCGACTCTCTGGGATCCCTTCTAAACTCTCCCCACTGACACAAAGGTCCCTCCTTAAGAATTTTCCACCAACCCCAGAGGTCCAATCACCAATTCTCTTACTTCACCCAGTCACTGGCTGTTCTGTTCACACGGAGACAGAAACGCAGTTAAAAGGGCTACTGCATTCACTTCGCAGCAAAGCTGCATCTCATTCACTCTGACCTCTTTTATCTGCCCAACCAGGGAATACTCACAGTCCGTTGTTCTTCCCTGGGTCTTCGTGCACGAGAATTATGGACCCTTTTGCTGCAGCAATTTGGGAGCAATCCTTGCTTTTACCATATAACCATATAACATGTTACTCCAGTCCTGTGGAAAATTAGATCTGAAATAGACCACTGAATTCAGCAGGGGCCCCCCCGTTTCTAGTACTAATTAACCCAGCAGGGCTCAGAGAACATCACGTCGCGGTCACCAATTGTGATAAACAAAGTCTCGAGTTTCTATAAGTTTCGAATAATAGTTTATTATATGGTAAAAGCAAGCAGCTGGCTGGGTGACAGAAATGGGGACCAGTTTCCCAAATCTGCACACCTACTACAGGGTACATTTAGTATTTATCTTAGCTACTTCATGCATATTAATTATATCATATACATATACATTCTACAGGTTTTTGCTAAGTATTTAATATATGGGTTTTCTTACAGCTAAAGCTAAATGATTATCTCTACAACCAGTCATAATTCATGCATTCTTGGACGAACAGGCACCTAGAAGATTTAAAGTTCTACCATATTTTATTCTTAGGATAGTAGGGAGGTTTAGGGTCCCTTGACTGTGTAAGGGTCTGTTTTATTTCTTTATGGGGGTGTAATTAAGTTTTACAATCCATTTGTTTTATTTTGATGTAATCACCCATTTGTTTCATGAATCACAATTACTTATTTATCACACCGGCATCCCTGGATGTGGTGGGGGAAGATAGGTTCAGCCCATCAGCTGATCCTAGCAGTTTCAGTGGAAATCTTCCTCCAATTTCTCCCCATTTCCAACTTCCTTTTATACTATTTCTTTAGGTTTAGGTGGAGTTTGAGTGGTTTTAGTTATAAGTACTAAATTTGGGTAGTGTTACGTGGCATCTATTTTTTCTTGATGGACAAATCTGGCACAGGTCAAAGTGTCACTATGTTCCCTTCCTGCAGGATGTTTGCAAAGAGGGGCCATGGTGTCTTCGCACCACTCCATTCTCTGGTGTATCCAGGTGTTTATCAGTGTTTGGGGAACTTTTGTGGGGCATTGTGACCTTATTACATCCAGGAAGCAGCAGCCAGTCTCCTTATGTAATTCTTATTCTCCTTTAATATTTAACCCTATCCATTACTCCACACCCTCTTAATGTTCAAGTTCCAGTAAGAGGTGCAGAAGGGATAGCCTTGGTAACAAAGCCTTCTGTGTTTATCTACAGGGCTGCATAGTACAGCCTGTAGAATTAAGGGTTGCACTACCAATGCCATGACCTTCTCCTGTGCTAGCCCTGGGGATTTATCTGCAGAGCAGCAGATGAAAATTTGGGCTTGTTTTCTAGGCTAACCAAAACAATTTGGTAACCAAAGGGCAGTGGTTAATCAAGTCTTGACTCAGGAATTTTATTATGTGTACAGAAACAAGCCTGAAGACCAAAGTAAGATTCTGGCATATGCTTGGTGTGCAACTTAAATGCACCCTGAACAAAAAAAGTCAGTTTAGCCCTGTGATCCATTTGGTTTTCAGTCTACTTTTGTGAAGTCTACTTGTGTAGGTACCAATTTCTTCTAGGGCTTACAATCTTTAAAAACTTCTGTGGCCCATGTGACACAGTAAGTCAGATTAGGTGATAGTGAGATATGAATCCAGTCTCTCACAACTCTAAACTTCTTAATTTATTTTATTTGGGGCACCAGATTATATCTCTCTAGATCTCCTAACTAGCCTCAGTATAGGATCATCTTGTTTCTGAATTTTCCACAAACTTGATTTGGGGCCAATACTTGGGCAAAAATGTTGATGCCATTGGGACCAACAGACGTGTTTTGTTTTGTCCTTGGTACTTGAATGGCCTTCACTGCAACTGTTTGGGGATTCATTCATACGTATATATAAACACACCCTAACAAATAATCAACAACAACAAAAAAACAGAAAATACTTAAATCTGTAATTTAGAGCAGGTTTTCACAAAATATTTTTTAAAAATTAGCAATTTTGGTCATGAAAACAGGTGCCATCAGCAGCAGTGAAAAACTGCCAGAATAATAGTATCCCCTGGCCAACCATCTACCACCTTCCAGCAATAACTGGCACGTGGCCTGTGATGTGATTGTACGAGCTACCTGTATGCAGGTTCTGTAGTGCAGTCCAGTTCACTGTTAAAACTGCAACTGCGTCCTTTCTGTTTAAAATGTAAGATACTGCCAAATCTTATGAACAGAGATGACGGAAAAAAATAAGCAAACAAACCTTTTTCTTCTCCTGTGAAGCACTGAAATGTTTTCAGAAACAATACTGCTTTCAGCATATTTCTTATTGTCATGGTGTCTCAGTTCAGGATAGTAGTTTGACCAAGATGATCTCTTTATCCTGTTTTGATGTTATCTGGGACTACAAACCAATAAGTAAACCTGCTCTGAAATTGGTAGAAAAATCTCCTCTAAAATTACATCTAATTACTGGATAACATGCAGTGATATTTCTTCTCTTAAAATTTTGGTCTCTTCACAGGAGAGAAAAACACTTAAAAGCCTTGAAGTGTATGTTAAATGGAGTGGTGTTTTTCTGACCAGCCCTGGTCATGGATGATCTCTAGCAGACTGACACTACTTGGCAGGTTTTGGTGCAGCTTGTGCACTGCACACCTAAGCTGCTGACCACAAGGGAAACTTCTCTGCATGTAGGTGACCTACTGTAACCCAAGCTGGCACACTGATGCTAATGGACAATTGGTGTCAGCTGCTAGAGCAACTCTCACTCAGGACTGTTTTCTCTGTAGCATAACTAATGAGCTGTGCCTAGCTTTGTGGTTGTGTAAGGAAGTTTATCTGAACTGTAATTACTACTTTACAAAAAGAAAGTGGATGCCTGAGTCATAAAGTGTCATTTTGTGACCATGGGTATGATTAATATGCCCTAACTTTCGTCTAATGAGGGTTAAATGTTTGGTTTTCTTCTACAGCCATTGGAGAGCAGTAGTTGAATGTGGCCAGTCATCCTACCTATTCTTTTCCATTGAATGGACAGTGACTTAGGCTGCCTGAGTGATGTTAAGTGAAACTGCTCTGACAACCCAGCTTGTGAATTAAATCTGATCCCCTGGTCTAATGCAAACTAGTAGCCAGTTCTCCAAAACTGAGCTAATCAGAAAGTGGGTTTTCATTCTATTAACTCACATACATAGAAGATTTAGCATTATGCCACTTGTATAAGCTCTTCACTGTCTTTATTAAACTATTTTTCTGAGGTAAATTCATATTTTCTTTTAAGATAAACTGGAGATAATGCAGTGTGCTTGTTTTAATTTGCCAGGTTAACTGATCTATTTATTTATGTGTATTTATTTAAATTCTTTTGAGCACTAGACCCTTGCAGGTGTCTGCTTTGTTTTCCACCAACAGGAAATCTTTTAAAATTAGATGATATAGCTCAGTGGGTCTTCTTGTATAAAGGATTTTCTAGTAATGTATGAATTTAATAAAGACAAAGAGGGTTTATTTACATTAAACAAATCCCCAAGGAACTATTTTTTCCTTAAAATGAGAAGGCCAAATGCCATCTACTTTTACTACATTAAAGGATTATCCATTTTCTACAAAGATGTTAGACATCAGCATGTTGGGTCAGAGCTTTTGACAGACATTTCCATTGTCATGTCAGGCAAGTTTTTCAGTGTGAGTGATTCAAAGAAACCTCTGCCAATCTGAAAAGCACTTTTATTACGGCCGGGGAATGCAAAGGGGCAGGTGTTCTCCCCAGTGCACTCCCCTGAGCCAAGAAATAACATCGCTTTTTATACAGTTTGAAAGTAGCAAGTTTAAAATTATCTTTACACACACTCTTTTGCAGTCTGCCTTATCTAAATAGACATTTAGTTTTACCTCCTATTCTTACCATTATAGAGTAGTTACATAAAGTTTTATCACTTCAAGCAGTTTCAGGTTCCCCACCCCTCTCTACGTGCTAAAAAGCCTTCCCTATTCTCTAAGCTATTTTATCTCAATTGCCCACAGTTTGGGCAGAAACTTTTAAGCAGTTTTACATTTTGCAAAGTCACACTTACATCGCTAAATAGCTAAATTTTATTTCATTTTCTATTTCAATTCCCCCCCTTTCTTTTAACTAATGCAAATTCTTTTGCATCACTTTTGTACAGTCCAGAGCACGTGTACTTGTTGTGTTATAGTTCTTATTTTCCACCACATCCATAGATTGACAATTGTAAGGAGGAGAGTTGCCAGCATCAAAAGCCAAATCGGGTGAATCAGGAAGTTAAATAGCTGAGCTGCCGTGGGTGAATGTCTATTGGTTAATCCCAAAAACATGCTCCACCAATGATGTTCTCCAGTCTTTGTCACTTCTGTGATGATGTTTCTTATCTCTGTTGTGTCGTGTTTCACTTGCCACAGCATGCGACGTGAAGTAGCATTTACCTTTTCCATCATTTGTTCAATATCTGGATGATAGAGCATTTTCTGAAGGATATTAATATCTATGCCTATTTGTAGTTTAGGCACCTCATGATATAACATATATCTATCCGAGATCAATTGCATGGTGGTCACAGGAGCATTGTATCTGAAGTCACATCCTATTATTTTAGTAAAATTTCAAACACAGAAGTTAGTACCATTAGTTAATTCTTTACAATTATCAATTGTTATACTTGTGCAAGGTGTCCTGATGCAGGCACATCCCTTACCCACATAATACACTTGGGACTGTCTGTAGTGGTTTGGACTTTGTTTTCCCCCAGAGGCTAAGAAAAGTGGTAGACCCCAAGGGGTGGAAACCCCTGGAAGTTTTGAAGTTCTGCCCAATGGGCGCTCCTGCAAAAGTGTAAACATATCACAAGCTCACTGGAAGAGATGAGTTGTAGTTTTGGTTGTTGAGGAGAGGTGGCCATGTTGTAGAGCCACGAGGTAGGGGCTCTGAGCCCCTTGGGGCCTCTGGCCCCCTCCCAGCCCTGTCTGGGGGGACTGCAAAGACCTGGAACAGTGCTAGACTGGACTAAGTGTCTGTAGTATGCCAGGAGATGTTTTTCTCCATGGGCGCAGAGCAGCAGCCGGCACTGACCAGAGAAACGGTGGCAGAGAGCCAGGACAGATAAGGACCTGAACCGGAGGAGCAGAAGGAACAACATGCAGCACCGCAGAGAAGACTCCTGGAAGACAGAGACGGGAGAAAGAGAGCCAGCAGCTGAGAGACAGAGTTCTGGGGGTAAGACTGTACCAGCCCCCCAAACTCCTTTGAGATCCCTCTGAGAAAAGAGGGAGATGGACTCCTATTAAGGAGAAGAGTTTTAGACATGCAGCACCGGAGAGAGAGAGGAGCTAAGAAGCTCAAAAGACATCCCGGAGCTGGACCGGGATGGCCAGATGGAATGCGGGGGGAGTTGACCTTGGCTCCCCCCTCGCACTGCTGCCACGGTGGTAGCCTGAGGCAGTGGCACAGAGGCCCTGCAAGGAGCTCGTCTCCTGGAGATACCAGACCGTCACGAAGACCCCCCTGTGTCTTCGTGATATGACGTGGTGAAACGACCTTGTCTGGGGTTACGAAGCCCACGGAAGACCCCTTTGCCTGCGTCAAGGGGGCCGAGGGAGCTTGGATACCTCCCTCGTGAGTGCTGGCAGAAAGCCAGCCACAGCTGCTGCATGCATGTGGAGAAGACAGACAGATCGCTGCCTTAGAAGATGCTGCTGCTTAAGGACTGGAAGGGATCTGTCCTTCTTTCCCTCCTGGACTTTTATTTGGAGGAGAGAAGAGATCTGATCCATTGTAAATACTATATGTCATGGTAGAGATAGTTGTGATCGTGTGTATAATGTGATATGGTATTTATTTGTACAGCCATTGTAATATATTCCCTTTCCCCCACTTTGAGTCTGGTGTGTTTTGTCTGGAAAAACCCATCTCACATTAGGTTGAGATGTGGGAGGGGGGGATGGAGTTAGGGAATTGGATTTTGGGGCTATCTCAAACCATGACACTGTGCCTGTATATTTGGGAACATTTCAAATGTACACACACTGTCTTCTGTATCTAAACATAAATCCTCCTTCTCTATTACAGCATTTTCACACACATATCTTAGTTGTTCTCTAGGTATACAGGCCTTTGTGTTGTCAGTTTGTCACTTCCCCATGTCCTTGTCATAACTTGCCCAGACATTATGCCCTATAGGTCTAACTACAATGTCCCTGTGTATTGCTCCTAATGCTAAGACAGGAAATATGGTCTGCTCTTTTGTCTCACAGATGGTAAGAATATATGTCTCTATCTGTTCCTGCTCTGTGTTATATGTGAAGTTCACTAACTGCCACCATGCCTGATGTTCTTTTTCAAATTTACTTGTGGTGTCTTGTCTGGATATGATCTCTCTTATCTCTTGAGGTAAAATTCCTGAGGTTTCTTCTCTTATAATTCCCGCCGATACAGATTGTATCCATTGCTGAGTTTGGATACACTGTATTGCTACTGAAACATCTTTTTGTAATTTTTCAAAGACATTAGTCACAACTTGAAAGTCTTTAGATGTGTGTTCAGTTAACAAGATCATCAAATTTGTAGTAAGAGATTGTGTTTCAGCTATAGTCATTAATGATGATCTGAGTGGTACCTCCAGCTTTCCCAAATCAGAGGTTACAGTGCTGAGCTTATTAATTAACATTTCTTGATCTATTGAATTTAATACTCCTAGTCCTGATCCAAACCATCCCATTAGATCTCTCTGGGCTCCAAGCATTCCATCCTTTAAGACTTTGGAGAATGAAGAGTTGGCAATCCTCTTTTATAGAGGATATATTTGTTTGTTCTCTAATGGTTGGCCTGAAAAAGTTTTAACATACACCCATTCCCCAGGGGAAATGTTATGTAAGGGCTGGTCTATTCCTCTTGAGCGAGTACTCATTACTTGCTTGTTAATTTTTGACAATTGTTTACTTAATGAGATCAGGTATTCTCGTATATATCCTTCTCCAACCTGTATGAGATTTTCTCCTTGATAATAATTCCCATAGGGTCTTCCATATAACATTTCAAAAGGGCTCAGCCCTTCTTTAGTCTTAGGTTTGACCCTTATTCGCAATAAGGCCAGAGGTAAAGCTTGGTACCAATGTAGGTTTACTTCTTGACAGATTTTTGCCAATTGTTGTTTTATTAAATGATTCATTTTCTCCACTTGACCACTTGCCTGTAGTCGATATGGAGTGTGTAATTGCCAATTGATTTGCAGGATGCTGCTAATTCTTTGTATTATGCTAGCTACAAAATGTGGTCCTCTGTCTGAGGAGATGATATCAGGTACTCCAAACCTGGGGATAATGTCATTAAGTAGTACCTTGACAACTTCTCGAGCCTTATTGCTTCGAGTCGGGAAAGCCTCTGGCCAATTTGAGAAAGTATCCGTCAAAACCAACAGGTATCTGTAACCTCCTTTCCTAGGCAATTCAGAGAAATCTATCTGCCAGTGTTGCCCTGGGAGATTACCTTTGCCAATTGTCCTTATCTCGATTTTATTGGTTGTGTGAGGATTATTTTGAAGGCAGGTCTTGCATTGTTTAGTAACCTGGATTATTGTAGTGTATAAATTTCGTCCTATAATTTGTCTCCTTAGATATTTGTGTAGTGCATCTGCCCCCCAATGAGTTTTGTTATGTTCTGCCTGTACAACTTTCCATAGTACCTTTTCAGGTACCACTATTTGTCCTGTTTCTAAATAGTACATGTTACCTTTGCGTTGAGCTCACTGATCTTTTATTAATTTTAAGTCCTCCTTTAAATATGATACATTAGGGCTTACCTCTATGATTTTGCCATCAGGAATTAGGGAGGCAAGTTCTACCTGGCCGTTTTCTGCTGCCTTTTTCGCCTCTCGATCTGCCAATCGATTGCCTTTTTCTTGGTCTGTATTCCCTTTTTGATGTCCTCTACAATGCATAATAGCAAGCTTTTTCGGTAACTGGACAGTTTCAAGTAATTTTAAGATTTCTTCTATGTGCTTTATCTGTTTTCCTTGTGATGTGAGTAACCCTCTTTCTTTCCACACTGCTCCATGAGCATGAACTACTCCGAAGGCATACTTTGAGTCCATCCAAATATTAATGTCTTTTCCTTCTCCTAGTTGCAATGCTCTGGTAAGGGCTATTATTTCTGCTTTTTGTGCAGAGGTGCCAGCAGGGAGTGCTTGTGCTTCAATGATGTGATCTGTGGTTGTTATCGCATAACCAGCTTTGCGGATTCCATCTTTCATATAGCTGCTTCTGTCGGTGAACCACATTTCTGCCTGGGGCAGTGGTGTATCTTTCAAGTCCGGTTGGCTGGAATATGTTGGGCCTGGTATTTGAGAAACCTGGAGGGCGAGAGCCAGTGACTGCTTTTCTGTTCAAGCACTGCTGACACCACGTGTGACACTAGACCAGTCATTTTCTGTCCTATTGTGAACTTTCGGGCTTCTTGTAGGTTCAATACTACTGCAGCTACGGCCCTCAGACATCCTGGCCATCCTTTGCTCACTTCATCTGTTTAGAGAAGTATGCCACTGCTCGGCGATAATGTCCAACCTGCTGGGCCAGGAACCCCAGTGCAATTCCCTGCCTTTTATGCGAAAAGAGCAAAAAAGGTTTAGTTACATCTGGGAGGCCCAGTGCAGGTGCCTGCATCAGTTCCTTCTTAAGCCGATGGAAGGTTTGCTTAGCTTCTCCAGTCCATGTTAATTGTTGATCTCCATCTTGTAGAATCTGGTATAGAGGTTTAACTATTAGTCCATATTTGTAGATCCAAAGCCTACACCAGCCAGTCATTCAAAAAATGTGCGAAGCTCTTTCGGAGTCTGGGGCAAAGGTATTTTACAGATGGCTTCTTTTCTTTCTGGCCCATGTCGATGTTGTCCTCCTGAGATTTCATATCCTAGATAAGTAACTTCTTTTTTTTTGACAATCTGGGCTTTGTTTTTAGATACTTTATATCTTTTCAGCTCCAGAAAATTTAATAAGCTCACAGTCCAGCTTTCACATTCCTCCTGTGTACTGGTTGCAATTAATAAATAATCTACATATTGCAAGAGGACTCCGCTGTCTGAAGGTGCAGTCTATTCTTCAAGATCTTTGGCAAGCTGATCTCCAAAAATTGTTGGATTATTTTATATCCTTGTAGGAGAGCAGTCTATGTAAGCTGTGATCGTCTTCCTGTATCTGGGTTTTCTCATTCAAAGGCAAAAAATTTTTGATTTTTAGGGTCCAAAGGCAAGCAGAAAAAGGCATCTTTTAAATCTAAAACAGAAAACCAGACATATTCATTTTTAGTTTAGTTAGAAGTGTATATGGGTTAGCTACCACTGGGTGGAGCTCTTCAACAATTTTATTAATAGCCTTTAGGTCTTGAACTAGCCGATAGCTATTGCCATCTGGTTTACGGATTGGCAAAATAGGTGTGTTAAATTCTGATTTACATTCAATTAGTAAACCAAATTTGATAAAATTGTCAATTATTTATTTAATTCCTTTTCTATCTTCTAGTTTGAGAGGATATTGTTTAATTCTTACCGGCTGTGTCCCAGGTTTTAATCTTACTGTTACAGGTTGAGTGTGTCTGGCCCTTCCTGGGGTCCCATCAGCCCAGACCCCCGGGTAGATTTGGTCATAGATTGCTGGTGGTACTTCTCCCGATATCTGTGGCTGAATTAGAGCAAGACTTAAAATTTCAATTAATTCATTTTCTTTTACTTTAATTTGCATATCTCCATTGTTGAACCTAATTTCTGCATTCAATTTTTCAGGGGCCTCTGGTGGTCTAGTGGTTAGAGTGCCTGACTCTCACCACTGCGACCCGGGTTCGATTCCCGGCCCCCTGGGCAGGTGGAGCTCGTCAGCCTTGGTAGGCAATCCACCTAAGAGAAGGTCACTCTAAACAAACCTACATCCTGGGGACCTCACTGCCACTGTCCAAGCTTTGCTCGGCCCCGGCAGATGAACCTCAGGACTAAAGGGTGGGCTCAGTTCAGCGCACGCTGTGTCTCACCTAAAAAAATCCACTGCGCAGGCTGGAAGGGTTAATGACCTTTCCCAAAATCTTCGCTCGCGAAGACTGGCCATTATTCAATTTTTCTAATAGATCCCTTCCCAAAAGTGATTTAGGTGCATGAGGCATATAAAGGAATTTATGTATACTTAAAGTCTTACTTAATTTAAAACTTAGTGGTTTCATAAAAGATACTTTTTCAACTTGACCAGTGGCTCCTATCACATTCAAAGATACATCGTCCATAACGCTTAACAATGTTGCTCCAGTATCTACTAAAAATTCTATTTTATGTTTATTTTTTTTTTCCCAGTTCCATTATAACCAAGGGATTCCTGGGGGCAAACCTGTCAGTCCCCGTTAATCCTGGTCCAATTCTGCCATTAAAATAGGTTTTTGCTTCCTTTGAGGGCGTTCTCTTTTCCCATGTCCATTTTCTTTACAAATTGCACATTGGTTTGGTCTCAACTTCTGATGTCACTACTTCCAGGGTGCCTTCCAGGTCTCCTAGAGCAATGGTCTCTTTTATCCAGGGCGGCGATGGTTGCCTTTGTGATAGTTTTACCTAATTTCTGTCTTTCTACCCCAACTGGGTCATCTCTATATTTACGAGCAATATTCTTCCAATTTTCTAAATCTCCCATAGAGAAATTGACTTTAAGTTTTATAGGCCCCTGCGGTCCTGCAGCCTCTCTTAAAGGGGCTTGTATAGTCCGCCTGGCCTCTGTGTGTGGGGAGACAGATTTTGCTCTTGTTTTACTGCATGTCCGCCTGCTCAGGGGAGATAAGGATGGGGAGTAAGAAATTTCCTTTCTTCCCCTTTCTCCATCTCTTTCCCTCCCCTGCTGTCTTGAAGATGCGGACAATTTACTGTTTGGTCCTGAGGGGGGGGCAGGAGCCCCTCCTTCAGCTATTTCATTTGCCCTTTCTCCAAAGGGACTTACATAATCCTTAATTCTTCTTTCTAACTCCCTGTTGGTATATTTCAAACATCTCTGTCCTATTGAACAGGCTGAACAACATCTTTTGAGTTCTCTTATACCTTGTTTTACATTCTCTTTCTCTAATGTTAGAACAAACGGGTCTCACGGGGCTAAATTAATGCCACACTCCCTCTGCCATTCTGGGTGTTCCCTCAAGCAAAAGAACATATTAGCATAAACCACCTCGTTCCATCTTCCATGCCTTCGCAAAAACAACATTAACTGCAGTAAAATATTATAGTCTAATGATCCGTGCTTTGGCCACTTTGCTCCTTTCTCTAGTTTATAGAGGGGTCACCATTCTGAACAATATTTGATTAGAGTTTTCTTGTTAGTAATCTCACCCTGAGATTCCCCAATTTCTTTCCAGTGTGTTAAGATACATCCTAATGGACTTTTATCAACCTCTTGTTTTCCTTGCCGGTTTCCCATTTTTAGCTTTTGCTTTGGCCTGTTTCTAGTCGTGCCCTTTGCACAGATGTAAACTCGTGGTTATCTGTAAATTTCAGTTATATACTTTCAACACACACCATACACACACCGCACCAGCTTTGAGGCAGGAAAGTTCTGAGTCAGCCCTGTTAGCTTGTTCAAGTATCTCCTGTCTGGTAGCAATCCTCAGTCTGGCAATAAGAAACCCCTTTCCTAGGTGTTTGCAAAATGGCCACGCTCCACACTTACTGATACAAGGTAACAATCTCACAATCTAAGTATTAATGAGAAAAGAACCACCTTTTATTCCTTTTCGCCTTATTTTACCTGCAGATTTTGTTACTCTCTCTTAGATACTGTATAAAACTGTATCTAAACATAACCATTCCAATGTTAAGATCTCCTAATGCCACTCTTGCCCCTAACACGCCAAAATTGCCAACATTTAACACAGATTACAAGTATGAGGTGAACAATTTTACAAATTGAGCAAAGATATGGGTTTGCACTTTCAGAGGTTATCAGTCCTGGAGTTTGTGGCATCTGCAAGCAGCCAGCAAACTTCCTGGCTTAATTCCTGCAAACAATGAGTGTTAAGGTTCTGCCTAAAACCATAAAACCACAAAACCACAAAACCACTATCTCCCGTAAACACATGAAGGTAGTCCTTTTGCCGTGGTTAGAAAACCAGTAACAAATATGAAAACAAATATAATTTCCCAATATTTGCTTACTTAACATACAACAGTAATTTCATGACATAAGAGACAATACTCACAGACAAAAGCAAACAATACAATTCAGCAAACACATGGAACACAGATAGATGGTTTAAAACAAACCCAGATATAATATATTACCAAACTTATAATAATCGCAATTCCAAAACCAAGTCCCAAATCTAGCCACAATGGTAAACCCAAAAACATCTGTACCTCTTTCCAAATTCTCTTAGACTGAGGAATTTGGTATACCTTCGGTGAGATTCACAATCAAAAACCTATGCCACCCTCTAATGGGACTGTTAACCCATATTCAGAAGGATGCAGCCCTCTGCCCAAAATTCCTCTTAGCCCGAGGAATTTGGTAAAGCTTTGGTGAGACTTTAACTCACAATCAAAGCCATATGCATCCTCCCGGTAGGACTCGAACCTACTATTAAAAGAGTGTTGCTCTTGTTAGCTGCTAGCTAGCCCTGAGCCCTAAAAACCAGCGTATGACTTACGGTTTCCTTCCCAAAACCCTAGGGAAAAATAAAAGAGTGCTTTAAAATTTGTATACTTGTGCTTTAAAATTTGTATACCTGTGCACAGGGTCTTCATCTACTCCCGTGGTGATCCAGCGGAGCCCGGGGAGCCTCACCGGAGTAACATCCCGGGGCGCACAGAGGGTCCCCGGTTCCAGAGGGTCCTCACCGGCGAGCAGAAATCAGTCCCATCTGGGGTGCCAAATTGATTCAAAGAAACCTCTGCCAATCTGAAAAGCACTTTTATTACGGCCGGGGAATGCAAAGGGGCAGGTGTTCTCCCCAGTGCACTCCCCTGAGCCAAGAAATAACATCGCTTTTTATACAGTTTGAAAGTAGCAAGTTTAAAATTATCTTTACACACACTCTTTTGCAGTCTGCCTTATCTAAATAGACATTTAGTTTTACCTCCTATTCTTACCATTATAGAGTAGTTAAATAAAGTTTTATCATTTCAAGCAGTTTCAGGTTCCCCACCCCTCTCTACGTGCTAAAAAGCCTTCCCTATTCTCTAAGTTATTTTATCTCAATTGCCCACAGTTTGGGCAGAAACTTTTAAGCAGTTTTACATTTTGCAAAGTCACACTTACATCGCTAAATAGCTAAATTTTATTTCATTTTCTATTTCATGAGTTAATATTTTGCAAAGTCTCTGAATTGTGAAAACTCTGAGACTTCAGTGGTGCAGGAAGCAGCATCACAGTACTAAACTTGCGCTGCTGGTTGAATGAATGCAACCTCTGTTCTGTTCTGTTTCTATCTACCTAGTGATTTAAAAAGAAGAAACATGCTCCTACAGATGTCTAGATAACATTTCAACAAAATTGAAATAAGGGGAATATTTTTTCTACTCTATTCCTTACATAATGATGACAATATCCTCTTCTAGCTTTTACATAGTCTAATGAAACTGCAAGCCTAGTGGCTTAGTTCTCACCTTGTTTTCTTGCCTTCCACACACCTTAGTTCTTTGATGCTGAAGACACTTGTCATAGGTTTACTTGTTCTAAAAAAAACAAGGGGGAATTTTTTTTTTCTTTCCCCTGCATTGCTGTAAAAGAAAGATGTTGAACAAGGGAGGGGGAAGGTGTTTGCCTAGGGTGATTGACACACACAAAAGAACTAACTAGAAGGCCTGCATTCCAGACTGATGGCTGTCAGAAGACTGTGGGGAGGGGGGAGGTGAGGTTTTTTTCCTCTCCTCGGGAAACGGCAGTCACTTCACTTTTGCCCTGACTCAGGGAGGGGGTGTGTGTGGAGGGGTCCGAGGTTCACTTTGTTTTCAACCTGGTCATCTGACTGCTTCTGGCCCTGGTTTGACTCCATTTTCCTGCGCCCTGTTCTGCCCCCAGCCCAGACCTGCTCGGATTTCATCAGAGAGGCTTGACCCATCTGCAGAGGAATCTTTTGGGGAGGAGGTCGCCCTTTCCCTCCTCCGCTCCCGTGTTGTCAGAGGCTCTTGCCCATTGACGAAGGGGGGGGGTAATCCCGGCCAGAGCCAACCATAGACAGCGTGAGTCCGTGGGAAGAACCCCCTTTTCCCCCTTTCCCCTTCCCCTTCTCGGTGGGGGGGAGATCTCAATTTTCATCTTCTCCTGCGCACCGGAGCCCCACGTGGTGACCGTCAGAGCCCAACAGCGCCCCCTGCTGGCTACCACCGAACAACTGCAGGCTCTGCTCCTCCAGTGATCCAACAGCACCCCCTGCTGATGGCGGTTAGAATTGCTCCAAAAGGCAGGAAGTACTGAGCTGTTTCCTTTTTTGAAGGGGACTTTTGGGTACAGGATTATTGTTTTGTTGGTTTTGTGTTCTTTTGTTGTTCTGCCAATACACATATATCCTTTAATAAAGGGCTGTTATCTTTTCTTTCTCCATGCTTCCTCAACTGGAGCCTCTTAATTTCGGATTTACAATTGCTTAGAGGGAGGAGTTTGGTCTTCCTCATAACTCATCCTCCTTAGCAAAACACTTCAGTCTCATTGAACTGAGACACACTCCTACAATAGCTAACCTAGATGTTCTACTTAAAAACGCTGGCTTACTATCTGCTATATCTAACTGAGAGAGTTAAGCTGCATGGAGTGCTATCTGGGGAGAAGGAGGAGTTGCTAGCTCAGGTGCTGCATGAATGTGGCTAGACTGCCTCCAGATCGGAGCAGGCTTTGCTCTGGTAACCCTTGACCTTTCAGCTCTGGGATTATCTTGAACAGAGATAGCTTGTGCCAGCCTGCTCCTGGCATTGTAGAGTTACCCAGGTCCCCAGATTTTGCAGGGTCAGTAAATTTCTTTTGTTTGTGCTGTAGAAGGCTTTCTCCTAGTAACTGTTCATCGACTCTGAATACTCATCATGTTAATGAATATCGTGGCTTAGGAATGGTATTCCCCAAATTATTGTTCCCACTGAAATACCCCTGACCATGCACCGCTCACTCACCCCCCACTACCCCTTGGCAGGATGGAGAGAATTGAAGGCACAAAAAGGTAAAGACCACGAGTTAAGAACAATTTACTAGAAACAGCAATGGAATAAGAAACGAACAGTAACAACAGTACAGTGTGTACAAGAGAGGCGAATGGTCCTGGCTGTGCCCCTCCTGGCTGCTGCAAAAATTATCCCTGTCCTGGCCAGAACCAGGACAATGAATTACCATGTTCCTCCTATCAACTCACAAAGCCACCTTTGCTAAACAGGTGAAGAGTCATTTGCTCTCTTTTCTGAGGAAGCATTAGCCCAGTGGCCAAGTACATCTATCTTTTGGGAGCTTTGTTCGCTATAGCAGACCTGATTTCTTGCTTCACTCAGGCACCTGCCAGTGACGTCCCTGGGTCTGCCACTTGCCAGGGAAAGAGTCTGATGGATCTGCTGATGGATCACTCGATGCAACATCTCACAATAAAGGGAATTGGCAGAAGCCCTTCCCCAATTTGGGATGTTTTTAAAGCTTGGCTGGCTGGAGCACTTCACAATATGTTGCAGTGAACAGTCATGTGGGAGGCGTGTCTGGATGCACAGGGGATGTGCCAGGGCAAGGGGCCCGAGGGGACATGCGCAGTCACATATAACTCTATTGGCTGAAGAAGTCACGTGGTACACAGGGATTTAAGAGTGGGAATTTTGAATAAAGTTCTCTTTGACCACACCATCGCACGAGGAGCGTCATTCATTCCTTGTTATACAAGGGACCCCTGCTACACAGTCATGTTTTGGTTAGCATGTGTAAGGGAAGATTACATGCAGGTACCCCCAAAATACCAGGCAGTGGAAGGATTTAGGAGAATTTATTTCCAAAAGCCAAGAACACTAAACATTTAGGCACAAACTGCACCAGGCCTAGGAAAGACTCACCCCCTGTTCTCAGGGCTTTTATCATTGCTTGACCCCCCTGCTAGGGGGCCCTTTAAACATGTCCACAAGCACTTATCTTTTCTCATACCAGGGAGTCAGCTCCTCTGGAATGCAGGAGGAGAAAACATCTAAGATTGTCCCTGGGAAAAATGCCTCCTTCCAGGCAGGAGAGCTTTCTTAAGCGACATAAGCTCTGATCTCCTCATAATAAGTCTTTCAGAAGGTTTTTCTATACTTATAGTATGTAAAACAGCACTGGTTTCAGACAGAGTTGTGTATATGGAAGGGCTTACTTTTGCTAATCCTGCTTATGCTTCATTCGGTCTTTTATAGGCTGTCAAAACACAGATTATATGGATTATATGTGGTCTTTACTTGAGCAGAACTTGTACGAAGTGAGAAAAATATAAATAAGGCTGACAAGGCTTTGATCTAGAATATTTACTCACATGAGTCTTGGTGAGAATTGAAGACAATACTAGGTTGTAAATGTGTTTCAGTGCATTCTCTTACGCCCTGACAAAGTTAATTGTCTAATCTTGACACCAAGTGCCCTGTACTTTTTAAAGAAGTTTATGCATGAGACTAATTATGTGTTGTTAGTTTGGCTGCTAGCAGCTTTCTGCTTTTAACATCCTGTTATAGTTTTAGTTAAATGGGAAGAATTTTGAGTGATGAATATTTCATACTACCAGGTAATTTCGGAGCATGGGGACCACCCCATCTGAGCTGGATTGGGGGAAGACTGTCCCCGGGGGTCTCAAGAACCACCAGAAAGGTGTGTCCCTGGAGTGGAGCATCCCAGGAACTCGGGAGACAGGAGATAAAAGGCAGGTGCAGCCCAGAACATCTCTCTCTGTACCTGGTTTTTGCCCGCTGGAGCACCGCGGACTCTCGGAGTCTTTGCCAGAGCACTCAGCCATTTCTTTGCTGTCCGACCGACCTCAGACTCAGGGGAACCACCATAGCACTGTCTTCAGAGGACTTTTGGAACTGTTTCACAATAGCCCGGGAGCTGCTGCAGCAGCTCAGAATTTCCCCTTCCCGGAGTCACCGCCATCTCAGCCACAGCTGTTTCACTCTCTCGCCCACACAAACCTCCACTGCCCCGCAGCCTGATCCCACTTGGCCTCACTGGGCCCCAGCACCGCTCTGGGTCAGCCCCGGCCCCGCCACCCATACACCCACATGGTTGCTATGCTGGAACCCGCACCAGCACCTCAGCATCTTAAAATCCTTCCAGGTTTTGTTTTAATATAGGGGGGTAGCTAGGTAATATTTTCTGCTATTGTTGGGGTTTTTTGTTTCTTTCTCTTTTTAGTAAAATTATTACTTTTTCCTTATTCATTCAGACTCCTTGTAATTTTTACCTTCTCTATATTGGGAGGAGGGAAATAAAAAAAGGGGGGTTCATCTCATTAGAGGTCTCACCTCCTGAATATAATGCCAGTAAACCAAGACACATCCATTGGATTTGGGAACTGTACACGGTGGCATTTTCATGTAACTAGTGCTGCAAGGGCCATGAATTGTATGCTAAAAACCAGCAAATACCAGTGGAGTACTTTGAAAGAGGAGGAAAGTGTTAATTCCCTCAACCTTTGTCCTGATGACCAGAAATACCAGGATGCACTATCCACAAGTGCGCTGCATAGAGAAATTTTGCAAGCATGTAGATGCTCTCTTCATGTAGATAGAGTATACAAGTGAAGATTACTATTTATGGTAACTATGTGCAAGTGCAAGAAGAGAGAACAATCGTGAGAACAAGAAAAGAAGAAAATCAGAAAAGCCTGGGAAATGTCTAGATGGCCTTGTATTGTTTATCTAAAGCCTTGATTTACTGTCCAGGGAATGGAGCTGAGCTCGCAGGGGGTGCATGCAGGGTAACTTGAAACTTCAAGGTCTGTGTGTTGATGTCTGTGTAGCTGGCCGGCCTGTGTGTGTGGTTGATGTGTGACTTACAGCTGTGTATTGCCTTGATTTGCTTAACCACTTCCAGTTGAAAGTGAATGATATAAAAACCCTGGACCTTTTGCAATAAAAGCGATTTCTGCCCGTCAGGTCAGGAGTCCGCGAATTCCATTCCGTCATAGAGAACCTTGGTGTAAGGGAGGGACAGAGAGGCACAGGTTGGCACAGGCTAGTTCCATCAGCATACTTGAAATTTCAGATGTCTATAATGCATTGGAGGCACCTGTAAGAATACTGATATCTTGACATTTAAACTTTGAAATGAGGCAGACTTATGAATTATTTAAATTCTTGAGAATGTACAGCTCTGTCATAGCTAAGGTGCCTCAAAATCTGAGCAAAACCCTTGCATAGCTTCTGGACACACTCAGCCATATTCTTCCCTCTCCCAGTTTTCATCAGACCTTCCAGTGTCTACAACTGGCAGGGAGAAAAAGGGCTTTACACAGACTGATCTTTTGTTCTTCCTCTAGAAAGTGCTGTGCAAAGATAATTAACTTTGTACCAGAGGACTTTTGCTGTACAGAAATTTCTCAATGGTATAGTGAGGAAATGACTGGGCACTTACCTGAACTTCCTAAATCAAAAAAATAAAAGGGGGGGAAGGGAGGCAAACTGTTATGGGAATCAGATTAATATGACAGCAATCTGTAGGTGTTTGGGGTGGGGTGATTGTCTGAGGTCCTACTGTTTTATCATGTTTATAAAGTCATTCCTATCTTACGTGAAAAATACATCAAAGATTTTAAGACATCATTGTTATCAACCTCAGACCTTCAGACAGCAGGCCAAGACCTTTCTGAAACACAATGCAACCAAAAGAAAGCAGACTCCTCTGCAAAGAAAAATTGTAAAACAAATTTCTTAGGAGCTTCTCTAACACTGTGGGCCTGATTATTAAGAGGTTCTGGGACTGTGGAGTCTCTGAAATGACTGCTCTCTATATGGCAGTTTCCCAGCTGGCATAGAAATCAGGCTGTCAACAGACCTATTTTGATTAGAAGGAAAAAAAAAGAAATCCAGGTGTCATTAGTAAAGTATTACGACCCCAGGGACTGAGAGGTGAAGAATATTTTTTTCCCTCTGAGACATTGTAGTGTCTTAAGACTAAAGAGTTATTACCACATACTTGCAAGCTCTTTAGAGGCTGTAGGTGCAGCTTTACCTGAGCAGGGGGATAAAATAAATGCATATGTTGATGGATGCATAGCCAGTGAATTTTCTTAAAGGAGCAGGTGATGCATGAAGTTGGAAGGCAACAAAATGAGGAGGCTTGGTTTCTGAAGATAGCTCTGCTGAGCAGAAGAGCAACGAGCATGGGGGACAGCCGGTACCCCATGCTGAGAGGAAGAACAGAGAGGAGCCTCCAATGAGGACAGGGGAATAAGTGAGCCTGCTCAAGTCCAAGCGGGAGACAGCAAGAGGAGGAGTTCACTGCCTGCTTAATTGCAGGGGGTGTGTTACGATCCGCCCCAGAAAAAGGGAGGGGGGTAACCCAGGTTTTATCAATAATTCCCTTGGGGTGGATTAGAGTGAAACGACACTGAATAATCGGTGTCTGAAAACATATACTGGCAAGGTTTATTTTAACAATTCTGTATCAACAGGCATGCTAGCATTTCTGTGTTGTCATATAACAATGTGGCATAGAGATAGAAAATGCATAGGGGACAATTTTGCATCAAATGGTACGCTAGAATTTTAGGTGCTGTCATATAACAATGTGACATAGAGATAACCTTTGGGGGGAGGAGAAAATGCATAGGGGAGAGAAAAGCAGGATAAGAGTAAGGGAAAGAAAAGCTGAGAATGGACAGATGTATATAGTCACCGCCCACGGGATCCAGTGATGAAACTTGGTAGTTGCAGCTTCCATGTCTGTCAGTTGAAGTGGTGGCCTTGATCCGCCGGAGGTGAAGGAGGGAAGCCCCCACACTCCAAGAAGTTATGAGTTATTATATCCATGGTCAGTGTCACGGGCCATGCCTCGAGCCTCCAATCTCTCCCTGGGCCCTGCGCAAGAGCTGCTGTGTCTGGCCTGGTTCCCGCCCTTTTCCCGACTGCCAGAGGGGGGGGATGGGCTCCTATGGGCCATCAGAGGTCCTGCCCCTTCAATTGCCCATCAAAGGTTAAAAGTCTGCAAGCTCAGCTCTTGCCTTTTCAGGGCTTCACACCTTCAGCACTGGAGGGAGGGAGGGGCCGGATTGCTCATCAGAGGTATAATGCAAGTCAAAAGCCTGCAAAAGTCTCCTAGAATGCATAAATCATCAAACATTTCAGTCTCTGACAGGGTGCCACAGTCCCACTGTGTATACAAAACCCTGTCAGTGCTGAGGCACCAGCATGTCAATTAATGATTTACTTACACTGACCCTTAACCCTGAGGCAAATAAGGGGGATTTGTTTTGCTTCTATTAACTCCTCAGCTTGCTGAGCAGAGTTTTCTTATCCCAACCCATGAGTTGTTTTTCCACCTTACTCTCTCCCCTGTCCAGCTGGGGAGTGATAGAGCGGCTGGGTGGGCACCTGGCATCCAGCCAAGGTCAACCCACCACAAATGCATAAAACTTAATCCACTGAGCAAGTAGGTTTATATCTTAGGACATTGATAAAACACGATTGTATAGAATTTGGATTAAAAAACCCTGAACATGAATTTTGTCAGAACTTGGATTCAGTTTTGAACTGTGCACATCTAAACTCACTTCTCATGTTTAACTGATGCAGCAATATAAAATACTTGGACGAAGACAGAGACATTGCCCTAAATTTTTTCTTAGGCAGTTTAGTATATGCAAAACAAAGCAAAGGGAGATGTCTCACTCTAAAGATAATTCTGTGTGCAGATTCTGAAAAACGAGATTATGGTATAAAGAGGCTACTTCTGTACTGATGTAATTTCCTTATGGCCTTCTAATATAATTGTTTATTTTGCTTAGATTAATGCAAAAATAGAAAGAGTACACTGAATATTTCAGATGATCCATAATACTCACTGGGGCTATTTTTGCCTTGTCACCTCATTTTGTCCATCTTGAATTATATTGTGACACATGGCGGAAAAAAGCACACCTCAGGGGAATTCAACACTCAGTGTGCAGACATGAATATAATCCCCCACACACTGTGATATGTGATGACCCAAAATTCAGACCATCAATATTTTGTCTCTTTTTCCTCCTCATTTAATCTCTCTTTTGTTTTCTGTCATGAGTTTACTCTGGCCGGATTCAAAACCCTCACAGACGTGTTAAAAGTTGGGAGAGGTTTTACACAGGCAAGACAGACTCGACGTGAGGATAAATATCAAAATTTATTACTAACAGAATAGAAACTAAAAAGTAATAAAATACACAGTATTAAACACACTTTTACCACCTATCAGCCCCCTTGCCAATGCAGGAGGAGAAACTCTCAGGGTGATAGCTAAAGTCTCTCTTCATTGGGGTGCGGGGGGTCTCTGCACCCCCCAAGGTTCTTTCATGGGCTGCGAGGGGACAACTCACGTCACCATGATCTTCACCATGTGTCACAGGGAGTTAAAGCTCTGAGTCTTTTCCCTGCTCTGCATGGGGTCCCTCCTGGGGAAGCAAGCTCTCGGGGGACCCCTCCAAGTAGGGTCCACCCCCTCCCCGGGTCACAGGTTCTGGGGTTCATCTAAGTCTTTATATACCTCGATAGTTTTCACCAGAATAAACCTGCTCAGTGTGGCTTCTCTCTCTCTCTCTCTCTCTCTCTCTCTGTTGCAAATTCGAGCAGCTGTGGTAGCTGTGCTGGCTGTGCTCCTCAGTCTGGCCACCGTAGCCCAGCTCGCAGGGTGCCCCCTGCACCACTTGGTCCGTCTCCGGCTGTCTGCTGGTACAGACTACACTGCTCCAGGCCCGCTCCGGGCTGCTCCGTGGCTCCACGGGGCTCACTCTGTTGGCTGCCGTTGCCCCTTTGCAGGTGCCTCTCTGCTTGCTGCCGTTCCAGGCAGCTTTTCTCTCACTCTCTGGAATTTCTTCTGAGCTCTGCTGCACGTCTTGGCCAGGGGCCTAGTCCCAGCCCTGGCTGCAGCTGGCCACTCTGGGCCATCGTGCCCCCCCTGCCACTGGCAGTGGGGGGGGTGTATTAGGGAGGGGTTTGAGACATACTGAAACTTGAAACTCATGACACCATTAAAAGCTTAACAAAACCCAATATTTATTACCAACAGGTGGCCAACAAAACGAACAAACCCAAAGGCGAGGAAGGAGGAGAGAAATAAGCCCCCAGCACGACCTCCCCAGTTACCCAGCTGTTGCCCATAAAGTTATCTTACAGACCTAGCATGCCTATAATTACCCATAGCAGAAGCTGCATCCTTGGAGAGTCAGTAAGTTCACAAACTGGCAGGCATCCCCACCAAAAGGCAACGTTGTCCTTGGTGTGAAGTTAGCTCACCCCCTCCAAGAAAGCACTATCTGCTTTTTATACAATTAATTGAGTGACCACAACCTCCCAGGTGTGGCCAGCACCGCCCAGCCAGAGGCCCTCAGTCCCACCTCCCTGTTATGTAAGTGCATCTCTTCTGCATATGCGTGGCTTTCCCTGCGCCTGCGTACTGTACTCAGGGGGGTCTTTTCCAAATGAGTCTGGGGGCATCCTTCATCATCCTCCTCCTCAATCTCTCCTTCAAGCGACCTTGGAGGACAACTAGCCAATCACAGAATACCAATTAAAACAGTTTATACAAGAAGCTCTCTTCAAGGACAACTTTCCCGTTTATCAGTGCTTGTTTTCCCATAACTTGTCAGGGAAAGAGCAAAGCTTTCGCAGGTGGCAGGGCCAAACACAGACCAAAAGTATCAGCATAAATTCACCCTGGTACAGGGGGGCACCCCAGCCCTGGCCACAGCACCGGGCCCAGGCTGGGGGGGCGGGGAAGCAGTGGAGAATGGCCCCAGCCCTGGCCCCCTGGCCAGGGCTGTGGGCCTGGCCCCCTGGCCCAGCGGCTCTGTCTCTCTCTACCACTTTCATGGCTCTAATTTCTTCTGCACCACAAGCCTTCTCTTCCGGCTACTTAAATATGTAATTCGCAGAGGTGTTACTACAGCTTTCAATTGGCTGTCTGCATTGGAAGTCCACCCTGGAATTAACCACTTCAGCTCCAGGGGGAAAAGACGAGTAAACCCATGACATTTTTATTTTGTTTATGAGTTTATACTCTTGCCAATGCAAACTGGGATGGAAAATTTCATGACAGAGGCCACTGCCTCCCCATCGTCATCCCCTTTTTGCTGACTCAGGTGGAAGTGTGGAAAAGGAAAAGAAACGTCTTTTTATTAACAAAGTCCCAATTCCCCAGGTGGGGGGAGAAACCCACGGCAACCCGGCGGGGGAGGAAGGCAGGACTGTCCCGGCAGTTCAAAAACTGCTCACAGCCACAGGCAGTCTTGAAAGCAGAATACCTCACTCTGAGATGGGTCAGTCTCTCTCTCGGTCGTTCTCCGCGAGGTGTCCCGTGGGGGAAAAAAAGCTTCCTCTCAGGAAAAGAAAAAGAGGATTTTTCCCATACTAACATGCTATATTGGATTCAAACTTTCCAACCTTATACATACATAGATTACCCCAACTGTATACATATTACAAATATTTACATACAAATACAGACACAATGTTATGGGAAATTCACCCAAAAATGAGGTCCCCTTGAGGTATACACTGTGTTTCTCCATCTTCTAGCATTACCCACCATGTGCTACCTGATCCTTGAGCAAAAACAATGCCACGAATGAGTTTGCCTTTGCTTGAGGCAGGATTAATCGAAACTGTTTTACCTAACATACCTCTCAAGTGAATTACTGGGACTTTGTCCCCATCTACCGTGTGAAGGGACTCTGGGCAGGGCTGGCTTGATTGACGGAGCCTCTAGTGTTGACTAGCCATGTAGCCTTTGCTAGGTGCTGATCCCAGTGCTTGAAGGTCCCTCCACCCAACGCCTTCAGGGTGGTTTTCAACAATCCATTACACTGTTCAACCTTCCTGGCAGCTGCTGCATGGTATGGGATGCCATGCTCCTTAGCCCAGGTGGAAACTGAGCTGTTCTTGAAATGGGTCCCATGATCTGACTCAATTCACTCTGGGGTGCTGTGTCACCACAGGCCTTGCTTTTCAAGGCCTAGGATGGTATTTTGGGCAGTGGCGTGGGGCACTGGATGTGTCTCCAACCATCCAGTGGTGGCTTCCACCATGGTGAGCACATAGTGCTTACCTTGGCAGGTTTGTGGCAGTGTGATATAATCAACCTGCCAGGCCTCCCCATACCTATACTTACTCCAATGTCCACCATACCACAGGGACTTCACTCTCTTTGCCTGTTTAATGGCAGCACATGTCTCACAGTCACGGATAATCCGGGAAAGAGTGTCCATGGTTAAGTCCAACCCTCGATCTCATGCCCATCTATAGGTGGCATCATGGGCTTGAGGCATCATGGGCCCATCGCACTAGGAACAACTCTCCTTTGTGCTGCCAGTTGAGATCCACCTGTGACACCTCAACCTGTGCAGCTCAGTCCGCCTGTTCATTGTTGTGATGCTCCTCATTGGCTCGATTTTTGGGCACATGGCCATCTACGTGGTGGACTCTCACAATCAGCTTCTCTACCCGGGCAGCAATGTCTTGCCACATGTCAGTGACCCAGATGGGTTTCCCTCTACGTTTCCAGTTGGCCTTCTTCCATCTGACCACCATCCACAAGTCAGTGTAGGGGTAAAACTTTGGCCACTTCTCTCATTCAACAATGTCCAATGCCAACTGGACAGCTTTGAGCTCTGTGAATTGGCTCGATTCACCTTCTCCTTCAGTAGCTTCTGCCACTTGTGTGGGGCTCCATACAGCTGCTTTACATTTATCTTTCATCCCTGCAATGCGACAGGAACCATCAGTAAAAAGGGCATAGCGTGTTTCTTCTTCTGGTAGTTGATTGTATGGTGGGGCTTCCTCAGCCTGTACCACCTGCTCTCCTTCTTCTTCATCTGCTAGACCACAGTTCTCACCTCCCCGCCAGTTTGTGATGACTTCTAGGATCCCAGGGCGATTCGGATTCCCAATATGGGTGCGCTGCGTGATCAGGGAGATCCACTTACTCCATGTAGCATTGGTGGCATGATGCGTAGAGGGTGCCTTTCCCTTGAATATCCAGCTCAGCACCGGTAATCAAGGTGCCAGGAGGAGCCGTTCTTCTGTGCCAATCACCTCTGAGGCAGCTTGTACTCCTTCATAAGCTGCTAGGATCTCCTCTGTTGGGGTGTAGTTGGCTTCAGATCCTCTGTAGCTTTGGCTCCAGAATCCAAGTGGGCAGCCTCAGGTCTCGCCAGGCACCTTTTGCCAGAGGCTCCAGGAAGGACCATTATCCCTGGCTGCAGAATAGAGTACATTCTTCACATCTGGTCCTGTCCTGACTGGCCCAAGGGCTACAGCGTGGACAATCTCCTGCTTGATCTGTTCAAATGCTTGCTGCTGTTCGGGGCCCCAATGGAAATCATTCTTCTTGCAGGTTACCAGATAGAGAGGGCTTACGATCTGGCTGTACTCAGGGATGTGCATCCTCCAAAAACCTATGGCACCCAGGAAAGCTTGCATTTCCTTCTTGCTGGTCAGTGGAGCCATTGCTGTGATCTTGTTGATGACTTCTGTCAGGATCTGATGATGTCCATCTTGCCACTTCACCCCCAGGAACTGGATCTCTCGGGCAGGTCCCTTGACCTTACTCTTTTTGATGGCAAAACGCTCCCAGGAGAATCTGGATGATTTTGTCTCCTTTCTCAAAAACCTCCTCTGCTGTGTCCCCCCATACGATGATGTCATCAATGTACTGTGGGCGTTCTGGAGCCTCACTCTTCTCTAGTGTAGCCTGGATCAGTCCATGGCAGATGGTGGGACTGTGTTTCCACCCCTGGGGCAGTCAGTTCCCGGTGTACTGCCCACCTCTCCATGTAAAAGCAAACTGTGGCCTACACTCTGCTGCTGAGGGAATGGAGAAGAATGCATTTGCAATGTCAGTAGTGGCGTACCGCTTCGCTGCCTTGGACTCCAGCTCATACTGGAGCTCCAACATGTCTGGAATGGTGGCACTCAGCAGCAGGGTGACTTCATTCAGGCCATGATAGTCCACAGTCAATCTCCATTCTCCATCAGACTTACACACAGGCCAGCTGGGGCTGTTGAAGGGTGAGTGGGTCTTGTTGATCACCCCTTGGCTCTCCAGCTCACGAATCATCTTATGGATGGGGATCACAGAGTCTCGGTTTGTTCGGTACTGTCGATGATGCACAGTTGTAGTGGCAATTGGCACTCGCTGTTCCTCAACCTTCAACAATCCCACAGCAGAAGGGTTCTCTGAGAGGCCAGGTAATGAATTCAACTGCTTAGCCACCTCTGTCTCCACAGTAGCTATTCCAAAAACCCATCTATGTCCCTTTGGGTCTTTGAAATACCTGTTCCTAAGCTAGTCAATGCCCAGGATACATGGGGCATTTGGACCAGTCACAATGGGGTGTTTCTGCCAGTCCTTCCCGGTCAAGCTCACCTCAGCTTCCAACACGGTCAACTCTTGAGACCCTCCTGTCACCCCAGAAATGGAAATAGTCTCTGGTCCCACACGTCCTGAGGGCATTAACATGCATTGAGCGCCAGTGTCAACCAAAGCCTGGTATTCTTGTGGGTCTGACATGCCAGGCCATTGGATCCACACAGTCCAATAGACACAGTTCTCCTGTGCCTCTACCTGGCTAGAGGCAGGGCCCCTCTAACACTGGTCTTGATTGGGGCCATCACAGCTCTCTCCCTGTGAATACATTCGGGAGGAACCCTCTAGCGGGTCAGATCCTTGCCCATGGGATAGCAGTTCTGCGCTTACTCTCATGGGCTTCCCTTTTTCTCTCTCCTTCAGCTCTTGTACTTGAGATGCTAGGACATGAGTAGGTTTCCTGTCCCACTGTCTCATGTCTTCTCCATGATCGACTAGGAAATACCACAGCTCGGTTCATGGGGTCTGTCCACTCTCTCTAACTGGGGAACCTATGGCTCTGACTTCAGAGGCTCTGGTTCCCACTGGTGCCACGTGGAAGCTGTTTTCCTTCATCTCCTCTCTAAGTTTCTTCTGTTCATCTTGTACTTTTGTAATCAGTGCCTTGAGGCTCTCAATCATTGTCTCTATAGTGGAGATATGGGTCCGTAACGGTGTGTGGACCATGCTGTCGTACATTCTGAGTTTATTCGTTACAGAGCCCACTGTCTCTCTGTTTCCTCCAAAGTGCAATGATGCCAAGAAATTGGTGTATATGGATGACCCTTGCAGTGAAAGGATCCACCACATCTGTGACATACACCTGACGTTGTCAGGGTTGTGGCTGGGTTGCCCATCCTTTTCAAAAAGTATCTCTAACAGTGCCATTTCTCTCAGGCATTGGATACCTTCCTCCATGGTCTTCCAGACCGTCTCATAATGGTGCTGCTGCAGGAAGTCTCTGTAAACAAACTTCTCTCTCACGCCTGTTAGAAGTCACTCTCAGAGAGAAAGGGGCTTTGACTCCCTCACGAATGCTTGCTCGACACTCAGATCCTGGGCCAGGGATCCCAAATACCTTGCTTCGTTGCCATCAAGTGGCAAGCCTTCATCCATAAGGTTCCACACTCGAATCAGCCACGTCAAAAGGGACTCGTCTTGGCATCTAGTAACGTCGTTCCGCATATTGCGGAGCTGGTCATATGACAGGGATTAGGTAATGATCTCAGGCTCTGGTTCCTCCACTGGTTGTGAAGGCCCTGGTTTCCCATCCTTGTTAACTGGGCGTATTAACTTGGCTTTATACTTCTTCCTTTGCACTGGGGCCACTTCCGTTGGCTGTGACTTCCCTTCTGGCATGACTGGGGACTGAGCACTTGTAATGTCTATTGGTTTCTCTGCTCCCCTATCTTTCCCTTCTGACTGTAGGTGGTGTTGTACAGTCCAGACCATGGTGCGGTAAGTGTGAGCTAAGGTCCAGCACATTGCTATAAGCTGTCCATCTCTGGAAGTTATGGACCGATGTTCTTTCAGGCACTCAGCAACCTTACAGGGGATGTGTTTGGTCAGGGGAGAGCTTCCAAACAATCAGGCGAGAGTATTCCTTCAGCTCCTGGCCTATGTCCTCCCATGCTCCCATCCAATCAGGGTGATTTATGTCTAGGGCAGGCTGTTGGACCGTGGCAGGTGGTTGGACAGTGGCAGGTGGTTGGACTGTGGCAGGTGGTTGGACCGTGGCAGGCTGTAGCACAGTGGCAGGCTGTTGGACAGGTTCCTGGGTAGGGTCCCTAGTGTCTGGGGTAGGTCTTGGGGCAGTTACCAAAGACAACCTCACCCTGTCTCTAAATGCTGGGTAGACCATGCTAAACAAACACAGGAAAAACATAATCAAGAATAGAATATCTTTAACGTCCAGGGGAAAAATCAACCCTTCAGAAACTACTGTGGTAGGACCATATGAAAAGTGAGTGAAGAGTTGGGAAAAAGCATTTGTCTGCATTCCTCCCCCAAAATAGGTACCATTATCAGTAAAACCCCAAAAATAGTAACCTGGGTTGTGGTAGTAATGTGTCCATGTATATATATTCCAAAAGAGAACTACGGGGCCAGAATTTTTCAGCCACTGGTACCAATTTACAAACTTAATAGAAGCCACAACTATTGCAGCCATGGTGTCCATCTTTAAGAAGTGATCCATAAATGGAAAGACCATATACACCGCCAAAGACCAAAAGAAGTTGGACCACATGATGGCTAATGGTGTCTCTATATGCAATACACAGGTGACTAAACAAGAGGGTTTATTCCTTTTCCATCTTTCCTCTAGTCAAGCCGCAGGTTGGGCGACAATTAATGTCTTAGTTTAACAAGATTACAACTTAGAAATTAAGAGACTTCAGGTGGAAGTGTGGAAAAGGAAAAGAAACATCTTTTTATTAACAAAATCTGAACAAACAACAAATGGTGCAATCGAAAACTTTCAGAAGAAACAAAACAAAGTCCCAATTCCCCAGGTAGGGGGGAGAAACCCACAGCAACCCAGTGGGGAGGGGAGAAGGCAGGACTGTCCTGGTAGTTCAAAAACTGCTTGCAGCCACGTGTGCTCGCAGCCAGCAATGAAAAAGTCTTTTTTTCCCACAGACAGTCTTGAAAGCAGAATACCTCACTCTGAGATGGGTCAGTCTCTCTCTCTTAGTCATTTTCTGCGACATGTCCCGTGGGGAAAAAGAAACTTCCTCTCAGGAAAAGAAAAAGAGGCGGCCAAAACTGGGCTCCCACTCTGTCCGGTCTGCGGACAAAACCCCCCAAAGCCCCCAAACAACTGACTCCCAACCATCCCTGCGGCAATCCTCGTTTCCTGAGAGTGCTCCTCCTCCCCCTGCTCTTGCACTGCCCAGCACGTGTGGCTTTGCTCCGCATCCCAGAAGAAACAGATGGGGGGGCATTTGGGAAAAAATTCCAACATCTCTTTTCAAACCTATGACACTCAGGCAGTTCAAAGAAGCATCTCAGACACCAGGATGTTTCTGGACCTGAACTCTCAGTCTTTTGTGCCTTGCTTTTTAGCCATCTTGCTCTGCTTTCACAATATTAGTTTGCTTGGCATCACCTTAAAACCTATGTTTGGTGGGATTTCTTTTTAAATCTCCCTATCCAATGATAGTGATGCACCTATTTCCCTTTCATCTTTCCTCTGCCTTTATTTGTGAATACTCAGAGATGCTGATGGGGAAGTGACTTGTACCAGGGCAAACTGCATTTCATTCAAGTCACTGCTTATATCTACAGAACTACCTTCCCACTGTTCAGAATATGTTATGTACCCCCTCTCCATACCTGGTCCATCCACCTTGGCAATTTAATTCAAGTTGGGCAGCACCATGCTTAGAGTCTCAGGTGTCAGCCAGGATGGCTGCTGTCATATTCACTTAAACACCCCATGTAGATGAGCACTTTGTATGACAGGAGAGGGGATTTGGTGGGTCAAAACTAGCACAGACCAGGAGAAGCAGCATTTCCTATTTCTAACTGAGCAATCCTGACATTTCTGACCAGGTTTCATATGCTGCAAAGGACTGACTGCAACATGCACTTTTATGATGAGTGTCTCTTCCTAATGAATTATTTTTCTTCAAAAAAGTTGGGGAGGTTTGGTATATTGATACATGGTACTTGCAGTCAGCCCAAAGTAGAGCTCTGTCCTGAAAATTTTGGAGAATGTATTATTCAAAATATCTGGAAGCAAAGCAAAAGTCCCAAAATATTGCAAGCCCTATAAACAAAGGCCTAGGGACCAGATGGCAAAATGAACAGTGTTAGTGCATCTGACAATGTGTGGCAGGATGCCTGTTCTTTCACTCCTTTGGTTAAATCAACCCAAACTTACTGTCTAGAAGGAAGATAAAAGAAGGGGGGGGGGGGAGGATGAAGGTGTATGGGGAACAGGGGGAAAAAAAGAAAAAGAAAAATCAGTTGAAGCTTAGTGAGATTTTGTTTACCAAGTTTCCAGCTGCTGCTCAGAGTGAATTTTTATGGCCAAGTTATAAACCTTGGAAAATAGGAGTTTCTAATGGAAATGCTGACAGACCCTTTATATGGTGACATTAACACTGTCCACTCTGCAATTGTCCTTGCCTTCTTTCATTTATTTTCCTATCTTTGTCCTTAAGGTCCTATCACACTTACTGTGATCCTGATGAAGAAACAAAGGGAGTGAGGTCAAAATCTCTTAGAAACAGGAACTCTTTCTAAGCTGATGAAGCAGGATGTGGAAGGGTGATTTGACTGTGGGGGGACAGAAATGTTTAAAGTCAGTGTAGCCTCCCACCCCAAAGACTGTTGAGATGCAAAATAATGCTCAATATATATTGCTTTATCTTTTTTTTTCCTACCCCCAGTAACTAAACATCTTGTGAATGGTGTTCCTCCTTGCAGTCAATTAATGAGGCAATTTTTTAAGCTAATAACTGTGGTGGTTTGGGCTAGGCCTTCCTTGGTGACCAGTTTGTAACCAAGGAAGGGTCCAGATTTACCCAGTATTCCCTACGATTTTTACGTAAGCCAGATTATAAGAAGAAAGGAGGAGAGGCCTTCGCTCTCTCTTTCCTTCCGGCGGCTTGGAGGTGCAGGTTCCCTGCTGTTGAGTCTGCCGTGTTGGGGAGCAAGGCCTGGCTAGGCCTTACCGACCTTGGGAGACAGAGGTTGCCGGCGATCGTTCCGGAGCGACTCTCGGTTGTCCCAGGAGAGTAGTGAGCTATTTCTTTGCTAACTCTTTTAGTTGTTAGATATTGTGTCACTAATTGGAATATATATATATATTATTTTAGTTTTGTTCCCTTTTCCTTCCCCTTCCCTTTCCCTTTTGAAATTGTATATTTTAATTATATATATAAGTGTAAATATATTTATATATCTCACTTTGGTTGTCTGTCTCTCGTTTCGGGTTTTCTTAGTTTTTTTTCTCCTTCTTCTCCCTGAGGTTTGGGGGGGAGGGGGACTTCTGGTGGTAAGGTTTGGAGACTTGGCAGGGAGCCAGCTTCAAACCATATCAATAACAAAAGTTACTTTGACAGAAGGTGAAAAAAAAGTTAATTGTATATTCTGTTTTTCTTTTGGTATTTTGTGGGGGAAAACCAGTCTTTCATCATAGAATAGAATCATCATAGAATCAGCTGGGTTGGAAGGTGTTGGTTCTTTATATAATAAAGAAATGAAGTCCGCTCCCAGCTGAGGTTGTGGCCAAAGAGGATTTTATTCAAACTCGGCGCTCTTTTTATCCCTTGAAAGCATGTGACCATATAACCAATGAGGGTATAGATTGCCGTGCATGTCCCTGGGCTTCTCTGCACCGGGTGCTTCCCGCACATCCCTGGACATGCCTCCTACATCTCCTCCCTCTCAATTATTTAAGACGGTCATGAAAGCAGTGCAAAAAACAGTGCAATTAACTGAACAATACATTATAAACTACCATAGCTTCACGATGACCCAGCACATCGCTCGCTTTGGCTTCTTAACATCTTATACATCTATTGTAAACATTTTCTCAAACCTTTTAAAACCTTCTTATATTTCTAAGGGGTAGTGCAACTTGGAAAAATAACTTTATTAACCTAGGGGCCTTAGCCCAACTGTGCATTACCTATAGACTTATAACCTTTATTAATCTGAGGGTTTAAATAACTTATAACCTTTATTAATCTGAGGGTTTAAATAGCTGGAAAATGCAACTTTATTTCAGGAACAGCGTAAACATAGCAAATTAAATTCTCTTAAAGTGACTGTGTGGTTGAGGTAGTGTTATTCTTGTGAGGTGTTTGGTGTTCAAGGTACTTTGTCCAGTCATACAGCTCTTCTATTCATTCACGCACACATTCGCTGACGGCCGTCATTTCATTCATCACACACACTCATGGGTTTTGTATTGACTCTGCATTTTGCCACATTGGTCATCCTCAAAATGTAAACCTGGAATGTAAACATTATTACTGAAGCATAACTGTTTTCATAACTTCTGCATTACTCTGGTTCTTGCTGCTGTGACTGTGTACCTAGATAGGGTCTAACACATCTGGAAGGAATCCATTTCAGCTCCTTTCCTGTAGCCACACATGCATAGCCCCTCCCCCAAGTCACAAGATCCACCGGTCCTGTCCACTGCCCTGAAATCAGATCCCTTATCATAACTGGTGGTTTGGGGGAGGCGAAAGCCTGAGGTCTATGCTGCCTTTCGTGCCTGCTTTTTTCAGCATTATCACAATTTAAAAAATTTATAACATATGTGGCTTTCTACAGACGCTCTTGCGGACTACAGACAGATTCCCCCCTTTTCTGTTTTGTTAACATGTCTTTTAGGGTGTGATGTGCTCTTTCTACAATTGCTTGCCCAGTGGGTGAGTGTGGAATGCCTGTGGTGTGAGAAATTCCCCAATTTGACAGGAAAGTTCTTACCTTTTCTGATATGAAAGCTGGTCCATTGTCGGTTTTGATCTGTTTTGGGGTACCAAGGATCGCAAAACAATTGAGCCAGTGTCTTATTACATCCTCGACCTTTTCCCGAGTATGTGCAGTGGCAGTTATGTATTGTGAGTGGGTGTCAACTGTGACATGTACATATTTTAATGGACCAAATTCGGCTATGTGTGTGATGTCTGTTTGCCATATCTCATTTGCCGTTAATCCTCTGGGGTTAATGTCTTCCTGAGATGGCATGGGTGTTATCTGCTGACAGTCTGGGCATGACATGATTATGTCTCGAGCCTGACTGAGTGTTATTTGAAATTGTCTCTTCAGTGAACGTGCGTTCTGGTGGAAAAATTATTGAGACAATTTCGCTTGCTCTAAGACTCTAGGTATGGTGTTGAACATAGCTGCTCTGTCAGCCTCCCGGTTCCCTTCAGCTATTGGTCCTGGCATTTCTGTGTGTGATCTTGTGTGCATAATGTAAAAATCAAACTTTCTGTGATTAACAAGAAACCATACAGAACACATTTCAAACAGTAAGTGAGGGTTAGCGACTTGAACTTTCAAGACGGGACACTAACCCTGCAGCATAACAGGAATTGGTAACAATATTAACAGGTTGTTCTGAAAACTTTCCCAAAGCAATATGTATGGCAGCCAGTTCCAGAACCTGTACGCTGGAGCCTTGGTTCATGGTCTGTACCTCTCGTTCCCATTGTCCTGTATCAGGGTTTACCCATGTCACTGCAGCTTTTTGGGTCTGCCCAGATGCATCTGTAAAGACCGTGAGGCCTTTCACTGGTTCATGTTTGCATCTGGTTGTGGCTTTTAAGGGTAAATTACCGATTTCTGCCCACAGTCTGTGTTTGGGAAAATGAATGGAAATGTCACCATCAAAGCTTGCCAAGGCAGCCTGGAATCCTGCATCCTCAGCTAGCATCCAGTTGAGGTTGTCCTTTGAAGCCAGGATGTAGATGGTTGCCGGATCTCTCCCATTCAGCTCCTGTAGTCGTCCTCTGCCTTTAATGACAAGCTTGGCAAACATTTCATTAGTAGTCCACACAGTTTTAGGTGGTGTGTGGGGCAGAAACAGCCACTCCAGGACTTTCAGTGGATCTTTTTCAGTCTGATCCCACTGAAACAAAACTGCGAATGGCTAGTACCTGCTGGGTATGAGGGCAAGGCAGATTTGCAGTTCAGGATTTCTCCTTCTGCCTTGCCTGGCTTCTATTGCCTTGGCACAGGTGTCTAATGCCTGCTTTGCCTCTGCTGTCAGAGACCTGCTAGATGTTAGGTTTGAGTCCCCCTTAAGCAGCTCAAATAGAGGGTGTAGCTCCGCTGTGGTTATGCCCAAAATAGGCCTTAGCCCATTGATGGCTCCCAGAAGTTTTTGCAGCTCGTGTAAAGTTAAAGTGTTTTTTACCTCGAGCTGCAGTGGCTGTGGAGAAATTTCCTGCTGCGTGATTTTCCATCCAAGGTAAGTCCAGGGTTGTGATCGCTGGATTTTCTCTAGAGCAACCTGTAACCCTGCATCTTGGGTAGCATTGGTTAGAGCAGTAACAACAAATTGCAGTTCATTTTCTGTGGCCGTGGTAATTAATATGTCATCCATAAAGCGGTATATGATGGTTGAGGGAAAACGCCTTCTGATAGGGTGAATAGCATTTGCCGCTACTGTTTGACATATTGTCGGGCTATTTTTCATCCCTTGAGGGAGGACAACCCAGTGATACCTCTGCATGGGCTGTGCATTGTCCAAGGTGGGGATGGAAAAGGCAAACCTTGGTGCATCCTCAGGGTGTAGGAAAATGGTAAAAAAGCAGTCTTTTAAGTCAATTACCATTAGTGGCCACCTTGCTGGAAGCATAGCAGGTGAAGGAAGTCCAGGCTGCTATGCTCCCATAGGCTCTGTGACTGCGTTTACTGCTCATAAGTCCTGCATTATTCTCCACCTCCCACTTTTCTTGGGGACGCAGAATACAGGGGTATTCC
Source organism: Pseudopipra pipra (assembly GCF_036250125.1). NCBI lineage: Eukaryota > Metazoa > Chordata > Aves > Passeriformes > Pipridae > Pseudopipra > Pseudopipra pipra. Next base: position 48,015,760 of record NC_087580.1, on the reverse strand, counting down.
AGGGACTGGTTGTTGGCACATTACGACTTGCCTCAAGCTGCTTCGTCTCTTGCTCGTGGAAGCGGGTGGCAAAGAAGAGGAGGATGGCGAGTAGCACGGTGGTGAGTAGCACAGTGGCAAGTAGCACGGTGCCTATGGCGTGGCCCCAGCCCCGCCCACGGCACCCTTGGTACAACTCAGCCCATTCCCCACTGCTTAGGTACTTGTGGGATGTTGCTGCTAAGGGTCTCCAAGGGCAATCCCTTTGAAAGTGGTCAGGGGCACCACATCTAAAGCAACTCACTCTGGGTCTGGCTCCTTCCTGCGCTCTTAGCTGGGTGCTTAGGGCTGTAGCTAAAGAGGCATACTGGTGCTCCACGAAGCCAACCCCTTGGCAGGGTCGAACCAGCTCAGCAATGCTACAGCTCTCCCTTTTAGGAAGGGCCTGCAAAGCTCTTTTACAATCTGGGTTCACGTTCTCAAAAGCCAGTTGCCTATAAAGCATCTCTCTGGTTTCGTCATGCTCAACCTGCCTGTTTAAAGCAGATTGCAGGAATTGTGAGTATGGTTCAGTAGAACCTTGTAATACCTTCGTGAATGACAGGTTGCTAGCTTGGTCTGTAGTGGGTAATTTCCTCATGGCTCTCAGGGCTAGTTTTGCAATTACCTTGTATATTTCTCTGGTGTAACCGGATTGGGCATCTACTGTGGTGTAATTCCCCTCCCCAGTTAGTTGGCTTGTTGTTATGCCTGCTTGGGTGTTGGTTGCATACACAGCACAATTCTCCCGATAATCGGTTAACCAGATGCTGTACTGAGTGTTAGTAAGAACTAATTTCAGTAAGGTCTTCCAGTCATTTGGAGTAAGAACATAGGTGGAACTCAGTGTCTCCAAATACATGAACATATTGGTTGAGGACATGCCAGTCTCTCTTACCAATTGCCTCAATTCCTTTGTCACCTCATATGGCAGAGGCTGGAATTGAGGGGGCTGACGCTGGCGAAAAAGGACTGGGCATGCATGGATAACCTGTAAATCTCCCACTCGAAATGCCTCCTCCTGACACTGCTCTCACCTGTCAACTGATTTTCCCCCGCTTGCCCCCTCGCTTCCTCCCGGTGGAACCATCCCTGGTCCCTCCTCCTCATCCTCCCCTGTGACCCCGTAAACCTGGTTCCCTGTGGAGGGGTGGTGGTGGATGATGGATGAGGCGTGGGGGAGGGGCCCTTCCCTTCCCCCCCCCCCACATGCCTACAGCTGGAGCGGGGCGGCGCTGGGGTCGGCTTCCAGTCCGTTTGGCGCACAAGATGGTGGCACCCATGCCAGTGCACGTGGTCGCTGTTCATCTACAGCGCGGGGTGGCAAATAGGCTGGGTTCCCCCCCTCATCGCTGCAACAGGGCCCCCTATGCTGATCCCGTGGGCTGGGATCCTGCATTACAGGCTCCATTCCCTCCCCACGACCCGTGCTCCCATGGCTACTGGCCCCTGACCTGTAGCTTAACTCACGAACGTATCCCTCCCCTCCCGGTAAACCCCATGCGTTTGTGTATCTACGCATGGGTGAGGGTTTGTGTGTTAGTGTGGGATGTTTGTACCGTTCGCTCGTGGGCTCTGTGCAAAGCAGACATGATTATTTGTCAGGCTAGAATGGCATTATTTGCTCGGGGGTCTCCTGCCTGAGCTTTCAGTCTCATGAGGTTTCTGATTATGTCCCATATTTCCAAGTGTAGGGCTTCTACAAGAGGCAGCTCTGGCACTACCGATTTAATAAATTGTACAAGCTCTGTTAATTCAGCCCTTGTGGTTTGTAGGCGGTAAGGTCTCAGCAGGATAGCCAATGCTTCTGTGTCTTGTGATATCTCAGTAGAGAGAAAGTTTCCCATGTTTGTTTACCTTGCTCTAGCCGCTGTGGGTCCACGTGTGTGGGGAGGGTCCTTTGTTCGGCAGCGGTGGTTCCGAATCTGGGTGGGGTTTGGCTGCGGTGGGTCCCGGGGCGGTTGTCGGCGGCGTCCTCAGCGACGTGGAGGCTGCATCCGATGACAGCGCGGCGAGGGTCCTGGGGGGGCAGCAGGCGGCTACAGGTTCTCGCAGGTTGGCAAAAAGCGGCAGCAGTGGCGGCAGCTCCCGGCGCGTCCGGCGGGGCGGGCTCTCACGGAGTGGCTGCTACGGGTCCTGTGTGACTTCTAGCGTGGCGCAGGGCTTGCAGCAGCAGCGGGCGGGCGAGTGCGGGCGGGCAGCAGGCAGCACAGAGCGGTGGCGCTTCTCCACTTGGCGGTTAGCGCAGTGGCGGCAGGGATCGGCATCCCCACGGCTTGTGCTGGGCTGCAAGGCAGCTGTGGCTGGGCGCCGGTTCGCGCAGAGGGCTGTTCAGGGCGGCTGCAGGGGCGGTGCAGGCTCACGAGGTCCCGCGCGAGGGCTGGGCTCTTTAGGCAGTGGCGGAGCTGCTTTTGCGCGCTCGGGGCTTTGCGTATGGCAAGTGGCATGGGTCCCGGCGCGCTCCGCTGCTCGATTTTTTAGGCGGTGGCACTTGCAGCTGCTCAGGGGGCAGCCCTGCTGCGGCGCTGGTTGCTGACGCTGATCATTCAGCTCCACTCACTGCGTATGTTCCAGCCGGCTCAGCTCCGCTTTCGCCGCAGCTGCTGTCCCTAATATTTTTTGAGCTCTCTGTACTAATCTCAGAACCGGCTGAGACAACGCTTTAAAGACGTCTGGTTTTTTTCGGTGGAAACTCCCGTATTCTAAAATTATTACGTTCCCGGAGTTACCGAAATTTTCCCTGATGCAGGGAGTTCTAGTCTTTCCTAATGTAGGTCCTAAGGCCCCACGTTCGGGTTTCCCACGTGTTGGTACTTTATATGATAAAGAAATGGAGTCCACTCCCAGCTGAGGTTGTGGCCAAAGAGGATTTTATTCAAACTCGGCGCTCTTTTTATCCCTTGAAAGCATGTGACCATATAACCAATGAGGGTATAGATTGCCGTGCATGTCCCTGGGCTTCTCTGCACCGGGTGCTTCCCCCACATCCCTGGACACGCCTTCTACAGGAAGGGACCTGCGAGATCATCGAGTCCAACCCTTGATCCACTACCACTGTGGTTACTAGACCATGGCACTAAGTGCCACATCCTGTCTCATCTTTAAAACCTCCAGGGATGGAGAATCCACCACTTCCCTGGGCAGCCCATCCCAATGCCTGATTATCCTCTCTGTAAAGAATTTCTTCCTAATATCCAAACTAAACCTCCCCTGGCACAGCTTAAGACCAGGCCCTCTTGTCTTGCTGATAGTTGCCTGGAAGAAGAGAACAATCCCCACCTGGCTACAACCTCCTGTCAAGGAGTTGTAGAGAGTGATGAGGTCTCCCCTGAGCCTCCTCTTCTCCAGGCTGAACAATCCCAGCTCCCTCAGCCTCTCCTCACAGCACTTGTGCTCCAGTCCCTTCCCCAGCCTCGTTGCTCTTCTCTGGACCTGCTCCAGCACCTCAATATCCTTCCTGAACTGAGGGACCCAGAAATGGACACAGTACTCAAGGTGTGGCCTCACCAGCGCTGAGTACAGGGGAAGAATCACTTCCCTGGTCCTGCTGGCCACACTGTTCCTGATACAGGTCAGGATGCCATTAGCCTTCTTGGCCACCTGGGCACACTGCTGGCTCATGTTCAGCTTCCTGTCAATCCAAACTCCCAGGTCCTTCTCTGCCTGACTGCTCTCCAGCCACTCTCTCCCCAACCTGTAGCGCTGCATGGGGTTGTTGTGGCCAAAGTGCAGGACCCGGCACTTGGCCTTGTTAAACCTCATCCCACTGGAATCAGCCCAACTCTCCAGCCTATCCAGGTCCCTCTGCAGAGCCCTCTTGCCTTCCAGCTGATCGACACTCCTCCCCAACTCAGTGTCATTTGCAAATTTGCTGATGGTGGACTCAATCTCCTCATCTAAATCATCAATAAAGATATTAAACAGGACTGGGTCCAACACTGATCCCTGGGGGACACCATTAGTGACTGGACGCCAACTGGATGCAGCACCATTCACCTCCACTCTCTGGGCCTGGCCCTCCAGCCAGTTCCTAACCCAGTAGAGAGTGCCCCTGTCCAAGCCGTGGGCTGCAAGCTTTTCCAGGAGTGTGCTGTGGGAGATGGTGTCAAAGGCTTTGCTGAAGTCCAGGTAGACTACATCCACAGCCTTCCCCTCATCCACCAGGCGGGTCACCGGATCATAAAAGGAGATCAGGTTGGTCAGACAGGACCTGCCTCTCCTAAACCTGTGCTGGCTGGGTCTTATCCCTTGTCCATCCTGTAGGTGCTGTGTGATTGCACTTTTGATGATCTGCTCCATAACCTTGCCAGGCACTGAGGTCAGGCTGACAGGCCTGTAGTTTCCTGGGTCCTCCTTTTGACCCTTTTTGTGGATTGGCGTGACATTCACCAACTTCCAATCATCTGGGACCTCCCCAGTGAGTCAGGACTGTTGGTAGATGATGGAGAGTGGCTTGGCGAGCTCTTCCACCACTTCCCTCATCACCCTTGGGTGGATCCCATCTGGTCCCATAGACTTGTGGGGATCCGAGTGGTTCGGCAGGTCACTAACTGTTTCCTCCTGGATTACAGGGGGGCTATTCAGATTCTTATCTCTGTCTACAAACTCCAGAAGCCAGCTATCCTCAGGACAACCTGTCTTACTGTTGGAAACTGAGGTAAAGAAAGTGTTAAATACCTCAGCCTTTTCCTCATCTTTGATAACTATATTCCCGCCCATGTCCAGTAAAGAATGGAGGTTTTCCTTGCCCCTCCTTTTGCTATTGATGTATCTGTAGAAGGACTTTTTGTTATCCTTCACAGAAGTGGCGAGATTCAGTTCAAGTTGTGCCCTCATCTCGCTAATTTTCTTTCTACATGACCTAACTATGTTCCTAAACTCTTCCTGAGTAGCCAGCCCTTTTTTCCATAATCGGTAGGCTCTCTTCTTTACCCTAATTTCCTTCAAAATCTCCCTGTTCAGCCAGACTGGTCGTCTTCCCCGCTGGCTTACCTTTCAGCACACTGGGACAGCCTGCTCCTGTGCTTTCAAGACTTCTTTCTTGAAGCATGTCCATCCCTCCTGGACCCCTTTGTTTTCAAGGGTTGTTTCTCAGGTGTAACAGACAGATAACATACAAATACCAAAAATTATATTTTGCCATTGTTTCTGCCTGTCAAAAAACTTCCTACCAAAAATTCTGTGTCAGTTTTCCACCAGAAGTTCTCACCAGAATTTTCCCACTGGAGTTTTCCTGCCAAAGGATCCTGTTATTGTTCATGGTTATCATATCTCTTCAAACATCTGAATAGGGCTACGTGCCAAGAAACCACACACAACCTCCTCTGAACACTATAAAATTTAGGAAAAGCGGGGAAAGAGGAGTAGGAAAGAGAATTTGTGGGGTGAAGTCACAGCCCCACAACTGAAGCTTGAGGGGGTTGGAATATTACAAAGTGTTGGGCCGTTTTCCATGAGAGCAGTGGAGCTAATTAGATAGTTCCCATGGACACAGCCTTGAGTTATAAAGAGTACAAGGTTAAAGCTGTTTGGCTGAGTGCAGGTGCTGCATTCCTGGGTGTTTTTGTAAGAATATGTTTATGTTATATGTGTGGGAAAATAGAAGTTAGGGAACTCAATAAAGCTGCCTGTTAGGCTGAGCAGGCAGACATCTCTCTGTCTCATCATCCTAGCGTGTGTCGTGTGTCTTTCTTCCCCCATGGACCAAGGCCTACCAACGGATACCCAACGACAATGGTGCCCTGAGTAAGGACCAGAAAAAGACTGTCGAGTACTGCCCGTGTCGTCTGGGGTATCGCAACCGGAGGCAGTTGAGCTGCGAGGCGAGGCACAGCGAGGTCTTGGTGCTCAGAAGCTGTTTTAGCAGAGGGGCGCTGCAGGATCACGATTTGATTGTTTTCCACACCTGAAGGCAAGTGTTTCTGCCACACTTGGAAGGCACAAGTTGCCTGGAGGGCCCGGGTGCATCTGGCACTTGGTAAGGCACAAGTGAGCTCCTGAGTATTTTTCCTAGTCACCATGGGGGCAGACCATGAGTGCAAAGCGAAGGCGTGTGTTTATCGCCTGGAAAGCTTTGTTACGGCGTTTTGGTGTTAGACGCGACGAAGCTAAGTTATGTCGCTTGTTACTTTTGTGTCTTCAGAGTGGGAGAGAGGCTGCTTTGCCTGGGAGGACATTAGAGTGCTAAAGAAGAGGGACCAGGTGGAGCCGAAGGGAGCCAAAGCCGGACCGGAGGCAGCCGAGCGGCCCCGCCAAGATGAACGCACTGCTAGCGATTCGGCAGTACTTGTCCAAGATAATCAAGGACAGCTACGGCATGAATGTGCTGCTGATGGACCGGGAGACGATCTTGTGAACGCAGTGACTGATTTTCACCTTAAGGAGCTTTCTACGTCTCTTCCGGACGGTGCCGCAGCTGTGTACCCAGCGCCGGGTGCCTGCGCAGCCGTGTCGGGTCCACCCCCTGCGGGTGCCTGCGAGGTGGCGCCGGGTCTGGCTTCAGCACCACCGAGTCCATCTGTGCCCGCGTGGGCAGCGGCAGCCACGGCGCGGCCCCGGCGTCAGTGGTCACGGACCTGGGTGCCGGCGGACTGGTAGCAGGCGCGGTCCCAGGCACTGGCTCCGGGCGGAGCGGCCCCGGCGCAGCCCCAGCCCCAGCGCGGCAGGCCGGCGGCATCGGCAGCGGCTCCGTGCGTGGTCGTGGTGCTGTGCATGGCCCCGGTCGGTGCGCTCCGGGGGGCTGCAGAGCCGGAGGCCGTGCGCAGAGGCAACTCTGTGCCCGACCTCAGGCAGCGGACGGCAGAGGGGTGTGTTTTTCCCCGCGCTGCCGACAGCCATGGTCCTGAGCGGTGTGACGGGGAAGCGGTATCCCTCCCCCTTCTTCAGTAATTCTACTCTCGCGGCAGGTGTTTCCCCTGGCAACCCTCCTCTCCCCTGCAGCGTGCCTGCAGCAGCGCTGACCCCGGGGGGGGGGGTAGCGGGCTGGTAGCGGCGGCCTCGGTGTCAGGCGGTGCAGTGGGGGGGCTGTCTGTGTTCTCCCCTGTTTTACACCCACCCCCCCAACCTCCCCTCCTCCCCAGAACGTGTCCATCTGCAGCTGTTCCTCCCCTCCTATGTATCGTTCTTTCTCAGCAGACCATGTAGCTAACTTGCAACATAAGGAGAGCAAAGGCAATTTGACTCCTCTTCTTGAATTTTCTCCGAATGAACCCAACCTCTATTCCCCCTCCTCCCCCCCCTTCCTCCTTCTCCCTTGTCCTCTGACAAATGCTAGTGAAAGCTCCCTTAATGAAGCAACACTTTTGCTTCCAGGGGGATCGAGTGCTCAAGAGAAACAGGAGACCCGGGGGGGGGGGGCAAAGGGCGGGAAAAGGTGAAGAAGGGATGACAAGGGGGGGTAGTCCTGTCCCCTGCAGAAGTGGTTCTGTTGCCGTTATGACAAATAGTGTCCTTGCTCTACGAAAAAGGTTGAAAATTTCCAAGGTAATATCCCGTCTGTTCCCATTGTATTTGTCTTTTGCATGGAGAGTTGTACAAGATTTACAAGTTAATATTAGCAAATATGCCATAAATTCCCTTTAAGTTATGAGACTGATGAGAACTACACAGCCAATAACTACTTAAAATGTGTGTGTGAGTGACAAATGACTGCGGTGGCCACCTAATGCATGACTGGAAATAGACTGTGTGAAAGAGAGAAGCTGTGTGAAGGTGTAACTGTGTAGATTTAAAAATACTTTCCGCCGGTGTCAAGATTTTAAAAAGATGTGTAACATGATTCTGTTGAACCATAGTGACTCCTTATTATGAATAGTATATGAATTCTTCAAATTCCCACCATGAGTAATTCCACTCTTATGAAAACTGGTGAGGTTTTAGTTATTTCAAGACTAGCCCTGTCGACTAGCCATTTGATTAGGACTGAAGTTAAATAAGAGATTCTTACAAAAATTTGGTGTTCTATTTCAGCCTTGTATGAGGTTTATAGAGGTTAAATCTCAGGTGGAGCCATTCCACTGGTGCTCTTCTTTTTTCATGTGTCATGCTGCCCATGGGCTGTAGCTGTGTGGGCTGTGCAGGAGGCAGAGTCGTTTGAGCTTTTCTGTGTTTTCCAGGGTTTAAATCAAGGGTTGTCGATGTTGCTGCCCTGCTTGATCAGCCTGTTGCGGGGGGGCCCTGCAGACTGTCAGGGCCATCCTGCGTCCTTTCTCAGAAGCATCAACAGCGTTATAGATAGTGTGTCTCCAAACCTCCTGATTGGAGACCAAAGTACACCAGTTATGTTGATCAGTGTGGCCAGGGCTGCGATGTCGTTTCAGGGAGTCCTTGTGTCTTCTCTTTGGGGCTCCTCTCATGCGGCAGCTGGTGGCAATATTCATCGTAAAACAGCTAGTCCTTCATCCTTGGGAAGTGCCCTGCCCATCGCAGCTGTGTTCTCAGAAAAATGGCCTCAATGCTTGTGGCTGCTGCTTGTTCTACACCAGATGTATTGATCACATAATCTGACTAGTGGATGTTTAGCATTGTACAAAGGCAACGTGAGTTAAGTGCCTTGTTAATCAGCCATTCTAGTAGCACAATTGCGGGATTTGGGGATTTTTTGTTCATGTTGCAGTCATTGATGCTAACTATACAAGGCAGATCTGTGCTATGGTCTCCACACCTTATCCTCCAGTGACAATACCTAAAGGGACACAAATAGCTCAACTTGTACCTTTTGTGAGTTGTATTCCCCAAGCAGAGCCTCGTGAGTGTCAGGATGGAAGATTTGGTTCTACTGATGCACCACAAGTCTTTTGGTCAGTGCCAATCTCTGCGCAACGTCCACAGCTGACCCGTACTCTCTACGATACTCGAAGCTTGCTGTCAGTTGTCCAGGCGGACGAACTTCTGCATTCGGGACCTGACATAACTATCATTGCTCGGACATCCTGGCCGGCCTCCTGGCCTGTGGTCACGCCAGGGGTTTGGGTTGTGAGACTGGGAGGTACTGCTCAGAGTTTTCTTTTAGAACATACAGATCCTGTGTGACTTCAGCAGTGGCCCCTACCTACAGAAAAGCTGTTGTCCCTGCAACAGCTTGTTAAAGAGCAGCTTGATGTTGATCACATTGAACCATCTCAGAATCCTTTAATCGCCCCTGTCTTTGTGATAAAGAAAAAATCTGTGAAATGAAGACTGTTGCATGATCTCAGATGGGTTGGTACAGTTATGGTTACCATGTCAGCATTGGTTTATTGACCCCTTCTATGCTTCCTGCTGAATAACCTATTGTTATTATTAATTTGACAGGTTGTTTTTTCACAATCCAGTTAGACCCCAGTTATAGAGAAAAAAATCGCATTTTCAGTTCCATCTATTAATCGTGCAGAACCTTACGAGCGTTATACATAGAAAACCCTCTCCCAGGAAATGAAAATATTCCTATAATTTGTCAGTGGTTTATGATTCCAACATTATCTCCTGTAATTTTCTGACTGTCTTTTGTTGTCATTATATCGGTAATATTTCTGCTGGCTGTGGCCACTGAGGATCAGCTGGGTGTGTGTTGGAAACTGAAACCAGAAAGAGTCTACAATCCTTTGGCCTAGTAGTTGCTACTGAGAAGGTGCAGCGAGAGGAACCCTGGAAGTATTTAGGGTTCAAAATTACACGGAAAGCAGTCATTCCTCAGCCAGTTCAATTGGATATTAATGTCAAAACTCTTACTGACATACAAAAGCTATTAGGGTCTTTGAATTGGATTACGTCTTATTTGGAATTGCCAAACACCCAGCTGGCACCTCTATTTGACCTACTCAAACATTCTGACAATCCTCAGGAACCAAGGGAACTGACTAAAAGAGCAATTCAAACCATCCAGCAAGTAGAGCAGGCTTTACATTCTAAATTTGTTTCATGAATTGATCATTGTCAAATTGTCTAATTTTTTATTTTTGCAGATCACAGTGTTCCTTTTGGAGCATTGATACAGTGGTCTGACCATTGGTCTGATCCACTGCACATCATGGAGTGGTTATTTTTGCCTTATCAGGCTCAAAAACTGCTCCTGGATTGTTTGAGCTCATAGCTCAAATCATCATTAAGGCTAGAAAGAAGTCCGTAGAGTGTACTGGCAGAAATCCAGCATGCATTGTTGTACCTGTACAATCTCGTTACTTTGAGTGGTGCCTGGGAAACAAATATGAATTGCAAGCTGCTTTAACTGGGTTCCACGGCCAAATTTCTTATCATTTACCTTAACATCCCCTTCTTAAGTTTTTTTGAGGGAAATTCCAATTGGACAAAAACACTACGCAGTGCAGAGCCCCTCAATGGCCTTACAGTCTTTGCGGACAGCTCGAGGAAGATGGGTGAAGCTGCGGTAGCGTGGAAAGCAGAATGTGGATGGCAACATCAAATTGTTCATCAGGGGGGTTCTCTTCAAATTGTGCAACGTCAAGCTGTAACTCGTGCTTTTCAGTTATTTCCTGGTCAGCCTTTAAATGTTATTTCTGATTCCGCATATGTTGGTAATTTGTTACAGCAACTTGATCAGGTGGTGTTGTATCATCCATCTCCAGGTCTTATTTTTCAACCTTTGTTCGAGCTCTGGAGAACTCTTTTGCAGAGGCCTGTTCCTCATTTTGTGCTACATGTTTTTAGTCATACCTCTTTGCCAGGGTTCTTCACAGAGGGTAATGCCCGAGCAGATGCTCTTCTTTTTGCTGTTGCTTTGAGACTTGTTCCTAACATTCACCAGCAAGCTGTCTTGTCTCATTAGTTTTTTTTTATCAAGGTGCAGAAGCTTTCAGATGTCGATTTGGCTTGACTCATTCTATTGCTCGCTTAATTGTTGCCTCCTGTCCAGATTGTCACAATGCCTATACTCCTGTATATTTTGGTACTAACCCTCGAGACCTTAAAGCCTTACAGATGTGGCAATCGGATGACACTCATGTCAATGAATTTGGTAATATAAAGCATGTCCATGTGTCCATTGACATGTTTTCCCATGTGGTGGTTGCTACTGCACATACTAGACAAAAAAGCCATGATGTCATTAAACACTTCTGTTGTGCTTTTGCTACATCTGGAGCACCCACTCAATTGTGGACGAACAATAAGCCGTCTTATGTCTGTAAATCTGTCCAAATTTTCTTTGCTTTGTGGAGGGTCACTCATGTTACGGCTATTTCACATTTTTCTACAGGATACGTTATTGTGGAGAGAGTGTATGGTGCCCTGAAGCAATTGCTTCAAGAACAGACAGGGAGAATGAGGGGATAACCCCCTCAGTCTCTAGGCTAGACAAAGCTCTGTATGTCTCAAACTTTTTGACCTTCTCTGGCGATTGTCTTTATTTACCTTCTTTTAGAGTTTCAGGAAAAATATGCTGTGCTTGGCAAAAAGCCTCCTCCAAACTGATAATCTTGTGATCCCTGTGAGAGCTGAGGACAGAGCACAGCATGCAGATGCAGATCTTGTCTCTGGTCAATGGTCTGATCCACATGACTTGATAACTTGGGGAAAGGGATATGTTTGTCTCTACAGATAATGGCCCTCGCTGAATACCTGCGCGGTATGTAGATCCTGCTGTTGGTCCCGGAAGTCGTCAGTGCAGTTCCTGACCTGTCAAAGTTCACTCCATGGCATAGTCGAAACGTCTGGGTGACACTAATGAAGAAACGGAATCACACGACCTCTTGTGCATCACTGGCATATCCAGAGCATCCATTTCACACCTGTCTTGTTGGTGTTCCTCTGGGTGACACGGAAGCATCTCTGCTGGTGCAGGATGTCATCCAATGGCGTGACTTATTGAAACAGGACTGTCATACTGTGCCTGGGTGTCTTGACCATGTGGATAGCTGGGACGATGTGTTGTCTGTTAGCACTCCACTTCAAAAGTTAGGTATTTTAGAGTCACTGTTTGTAAAAGACTGTGTGTATTTTAATCATTGTGTAGGTTATGACATAGAACAAGCACGTGGTGAGTCTATGGTACGGGATGTGTTCCCTGAATTGTCTTTCTATAAAAATAGTTCCTTCTGGTGTCGGTAAGAATCGGACTTGGAGTACTCCAGCAGTGAGTACACCTTGTCGACTCCCTACGGGAGTGTTTCTTCTGTGTGAAAATAGATTCTAGCCAGGAATCCCTGCACAGCCAATAGGGGGGCCTTGTACATCTAAAAAGTTGGTGGTTGTAGTTGTGTTGCTGATGCTGCCTTGTCTAGTGTCGTTCCTGCAAAGGGCCCTGAAGGATATGATACGGGCAGTCTTTGTTGCACAACTACAGACAAGGGGGGAATTGTGGGGTAAAGGCACAGCCCCACAACTGAAGCTTGAGGGGGTTGGAATATTACAAAGTGTTGGGCTGTTTTCCACGAGAGCAGTGGAGTTAATTAGATAGTTCCCATGGACACAGCCTTGAGTTATAAAGAGTACAAGGTTAAAGCTGTTTGGCTGAGTGCAGGTGCTGCATTCCTGGGTGTTTTTGTAGGAATATGTTTATGTTATATGTGTGGGAAAATAGAAGTTAGGGAACTCAATAAAGCTGCCTGTTAGGCTGAGCAGGCAGACATCTCTCTGTCTCATCATCCTAGCGTGTGTCGTGTGTCTTTCTTCCCCCATGGACCAAGGCCTACCAACGGATACCCAACGACAAGAATTAGCTATAGTAGCTAAGGATCTCTCCTCTGCCTCGCCCTCACCTTTTCTTCTCCTGCCGTATGCTGCCTGCCCGAGACTGGACCTCTGCCATCTTGAAGTGGACTGAGACCCACCGTGCCACCTGCGTGAGTTCTCCACCCTGACCATATTTCTGAGGGTCGAGAGGTGCAGCTGGACAGAGACCTCTGCACGGCCTGGGACACGGCCCAGTGTGAGCAGTGAAGCCCACATCCTGGCTGCATTCCAGAGAACTAAGACCCCCTGCAGCTAAAGAGATAGCATCGAAAGTGGCAGAGACCGGAGAAAATAAAAAAGGCAGAAAACTGCTTCTCTCTCTCTCCCCCACCCCACAGACCAACTCAACGGAAAGGTAGCTTTTGGTGGTATCTTTTCTCTGCTTCTAAAAGTAATCTTAGCATTTTCCAACCTTTTCTTATTTTTTCCTCTTTTCCTTTGCATCTCTTAGCAATTAATAAAAACAGTTTTGGTATCAACAGATAACTTGTATGAGTTTTAATTTTGCTCAAGGGAATATTCGAATCTAAAAGTTCTTTCTGCAATATTTAAGCAGATCGTAACACCAGGGTACACTCTGAACTAGTCTTCTGAATAGGTCAAAATCTGCCCTGCAGAAGTCCAGTGCAGAGGTTTTATCGATGGCCCTCCTTGCATCCCTGAGTATTGAAAACTCTATTATTTCCTGGTCACTGTGCCTGTAACAGACAGATAACATACAAATGCCAAAAATTATGTTTCGCTATTGTTTCTGCCTGTCAAAAAACTTCCTACCAAAAATTCTGTGTCAGTTTTCCACCAGAAGTTCTCACCAGTGATGCCTTAAGCCCCTAATGGTTTTTTTTATTTCTCTAATATTTGTGCAATATATGTTACAAAGTAATAAGGTGATGCTTTGAATACTGATCTATTTTGAATGAGAACTAACAATGTGTCAGAAGTTAACTGTTCACAGGCAGTTCATTCCAGCAAACAACCCTGGAAGCTGTACCACTAAAAGTCAAACTGAGAAGCCATGAGAAAACCTTTTATGCAGGAGTAGACACATGTCTCAACTGCAAATGAAAACACCAGACCAGGAGTGAGTAGATAAAGGCCTTCTGACACAATTGAAATCAATTTGCACTAAAAGGTGGTACAGAAACATATACATATATTGCAATTATTGTGTTTCTTTGTTACTTTCTATGTTATATTGTCTTAAGCTTCGCTTATTGTTAGCTTAATTGCTAAGAATTGAAAGCTTATATTGCTTTTGCTTTGTTACATGAATTGCTTCGAAGCCTGCAATGTTTGTACTTGCACTTATCTCGTTCCAACGACAATTTGTAAACATCTATGTCTCTCTGCAGCCTGTGGAAGAATTTCTCCTGAAGCAGTTTGATGAAGGGTCCGTAAAATTTGCATGTGATTGTGGAATCTGTTTATGTTTTTAAGATGCTTTTTATTTAGTGTCATCTAGGTGTGTAAACCTGAATTTGCAAAGGAAGTCCTACACTGAAACGAAGGACGGATAAGAAAGTGGCATCAATGCTGTAGTGAAAGACAGCGGAGCCGAGAAACCACAGAGTGACCCTTTGCCTGGATGCCATCACAGCTTCTGTAAAGCAGCGGTACTGCTCGAGCAGGTTCAACATTACATCATGGGAATCCTGCTTCTGACTGTTAACCAGGAATTACAGCACTGGTTTTGTGAACCCTCCAATAAGGCCCTAAAAATCTGGCTTGAACCATTGCATACAATCCTTGAGACAATCCGGTAACATCGTTGTTGGAATAATAGGTTTAAGTTGCTTAAATAGTTTGCTAAAAATGCTTTCTTAGCTTTATTGCTTTGTTGATATTCATATGTCTATAAATGTACCTATTTTAACAGGTGTGGTGGTTTGGGCTAGGCCTTCCTTGGTGACCAGTTTGTAACCAAGGAAGGGTCCAGATTTACCCAGTATTCCCTACGATTTTTACGTAAGTCAGATTATAAGAAGAAAGGAGGAGAGGCCTTTGCTCTCTTTCCTTCCGGCGGCTTGGAGGTGCAGGTTCCCTGCTGTTGAGTCTGCCATGTTGGGGAGCAAGGCCTGGTTAGGCCTTGCCTACCTTGGGAGACAGAGGTTGCCGGCGATCGTTCCGGAGCAACTCTCGGTTGTCCCAGGGGAGTAGTGAGATATTTTCTTTGCTAACTCTTTTAGTTGTTAGATATTGGGTCACTAATTGGGATATATATATATTTTATTTTAGTTTTGTTCCCTTTCCCTTCCCCCTTCCCTTTCCCTTGTGAAATTGTATATTTTAATTGTAAACAAGTGTAAATATATTTATATATCTCACTTTGGTTGTCTCTCTCGTTTCGGGTTTTCTTAGTTTTCTCCCTCTTCTCCAAGAGGTTTGGGGGGGGGGGGGAACTTCTGGTGGTAAGGTTTGGAGACTTGGCAGGGAACCAGCTTCAAACCATATCAACAGGTGAGTCAGCTTTTATCCATGGAGGCAAGGAGTCCCTGTAAGACTACTCCATGAGGTAAAGATGATTGACTGCAGTCTGGGACAGGTTGGAACAGGACAACCTGCCCCCGGTAAGGCCTAGAATTTGTCCAGAGAGTATAAGCTCTCTGTGGTGGGCTACTGGCACTGCCAGGGTGCTGTTTGCATCCAGACGCAGTCTGCTTCAGGTAAGCTCTTGACTGGCCTATTAGATCTGTGACTGGCAGTTAATTGCTTTATGTGATAAAAGCACAAGCTCCTCTCTCAGAAGATTGAAATGCAGGAATTCCAAGATCCAAAATTCCTGTGAAATTGTCATCAGAGAGTCACACTTCATCGACTCCCTAGTTGCATAAAGAGGTTTATCTGTAGAATTGTTTAATGTTTTAAGATCTGCTTTGCAGGAACTGCAGAAATACATCATGTCATCTAAGCCTGTGAAGCTGGACACTCCTGCTCATCTGTTCCAGCCCAAGGACTGAGTTTATGTTAAACTATGAGACTGAAACTCCTGCAAGCCAAATGGAAAGAAGTGTTTTTAAGTCCAGCAGACCATCTCCAATGTGGACAGTCATCATCAAAGACCCTGAATTTCATCCAGGAAGAAGAAAAACCTCTGTTCCTGTGACAAGTAGAGCAGCAAAGACTGTTACAAGGACTGTTAAAATAGTGTTTAAGTTTGCTTCTCTTATTTGTATTGCTTAGTATGCCCAAGAACTATGAATTAAGTTTAAAGCCTAAATTTACATTTGGCTTTAGCAAAATGCACCAAACATTCTTTATAAGTGAGTGCTGAATTTGCACTACAGATTTGGTTGAAATTTGGCAACAAGTTTAAATTGCACATTGGTAATTCTTAAAGATGTTTCATTAAATCTATTTTCACAAACTTACTTCATGGTTACCAGGCTGAATCTGAATAGAGCAGCCACTCATACTAGTATAAAAACTGCATAGCTTGTTATATAGTTAGTACTATGTAGAGATTGAACAAGATTGAGTCTTGTTTAATCTCTAAAGGGGGGACTGATGCCTTAAGCCCCTAATGGTTTTTTTTATTTCTCTAATATTTGTAAGACTTGTAAGTTCTATAAGTAAGTTTTAAAAACAGCAACCTTCCCCCCCCTTGTCCCTTGTTCCTTTCCCTCTCTCTAGCACCTTTTTTTATACATTCCTAACCCTCTTACCCCATTCTATGCTCCCCATATCAATCCTGCTTCTGAATACAGCAGAAGTGTTTAGTCTTTTGTCAAGGCAAGGCCTAGACAGTTGACAGAACAGCATATCAGGGCCTAAACCACAGAATACGGTCAAGAATTAGGCAACTATGTACCCTTTGTGCTCTGAAGATGGTGAAGATGATGAAGTAAAAGCCCCCAGACTCATTTCAAAGAGGTGGACCCGGGGCGGTCCAGAGGAAAGGCCAAAGGGTGGGCACATCTGGGATTGGATGGATGGTATTATAAAATGTAACCTCTCAGGCACGGCCAGCGGCACATCTTGTAACATCTTAGCCTTGGCAAAATAAACCCTTTCTTATCTCACCCCTAATTAACTGCTCCTGGAGATTTTTTTCAGCACCAAAATACAGCGGCAACACCAGAATTTTCCCACTGGAGTTTTCCTGCCAAAGGATCCTGTTATTGTTCATGGTTATCATATCTCTTCAAACATCTGAATAGGGCTATGTGCCAAGGAACCACACACAACCTCCTTCAAACACTATAAAAGTTGAGGGGAAATATGGGAAAATCAGGGAAAGAGGAGTGGGAAAGAGGATTGGTTATAGCAACTGAAAGTCTCTCCCCCACCTCGCCCTCACCTTTTCTTCTGCCACTGTAAGCTGCCAGCCGTCACCAGAGACTGGACTTCTGCCGTCTTGAACTGAGACCCACTGTGCTACCTGCATGAGTTCTCCACCCTGACCATATTTCTGAGGGCCGAGAGGTGCAGCTGGACCGGGACCTCTGCACGGCCTGGGACACGGCCCGGGACACGGCCCAGTGTGAGCATCGAAGCCCACATCCTGGCTGCATTCCAGAGAACTAAAGCTGTAAATGACCCCCCTGCAGCTGAAGAGATAACATAGAAAGCATAGAAAGCGGCAGAGACAGAGAAAAAAAAGGCAGAAAACTGCTTCTCTCTCTCTCTCCCCCCACCCTACAGACCAGCTCGGACGAAAAGGTAGTTTTGGTGGTATCTTTTCTCTGCTTCTAAAAGTTATCTTAGCATTTTCCAACCTTTTCTTATTTTTTCCTCTTTATCTTTGCAGCTCTTAGCAATTAATAAAAACAGTTTTGGTATCAACAGATAACTTGTATGAGTTTTAATTTTGCTCAAGGGAATATTCGAATCTTAAAGTTCTTTCTGCAATATTTAAGCAGATCGTAACAGTGCCCCAGACGGCCACTGACCATCACATCTCCAACCAGCCCCTCTCTGTTTGTGAACAGAAGGTCTAGCGGGGCCCCATCCCTAGTAGGTTCATTTACCAGCTGGAGCAGGAAATTATCCTCTATACACTCTAGGAATCTCCTAGACTGCCTCTTCTCTGCTGTGTGGAGTTCCCAGCAGACATCTGGAAGGTTAAAGTCACCCACGAGAACAAGGGCTGGCGATTTTGAGACCTCCGCCAGCTGCTTGTAGAATAATTCATCACCCTCATCATCCTGGTTGGGTGATCTGTAACAGACTCCCACTAGGATATCAGCCTTGTTGGCCTTGCCCCGATTCTAATCCACAGGCACTCAATCTTATTGTTACTGACTTTGAGTTCTACAGAGTCAAGAGACTCTCTAACGTATAGAGCCACTCCTCCACCTCTCCTACCTTGGCTGTCCCTTCTGAAGAGCCTGTAGCCACCCATGGTAGCACTCCAGTCATGTGAGTCATCCCACCATGTTTCCGTGATGGCGACTACATCATAGCTTTCCTGCTGCATGATGGCTTCCAGCTCCTCTTGTTTGTTACCCATACTGCGTGCATTGGTGTACATGCACTTCAGCTGGGCTGCTGATTTGACTCTTGACTTGGGTTTTCCACCCTTAGGCTCCTTTCTGGAGAGCCCGGTTTCAATCCCTTCCCCCTTCAAACCTGTTTATTGAGAGACTTTAATATATTCCTACAGGCTTTGGATTTACTTGGGAATTTTAAATTTTCTTGTGTCTGAATGGCCTTAAAATGAGTCTCAAGCTGTATTACTGAAGGAGGCAGTCACCTCTGGGTTGCTGAAAAAAGAGTGGTCAGGAATAGGACCTTGTTCATATTTGCTGCCACAAACTCTTCTTTCACGTGTGCAGGTTGGGATGTGGACAATCCAATGACCTGCAGGAAACCCAGTGAGCTCTGTGTGGAACCAGGAAAGGGGTTAACAGCACTGGGGGAATTTGGGGAACTCTAAAAGATGTGAAACGCTCCTGAAAGAAAGGGAGGAGGGGACGTGAAAGGAGGGTGGCATGCAGTTTAAGGAAGAAATACCCAAAGGATCCCCTTTGGCTTTAGTTTTACACCATTGGAACCGTTTAACTGGCCCAGATACTCCTATAAAAAAGCAAGAACTATGTCTCTTATCTGTGAATGTGTGGCCTTTATATGGGAACCCCAGGGGGGTAGCGTGGCCGAGATTCAGTACATTCGACCTGGATACAGTGTTACAACTTATGACGATTCTTTATAGAGAAGAAAAATGGGAGGAGATCCGTTATGCAGAATTGTTTCAATTTCTTTTAGCTAGCCTTGAGCGGAAAAAAGAGAATAAGAAAGATAGAGCGCCTGGAACTGGTCCAGACAGCCCCGCAGGACAGATTAAATCGGGATTACCCGCTCCAGTCTCTTCGGGAGCTGCTGCAGGAACGGCAGGCACAGCAGGGCAAGTGAGGGCTGGAGTCGTTAGCTTTGCCAGTGGCGTGACAGGAGCTGTGAGATCTGTAAGGTCGGCTTTTGCTGGGGCTGCTTTTGGCGCGGTGGCGCCGGGCGAGGTTACTACAAGTGTGGCGGAATTAGCTGGGCCAGGGGAGGTGTCTGCTGTAGAGGCGGGGGAGACCCCAAAAACCGCGGCGAGAGCGGCGCCGGGACCAAAAGAAACCGCTGGTCCTGCGGGACCGGCCAGTGTAGTGGCGGTGGCAAGCGTAGGGGTCGCTAGTTCTGTCGGTGGCAGCGAGGCGGGGGTGCCAGCCCCAAGAGCGGCGGGAGCCCCAGGGGTGCCTGCGAGACTGAGCAGCGCGGCGGCGCCGATGGGCGCTAGGACCGCTGGCTCTGCCAGTGACAGCGGCAGAGTGAGGGCTGTAAGAACGGAGCTGCATACCCAGACTGCGAGAGCCCCGGGGTTGGCTGCTGTGAGAGCGGCAGACGACAGCACAGGGGCTGTTGGCTTTGCTTCTGTAAAAGAAGCAGTTCCGAGCCTGGCTGGCTCTGCCCACACAGCAGCGGCAGGGAATCTCCCAGGGGCGACAGGAACAGGCTCTACCGGCGCAGAAGCAGCGGAAACTGGCCCTGCAGGGGCCAGGACTTTTGGAAAAGCGGCCCCGGGCACGGTGGGCGGTGGGGCGGTTCCAGGAACAGTCGTTGCCACGGCAATGGGACTGCCGACTCCGATCCCAGAAGGGGCGGCTCCGGGAACGGCCGTTGCCACGGCGACGGAGATGCTTGCTCCGACAGCGTTGGGGGCGGCTCCGAGCCTGGCTGGCACAGGGGGAACAGGACTCCCTGCCTCAACAGCAGGAACGACTCCTGGTGCTGCCGGAGCTGCGGGAGGAGGAGTTTCCCCCCCGCAGCTGCCAGCAAGACAGCAGGAACTACCGCAGGCGTCCTGGGTGCAGCTGTCATGGCAATAGGGATTGGCGCAAGTGTTGTTGGGACACAAGGACTAGCCGAGGCGGGCCCCGCGGCCCCAGAGGAAGCTGCTGCTCCCACGGACCGCTCGGGACCGTGGGAGCGGACACAATCGGGCAGAGACAGGCGGAGCTTGTCTCAGCTGTTTTAACTGGCGAAGGGGCTCTAATTTTAGCCCCTGCCAGTGTAGCACAGGCAGAGGCGGTGAGCGCAGTAACTGGCGAAGGGGCTCTGGCCAACGTAGCAAAGGCAGGGGCCGGCGCGGCCACACAAAGGGGGGCGGAACCGCCCAATGCTGCTGAGACTGTTTCTATAGCGGTGAGAGGCGCCGGCATAGATCTTAGAACTGCAGGAAAAGCAAAAGCAATGCCTGCAACCGAAGCTCCCGCCCCGGCTGACACAGGACCCTCTGGCTCCGCCATTAGGGGCGGAGACGGAGCTGTCACTCCCCCTCTAGCCCTCCCAGCCCTTCGCGATCCGTACCCTCCCACCGGGTATGCGGGAGGTGCAGCCATTCCGACTGCTCCCCTTTGGCCGAAAGGGGGGGAGCAGCATCTGGAAACATTTCCAGCAGTGTTAGCTCCAAATCCAGCAAACTTATTCTCAAACAGACTAGAACTTTCAACACCCACAAACATGAAAGCCGAAACCCAGAGCAGTAGATGCAGTAGTTTCAGTGGTTTCTCTGACACAGACACAGACATCTCTGATGACGAGACAGGCTATAGCTCAGAAGAACCATCAGCATATCTTCAGCTCGAAGAGCTGTGGGAAAAACAAAAGGGGGGTACTGTTTTGTTCCGAATGTGAACTAATATTGTATCAGAAGTTGACTGTTTGCAGAAAGCTTCTTCCAGCAAACAGACCTGAAAACTGTGCCACCAGAACTCAAGCTGAGAGTCATAAAAACAACTTCTGTGCAGAAGTGAACAAACACCTTAACAACTGCAAGTGAAATACACCAAGACAAAGAGTTTTGGACTGCAATAAGAAAACTGTTGTAAGATCAACCTGTGACTTCCAAAGGTGGTACATATACAAAAACCAAACAATGCTATGGTTATTGTATCTGTTCTTTTATCTTCTGTCCTATATTACTTTTGAGCTTCTCTTGTTGTTAGAATCACTTCCTAGCTTTATTGTTCTGTTAGTATTCACGTACATATGAGGATGCTTTTATCCATGGAGGCAAGAGGTACCTGCATTATCACTCCATGAGGTAAAGATGATCGACTGCAGTCTGGGGCAAGCTATAGCAGGATGGCTGTCCCCGATAAGGCCTAGAATCTGTCCAGAGAGTATAAGCTCTCTGTGGTGAGCTACTGGCACTGCCAGGGTGCTGTTTGCATCCAGACACAGCCTGCTTCAAGTAAGCTCCTGACTGGCCTATTAAATCTGTGACTGGCAGTTAATCACTTTATGTGATAAAAGCACAAGTTCCTCTCATGCAGTCAAGATGCAGGAATTCCAAGATTTAGAGTTCCTGCGAAATTGACATCAGACAGAGTCACACTTCATCGACTCGCTATTTGCATAAAGAAAGTTTATTTGTGAAATTGTTTAATGGTTTAAGCTCTGCTTTGCAGGAACTGCAGAGATTCATGGTGTCATCTAAGCCTATGGGACTGGACACTCCTGTTCATCTGTTCCAGCCCAGGAACTGAGCCTATGCTAAACAGTGGAACTGAAACTCCTGCAAGCCAAACAAAAGAACTGTTTCAAATTCAGCAGACCATCTCCATTGTAGTCAGAGTTATTGGACCCAAAAGGAAGAAAATCTCTGTTCCTGAGACAAGTAGAACAACAGAGACTGTTACAAGGACTGTTAAAATAATGTTTAAGCTTTTTCCTGTGTGTATTATTTAATACTACTGGTAACTCATCATCATGGCTAGGCTTCGCGAACGAAGATTTGGGAAGGGCTCTACCCATGTTTGTTACAAGCGCGCTGGTGTCTAAAAAGGCCAATACGAGATAGACACGTCCGGTTGCAAAAGACACAGCAGAAAGACTCCTTAGGTAGTATATTCTGCAAGACAGGATTCTTTCTGCGTTGTCTTTTCTCCTCAAGGGTGATCCTGCGTGCTTTCTCAAAAGAAGCAGCAGCGTTAAAGATAGCGTGTCTCCAGGCCTCCCGATTGGAGGTCAGAGTAGACCAGTTGTGTTGATCAATATGGCCAAGGTTGAGATGTTGTTTCAGGGAGTCCTTGTATCTTCTCTTTGGGGCTCCTCTCTTGCGGCAGCCAGTGGCAAGTTCACCATAAAGCATGATCTTAGGGAGGCGGGAGTCCTTCATCCTTGAGACCTGTCCTGCCCAATGCAACTGTGTTCTCAGTAACATGGCCTCAATACTTGTGACTGCTGCTTGTTCTAGAACAGATGTATTGGTCACATAATCTGACCAGTGGATGTTTAGCATTGTACGGAGACAGCGTTGATGGAAGCGTTCTAGGAGTCTGTAACAGGGAAGGGACTAAGTCAAGGGAAAAACACAGGTTCGAGAGATTCTGGAACGTGAATAAACCAAACACCGTTGCTAGTTGGCAAAAATAATAGCTATTTATTAGGAAAAGGTGGCAAACAAGGAAAAAGGGAGAAAACAAAACAGGCGCCTGAGGGAGAAGGATTAGGGCGGAGGAAAAAGTGCACCAAAAGACCCTAGGAAGAAGGCTTCCCCCCCATACTCACCAAGGTATCACCTGTAAACAAGTCTTACCCATCCTAACCAATAATGAAATCTCTCTGCAGCAGCTGCGGGTTCATGGGGGGTGGCAGGCTCCCACTTCAAGCAGGCGTCCCCGCTGAAAGCAACTTGGTCCATCGTGAAGAGCCGCCCCCCCAAGAAGCGTCTCTGCTTTTTATAAAGTTTTTTGAGAGCACCTGCCCCGGAGAGGTGTGGCCAGCACCGCCCCGTCAGGGCTCTGAACCCCACCCCCTTGGTTATGTAAGTGCACCCCTCCTGCACATGCGTGAGCACTTTGGAAAGTCCCCCACGCAGGCGCAGTGATTTGGGGGGGGTCTTCCCAATTGAGGCTGGGGCTTACTTCATCACCCTCCTCATCACTTTGTCCTCCAACTGCCCCTGACGAGCAATTGACCAATCACAACAGACCAATTAAAACAGTTTACACAGAAGCTCTCCCTCCAAGGCCAAGTTCACTGCTTTATCAGAAGACTTGGCAGGAGAAAGCATAAACTAACTGCAGGTGGCTAGGGCCAAACACAGACCAAAAAGTAACATCCCAACTTCGTCCCGATACAGAGTCGCAGGTGGTGACGGTAGATGACCCATGATTCGGATCCATATAAAAGAGTAGACAGCACAGTGGCTCTGTAAACACTGATCTTTGTACTTTTCTTCAAGTGTTTATTTCGCCAAACTCTTTTATGGAGTTTTCCGAAAGCACTATATGTTTTTGCTAACCTCTTGTCTATCTCTCCATCAATCTTACCATCTGAGGAGATGAGGCTACCTAGGTAATTAAACTGCTGGACTGATTTGAGCTCTGATTTGCCAATGGTGATATGGGGATGATGGAAGACTTCCTGAGGTGTGACTTGATAGAGAACTTCTCTCTTCTTTAAGCTGACTTCCAGCCCAAAGAACTCAGCAGCGTCTGCAAAGCAGGATGTTAAACACTGCAGAGCTGCTTTTGTGTGGGCAACAAGGGCGGCGTCATCAACATAAAGCAGCTCCCGGACAAGATGGTTTAAGGTCTTAGTATGGGCCTTCAGTTGCCTTAGGTTGAATAGGCTTCCATCAGTACGATATCAAATGTAGATACCGTCCTGATCATCAAGGTCTGCCATGGCCCTTTGGAGCTTCATGCTGAAAAAGATTGTGAATAGGGTTGGTGCAAGAACGCAGCCTTGTTTCACACCATTGGTTATTAGAAAGGACTCAGAAAGTGCATCGCCATATCTGATTTGGCTGCACTGATCCTCATGGAGTGAGATGATCATTTTAAGGAACTTGGGGGGACATCTTAAATGTTCCAAAATCTGCCATAGACCTTTTCTGCTCATAGTATTGAAAGCCTTGATGAGGTCAACAAAGGTTGCATAGAGTCCTTTGTTCTGTTCCCTACACTTCTCTTGCAGTTGTCTGAGAACAAATACCATGTCTGTGGTACTCCTGTTGGCTCTGAAACCACATTGGCTTTCAGGTAGAATTCCTTCTGCTATAGCGGGTATTAGTCTGTTCAAAAGTATTCTTGCCAGGATTTTGCCTGCAATGGAGAGCAGAGTAATACCCCGGTAGTTTGAGCAGTCTGATTTTTCTCCCTTCTTCTTATACAAAATGATGATGACTGCATCACGAAGGTCTGATGGTAGTTCGCCTAGTTCCCAACAGCGCACCACAAACTCGTGAAATTTAGCATGGAGTGCTTGGCCCCTATGCTTCCAGACTTCAGGTGGAATTCCATCAACCCCAGCTGCCTTGCCAATTTTCACCTGCTGTATGGCCTTAAGAGTTTCTTCCATAGTAGGGGCAATATCCAATTCATTCTTCACCGGTTGCTGTGTGATGTACTGAATTGCTGAGTCTTGAACTACACAGCTAGTACTGAAAAGAGTCTGAAAGTGTTCAGACCATCGTTTCAGAATGGAGGTTTTATCTGTGAGAAGCATTTGACCATCTGTGCTGAGTAGAGGGCTTTGGACCTGGTATGTAGGTCCGTATGCTCTTTTCAAGGCCTCAGAATCCTCTGTAATCACCCGTATCTGCGCATAATTGAATTTTTCCTGCTAGACTGATCCACCACTTGTTCTGGATGTCACAAAGTTTCTGTTGGAGCTTGCTGCATGCAAGACGAAAGGCTGCTTTTCTGACATGGTAAGATGGCTGAGAAAGGTGTGCTTGATGAGCAGTTCTCTTCTTCCTCAACAATTCCTTGATCTGTTGATTGTTTTCATCAAACCAGTCCTTGTTATTCTTGAAGGAGAACCCTAAGGACTCTTCAGAGGACTGCAGGATGCTATTTTTAATATGTTGCCAAAGTGTTTCAGGAGAGGGATTGTATTAGGTAAGAAGTTCGAGATATACTGGAACGTGGAAAACTAGACACCGTTGCTACTCAACAAAACAAATATTTATTACGAAAGGTGGCTAGCAATGAAAACGGACACTCGAGAGAAGGGGAAAAGGAAGGGGGAAAAAAGAACAAAACCAAAGAGAAAGGCACGACACCCTACTCACCCAGGTGTCACTTATAAGATGGTCTTACCTACTCTAACTACTTATAAAGCCCTCTGCAGCAGCTGCGTTTTCCAAAGGGTTGGCAAGCTCCCACTTCAGCAGGCATCCCCGCTAACAGCAACTTGGTTCTTCGTGTAGAGCCGGCCCTGAACACGGAAAACATGTCTACTTTTATACAATTCATTGAGCACCTCTTCCCGGGGAGGTGTGGCCAGTACCACCCCGCCAGAGGTTCCCAATCCCACCCTCTTGCTTATGTAAGTGCACCTCTTCTGCGCATGCGTGAGAGCTTAGGAAATCCCCTTGCATATGCGCAGTGTGTTTTGGGGGTCTTTCTTAATTGAGTCTGGGGGAGAGCCTTCCTCACTTCATCATCACTTTCTCCTCCAAATACCCTTGACAGACAATTAACCAATCACAGGACACCAATTAAAACAGTTTATACAGAAGTTCTCCCTCCAAGGATGAATTCACTGTTTTATCAGTGAACTTGGCAGGGAGAACTATAAACTACTGCAGGTGGCTAAGGCCAAACACAGACCAAAAATACCATCGTAACTTCGTCCCAGTACAGGGATCTATGGAATGATCTTCGCTTTCTATGGAATGAGTTTGCTTAGCCCTGTAAGGCCATCCATCTAAGAGAAGGATACTCTAATTAAACCTACATCCTGAGGACCTCGCTGCCACGGTCCAAGCTTGCTAGGCCCTGGCAGATGAACCTTAGGATTAAAGGGTGGGTCCAGTTCCACGCATGCTACGTCTCACCTAAAAAATCCATTGTGCAGGCTCGAAGGCTATACGCACATCTGTAAAGCCCTGTAGCGACAGGCGAGGGTCAAAACAGCAGGTGATAAGGTGCGCTGGAAGCCGCAGACCCAACCCTGCCTATAGGCGATTCAGGACATTAGTCGCTAGACACTGACCCCAGAGATGACAGTCTCTTTTGGCAGCATCCTGAATGACCAAGTAGCCTTTTTCAAGGAGAGCACTGCTTGCTCCACACAGAGAGGGGCCTAGAAAAGGTGGCCTAACCAAAGTTCATCTCCACCCTTCACCCGGTTGGTTAACCGCAACCAACGGGCATCTTCTAATTGTGATCAAACAAAGATTAAGAGACAAAGGCATACATCTGCTTCAAAGGTGTACCCAAATTGACACTAGCATGCTGGAACATCAGAACCATGCTTGATACTGCGGATAGTGGGCGTCCTGAGCGTCGTTCTGCCCTAATTGCCCATGAACTGTCACGACTTAACATCGACATAGCTGCTTTCAGTGAAGTTCATCTCCATGAGGAAGGCAGCCTTAGAGAACATGATGCTCTTTTGATTAGGTAGACCCAGAACCGAAAGGCATATTTTAGGAGTTGACTTCATGATTAAAAACTCTATTGTTCCTAAACTCGAAAATCTGCTGACAGGTCATTCTGATCGCATTATCTCCCTGCGCCTTCCACTACACAACAAGCAACATGTTGTCCTCTTTAGTATATATGCCTGTGGGAACCCAAACCCAGCTTTCAGCAAAGGAAAACAAGGGCTGACAAAAACCTCGTGATTTGAAGGAGCTGGACCCTTCTCACAAGACCTGTTAAAGTTCTACCTCATGGATCAAGCTTGGCTCCAGCAGAAATCAGAAAGGACTTTTGAGATGATTGTATCAAACCATGTCTAAACCCCTGTAATCCCTCTGTCCCCCATGTAATCCTACTAGAAGAAAAATTAACTATTTGGAAATTGCAGGAAAAATTTGTGTAACTCCCCAATTAACATAGGTTGTCCCCTTCATTAACATACAGTCCCAGATGCCTTTAAAATAGTGTTCTTGTGTTCAATAAACTATTCCAGTTTCCCCATACTGGGATCGTGTCTAGCTTTTATTTTTCAGACCGCCACTAATGGCGCCCAACGTGGGGCTGAGAACCTTCTAACATTTAGAAGATTCGGCAGCCATCGGCTGGCTGGACCAAGGGAAGCAGCACTCCTTGTGTTTCGGTGGTGTGTGCGTAGTCAGAACTGAAAGAAGACGGAAGACGTGCACGGAAACTTGTCCTCAGCAGGCGGGAACTGCTGAGTGAGCTGACTACGAACTCCAGATTGGGTAATTATTTTAAAGACTTTGTAACATTATAAGTAGGGTACAATGGGGACTCAAATATCTTCTGAACAAAACCACGTTTATTCAATTTTAAAACGCGAGCTTAAGCGGCATAGCGCGAAAATTGACGAACAGCCCTTGCAGAACCTGTTGCTGTGGGCCCAGCGTCACATGTCAGAACTGAACGTTACTGACCTTGATATGTGCTTGTGGGACTCGGCAACCGCCCGAAAAAACCTCAGCAGTCGCTGCCCAGGACGGGCCCCAGCCGCTGAGCGGAGCGCACAAGCACACTGCAGCCCGACACACGCTACCCAGAGAGAGCCATGTGAGACAGAACCATGGCCATCGCCGCTGCAGCCACCCCGTGCAGGGTCAGGGTGGGAGCCAGCGCCAGCGAACTGTCGCGCTGCCTCGGCAAGTTCCTGTATCGCCGCCCGCTACCGCACTCAGCAGCAGCAGCCAAGCAGCGGCCAGAGGCACAAGGTCAACACCTCAGGCAGCAGGTCCCTGAGGAAGGGCCACCACCTCCGGCGCCCCAGCAAACAACGAGATCGAGAGACCCGTGCCGGAGGAAGCAGCAACGGGACCCGAGCGGGAACCACTCAGAAGGCAGGAAGGACCCAGAACCCGGAAACGAAAGAGGCACCGGGAAAAACAAACACAAGCAGAGCACGAGGTATGCAAAAACCGGGGCAATGGAGCGTGAGCGGAGGAGAGGATCCCACAGAATCCCTGGGGGGCTCCGGGAAAGGTCCGAGGGAGGAAAGAGCCCAAGCGGGACCGTCAGCGAAGGAGGGAGCGAGCGGAAGCCCAGCGGCAGCAGCACGAGACAAACCCAGGAACAGAGGGACCCCGGAGACAAACGGAGTGGGGCAGACACAAAGCTGCCGACTTCAGCAGTAGTCAAAGCAGCAAAAACCCCCTTCCTTGTTTTTTTTCCTTTTTCTTTGCAGCCTAAACTAAGAACTGGTCTTTTTTTGGAAACCCTTTTGTTTATTAACCTAACTGTTTCAGTTTCACAGTGTGAGTAAGGCGAACAAAAGGCTACCAATGGAGAGATTGTCCCCCTGCGCAAAAAACAAACAAACAAAGAAAAAAAAAAGGGGAAAAGCGAAGGAAAGCAAAGAACCTTTGCTGAATGAAGATACCCTTCCATAGCTAATAGCCAGAATTGTTTTTAAATGTATGCATAGCTGTATTTTTGAAAATTTTAAAGTTTTCACAATAACAATTTTCCTTAAGTCCAAAAGCCAAATTAACACAGAAACACATATATTTGCCTTAAAAATAGAAGAAGTAAATATTTTATCCTTGAACTATAGGAATGTTTATATGTATTGGAAATTTAAATTGAACATGAAGTAAAATATGCTTATGTTTTTACAGGTTATACTATCATAAAAAACAAAACATATATTACTAATCTAAGGGTGAGAAACAAAAAACGCCAGTTTCTCAGTTCATAACCAAAAGACACTGTAAAATGAAACCCAAAAGTATGTTTGTATGATGTTTGTTCGATGGCCATCGAGTATGAATGTGTAAATGTACGCATGCTTGTGAAAATACAATAATTAATATGTTCTGATTTATACACAAATGCACATTACCTCACACATGCACAAACACCCTTAGATAAAGAACAGAAAACATATCACCCTGAGTTGAATAGAATTTCATTTGCAGAAATGTTTTAAGTTAAATAAAAGTTTTCAAAAACAAACACTAAAAAACACTTTCAGGTAAAAGTCAGGAGCACACGAACCCTGAAGTCATCAAGTTATTAAGTTTGGTTCAAAATCAATTGCTTATAAGTCAATAGGATCTTTAGAGGATAGCTTAAATAAGATTTTATAAGAGTAATTTCTAATAAGAAATAATAGAAATAAGTTGTTTAAACAAGTTTTATATTAATCCAGAGTTATTTAGTTTAGCATTGTTGAGAATTTTTCCTTCTTGCATTTTGTTCCTTGTTTACTTTTCTATATCCAAAAGTATCTAATAGTCTTTCTGATTGGTTTAATGCTTTTAATGTTAGTGCTAAGTTTAAGAAAATGATTTTTGTAGCAATATGCCGAATACCTTAAAACAGCTACGATTCCTTCACATGCCTTTATAAGCCAAACCTTGTGGCCCAAACTATTCTGGACACACAATGCCTTTGCATAATCATACTTTCCATTTCAGGTATATAAAAGACTGTACATTGCCTTGAAAAAGGAGCCTCCTTGCTAACATTAATTTCACTTGTGGTATTAAAAGTAAGACTGCAATATTTCTTGTTAGATCCATTTAAGAATACATTTGCTTCTAAAATGCAGCTATAGAATTTGTTATTACCTCACTCTGAACCGATGCATCAAAGCATTGAAAGTTGAAGAAAAAAATAGTAATCAAAACTTAGATTACATGTTTAGTTAGCATGATAAATTTAATACTCTAGTTAAAGAAAACATTTAAGGTAATATTTGTATTCCCTTGTATTTTGTCTTGCATTAGCAAACGTTTGATCAAAGTTTTTTCCGAGTTTTTTGTTTTTTAGAAAAATAAAAAAAAAGGGGCAGATGTGGGAACCCAAACCCAGCTTTCAGCAAAGGAAAACAAGGGCTGACAAAAACCTCGTGATTTGAAGGAGCTGGACCCTTCTCACAAGACCTGTTAAAGTTCTACCTCATGGATCAAGCTTGGCTCCAGCAGAAATCAGAAAGGACTTTTGAGATGATTGTATCAAACCATGTCTAAACCCCTGTAATCCCTCTGTCCCCCATGTAATCCTACTAGAAGAAAAATTAACTATTTGGAAATTGCAGGAAAAATTTGTGTAACTCCCCAATTAACATAGGTTGTCCCCTTCATTAACATACAGTCCCAGATGCCTTTAAAATAGTGTTCTTGTGTTCAATAAACTATTCCAGTTTCCCCATACTGGGATCGTGTCTAGCTTTTATTTTTCAGACCGCCACTTATGCCCCAACTCTCCAAGCTGACCCTGCTGAAAAAGATAAATTTTACACCGACCTGCGCCGCCTTACCCAAAAGGTTCCCACAGATGATAAGATCATTAATTACCCTTGGTGATTTCAACGCCAGAGTAGGAAAGAACTTTGAAACCTGGAAAGGAGTACTAGGCAAGCATGGCGTTGGAAACTGCAACGATAATGGTCGCCTTCTGCTAGAATTCTGTGCGGAGCAGCAGCTCACCATCACCCAACGCTATCTTTCAGCAGAAAAATAGTCTGAAGACAACCTGGATGCATCCTAGATCCAAACATTTGCACCTCATTGATTATGTCTTGGCGCGACAGAGAGATGTTCGCGATGGCCATCATACCCGTGTGATGCCTAGTGCAGA
The DNA here is from genome assembly GCF_036250125.1 of Pseudopipra pipra. Taxonomy (NCBI): domain Eukaryota; kingdom Metazoa; phylum Chordata; class Aves; order Passeriformes; family Pipridae; genus Pseudopipra; species Pseudopipra pipra. The sequence goes on along the minus strand of NC_087580.1, from coordinate 47,985,116 downwards.
ATGCCAAACAGACCACTGACTTGTGTGCTGTAAACTTAACTTCAACCTTAAGTTCAAACCTAAAAGGGGTGGTATTCCAAGGAGGAGACTCCAAGTTAACGATCTTCAGTCAACTAAAGTGAGAGACAGTTTTCAGGCAAACCTTCAAACTAGGCTCGAAGATCAAATTTGAGTATATGGATCTGAATACTGTACATGTTCTGAGTCTTAACATTTTTATATTAAATCTGCATCTGTGACATGGGATTGCATTGTACTTCCCAACATTGGAGAAACCGTTAAAGGCAAATATATAGTAGACCATGAATCCAGCACATACTATGATACTTCTCTCTCTTTTTTTTCAGTAATACTTTTCTTTTTTTTTCATGGTTGGGGGGGAGTTTGTTTTGGTGTTTTTGTAATTGTTCAGGGGCTAGTTTGAATCTTGGTTCTATTTTGTCTAAGTGAGTTTTTCTTACAAAGATGAAATGAGTTTGGTTTTATCTTGAAGAGCCTCTCCATTGCTGTGTTAATGTCTTGGATTTCAATAATAAAAGTGACAATGTGTCACTTAAAGGCACTCAGCCTGAATTTAGGCAGATAGCTTTGAACTCCCTGAATGGCTGGTGAAGGGAGAGAGGTCAGACTTCAACTCTTCCAACGAGTGATTCACTGATGCCTTTCATTATCTATGTAGACATCCCTGAATATCAGCTGAAGCACTTAAGTCTGATGTCTGGTGTAAGATGGTGAAAATATCCTTCACTGAAGGATACAGTCATATTCTGAAGGACTGAAAAGTCAGGCTTGTTTATGCACAAATGTCTCAAGGAACAGGAGGGAAGAGGTGGATGTGCCAGAGAGGGGCCTGTCAGTCCTGGAAGATTCTGAGCATGACAGTTTAGTACATATGTGCACCCATTCACCTTGCTCTCCTGCTGCTTCTAGAGAAACAAGCATTTTTATTTCTGTTGTAGTAGAAAATGCTTTGAAGCTACTACAAAGAAGAAATGGGCAAAGTTTTATCTACATAAAGAAGCTTTAGTCTTTATGGCACTGACCCTTTTCTCAAGAGTCATAAAACCCAGGTGTACTACTGCAGAGGAGTGCATAATCATTCCTTGTCCATTAGCGGAGATGGGTAAAGAAAAAGCCACACATGCAAGCAAAGCAAAACAAGGAATTAATTCACTGCTTTCCACTGGCGAGGAAGTGTTCAGTCATTGTTAAAGGAGAAGTCGCTGCCTGAGCATTCTCACACCATTCAAGGAGTCATGTACACTCCACCAGAGACTTTAGCTGCTAGGACCGGAGTCCCTTCTCAGCGGGCACCTCTAGTGAGCCGATGGGTGCCCTTTTCAACTCCTCGCTGACACACACACTCACTCTCTGGCATGCTTCCTCCTTCTTCAGGCTCGACCCTAGCTTTCTGATAGCAGATTCTTAGGCATTGGATTTATAAGAAATAAATAATTTAATAGAGTGGTAGAGCAGCAGGTCAGCTTGAGCTGGGTGCCTCCAGAGAGGGACCCAGAACAAAGAAATCCCCAGTCAATTATACCCTTATGACTTTGATGCCTTGAAATCTATATTATATAAGATTTTAGTATACCTCATTAGAACTTTTAGGTTGCTAAGTACCTTTGTACAAGATTCCTAAAATGCTGCTTAACATTCTTTGTTAAGAATTTCAACAAACAAGGGGTTTTAACAAGGTGAAGCGTTTTCTATCTGTAAAAATGTACTGAGAAAGAGCCATAACACCTGATATAACTAGTCAGAGCTATTCAGAAGCCTTGAAACCATTCCAGAAGGCATGATACTGTGCCAAAGACCAAGGAACAAGATGACAAGAATGAAGATAAGGGGTCTTTGGGACCTCCAACTCAAATTCAGGAGGCATGTGGAGGGTGGTACTAAGGGAGGGTTTTGGAAGTGGGTGTAACAGTATTAGGTAATGCTTTGAATTGTTAATTAGGTAACTAAAGCAAGAGGCTTTTGTAACTCTGTATGCACGCTTTTGAAGAAATTAGATTCTCGTGCATCCGATGTTGTAATAATAAAAGGAATGCTGCCTTCTAAAACTCACAAAGTGAGACTTAGGCAGTTTCTTTTAGGAGCCAATTTTAGGCATCAATTTATGCACCCACGTCTCACTCAGTGTTCGCGTGCCTTGCATGCATCTCTTGGTCCAATGGTGATTTTTGGTCTGGGGTCTTCTAACACCTTATTGAGTTCTTTCTCTGTGTCCATGCAGGCAGGCTGTTGAGTTGCAGCTTCTGCTGATGGTTGTAATCTCCTTATCTTCTGGTTTGGGCTTCTGGTGTACCTGTGCGACGGCAGAGCATGGCAAACTAAAAAGTCATAGAATCATAGGAACATAGAAAGGCTTAGGTTGGAAAGGAACCTTAAAGATCATCTAGTTCCAACCCCCCCACCATGGGCAGGGATGCCACCCACTAGACCAGGTTACTCAAAGCCCCATCCAACCTGGCCTTGAACACTTCCAGAGATGGGGCAGCCACAGCTTCTCTGGGCAAACTGTTCCAGGGCCTCACCACCCTCACAGTAAAGTGTGGGGGGAAGTGGCAGCTCCACGAAGCCCCTGAAGCTTGAGGAGTTTGAAATATTGGATAGTGTTAGGCCGTTTCCCATGAGAACAATAAGGCTAATTGGATGTTCCCATGGACACAGCCTTGAGTTTTAAGGAGTGCAAGGACAAAACTGTTGACTGTGTGCAGGTGTTACATTTCTAAGTGGTTTTGCAAGAATATGTTTATATTATGTGTGTGAGAAAGTAGACGCCAACGAGCTCAATAAAGCCTGCCTGCTGCTCGGAAGCAGCGGACACCCCTTGTCTCATCACTCTGTTCGTGTGTGTGTGTTCTTTTCTTCACGGACCAAAACCTATCGACAGATACCCCACGATAGTAAAGAATTTCTTCCTAACATCTAATCTAAATCTCTCCTCTTTTAGTGTAAAACTGTTCCCCCTTGTCCTGTCACTTTCTGCCCATATAAAAAGTGCCTCTCCTTCTTTTTTATAAGTCCCCTTTAAGTACTGGAAGGCTGCAATGAGGTCTCCCCAGGGCCTTCACCAGAATGAACAATCCCAACTCTATCAACCTGTCTTCACAAGAGGGGTGCTCCAGCCCTCTGATCATCTTCGTGGCCCTCCTCTGGATCCACTCTAACAGGTTCATGTCTTTCTTGTGTTGAAGACCCCAGACCTGGATGCAATATTCCAGGTGGGTCTCAAAAGGGCAGAGTAGAGGGGGAGAATCACTTCCCTTGACCTGCTCGCCATACCTCTTTTGATGTAGCCCGGGATGCAATTGGCCTTCTGGGCTGCAAGTGCACACTGTCCAGCTTTTCATCAGCAAGAACCCCCAAGTCCTTTTCTGCAGGGCTGCTCTCAATGAGTTCATCCTCCAGTCGGTACTCATGTCTGAGATTGCCCCAACCCAGCTGCAGCACCTCGCACTTGGACTTGTTGAACCTCATTAGGTTCATGTGGACCTACTTCTCAAGTTTGTCCAGGTCCCCTTGGATAGCATCCTGTCTTTCTGTTGTGTCACCTGCACCACTCACTTCATGTCAACTGCAACCTTGCTGAGGGTGCGCTTGATCTCACTGTCTTGTGTCATTGATGAAGATATTGAAGAGCACTGGTCCCAAGACAGATCCCTGAGGGACACCACTTGTCACTGGCCTCCACTTGGGCATAGAGCCATTGACCTAAACTCTCTGGCTGTGTCCATCCAGCCAATTCCTTATCCACCGAATAGTCCATCCATAAAATCCATGTCTCTCCAATTTGAAGATAAGCATGTTGTGTGGGACTGTGTCAAAGGCCTTACAGAAGTCTAGGTAGATGACATTGGTCAGTCTTCCCTTGTCAACCATTGCAGTTACTCCATCATAGAAGGCCACCAGATTGGTCAGGTACAATTTGCCCTTAGTGTTGTGCTGGCTGTCTTGGATCACCTCCTTGTCTTGCATGTGCCTTAACATTATTTCCATCAGGATCTGGTTCATGATCTTCCCAGGTGCAGAGGTGAGGCTAACTGGTCTGTAGTTCCCCAGATCTTCCTTTCTCCCCTTTTTAAAAATAAGCATGATATTTCCCTTTTTCCAGTCACCAAGGACTTCTCCTGACTGCCATGACTTTTCAAATATGATGGAGAGTGCCATAGACTTAGGACAAACATTATCTATCAACAACCAAAACATCAGTGTGTTATCAGTATTCTTCTCATACTAAAGACAAAACACATCACTGTACCAATTACTAAGAAAATGAACTCTATTACAGTCAAAAACATATCTAGGTGTAAGGTCACAGATTGAGGCCTAAGGCTTCAGCAAATCCAGCTACTCATGCTAAGCAAGTAAAGCTAAGCAAACAACATACCAAGTCACATAGTATTATAAGTCTACGTAACTCATTCTACTTAAAACTTATTTATGTTAAACAACTACTATCTCTCAACACCATCTCCAGGAGAGCAGGGCTCCATCACATATAATGGTTACTTGGGAAGACAAATGCCATCATTACAAAAGTCCCCTCTTCCTCCTTCTTCCCCCCATCTTTATATAGGAGCATGATGTCATATGGTCTGGAATATCCCTGTGGTCAGTTGGGGTCAGCTCCCCTGGCTGTTTCCCCTCCCAACTTCTTGTGCAACCCCAACCTACTCACTGGTGGGGCAGTACAAGAAACAAAAAAGGCCTTGACTCTGTGTAAGCCCTGCTCAAATCCAGCACAAATCCAAAACATAGCCCCATACCAGCCACTGGGAAGAAAAACAACTCTACTCCAGCCAAAAACAGTCTACCCTTCTCCACCACAACCAAACTGCACTTGGGTAAAAGTGTGGCAGCAACTCACTTTCATACCCTTGACTCCTTGGTCCAACCCATGCAATTCCAAGACTCTAGCACTCTTTAGAGCAGCCTAAAGAGTGTTGCAAAAAATCAGATATGTATAAGAGCTGGAGATGCGTGAGGGGATTTCCGAAGTTCTCACACATGCGCAGAAGAGATGCACTTACATAACCGGGAGGTGGGACTGAGGGCCTCTGGCTGGGCTGTGCTGGCCACACCTGGGGGGTTGTGGCCACTTAATTAATTGTATAAAAAGCAGATAGTGCTTTCTTGGAGGAAATTAACTTCACACCAAGGACAACGTTGTCTCTTGGCAGGGACGCCTGCCAGTTTGTGAACTTACTGACTCTCCAAGGATGCAGCTTCTGCTATGGGTAATTATAGGCATGCTAGGTTGGTAAGATAACTTTATGGGTAACAGCTGGGTAACTGGGGAGGTCGTGCTGGGGGCTTATTTCTCTCCTCCTTCCTCGCCTTTGGGTTTGTTCGTTTTGTTGGCCATCTCTTGGTAATAAATATTGGGTTTTGTTAAGCTCTTAATGGCGTCATGGTTTCAAGTTTCAGTATGTCTCGAACCCCTCCCTAATACAACAACCATTCTTATCTTAACCATTTATAAAAACTAGGGCCTATCGTCATAAGGCCTTTATTGAACTGTTTATAACTTTATTGGTTCGTGCAATATTCAAGCAACCTTTAATTACCCGGGGTTTGTAGATGTGTAAAACCTTTTATCTGAGGGTGATTTTGTGTGATTGGGTAAAGGCATCATCTTTATTTGAAAGGGAAATGCATTGGGTTGTAGATGTTGTGTTCGAAGTAGTGTTGTTTGAGGTAGTGTTGTTGAATGAGTGTTTAAGACGTCTTTGTCATAAAGTGTATTTGCGTTCACACACACATACATCTCGACTCAACTTTCTCATTCACGTTCCGGTGGCCACTGTTTCATTCTCTCCTCACACATGCATACTTAGACCTTTTATTGTGTTTCTATTTAAATAATGAAGTTTTGGTTTTTGTATTGGTTACTGTTTGTGTGTTTCTTTTGGTTCTGTTGTATCATTTATTGCTTCTTTGTGATTGTTCCTGTTTTGAAGAAGTGTTAATGTAGATTTACGCATATAGGGACCAGACCCATATCTCTTTCCCCCCTTTTTTGTGTTTTTATAGCATGTTTCTCAATGTGTGGTGTGTTCCTTTTACTATTGTTGGTTATGTTTCGTCAAATCCAATCTCTTCACTCATTTTTTCTGCTAATTGTTTCTGTTGTGGGGGAGGGCTAATATAAGGCCTGGCACATCTAGAAGGGATCCATTGTAATTTGGTACCCTTGGATGCACAGGCATATTCCCTCCCCCATATTATGAGATCTACTGGTCCTGACCAATGCCCAGATATTAGATCTTTAATCATAACTGGTGTTTTGGAAGATGAAAGTATTTGAGTTTTATGTTGGCACTCATACCTGCTATGGTCTGTATCATCACAGTTTAAGAAATTTAGAACATATAATGCTTTCTATAAGCATTCCTGGGGGTTACATACCGACTCCCCTCTTTTTTGCCTTTGAAGCATTTCTTTTCGTGTGTCGTGTGCTCTTTTTACAATTGTTTGTTCTGTGGGTGAGTGCGGGATGTTTGTGGAATGGAATATCTTCTGATTTGTGAGATATGTTTTAGCTTTTGTTGAATAACATACAGGATAATTGTTTGTGTTTATGGTTTTTGGAATTTCTGAAACTGCAAAACAATTAAGTTAGTATTTGGTAGCATCTTTTGCTTTTTTCTAGTGGGTGTTGTTGTATTACTCTATTTGGAATGTGTGTGAATGGATGTGTAAGTTAGATTTTGTGTGACTACCAAGGAATTATGTGGTGTGTATTTTTTCAGGTAAATGAGGGTTAGTGAAATCTCAAAGGAAGGAGGCTTTGAGATGTGAAAGTAACTCTGTAGCATAGCATGAATCAATTATAACATTCATCGGTTAATTACAAAACAATTTAAATGTCTTGCATATATGAGTAAGTTGTAAAACTTCTATAGAGTCCCGGTCCATGGTTTGTACCTTATTGTTCCATTGTCCTCTTTTGTTTGTCTAAATGCAGATGGTCTTATTGTCCCATTTACTTATTTCTTGTAGTCGTTCTTTACCTTTAAAAACAATCTTGGTAAACATGTTAATAACAGTTCAGTCCATTTCAGATGAAAAGTGGGCAGGAACAGATGTGAGGATTAGGTGAATCTGTAGTTTTTGAAGCAATAGCGGTGAGTCACTCTATGTTATAGTCTTTTACTTCTAAGTTGAAGGCTTTAAGGATGATCTTTTGTTGTGTAGTTCTCTTTGTATTGGAGATTCCATTGTTGGTCTTGTTAAACTTTTTTGGAACGTTTTAGTCCTTATTTCTTAATAATATCAGTTAGAGCAACTATAACTAGGTTTAATTCAGTCTCTTAGGCAGTTGTGACTTACAAGCAGTTATTTTGCATTCTTGTTGACATTATGTATACTGTTCTGTAATAGTAAAATATTCTGAGAGTGTTTGAATGTATTAATTAACAAAAATGGGGATGTTTAAGATTCTATATTCTTTATTGGAATAACATTCTTACAATAATTGCATGTATGTGGACATGTTTGAGAAACTAGTAATTTTAACAACTTTTAACAATTTTTTTTGTTTGTTTTGTTTTTTTCCCTTTTTTTTAACAATTCAAGTAAAGTCACTGGGAAATTAATGAAAAATAGGGAAAAATTTTTAAAGTTTCAGTGTTCTGGTTTTGTGAAGATAAACATTCTTAGTTAAAATGACACCAATTTACATAGTGACATAGTGAAAGGCAATTGCAAAGGCTTTTAGAGAACAAAGAGAATTTTTCTCTCTCACAGTGGTGTGACCAAACAGTTAATAAAGTTTCAGTTCGCTATGTTTTGCTTTCTTTTTCCCATATTATGTAAGAAGGGAGATTTTGAGTGAGAGATGAGAGGGGTTTGTTTGTTGTTTCCCTCACCAGAAGGAAAATCACCTGTTTGTGTAGTCAAAAAGTTAGTAGGAATGTTTTTGTAGGAACAGGATTAAAATAAGAGATGATAAAATCTAATTCCATCCAGTTGTTAAATAGTAAATAATTGCTATTATGTTTGAGGGGAACATATTATTACTTTCTTTGCAAAGGCAATTATGCAAGAGGTGTTTTTTACCCTTTTCTTTAACCAAAAGTAAGTTGTAAAATCTTGGTTTTCAAAAATTTCAGTCTTTTCCCACTCTGAGACAGGGGCAAAAGGCATGAAAATGTATCTTTCTTTAGGTTTGAGAGATTGATAGACTAGTGAAAGGTCTTTTGTTAATAGCAGGGCTGTGTTTTTATGGTTTTTCTAGTAGTGTGTGTAAATGCATCTGTTATAGGTTAGAAATTCAGGAGAATTTGTCTTTCCCCTGCCCCTCCCCCCGTAGGAAAGACGGAGTTTAAGTGGAAAAGGGGGAAGGGAGCCAATTAGCGTTACAAAAGATCTAGCCAAATTCCTGGCTAATGGACCATCAGAGAGGCTGGGGGGAGCTGGCCACCCAGACTGAGAACTGAGCAGATGGCGGAGTTGGCTCTCGGAAAGAGACAGGGGTCTGCGTGCAGGCATTTGGGGAGAGGGACTGGGATCTGGTTTTTGGCTTCTCATCCTGGTCAGCTCGGACTGCTGGCTTCAACTTGCCTGGCTGTCCTGCTCCCCGGATCTGCTGTGTTTCGTCGGAGAGTTTGCGTGCCCGCGGGAGAGAAGGAAGGAGTTTGGAGACGTCGTCACCTGGGACAGTGGTGAGTCCCGTGGGAGTGGACTGCTTCCCTTCCCTTTTTCCTCCCACTGAGGGAAGGGTCCCCCATTTCCTTCTCGGCTTCTCCCGTGGTCTGGGACCACCCCCCCAGGACCCCTCTCCCCGCATGGTGACTGCTGGAGCCCAACAGTGCCCCCTGCCGACCACGACAGAGAACTGCAGGCCCTGCACCTCCAGTGATCCAACAGCGCCCCCTGCAGGCCACGACAGGGTACTGCAGGCCCTGCACCTTCAGCGACCCAACAGCGCCCCCTGCAGGCCACGATTAGGACTGTGCTAAAGGACAGAGAAGTATTCATTCAGATCCTTTTTTCTGTTTTCTAGGATTGCTGTCTAGTTTTTATTGTGTTCCGTTACTGGTTTTTTGCCAACATACATATATCTTTTAATAAAGGGTTGTTATTTCTTCTGTTTTTTCCACACTTCCTCGATTAAAGCCCCCTTAATTTTGAATTTACAATTGCTGAGAGAGACGAGTTTGGTCTATCTTATAACTCATCCTCTTTAGCAAACATTGCAGTCTCCTCAGACTGAGACAGCATCAGTTTTGTTTTAAGGAAAGGCCACTGTATTACGGATTTAGGGCTATTTGTTTTCTGGGTTGATTGTGAATTTAGCTGCAATTGAGCTGCCTTTAGGAAAAATCTGCTGTTAATTGACCCTCTCCTTGAGTGAAGTAGTTTCTGTTCTACAGAATGAGTGATTTCAGTGGGTCTAATGGATACAGAGTTAATGTTTGGGCTATTGCTGGTTATGATGTCTGTGTTTTGCTTCGGGGATGTTAGTTTAAGAAAACTTGTTAACCAGGTTTGGATGATTGTTACGTTTGTTTTGCTGTTAAAAATGTTTGATATTTCTGTCTTTGCCTCCCACTCCAATTGTTTAATTTGGGTAAAGGCCAATTTATGCGCGTTTTTGTTCTGAATGGGTTTAGAGGTGTGTATTTTTATCTGTGGCATTTGTTGCAGCCCAGTAGGGCATCTTTGAGCTTGTATTATGTGAGGGACTTGTTTGCTTCACTTTATCAAAGCTTTTGCAGTAACTGTGTGTAAAGGGTTATGTGTTTCTGCAGTTGACATTGTAATTGGTTGTTTCTTTGCTACTTGTTTAGGTTTGGCTTTCCATATTGTGTATGGCATGTTGGTAAACAGCATTTTAAAATAGTGAGAAGTAAATACTTGATTTAAGGGCTCTCCTAGCATTTCTATCCTTCACCCAGCAACATAAAAGAACCTTTTATAATAGCAGATAATTTGTTAATTAGTAAGGTTGTCTTTCTGTGACTTAGAAAGTTAAACTTGGTAGTTGATAGCTGTATGTCTGTTGTGCTTTGTAGTGTTACATTTGGATCGCTACCTGTGTCAGTGGGTGATCTGTGACGTCCCAGCTGAGATTCTCACAGCACAAAACCAAGGACTGCTAGCATTGATAGGGTAGCTAATATGTATACTGTCCATTTTATCATCGGTAGCTTTGGCTTCACTGATGGTCTTGGCTCGGGTAGGCATATGCTGCATGCGCTCTCCCAGTCTGTATTTTCTTCCTTGGGTTGAAGCAGCACCTGCAGCCATGTCTGCTGCTCTTCCTCCTCTGCCACATCCAAAACTGCCTGTCTTCTTTTTGGCTCCCTTGCCTCACCGAGGTCGATCTGCCACAGCTCGGTCAGGATTTCCAGGGAGTCAATTTCTTTTCTTCTTCTTCCATCAGGTCGTCTCAGGCGTAGAAGCTGCTTTGAGGCTGGCGAGGGCTGTGGGTTGGTATCTTGGTAGGAGTGCCACGGTGGTGCTTTAGCAGTTGTGCATTTGTTGTGTGTTAGTTGAACTCGAGGTGACGGAAGAGGCACTTTCACTTCCGCCTCACGGCAGGAGTAAGCTGGCTGTGTCCATGTTGCTGCGTGGTCTTTCTGCAGTGGTCTCATGCCCGCTGTGCAGCTAAAGGGAGTTAGCGGACCCCCCTGACCCCCGTAATAGCAGTCTGTTGGTTGCCCCCCCTCTGCAGCCCCCGCAGCGCTGGTGGGGGCGGTCTGCACCCCGCCAGCATTCCGCCCAGTTTGGGACTGCCCGTGAGTGGCACGGCCACTGGTCCGGCCTCCCCTGCCGCCACTCCGCTTGGCCCGGTGCCCGGTGCAGGGAGCACCGTGAACGGAGCTCTCGCGGACCCCACGGCACCCCCCCACCATGCCACATCCAGTCACTGCTGTCGCAAGCAGCATGGCGGCAGCCGCCACCGTGGCTGCCAGCATGAAGGCAGCAGCCCCCCATGCCACCATCGCCCCGGCTCTGGGCCGTCCGGGTCCCGCGGACGGCGCCATCGGCGCCGCTGCAAAGCCGGTAGCTCCCGTTGCCGTGGCTCCAGGGGTGGACAGCACGGTTGCGGGTGGCTCTGCCATGGATCCGGCTGTCGGCAGCGGGGCCGCCATTCCGGCATCCCTGGTTGGCAACGGACCCCCCCGTGGGGGCCATGTGTGTGTGGGGGGGCACTGCCCATGGTAAGCTCCGTGCCCGACTCCAAACACGTGTTAATGATGGCAGTTGGGGGGAGGGGGTAGAAAGGAGTACATGGTTCCAGGGTGAACCCAGTGCCATGCGTTTCCAGACTACCCACTGCCACCACACCGACCCCGTTCCAGGTTTCCCCTCCCCCCATCTCTCCCCGCCAACGTGCACACTCCCTACTCTATTGTTCTCGTACCACATGGTCGGGGGGGTGCTGGGGCTAGAGGGTGGCTAAGGGGAAAAGAATCTATTATCTGGGTTGTTTTTTGCTTTCTTGTAATGTGCGTTTAAGGCTATCATAATTTCTTTTCATGCTGCTAAGTTCTTGAGAGCGTCTATTTGTCCTTCACTGGCTTTTTCAATGAGCTTGCTCCCTATTTTCCTCCAGGATGAGATTTGATAAGGTCCAGTTAGAGGTAATGCAGGTTCATGCATAGAAATCCAGTATAATAAGTCCCACAGTCTATTTTTTTCTATATTTCTGTTCTGTTCTTTTAAAAAATGGGTGATAGCTTCAGCTGTTTGTTTAATTTCTGGAGAAATTCTCTCCTGTTGGGAATACTTCCCTCCCATATGGCCAGTTTTTTGGTTACCTCTGTGTGCTGAAGCTCTGTTGTCGTTTCTTCGTCCTTTTTTCTTCCTTTTTGTCCCTTTTTCCAGAGGTAATCCAGTGCGCTGTATCCTTCCTTTTTTTCCTTTTTGATTCTGGTGAAATGGACACCTCCGGACAGGCTCCCCAGAGCTTAATGCTCCTGGTTCCCGGTAACCTGCTGAAGTCCCTGTTGGACAGCCATTTGAGGCAGTGAATAAGGCACAAACCCCACTGAAGACATGATTGAGTGCCAGAGCAGAATTAACTTTAATAAACAAAGCAGTTGTTTAAGTACAGTGTTCAAACATGTCACATGATCTCTCAACCAATGACAATCAAGTATTTAATAGAGCATGCGTGAGAGCCCGGAAAACTACAAATCCCATAATTCCTTACTACATGCTTATTGCCACACTCTGTTTTTGCTGATGCCTCAGGATTTTTAGGATTTTTAGCTTTTTGTAGATTTTAATGTGGTTATATAGTCTGTCACACTTTAGAATAGTAAACATTTACCAAACCCTATTCACCAATTTCATATCGAATTTTCTAAATTCTTTAGGCTTGTTTAGGCTCCTTTAAAGGCAGGACTATAGTAAATACATTTTGTTTAAGAACATATGCACCCCAGGCCTGAACAACAAGATACCATCATAGTCAAAGCAACCTTCAAGCCCAGAACCTTGGAGAAGTTCCAAAGACAGTACGTGCCGAGAAAAAGAGGAAGATGAGGAAGAAAGAGGTCTTAAGACCTCCGACTCAATTCAGGGGAGGTGTGTCAGGGGGCAGATTTGGGGAGGATCTGGGGGTGGATAGTTCTCGGATTGGATGGATAATACTATAAAATTGTAGAACCATAGGACATGTGTGCACGTCTTTGTACTCCTTGCTCCAGAAGGCCTTCATTAAAGACCTGCTCTATATCTTATCTCTAGTGAATTCTCCTGGTGAGATTTTTTTCTCCCGATCTTTAGGTAACATCACTTGGAAGGCTTTCTGCCTAAAAGGTAACTCTTTCTCAAAGGCAGTTTCAATGCTTTCTTCCCTCCCCGCATAGCAAGAAAAGTTCTCAGCCTCTCTCTCTGATTTGTGAGAGGAGAGACATAACATACAGAAATGCCACAGGGCCGTTGCAGCCTGGAGAAAGTTGGAGGGGGGCCAGAGATGATAAAGCCGGGGAGTGAACAGGAGGTTTGCTTTTTTCTCCCTGGGGCCCAGTGCATAAACTGCACTGTTAGGTACTTTGTAAATTTCTCATGTTATGGCCTTCTAAATAAACTTTTTGAACTCTTTCTACTGCCTTGGCATTTCTGGGGATACCTGCGTATCTTACTTTATACTCCATAACTTGCTAAAGATGGTTCCACTTCAGCAGTCTTACAACAGGAAGCAATGTGAGATGGAGGATGCAAAGATATAGGATAGCACAGAGCTCCCAGACACCAAGCTATTACACAGAAGGAATAAAAATCGAAAGGAAGCCACTGTGCCTGTGACATCCCACCCTTAAGGGGAAGGGAGCACCCAAGATTCATAAATCACAGAATCACAGAATACGCTGATTTTGAAGGGACCCACAAGGATCATCAAGTCCAACTCTTAGTTCTGCACAGGACCATCCCCAAGAGTCACACCACATGCCTGAGAGTATTGTCCAAATGCTTCTTGAACTCTGGCAGGCTTTCCACTGTAACCACTGCCCTGGGGAGACTGTTCAGGTGCCCAGCCACACTCTGGGGGAAGAACCTCTTTCTATTTTCTAACCTAAACTTCCCCTGACATAACTTCAGGCCATTCCCTTGGGTTCTGTCACTGGTCACCACAGAGAAGAGATCAGTGCCTGCCCCTCCTCTTCCCCTCCCAAGGAAGTTGTAACTGCAATGAGACCAAGTGACCTCAGCTGTTCCTCATACAGCTTCCCCTCAAGGCCCTTCCCCATCCTCGAGGCCCTCCTTCGGATGCTCTCTAATAGCTTAATATCTTTCTTATATTGTGGTGCCCAAAACTGTACACAATATTCAAGGTGAGGCCACACCAGTGCAGAGTAGAGCAGGAAAATCCCATCCCTCTACTGGATGGAGATGCTTTTCCTAATGCCCCCCAGGACATGGTTGACCTTCCTGACCGCCAATGGACTGCTGACTCATATTCAACTTGCCATTGACCAGAACCCCCAGGTCCCTCTCCGTGGCACTGCTTTCCAGCATCTCATTCCTCAGTCTGTCCATACATCCAGGGTTGCCCCATCCCAGATGCAGAATCCGGCACTTTCCCTTGTTCCACTTCATATGGTTGGTAATTGCCCAGCCCTCTAATTTGTCAAGGTCTCTCTGCAGGGCCTCCCTACCTTCAAGGGAGTCAACAGCTCCTCCCAGTTTTGTATCATCAGCAAACTTAGCATCTCTTCCAGTCCTGTGCCCAAGTCATTTATGAAGATGTTGAAGAGAACAGAGCCCTGCGGAACCCCACTAGTGACAGGTCGCCAGTCTGATGTCACCCCATTCACTATTGCCCTTTGTGCCTGACCCGTGAGCCAGTTGCTCACCCACCACATGATGTGTTTATCCAGCTGTGGGCTGGACAGTTTGTCCAGAAGGATCCTGGGAGAGACAGTATCAAAAGCTTACTGAAATCCAAAAAGATTACATCAACTGGCTTCCCTTGGTCAGCTAGGTGGGTTACCTTGTCATAGAATGAAATCAGGTTTGATAAGCAGGACTTTCCCCTCATGAAGCCATGCTGGCTGTGACTGATTACAGTGCTGTCTTTCAGGTGTTTTTCAATACTTCCCAGGATAATCTTCTCCATAACTTTACCAGGCACTGAAGTGAGACTGACAGGCCTGTAGTTTCCGGGGTCCTCCTTCTTGCCCTTTGTCCTAGTTAGGACAGCTGAGACCAGTTCATCATGGTATGGGTGTAACCCAAAACTGTGTATTCTATAGCCTTCCATGCCATTTCCCAGAAACTGTTGTCAATAGACTAGTCGCACCCTCTGCCCATAGAGCCTGACTCCTCAGGCTATAAACTAGGTGTTAAGAGGCCTGTGAGATAGGAGGATGCTCTTGTCCTCACACCCACTGTGGAACTCCCCGCCCTGAGGGAAGTACTGAGCATTCCTGCCTGAACTGGAAGATATATAATCTTGGAGTCTTGGAACATTTTCAACCACTCGTGGGATCCAGAGGAAGACTGCAGCTCATCGCTCTCAACCAGACTTACACCACCACCCTCAACTAGACTGCAATCACCACTTTTGACCAGACTGCAATAGCTCTCCCACCAGCAGGTTTTTCTTTTCCCCTCTCCCTTTACTTTGGACTCAAACGGGGCCCAAGGAACACCACTTTGTTCATGCCCCAGGGTACTGGGTTATACATTTGGGTTTTGTGGGTTAAGACCAATTGTTTGTTTGTATGATTGTACTTACTGTATTATTTTAATAAATTGTTATTCTGACTTATAATCTCTCCTTTGAGTTGAGTTCATTTCCCCTGCTGGTTAACTCTTAAACCAGTACACCCTTCTTGAAAATCAGGACAATGTTCACCAGCTTCCAGTCAGCTGGGACCTCTCCAGATTCCCAAGGCCACTCAAAAATCATCAAGAGATGCTTTGTGATGACATCAGCCAGCTCTTTGAGGATTCTGGGATGAATCCCATCAGGCCCCATAGATTTGCAGGGATCCAACTGGAGCAGCAGATCCCGCACAATTTCAGGGTTGACTAGGAGTTGGTCATTCTTGCAGTCATGGTCCTCCAGCTCGGGGCACTGGGACCTCCTTGGTCCATCATCCGTGTTGAAGACAGAGGCAAAGAATGCGTTAAACACCTCTGCCTTGTCTCTGTCCCTGTTTGTGAGGTGACCATCCTCATCCTGGAATGGGCTGATGATATTTCTATACTGCCTATTGCCATTAATGTATTTGAAAAAACTCTTTATTGTCCCCCACGTTTCTGGCAGCTTCAACTCCAGTTGAGTTTTGGTCGCATGAATTTTCTCCCTACAGCAGCAAGCAGCATCTCTGAATTCTTCCCCTGTCACCTGACCTTGCTTCCACTGGGCACAAACCTTCCTTTTTTGCCTTATTTCCAACAGAAGATCCCTGCTCAGCCAAGCCGGCCTTCTGCCTCAGCTGCTTGACTTCTGACATTTTGGAATTGCTTGTTCCTGTGCCCTTCAGAGGTGATGTTTAAAAGGTGACCAGCACTGATGGACCCCAGCACCTGCAAAAACATTTTCCTAGGGGACCTTACTTGCTAGCTCCCTGAGCAACCTGAAGTCGGCTCTCCTCATGTCCAGAGATGAAGTTTTGCTGACACTTTTCCTCCTGTCAACAGAGATTTTAAACTCAATCACTTTGTGTTTGCTGTGGCCAAGATGGCCACCAATCTCCACTTCGCTCATGAGATCCACTCTATTGACAAGCAGTAGATCAAGGAGGGCACCTTTCTGAGTCAGGTCCCTTGGGACCTGTTCCATAAAGTTGTCATCCAGGTTTTTTAGGAATATTCTGGCCCTGATTGTACCAGTTGTGATGCCTTAAAGTCAGAGAAATAATTCTCTGAACTATTTTTGAGTATTAAAAGGCATAAAGCACTCCTTTATTACAGCACCAAGGGTGCACAGGAATATTTTGTGCACAGAATGGCATAGACTTTACAACTTTATACTATCATCTAATTACAATATTCAGATTCTAATTACAATATTTGGACATTACCTCATCTGTTACATCCACTTCCAAAACTGTCCTTCCCATAGTACTGCCCTCACCACACCCCTGACACGCCTCCCAAATTTGAGTCATAGGTCCCAGAAGACCCCTATCTTCATCTTCTCTTCCTCTTCATCATCTCCTTTGACACAGTATTACACCTTCTGGAACAGTTTCAAGATTCCTGAGTAGTTTGACTGGCTATTTCTCTTTCTCAGTACATTTTCACAGATAGAGAAACCCTTTACCTCATTCTGTTGAACTTTTTAACAAAGAATGGTAAACTGCATTTTAGAAATCTTGTACAAAGGTACTAGTAAACTCTACTAGAAATTTATATAATATAGGTTTTACGGCTACATTTCCCCCCTTTAGAGACTGAAAAGGACTTCTTCCTGTTAAGTCTCTACTACTTATGTTTAATACTGAACCATAAAGACGAACAACTACTACAACATTGAATCATGTAGCAAGCCAGTATGCAAACACTAATGATATTGATGCCTATGGATTTTTTTTATTTTTAGTTTTTTGTAGATTTTAGAAGTAGCTGTAGTTAGCTCACCTTTCAGCACAGTAGTTTACACATTTACCCAATCCTATTACCCCATTTCATATCCAACTTTCTAAATTCCTTAGCTTGTTTAGACTTCCCTCAAGGCAGGCTTTCATTCTGTTTAAGAACATTTGCACCCTGGCTTGAACAACAAGATACACCATAGTCAAAGCATCCTTCAAAACTCAGAACTTTGCAGGAGCTCCAAGGACCGGATGTCCTGTGACGAAGAGGAAGATGAAGAAGAGGGGGTCTCAGGACCCTGCCTCAATTTCCAGAGGGGTGTTCCAGGGGGAGAATCTGGGGGGCAGATAGATCTGTGATTGGATGGACAAATACCTCAAATTGTGGAACCCCCTTGGACATGGGTGCACACGTCTCTCTGTACCCCTGTGGTGGTTGAAGGCCTTCTATTAAAACTGTTATCTTATCTTATGTCTATAATAATTGCCTGGTGAGTCTCTTTTGGCTGTCGACCAATTCTTTCAGGCAACAATATATAAATTATTATTATGAACAGCTGTTTTATCCAGGTCCAATTTGGTAACCATGCAGTAAGTTTGTGGCAGATATCTCTGAAACCCAAAGAGGTATCTTCAAGGGTAATCTAATGTAGAATTTGAGTTTGTTTCCAAATTTCAGCAAGATCCATAGTAATTCTTCTGCTTTGATCTTCATAAGAACAACTGGTGTTAATAACAGTACATACGCCCCCTTCCGAGGCTAGTAAATGATTGAGAGCCATTCTGTTCTGCAAAACTACATGAGACAAACCATGGACTTCCTCTTGTAAGGCAGTAATTGCATCTGGAGTTTGATTCTCAATATGTTCAATAATGGCCAAAATGCTGACAATCACTTTTTCTAATTCACTTACTCCTAAAGAAGGAATAAAAGCTCTAACAAAACCATCAAAGTTGGTGGGACGTTGAACAAGGGGATTATTGGATCTTTTTATTTTCTTTGCATAAGTTCTTATCCACCTACCTTGTTCTTTAATTTGATCGAATATTGTTATGTTTGGGATTACAGCTCCAAGAGCACAGGTCCGATCCTTGTCAAGGGGCAAAACTTTCCATACTTCATTCTTACATATCCAATACCATCCTGAACCCTGTAAGGGAATCATTCTCCAGGGTGTTTGTGCCATTCCCTTTTTAATTTCTAGTCTTAATCTTACTTTGGATTTAGTTTTATGACAATACGAAGGGAGAATGACCTTTCCTGTGGCATTAACAATTATGCAGGAAACTGTGTAGTTTTCTTGATTAGGAATTAAGCTGCTCAGGGTTATGGGTAGGTAGGCCTTACTGACCCATCTCCACCATCCAGATGTGAAAACTCCCGAGCTGTCCTAGAGTTCAGGGACCTCACTGAAGTTTGTCTTGATCATTAAGATACCAATCAAAGGCCAGCTTTTATCCTTACCAATTATTGGCATTTGAGTACAAATCCAACAGTCATTTTTATGAAGAATATCAGACACATTTTGGACTAGAGTAAAATGCAAATTCTGGTCCCAAACTTGATTCATGGCTACCAGCAGTACACACAGAAAGAGTAATTTAAACAACATTTCTCTTTATCTGCAGTGGTCCCCATTGTTCCACTGTCCAAGGAGAAGAGGTGAAGGAGTGCTTTATGCCTTTTAATACTCAAAAATAGTTCAGAGAATTATTTCTCTGACTTTAGGCATCAGAATTGGTGACCCCAGGTGGGACAAATGGCTTGTTTAGATCAAAGGATTCGTGAGTGGAGGGATATTCTTTTTACAGCTTCTTCTTTGCTGGTACTTATTGAGGGGAACATCCCCTGCTCTTGAATCAGCGATCTTAGAACCCAATCCCTATCCTGGATTTAAGCTAAAAAGCATTTCTTTCTTGGTTTTGTTGCCTAAAGAGACTGCAGAGAAAAAGACTCTAGGCCAATTTAGTGTATAAGATAAAAAGAGCGGGCCCTTTAATCAGGCCTCAGGCCCAGGGGAATACACATGACGAGAGAGCCCAGACAGTGGTTCTATGATTTTATAATAAGGTCCATCCAATCCCAGATATATCCACCCCTGGTTCTGCCCCCTGACATGCCCCTTCGGGAATTGGGTTTGGGGTTTTTGGGACCCCTTCTTCCTCATCTTCATCTTCTATAACGAAATAACAGAAATACACACCCAGTAGTAACCAATCCCTATACTCTTTTAACTACATTAACTGATGATTTAGAGTGGTTTAATGTACTTGATCTTAAGGATGCCGCCTTCTGCATTCCCCTGAATAAAAACAGCCAAGAGCTTTTTGCTTTTGAATGGGAGAAGTCTGAAACAGGGAGAAGAACACAATTAAGGCTGACTGTATTACCCCAAGGATTTAAAAATAGTCCTACCGTATTTGGAAATAAGCTGGCAAAAGAACTAGACGACTGGAGAAGACAACACTCAGAAGGAGTTGTTTTGCAATATGTGGACAATATATTAATTGCTGCCAAGGATCGGGATGAGTGCATCCAGATCACTGTAAGTTTGTTAAACTTTTTGGGACTAAGTGGGTATAGAGTTTCAAAACAAAAAGAACAAATTGCAAAAGAAACAGTAGTCTATTTGGGGCTTGAGATTTTCCTTGGGCACTGATGACATAGCACAGAATGGAAAGAAACCATTTGTTGACTCCCCGAATCCTACATAGTCAGAGAAATGCAATCTTTTCTGGGAATGACCAGCTGGTGTCGCCTGTGGATATCTAATTATGGGTTACTAGTAAAACCTTTATATGAGTCACTATAGGCTTCATATACAAGGGGTTTGTGGTATGGATGGATGACACCAGAACTGCATTTAAACAACTGAAACATTCCTTGATGTCAGCCCCAGAATTAGAGCTACCTGATTTAGCTAAGCCCTTCGAGTTGCTTACACACGAGCAACAAAATGTTGCTCTAGGGGTACTGTCACAATCCCTTGGAAACCAGCGCAGGGCTGTGGCTTGCTTCTCAAAGCAACTGGACAATGTTAGTCAAGGGTATCCTGGGTGTCTGAAAGCTGTAGCAGCCACTGTTATATTAATCCAGGAAGCTTGGAAATTCACCCTTGGACAACACATTGTTTTGTATGTACCCATATGGTCCAAACAGTACTCGAACAGAAGGCAGGTCACAGAATGCTTAAGTATCAAGCTGTGTTATTGGAACAAGATGATGTCACTCTCAAAACAACATCTATTGTCAACCTTGCCATGTTTTTGTCCTCAGCATTAACTGACAATGTGCCAGAACATGACTGTTTGCAGACTATCGAGGGCACCTATTCCAGCAGACCAGACCTGAAGGACATGCCTCTGGAGAACCCAGACTGGGAGTTATATACTCATGGAAGCAGTTTCATGTGGGATGGTAAATGAATGACGGGATATGCCATAACAACTACAGACGAGGTAATCAAGACGAAGGCCTTACCATCTGATGTATCAACACAGAAAGCTGAATTGATTGCACTGATGAGGGCTTTGGAACTGAGTGAAGGACAGAAGGTAAATATATGGACTGACTCTAAATATGTGTTTAGTGTTGTGCATGCCCATGGAGCCATCTGGAAGGAAAGAGGCTGACCGCCCAGGAAAGTGGGATCAAGCATGATGAACATATCCATGCACTACTGCAGAGTATTTGGAAGCCTACGGAGGTGTCTATCATGCATTGGAGAGCTCATCAAAAGGGAAAAACAACTCCTGAATTAGGGAAAAAGGGGCTGCAGAAAGAGGCATCCTAACAGTAATACCATGAAGAGGAATCGATTTATCACGGTTTACCCCAAAATATGATAAGAGAGACCATCAGTTAATTGAGTTCCTTAGGGCTGAAGTTCAAGAAAATGGGTGGGCTGTTACACCTACAGGACAAGTTATAGTGCCGCCCCTACCCCTACAGGAGATAGTTCTAAGGGAACATGAGAGCGCTTATTGGGGAACAGAAAATCTTTTGAAACATTTGAAGAAGAGAGTGATAGGAATAGGAATGGCTGAAATTGTACAATCCATAGTAAGTAAATGTGAAGTCTGTTGTCAAAACAATCCTAATACTAGCAAAAGGGTGGTGTTAGGGTTAACAAAGGCTGGAGATTTCCCTGGAGATTATTGGCAAATAGATTTTGCTGAGTTAACCACGCAAAGGATACAAATACCTACTGGCTTTGGTTGATACTTTTAGTGGCTGGCCTGAAGCTTACCCTTGCCGCACTAACAAAGCAAGAGAAGTAATAAAAGTTTTACTCAACCATATAATTCTGAGATTTGGGGTTCCTTTGGGAATATCATCAGATAGAGGATCATACTTTGTTGCAACAGTAGTGGGGGAGGTTAGTCAAGCTTTGAGAATTACTTTGGATTTGCACACTCCTTATCAGCCTCAGGCGAGTGGTAAAGTCAAACACATGAATTGTACTCTTAAAACACAAATAAGTAAAATTTGTCAAGAAACATCTATGACGTGGGTTCAGGCCTTGCCTATAGCTTTACTGAGGATCCACATATAGCCAAGACACAGGGACAATATAAGTCTTATGAGATATTGTATGGCAGGCTATACCAAATTCCACTTATCTCGGGGAAAAATTCACATGAGGGGGAAAATTGACTTGAAAAATTATTTAATGGCTTTAGGCTCTATTTTGCAGAAACTACAGAGATTCATCGTGACATACAGACCCATAGGATTGGACATTCCCACTCATTTGTTCCAACCCAGGGACTGGGTCTATGTTAAGTGATGGGACAGTGACCTCCCGCAAGCTAAGTGGAAAGGTCCATTTCAAGTTCTACTGACCATTGTCAATGTGGTCAGGGTTGGTGGCAAAGGATCCTGGATTCACTACTGGAGGTAAGAAGGCCTCTGCTCATCTCCTTTGACACAGTATCATGCCTTCTGGAATGGTTTCAAGGCTCCTGAGTAGTTTGACTGGCTATATCAGGTGTTGTGTCTCTTTCTCAGTACATTTTCACAGATAGAGAAACCCTTTACCTCATTCTGTTGAAGTTCTTAACAAAGAATGATAAACTACATTTTAGAAATCTTGTACAAAGGTACTAGCAAGCTATACTAGAAACTTATATAATATAGGTTTTATGGTTACAGCTGTGTGATGCTCCCAGTTAATTTCTGGCAAGTTGAAGTCCCCCACAAGGACAAGGGCAGTTGACCTGGAAGTGTCCCTTAGTTCCTCAAAGAATAATTCATTGGTGTCATCATCTCGTCTGGGAGGTCTATAGCAGATTCCCACGATGACATCTGCATTATTTGTTTGCCCCTTGATTCTTACCCAGAGGCTCTCAACTGTGCCAACTGTGAGCTCCAGACATTCTAATCCTTCTGTTACATATAGTGCCACCCCTCTGCCTCTTCTGCCTGGTCTATCTCCCCTGAAGAGCCTGTAACCATCCAACAGGGCACTCTAGTCACAGGATTCATCCCACCAGGTTTCACTCATGCCAGTGATGTCAAATCTCTGGGACTGGGACAAAGCTTCAAGCTTTGTTCCTCCTGCTGTGTGCATTGGTGTAGAAACATTTCAGGTGTGGTACTTTGTAGCCAACACCTTGTGAAGCAAGGAATGACAAAAGATAGAGGGTCCACAAACAATCACAAAGTTTTATTAGCAAATTACACACTTGGCATGGAAATTGGTATGTCAGTCCCTGACCTACTATACAGGCACATGGTAGTGGATTTTGGATAAAGGGGTGTCTCAGTTTGAAGAGACTGGAATGTTTGTTAAAGAGGATGAGTTATGAGACAGACCAAACTCCTCTCTCTCAGCAATTGTAAATTCAAAAATTAAGGGGCTTTAATCGAGGAAGTGTGGAAGAAAAGAAGAAATAACAACCCTTTATTAAAAGATATATGTATATTGGCAAGAACAGTAACAGAACATAAAAACAGCTAAACAATAGTACTGTACCCAGAAGTTCCCTTCAAACAAAAGAAAAAATCTGAATACTTCTGTCTTCTAGCGCAGTTCTAATCATGGTTGGCAGGGGGCGTTGTTGGATCACTGGAGATGTAGAGCCTGCAGTTCTCTGTGTTGACCTGCAGGGGGCGCTGTTGGATCGCTGGAGGTGTAGAGCCTGCAGTACTCTGTCGTGGCCTGCAGGGGGCGCTGTTGGATCACTGGAGGTCACCACGCGGGGAGAGGGGTCTGGGAGGGTGGTCTCGGGTTGTAGGAGAAGCTGAAAAGAAGATGGGGGACCCTTCCCCCAATGGAAGGAAGGGGAAAGGAAAGCAGTTCACCCCCAACAGGACTCACTGTTGTTCTCAGTTGATGGCGCCCCAAAAGCTCCTCCTTTTCTCCCAGCGAGCACAGAGACTCTCCGATGAAAATGCAGCAGGTCCGGACTGGAGACAAAAGACAGCTCGCAGGCAAGTTGAGGCCAGCAGTCAGGGCTGACCAGGACGGGAAGCCAGAAAGACAGGCCTCCAGGCCTTCTCTCCAAATGCACCGAACACAGACCCTGTCTCCGTCCCTGAAAAAGAACCCAGCAGTCTGAATCTCTCCCCTCCGAGTAGAGCCATCCACCCCCTCCCAAAACTCCTCCCCTCTCCCCCCAGCCTCTGATGAGCCATCAGCGAGGAATGTGGTCTGGCTAGCTAGTTCTTTTGTAAGGCTAATTAACTCCCTTCCCCCTTTCCATTCAAACTCCATCTTTCCTACAGTGGGGGGGCAGGGGGAAGAAAAATTCTCCTGAATTTCTAACCTATAACAAGGGGTAAGGTGAAAGGGGAGAGAGAAAAGAAGAGATGAATTATAGAGGAAGAAAGAGAAAGAAAGAAAAAGAGATCAGTAGTCCTGGTTCCAGCACTGGTCCAGCCGATGGGATGTCCAGGGTCCTGGGGATGTTGCCTGGGCTTGGTGGGATACCTTTTTATGGATAGGCTTCCCCACCCTGAAGATTGGTTTCCCACTTTCTATGCAAATTAGTTATCATGCTCAGTCTGTTCTTTCAGACCTTTCCAGAAATCAGTTGGAGGCTTTGGGGGTCTTGG
This sequence comes from Pseudopipra pipra, assembly GCF_036250125.1. Lineage (NCBI taxonomy): Eukaryota > Metazoa > Chordata > Aves > Passeriformes > Pipridae > Pseudopipra > Pseudopipra pipra. The sequence continues at coordinate 47,961,041 of NC_087580.1, read as the reverse complement.
GTATTCTTGATCCCCCCACTACAGTCCATCCCCACCTCTCAGCCTCATTCCTGTGCTTGCACTGCAGTGTGTTGTGCTTATCTCCAGGAACCAGAACAAGGATGTTTGTCCCAGAAAAGTGCTGCCCTAGCTCCACATAGTCCCTTCTCCAGCTGTTCTTTCTCATGACGTGTTATTACCAACAATCCTTGCCTGTTATTACCTACAGTCCTTGGTTGGCTCCATGTCGATTTGGCTATTAGTGTTCGAGACATACACATTAGCCCGTTATCTTGTGGGATTCTACACCACCCCGTGGCTCAAACATCTATGTGGACTTGGTGATCCATTGAAAAGGGAAAAGAAGAGAAAGAGAGGGAGAGAAGGGAAAATGAATTTTATAAGATATCTCTAAATTTTGGGGGTAATCTCTCTACAATCCTCCACACTTTAACATACAATCCAATTACCAAAAAAAAAAGCAGAAAGGTTAATATTAAAAGAACAGTCACAGGGTGCCACATCTTGTTAAAAATTCCCATTGCTGTTGGTGATGATGCCTTAGAATTCTTAGGATTTGTAGCATATAGATTTTTAATGTAACTGTATAATTTCTAACACTTGAGATTAGCGGTTAACTAAAACTCCATTTGTGTTTAATGCTCTCTTCAAGGAAAAGATTTTAGGTAGTACATCTTGTTTGGGACATGTACCTAGAAAGATATCATTGTAGACAAAGCAACTCAGAAGGCCTGTAGACCTTGGAGAAGCTCCAAAGAAGGGATGTGACCTGAGGATGGTGATGATGATGAAAAAAGGGGTCCTGAGACCTCCGACTCAATTCTGGGAAGGTGTGCTGAGGGGTGGACCTGAGGAGGATTCTGGAGGGCTGACAATTTTAGGGTTGGATATATCCATTAGATGTGATAATTAATTAGAGCTATAAAATTGTAGAAGCCCAATGCTTTATTGTACACTTCTGTATATAGTGTGCCTAAAGTGCTTTAATTAAAGACTAGTCTCTACTTTATCTATATTAATATTGTCCAGAAAGTTCTTTTCTTCCATTTTAGGCAACAGTGACCATCCAAATCAAATGTCCCACCAATGGTGTTCCCAATCTTTTTTCACCCTTTCAATTACCAAGTGGATTTCTTCCACATCATGATGATCAGTAATCAAAGTCTTTTGTACATTTTCTTGGGCTTGCTTCAATAGCAGCTTTCTTATCAAGGTGAGATTCATTCCAATAGCAATAGACTGTAGGTCTTAAATCTGTGTATAATTAAATCATAGCAACTGATAAAATATAACAGGAGCTGAATAACTAAAATCACATCCTATAATGTCAAAAAAGTTACAGACACAAAAAATAATTATTCATATCTACGGTAAGGTTGTCTACAAGTACAAAATCACAAGAGGTTCTCATACAGGCACATCTATTCCATCGGGCCCATACTCTATGCTCCAGGGGATAGAGTACAGCTCCGTTGGGATTTAATCCTGACACAACGATTGGGTATATGGGATATACCAAAGCATTGTGTATTGTTAAAACAAAAGCTGTGGCTTTACTGTTGGTGCAGTCATAAGTGAAATTACTGGTTACCACCAAGAGTGGAATTCCCTTTAAAATTTAGCTGCATTATTCCAGGTTTTGAATTTCAGTGGACAAATTGTCCTCATCTCCTTCCAGTAAATTACACCCACAGGTGAGAAGTGTGTGCAGTGCAGAATGTACTATAGTTACCATATTGATTAGCATAAATAAAGAAGTGAGGGTGTCCACCCTGTGGGTCGAGCTTGTTGATGTGTGAACCAAATTTGGTTTGTGCTGGAAATGATTGCTCCTGCAAGAAGGATAAGCAGTCCTTTGATGGTCAACTTGATCTTCAGTGGGGGTGTGCTGGCATCATTCCTGAGAAAACAGTACAAGTCTCAGTGGGATCTGTCTGGACAGGTTACCCCTTAGGGGCTCAAGTTGTTTAACAGATCAGATTAAGGACAAAAGTCCTTTTCCCCACTCTCTGTTCTGTCTCTTTAAATGCAGTTGAGTTGAATAGTAAAGATCTCTTTGGTCCCATAGGACCAGTTTGGTCTTATTCCTCAGGTGGAATCTCAGCTTCTACTTCATGAAGTGCTTGTTTGGCTCTTTCACCAGCCAGACAAGAGAATTAGAAGGGGAAGGTGAGTGAGAGATAATGTCTCCTTTCTCCAAATATGTTACCACCCAAAATATTTTCATTGTGATCTTTAATTGCAAAGTGAGTAACCAACATCCACTTCTCACTCAGAAGCCATAAATTAACCTCAGTAGCTCAGCAGATAACACTTGCCTCATTCACTCCAGTGATTTTGACTCTTTGCTGTCCAGGTTGTACACCCAACTTCTCAGCATCCCACTGTGTTAATATGGAATGTTGTGGTCCTGCATCTATTAGAAATTTTATTAATTGTTGATATGAACCAACTGGAATCTGAATGTTTGGGCCATTATTATGTCTGCATTGATAGGATTCCACTTGCTGGATTTCAATATCTCCTGGTTTATGGCCATAATGCTCTTGCATTGCTCTTGCTCAGCCACCTGATTCTGATCAAATGGGGTCATTTTTCATGTGATTTCCTGCTCCACACTGAGGTCCAGTAGATTCAGGGGAAGTTGAAGGAGATAAAGAATCATCTTTCCCTGGTTCGCTGTCATCAGGATCACCCCATATGTTTCCATCCTGTGTAAGTCTGCTATACTTTTCCTGGAATTTTGATATCTCAATCGCTGTATACGGCACCATTTTAGTAGCATTTTGCTGACCCTGACCATTGTCTATGGTTTCAGTTTTAATTAGGGGTTGTGATGTTACTTCCTCATCATCAGATGACAATGCAAATGTTATGTTTTGCTCTTTATCAGAATAATAGATCCATTTACTGTCTTCCAACTCCTTCACTGGATACAAAAAGTCAGAGTTACTAGACTGTGTTTCTGCAAATGGTCCAGATTCTACATCCTGCAATTCTTCCTGTAAAATTCTCTCTCATGTGCATCCCAAAACTCTACCTGAAGACTCCTAGCATGATCGCACTTGAAAGCAAGCAATGCCTCCACCTGCAGCCTCTTTTGCTTGTTTATTAGCATATCTCTCCTTTTGGGCAGCAGTTAAAGCCGGTCCCAAAACTGGACATAAAATTGCTTTACCTTTCCCCTTTCATACCTTTTGTTCACTTAACACTGCATTTGTCCCTTTAACCACTGCCTCAGGGCTATACCAATTTCCATTTCCCCATTCTGTGCCCAGGGAAGTCAGGCAGGCATTATATTCTCTCAGTTTCTCCAAAATGAGGTAGCAGTCAAGCACTGATATTCCCCGGGCAGTCTTGTCTTGCAGCTGCTCAGATCCCTCCTAGCTGTTAATAGCTTCCCAGAACTCACAGGTAGAGTGACGGTATCCTGCATGGACTCCTTCAACCACAGTATCCTGACCGTGATGCCAATAAAATGTGGCATTGTTGGGAGAAAAGAGACCATGTGTGAACAATTTCCTTTGCATTTCTGTAGGCCTTGCCTTGGCATGGCTGGGTACAGACAGTAAAAGAACTGCGTAGCTAATATGGTTTCAGATTTTGAAGTTAGGACAAAGAAGGTTCCCTGCCAAGGTTAAGGTGGAGTTTCAAGAGGGTAAATGTGTGCCCTCAGCTCATATAGACACCTGTTGTGGTCCAATTAGCAGTGGACAACAAAGTATGTTTCTCTTATGTATCTAATGCTGTGTGAAGAAGAATCACGTGTCCGGGTGTAGTAGCAGTATATAATGTGTTCTTCTTGTAATAAACCGACATTTTGCCGACCAAATTGGCCCGTGAGCAATCTGTTTGTGCCCCTCCACCGATATGGCATCCCACCCTTAAGGGGAAGGGAGCATCCAAGATTCGTAAATGCTCATGGTTGAAAGGAACAACAAAGTCAGAGGGCCCACAAACAATCCCAAAGTTTTATTAGTAAATTACGCATTTGGCATGGAAATTGGTATGTCAGTCCCTGACCTACTATATAGACTCACGGCAGTGGGGTTTGGATAAAGGGGTAGGGTGAAAGGGAAGAGAGGGAATTAAAGAGGTGGAGAGAGAAAGAGAGGAAGAAAGAGAAAAAGAGATCACCAGTGTTGATCCAGCTGATGGAATGTCCAGGGTCCTGGGGGCACCGCCCAGGCTAGGTGGGGGTACCTTTCTATAGATAAGTTTTCCCCACCCTGGAGCTAAGTTTCCTGCTTTCTATGCAAATCAGTTATCATGTGCAGTCTGTTCTTTCAGACCTTTCTGGAAATGGGTCGGAGGTTTTTGGGGGTCTTGTGTAGTCTTGGTTCCCCCCTACAGTCCATGCCCACTTCTTGGCCTCATTCCTGTGCTTGCACTGCCTCATTCCTGTGCTTGATCTGGCAGGAACCAGATCAAGGACATTTGTCCCAGAAAAGTGCTGCCCTATCTCCATATGGCCCCTTCTCCAGCCACATCCTGTTCTTTCTCACAGCATATTATTACCAACAGTCCTTGGTTGGCTCCACAGCCATCTGGTTGTCGGTGTTTGAGACATACATATAAGCCCTTATCTTCTGGGCTTCTACAGGTACCTGATGCATAGAGGCCTATTTGAGAATCTGTACACTTAGATGATAATTCAGGACAGCACATAGCTGGCCTGACAGCCTACCAAAATGCAATAGCTCAGGCCACCAGGCTGCTTCAAGTTCATTTTTCAAGCATTTGGAATTTGTTGCACCAGTTCTCATCTGACTGCTTCCTGGCAGACTGGAAGGAGTTTGTGGTGGGTTGACCTTGGCTGGACACTAGGTGCCCACCCAGTCGCTCTATCACTCCCCTTCCTAGCCAGACAGGGGAGACAGTAAGGTGGAAAAACAACTCGTGAGTTGGGATAAGGTAGTTTATTTAAAGCAAAAAGTAAAGCTTGCGTACACAAAAGCGAAGTGAAAGATAACATGGTTTATTCTCTAGTTCCCATGAGCAGCGATGGTCAGCCACTCCTGAGAAGCAGGGCTTCAGCAGGCAGCCATTGGAGACAATGAATTCCTGCCTTCCTGTTCCTTGCCTCATCTTTTATATCTGAGCTGATGTCATATGTTCTGGAATATCCCTTTGGTTAGTTTGGGTCAGCTGGGCTACTTGGGTCCCCTTCCAGGATCTTGCCCTCGATTGAGGAAGGAATGTTACGGTGCTGATGCTGTGCTCAGCAGTAGCCAAAACACTGGTGTGTTATCAACACCCTTCTAGCTACCAATGCAAAGCACAGCACTGTGAGGGCTACTGTGGGGAAATCAACTCCAGCTCAGCCAGACCCAATACAGCCTCCCAAGCTGAAACCTCTGTAGTGCCTTGCTTAGTACCACCTGAACCAGGTACCTCCCCACACCTCCTAAGGGGAACTCAAGTTCTCACATATCGACCCAAGCTCCATGAGCCTGATGTGGAAATACTTCTCTGGAAATCAGCAATCATACCAGTTGCTGAAAATATTCTCTTCTACTTCAAGGCTGTGTCTTTGACCTGAAAGACTAGTAAAGTAAATGAGCATTTGCCCTGCAAGTATAGAACATCATTCCTGTATAGGAATCATGCTATTGTCAAGGGAATAGTTACATAGTAAGAGGATGTCCAAGTAAGATATATACAGAACCAAGCCTAAATAGAATCATAGAATCACGGAATGTTAAGGGGTTGGAAAGGACCTTAAAGATCATCTAGTCCAAACCCCCCCTGTAATGGGCAGGGACACCTCCCACTAGACCAGGTTGCTCAAGGCCTTATCTAACCTGGTTTTCAACACTGCCAGGGTTGGGGCATCCACAACCTCCCTGGGCAACCTGTTCCAGTGTCTCATCACTTGCATAGTAAAGAATTTCTTCCTAATATCTAACCTAAATTTCCCCTCTTTCAGTTTGTACCTTTACTCCTTGCCCTATCACTACAGTTCCTGATGAAGGGTCCCTCTCCACCTTCTCTGTAGACCCCTTCAGATATTAGAAGGTTGCTATGAGGTCTCCATGCGACCTTCTCTTCTCCAGGCTGAACAGCCCTAACTTTCTCAGGCTGTCTTCATAGGGGAGGTGCTCCAGTCCTCTTATCAATTTTGTGGCTGTAGTGGGTTGACCTTGGCTGGATGCCAGGTGCCCACCAAGCCACTCTATCACTCCCCTTCCCATCTGGACAGGGGAGAAAGAATAAAATGGAAAATGACTCATAGGTTGAGACAAGGCAGTTTACTAAAGCAGAAGGGAAAGTTTGCACACACACAAGTGAAGAGGAAAATAACAAGTTTTATTCTCTACTTCCCATTAGCAGCAATGTCCGGCCACTTCCAGGGAAGCAGGGCTTCAGCACGTGGAGTGGTTGCTCAGCAGGCAAACATTGTAAACAATGAATGCCCCCTCTTCCTCCTACTTTCCTTAGCTTTTATATCTCCGTTGATGTCATATGGTCTGGAATATCCCTTTGGTTAATTTGGGTCAGCTGGCCTGATTGCGTCCCCTCCCAGGATCTTGCCCTTGATCGGGCAATGTTGAGAGACAGTGCTGATGCTTCGTCAGCACTGCTCAGCAGTAGCCAAAACACTGGTGTGTTATCAACACCTTTCTAGCTACCAATGCAAAGCACAGCACTGTGAGGGCTGCTATGAGGAAAAGAACTCCATCTCAGGCAGACCCAATACAATCTCCAATCCTTATTCTATACCATTTGTGTCATACTCAGATGCCATATAATTTATATATCTTCTGACTCTTCCACATCCTTTCACAGATAGATATTATTTTCACATTTTCATGGGCTTCTTCCACCCCTCCAGATCTTTAGCTCCATTCCATCAGTATAGGTACTCAGGACAGGAGAAGCAACACAATGGATTGTTGGACACTGACACCAGCCCAGCTCGGATCATTGTTGCACTCTCCTTGCTCCTCGCAAAATTCATTCTTCATTGGCCTGTTCCTTTACTTCCTGCAACATACAACTTACACCACAGATTATTTTTCCCCCAAGGTTAAATCTCCTTGAGACACACACCGGGTCTCCCCATCCTTCTGCATTACCCACCAGGTACACCCTGGTCCCTGAGCAAAGACAATCCCACAAATGGGTTTGCCTTTTCCCATGGGAGGAGAAACTCACACCAACTTGCCCAGCCACTTCCCCATGTGTAGTACCGGGACCTAATCTCCTCCCACAGTATGTAGGTGTTTTATTTGGGCAGGACCAGGGCAGTTGGCAGATCCCCTGGTGTTGACCAGCCAAGCAACATTGCCTAAATTTGCCTCCCAGTGCTTCCATGTCCCATTATCTAACACTCTTTACATAGTCTTCAACAGCCCATTATACCTCTCAATCTTTCCAGAGGCTTGTGGGTGATAAGGGATGTGATAGATCCACTTGATGCCATGTTTCTTTATCCAAGAGTTTATAAGGTTATTCTGAAAATTAGTCCCATTATCTGATTCAATTGTCTCTGGGGCACCATGTCACCACAGAATGTGCCTCTCAAGGCCTAAGATGGTGTTTCGAGCAGTGGCCTGGTTTACAGGGTATGTTTCCAGCCAACCAGTTGTTGCCTCCACCATGGCGAGTATGTAGTTCTTGCCTTGGTGTGTTCATGGCAGTTGTCCAATGTAGTCAATTTGCCAGGCCTCACCATATTGGAAATCCAGCCACCGTCCTCTATTCCAAGGAGATTTTACTCGCGTGGCTCGCTTAATTGCCACACACATTTCACATTCATGAATGACCTGTGTGATGGCCTCCATGGTCAGGTCCACCCCTCGATCATGAGCCCATCTGTATGTTGCATCTCGCCACTTTTCTCGTTCAGCAATCTTTAGGGCTAGTTGGATGGCTTTCACTTCTGCAAATTGGCTTGACTCTCCTTCTCCTTCAGCAGCCCCAGTGACTCATCATGTGGGACTCCACACAGCAGCTTTCCAGCTCTGATAGTTTACTACCACACGGCAAGATCCATCAGTAAATAGAGCATAACCTCTTTAATTTTCTGGTAACTTGTTATATGGTGGTGTTTCTTGGGCACGAGTCACCTTCTCAGGCAATACTGTAAAATCTCTGCCTTCTGGCCAGTCCGTAATCTCTTCCAGGATTCCCAGGAAATTGGGTTTTCCCATTCAAGCTCGTTGTGTGATCAATGCTACCCACTTCATGTAGCGCTGATTGTGTGATGTGTTGAGGGGATGTTTCCTTTGAACATCCAGTGTAACATGGGCCATTACGGTGCCAAGATGCTTCTGTTCCAACAACTTCTGAGGCAGCTCAAACCCCTTCATAGGCTGCTGATATCTCTTGTTCAGTTGGAGTATAGTGGACTTCTGATCCTCAATAACCCCGACTCCAAAACCCTAATGGTCGACCTCGGGTTTCTCCTGGTGTTCTCTGCCAGAGGCTCCAGGTGAGACCATGCTCCCCAGCTGCAGTGTAGAGGGTATTTTGCATGGTTGGTCCTGTCCGAACAGGCCCAAGAGCTACTGCACAAGCTATTTCCTGTTGGATCTGCTCAAAGACCTGTTGTTGCTCAAGGCCCCACTCAAAATGGTTCTTCTTCTGGGTCAATCAATAGAGGGGGCTCACAAGCTGACTGTAACCTGGAATGTGCATCCTCCAGAACCCCACAAGGCCTCGGAAAGCTTGTGTTTCCTTCTTGTTAGCCAGTGGAGACATAGATGTTACTATGTTCACAACATCCATGGGCACATGATGACATCCATCCTGCCATTTTATTCCCAAGAACTGGATCTATCGTGCAGGTCTCTTTACCTTGCTTCGTTTTATGGCAAGACCAGCTTTCAGAATGTCATAGGTTTGAAAAGAGATGTTGGAATTTTTCTTTTTCTCCTCCCCCCATCTGTTTCTTGCAGGATGGGGGGAGTAGGGGAGGGGGTGAGGGCGAAGCGGGGTCGCACGTGCGGGGCAGCGCAGGAGCAAGGAGAGGGGGAGGAGATGCCTAAAGGTGCTGAGGAAAAAAAAACTCCGGAGCAGTTAATTGAGGATGAGATAAGAAAAGGGTTTAATTTATGCCTAGGCATAAGATTACAGGACGCACTCAGGTGTTACAGTTTATAATAATGCCTGACCAATCCAAGTTTTGTCCATCCCGTAGCTTTTGCCCTGGTCCACCCCCGGGCCCACCCCTTGGGAGTTGGGTCTGGGGGCTTTTCTTCATCATCTTCATCTTCTTCAGAGCACAAAGGGTACACGGTCACCTAGTTTCTGATCGTGTTCTGTGGTTCAGGTCAAGATATGAGTGTTCTCTAAACAGCATCGGCCTTGCCTTGACAAAAGACTAAACATTTTCTACTTAATTCAGGGGTAGAATTGATATGGGGAACATAGAATGGGGTGATGGGGTAGGGAATGTGTAAACTATTGTGCTAAAGGGTGAGGGAATAAGGGTTGCAGCTTCTAAAACCTCCTTTTACTACTTAACTACTTATAAAGCTTATAAAATTAGGAAAATAAGAAAAACTAGATGGACCTTACGGCATCAGTCCCCCCTTTAGAAATTGAACAAGACTCAAAGATCTTGTTCAATCTCTACTACTTAACACTATATCAGTAAGATGACTAATACTTATAACACTAATCACATAACAAGCTATTAGTGGTTTGAACCAGGTTTTCCCCCTGAAGCTAAGAAAGTGGTAACCCCCAGGGGTGGTAACACTAGAGATTTGAACCAATCTGCGCTCCTGTGAAATATAAACATACCACAACCAGACTGGAAGAGATGAGTTGTAGTTGGGTTGTAGAAGTGGTAGCCATGTTCTGAGGCCACGAGGAGTAAAGGGCAGAGCCCCTGGGGGGCTTTGCCTCCCCCAGCCCCCGGCTAGGGGGACTGCAAAGACTTGGAACAGTGTTAGACTGGGCTAAGTGTCTGTAGTTATGCTGGGAGATGTTTTCTCCACCCTGGGCAGCGGCAGGAGTAGCGACAGACCAACACTGACCGGAGAAATGGTGGCACAGGGCCAGAAGAGATAAGACGAAGCAACAGAGGCATGCAGCACCGCAGAGAGGACTCTTGGAAGGAGAGCCGAGAAAAGAGAGTCAGTAGCAGAGCTACAGAGTTTTGGGGGTAAGAACTGAACCAGACCCCCCAAACTCCTTTGAGACCTCCGGGAAAGGAGGGACATGGACTCCTATTTTGGAGAGGAGTCTTGGACACGCAACACTAGAGAGAGAGAGGAGCTGAGAAGCTCAAAAGCATCCTGAAGCTGGACCGGGATGGAGAGGAATGCAGAGGGGGGTGACCTTGGCCTTTCCCCCCCCCCCTCGCCACTGCTGCCAAGGTGGCAGCCTGAAACAGACCACAGGAGCTCTGGTAGAACTCTTGAGGCAAAGGCTTGCAACTGAATGCTGCCCAAGATGTTCTGACTCAGGGGTGAACCCCCCTGAGGAAGGGACTTTCACGAAGATGCCCCTGCATTTCGTGATATGCCTGTGGTGAAGCGAGTTTAGTCCCTGCTGGCAGTCCACAGGTGAGACCTTCGCTTGGAGTCGAAGGAGAGCCAAGAGGAGTGAAAGGAGACTCCCTTGTGTCTTGAAAAACCCTCGTTTGGAGACGACGGGCCAAGGGGCTTGGAGATCCCCTTGTGTGTATTGAAAAGAAATCCAGCTATCAGCTGCTGCATTGTGAAGAGGACAGATGACTGCTGCCATAGAGAAACTGCTCAGAGACTAGAAGGGATCTTTCCTTCTTCCCTCCTGGACTTTTATTTGGAGGGGAGAAGAGATCTGATCCATTGTAAATACTTATGTCATGATAGGGATAGTTGAGATCGTGTGTATAATGTATTATAATATTTATTTGTACAGTCATTGTAATATATTCCCTTTTCCCCATTTTGAGTCTGGTGTGTTTTGTCTGAAAAAAAAAAATCTCACATTGAATTGAGATGTGACAGGGGGATAGGACTAGGGAATTAGATTTTGAGGATCTCAAACCATGACAGTAGATTTAACACTATATTCTACTAACATGAATGGCTGCTCTATCTAGGTTTAGTTTGGTAACTATGAAGTAAGTCTGTGGAAGCAAACTTAATGAAACATCTCTAAGAATTATCTAATATATAATTTAACTTGTTGCCAAATTTCAACCAAATCCATAGTGCAAATTCAGCACTCACTTTCATGAAGAATGTTGGGTGCATTTTGCTAAAGCCAAATGTAAATTTAGGTTCTAAACTCAATTCATAGTTACTGGTAGTATTAAACAGTACAGATAAGAAAAAGCTTAAACATTATTTTAACAGTCCTTGTAACAGTCTCTGTTGTTCTACTCGTCTCAGGAACAGAGATTTTTTCTCTTTTGGGTAGCAAATTCAGGGTTCTTGATAATAACTCTGACCACTATGGAGATGGTCTGCTGGATTTAAAACAGTTCTTTTCATTTGGCTTGCAGGAGTTTCAGTCTTATTGTTTGACATAGGTTCAGTCCTTGGGCTGGAACAGATGAGCAGGAGTGTTCAGTTTCATGGTCTTAGATGACACAATGAATCTCTGCAGTTCATGCAAAGCAGATCTTAAAGCATTAAACAATTTCACAAATAAACTTTTTCTATGTAATTAGGGAGTCGATGAAATGCGACTCTCTGTCCGATGACAATTTCACCGGAACTTTGAATCTTGGAATTCCTGCATTTTGTTCATCTGAGAGAGGAGCTTGTGCTTTTATTACATAAAGTGATTAACTGCCAGTCACAGATTTAATAGGCCAGTCAAGAGCTTACTTGAAGCAGGCTGCGTCTGGATGCAAATAGCACCCTGGCAGTGCCAGTAGCTCACCACAGAGAGCTTATACTCTCTGGACAGATTCTAGGCCTTATCGGGGGCAGGCTGTCCAGTTCCAGCCTGTCCCAGACTGCAGTCGATCATCTTTACCTCATGAAGTGATCGTACAGGGATCTCTTGCCTCCATGGATAAAAGCATCCTCACGTATTGAGTTAGGTACATTTTAGTGCAGGACTATGTATGCAATTCAGCGTCTACATACATTCCTAGATGACACTAGATAAGAAAGCATCTTAAAAGCATAAGTATATAAACATGATTTCACAATCACATGAAAATCTATATGGACTTTTCATCAAATTATTCTTTCAGGAGGAATTCTTCCACAAGCTACAGCAACTAAAGAGACAGATGTTTACAAATTGCTGTTGGAACAAGATATGTGCAAATACAAACATTACAAACTTTAAAACAATTCATGTAGCAAAAGTAAAAGCAAGTTTTTCAATTTTTTCGGCAATTAAGTTAACAAGAAAAGCTTAAAAGTAATATAGAACAGAAAATAACAAAACAAATACAATAATTTTAGCATTGTTTGGTTGTTGTATATGTACCACCTTTGGAAGTTACAGGTTGATCTTAGTTCTCAATCGTGTCAGAAGGCTTTTATGTTAGCTTCTTGTTTACTCACTCTTGATTTTATTGCAGTTCAACACTCTTTGTCCTGGTGTATTTCACTTGCAGTTGTTGAGACATTTATCTACTTCTGCACAAAAGTTGTTTCCATGACTCTCAGTTTGAGTTCTGGTAGCACAGCTTTCAGGTCTGCTTGCTGGAACAGACTATCTGTTAACAGTTAACTTCTGACACATTGTTAGTTCACATTAAGAGCAAAACAGTGGCCCCTCTTTTGTTTTTTTTACAGTTCCCTCCTAACTGAGTTAGGGTAGAGATATTCATTCACGGGCTATGAGCCTGTAACAGTTTTGGAATACAGGGGATACAGGGGTCAACAGACAGTTTCTATTCTTCCAGTTTTGCTTGCTGGGGACAAATCAGTTTCTTTTTCTTCAGACCTAGACAATTTCTTCTCTAATGTCCCTTCCCTTTACAGAAAGAACACTCACCATTTGCTCCATCATGTTGGTAATTGTATCTCTAATTTTGTGGTGTACACTGTGTTTGTAGCATTCCTGGTAATTACTGGTTTTGGTCTGAGTGTGATGCTGGCCCATATCATTGGGATGACAGCGCTCTCAGCCTCTGCAGGAATCTCTTCATCGTTCTCCTGTATGAAAAAGCTGCTTCGACATATTTAGTATCAAAAAGCATAACTTTTATCTCTCTTTTGCAGAATTTGATTTCAACTTTTAATTTCTCCAATGAACTCTTACTCAACAAAGGATTAGGAGAGTTTAACATACAGAAGAATCGATGACTCACCCAATATTTATTCAATTTAAATCCCAAAAATTCAAAGAATGGTTTGGTTTCACTTATTCCTGTAATTTCAATTACAGTTATGGTATTATAACTCAACTTCTCTTCCAAAGTATTTAACACAGTTTTCACAGCTTTTTGAGTTGAAGGTATGCTTGTGGTTTTTTCAAGTCATAGCCTGTTTCGTCATTGGATGTGTATGCGTCCGTGTTAGAGAAACTCCTGTACCTATTGCACTGGCGAGTTTTAGCTTTCAGGTTTGTTGGTTTTGGAGCTAACACTGCTGGAAATGCACACTGATATTGCCCCCCCTTTTCCGGCTTGGTGGGAGGGTATGGATTGTGAAGGCTTGGGAGGGTTAGAGGGGGAGCGAGAGCTCCGTCTCCGCCCCTAATGGCGGAGCCAGGGAGTCCCATGTCAGGCTGGGCTGGGACCCCAGTTACAGACACTGCTTTAGCTTTTTCTGCAGCTTCTGCAGTTCTAGCCAGTCTTTTACCTGTAGTTGCCAAGGTATTATGGGCAGTTCTGTCTGAATTGGTCACAGTTGGGAAGCGGTCTGCCTTTGAGTTTGCTGCGGTCCCTGCTCCGTCTGCAGGAGCGGCAGTAGCTCCTGTACCAAACCCAGACTCTAACTGTCCCGCAGCTGGACTTGGTCTTGCTGCGCCGGTGGTCAGCGCTGCCCCTGCGCTCACAAAGTGGCGGCGGCGCCTGCGACTGTCACATGATCTCTCCCTTCCTCTTCTACACGTTGGGATAGGCTGGACGTTGGCTGCTCTCGGCCTCGGCCCTGCTCCGCTTGTTATCGGAGCAGGCATTCTTATTGCCATGACAACCGTAAAGTTGTCAGCCGGTTTCAAAATTTTCACTACACTTGCACCTGTGGCAGCTGCTTGCATGGGATCAGCAGCTACAGGGGAAAGGGCTACCCTCTCCACGTTAGTTAGTACAGGCGGGGGAAGTTTTATATGCTTATTTATTCTCCTTGTCCCTGCTTTTCTCGCAGTTTTCGGTGCCTTTGTTACGACTCGATCTACAGTTGCGCTTGTTATGCCTGGGGCAGTCCTCGGAACAGCAGGGGCAGGGCTGGGTCCCATCACCTCCGCAAAGTCAGTGGCCCCAGCACCCCCTCGTGCCGCCACGCCTAATGGTCTTAGAGCTTTCACAGCACTCGCATCTGCCGCCCCTACTTGGGTCACACTAGCAGGGACCAAAGCCTCCTCGTCAGCCAAAGCAACAACTGGGACCAGCTCTGCCCGTCTCCGCCCTACTGTGTTTACCACGGTCTTAAGCCTCGGGACCGCTCTCTGCTCGAGCCTCGCTCTTTCTGTCTTTGGGTCTTCCCTTCCTTTCTTGCTTGCTAGTATAGTTGGGACAAACTTTGCTTGTTTTTGTCTGGTTATGCGCACTCCTACAGCACTAGGAACAGGCAGCAACTTTCTTTTCCCTGTGCCAGTTAGCTCTGTCGCTGTGGTAACGGCCGCTCTGAAAACCTCCCCTGTGCTCAGAGCTGGGAGTCCCGTTGCCACAGTAACGTCTGTTCTTAAAATTGCTCCACCGCCCATTCTCGTCTTCTGTTCTCTATTCTGATATACTGTCCAAGCTATATCCAATAACTCACCAATATCCTTTTTATCACCACCTGCCTTTTGCAGTTTTTTCTTTATATCATCTGTAGACTGTCCTACAAACAAATACACTAGGTGTTTTTTCCCCAGGTCTGACTCTATATCGATATCAGTGTATTTTCTTATGACATCTTTCAGCTTATTCAGAAAATCTGTGGGTTACTCATTAGTATCCTGTCTAACTTCATACATCTTAGACCAGTTTATTGCCTTTGTATTCGCCACTACAGTAGCACAGTCTGCTGTGTTCGCGGCACTCAACTCTGGGGTCCCCCTTGTAATCGGGGCATGCAGCTCCATCTTTACAGCTCTCATGCCGCTACCGCCACTGACAGAATCAATGGCTCCAGTGCCTGTCTGCGGTGCTGAGCTGCTCGGTTCCACAAACACCCCTGGGGCTGACACCTTCACTTCTCTGCCACCGTCAGAGCCAGCGACCCCTACACCTGCCACCATCACTACACTGACCGCTTCCGGCGGCACTCTCGCTGTGATTTTTAAAGTCTCCCTTGCCTCTACAACAGATGCTGCATCTATAGTAACTTTTTCTGGTGTCACCAAGCTGAAAGCAACTCTAGTAAAAGCCGACCTTTTAGACCTCATAGTTCTTGTCACGTCACTGGTAGAACTAACAACTTCAGCTCTCACTTGGTCTGTTATGCCTGCGCTAGCCTCTGCTGTTACCATGACAATCCCGTCTGCTCTGGCAAAGCTGCCGGCAGCTGCAAGGCAGCGGGCTGCTCCCCCCACGCTCATTGGAACAGGTGGGGAGGGTCCTGCTTCCATTGCCCCTGTGGAGCCAGGAGCCGCTCCTGCTGTTATCCTTGTTGCGATCAAACTAGACATTTTACCCCCACCCAGCTCCGCCGCGCCAAAAGCAGTTCCAACAAAAGCCGACCTTATAGATCTTATCTGCGCCACTGTGCCTACTCCAGCCAAACCGACAGCCTCTGTTCTACCATCTATGCCGACGGGACTCAGTCCGGCCACTTTCTCGGGTTTGGTATGGCTCTCTTGCCCTCTCGGGGCTTTCATCACCACTTTTTCCACTCAGGTTGTGTTAAAAGAAATAGAAACAATTCTGCATACAGGATTTCTTCCCATTTTTCCTCTCTATGTAGCATCATAATAAGTTGCATTACAGTATCTAACTCAAACGTTCCAAGTTTCAGCCACACTACCCCCCTTTGGTTCCCGTATGAAGGTCACACATTCATAGATAACTGACACAGTTCTTGCTTCTTTAAAGGTGTTTCAGGTTTAGTTAGACTGTCCCAGTGGTGCAAAATTAGGACTAAAGAGGAGTCCTCTGAAACTTTCCCCCTGGATTGTGTACTGCCCATATTGATTAATAGACACAGAAAAACTTTTTACTGCGAGACTCGAACCTGCAGCTCTAGGGTTACAAAGTTATTACTTTAACCCCTTAACTACAGAGCCCCCTTGGTTCCTTGCAGCAACAGAGCACTCTGGAAGGACATCCCCCTCCGACCGAAACGAAACCCAAACGAATCCGCTCTGACCTGCTCCTGGTGAAACCCTTTTCGCCTACTGGAAATTGACTCTCATGACTTTTTGGGCCCAAGTCCAAGCCTTTCCAGTCTTCCCGTGTTCCCTATTTCCCCAGAAACACAAAAACTCTTCCACAGCTGCTAACAAAAGAAGGTACCTTTTCCCCTTATTTTGCCTTTTCTTATCTCACCTCTGTGCTCCATGTTTGGTTCCGTGGGTTCTGTGGAGTTGGTTTTCTCAGACCGGGGTGGGAATTGTCTCAAATAAAATGCCCGCTTGATGAGAAATTCCTGCACTATGAAATGTCCAATCTGAAGAAGTCCAAGTCCAAGTTTCCCCGTACGGGCCACCAGCTGATGCCTAAAGGTGCTGAGGAAAAAAACTCTGGAGTAGTTAATTTAGGATGAGATAAGAAAAGGGTTTAATTTGTGCCTAGGCATAAGATTACAGGATGCACGTGCCCTCCGTGCTCAGGTGTTATAATTTATAATAATGCCTGACCAATCCAAGTTGTACAGGGGATGTACCAGGGCAAGAGTGCCAGAGGGAGCATGTGCCAACATAGATAACCTTATTGGTCAAAGAAGTCACATGGGTTGAAGGGATAAAACCAGTGCCAAGTTTGAAATAAACTCTCTTTGTCTCACCACCTCACACGGAGCGTGCTTTGTTCTTTACCATGTAAAGTACCCGCCACATGACATATGGCTCCCGAACAGGGACTTTTCAACCTATATTAGGTCAGTTTAGTGTATCCTGAATCAGGCAAAACACTCGGTAATTCCGTTTATCGTCTTGATTGTCTGGAGATGGGAATTTTCACTGAAAAATAAAAACCCAGACGTCTTTAAGTCGTTGTCTCAGAGCGTCTGAGAAATGCAATCCTAGTTTAGTGAGCTCCAAAAATATTAGAGATAGTGCATAGAAGGAAGAAGAAAGAAGAAAAGAAAAAGCCGACAGATAGAGGCAGTCAGAGAGGCGGAACGGGGTCCAACATACACCGGAGCGGTGAGTTAGGCTGAGAGGCAGCCTCAACATCTAACACGCGGCCAGGACGCTTCCCTAAGCAGCAGCGTCTCCACAGCTCGGAAACCCGGGCGGCAGAGACCTTAAAACCGCCGGGGAAGCCCCGCTACCCGCCACTTGCCACACCTCGGCCGTGTGCGTAAAGCAGCTCGACCGCTGCTGCCTTCTAACATTCCTCAGCGCCACTGCCAGACCCTGCAGACCCCACATCAGTTTTCTGTCTACTAGAAACTGTTGCAGCTCACCGCCACACCCGCCGCCCTTGCCGGCCCCACGCAATGTTTAAAAGCCGCTTCGCGACCCCACCGAGCCTCCCCCTGCACCACATTCAAAACCACGCGGAACCTACTGAAGCTGAACCAAACGCACGCCACACTGCGACTTCCCGCCACAGCGCCAGAGAGCCCCGGAGCCCCGCGTTGCGTAGAGGGAGCCACCGTCGCCGATCCCGCCCCTCGCCGAGCCCGCGCTCACCAGCCGCCCGCCGCCACGCAACCGCAGATGCCTTATAAAAACTGACAGCTCGGGGGGAGACCCCCAAGCTAACAATGCCTTTCCAGCCTGGCAAGTCATAATGTCTGCACTAAGCAGAGCACACGAACGGACAACACATGCATCCAACACCAACACACACCCCCTCGCTCACACTGCTGGCAACAGCCTGACTTTTACGCATAGAAGCTCAAACACACAAAGTCTGGCGGGGGGAGAGAGAGGAGCTATTTGTGACTTAAGCTTCGAGTCAGGGACCGGGAGCCAAGGGAATGCAGGTCAGCGGGAGGGGACGAGGCCTGTGATGCGAGATCCCAGCCCGTGGGACCACCGCAGAGGGTCCCGTAATAGCGATGGGGGGGGCAACCCAGCATATTTGCCACCCTGCACCGCGGATGATCGCCGATCACGTGCCCAGGCATGAGTGCCAGGACCGGAAACTGACCCATCTCTTCCGGCCCCAGCGCTACCCCGTCCCACCCATAGGCACAAAGGGGGAGGTAACCCCGCCCCCTCGCCGCCTCCACTGCCCACCACCACCCCCCCACAGGGAACCGAGTTCACTGGGGCCACGGGGGGGAGGAATGGGGGGATGGGGAGAAGGGACCAGAGATGGTTCTGCTGGGAGGGAGCAAAGTAGCAAACGGGGAAAGATCAGTTCATAAGTATGCCACACGATTAGAAGACTGTGTGGCTAGACGATTTTAGGGACAATTGCTCTGCTTATGCCAGTGACCCACAGGCAGGTGTAACAGCACATCAGTTAACCAGGGATGGAAATTATAGTTCAATAGATTACTCTGGTATTACTCTGCTCTCCATTGCTGGCAAAATCCTAGCAAGAATACTCTTGAACAGACTAATACCCACTATAGCAGAAGGTATCCTTCCTGAAAGTCAGTGTGGTTTCAGAGCCAACAGGAGCACCACAGACATGGTATTTGTCCTCAGACAACTGCAAGAGAAGTGTAGGGAACAGAACAAAGGTCTCTATGCAACCTTTGTCGACCTCACCAAGGCTTTTGACACTGTGAGCAGAAAAGGTCTGTGGCAGATTTTGGAACGTTTAGGTTGTCCCCCCAAGTTCCTTAAAATGATCATCTCTCTCCATGAGGATCAGCACGGCCAAGTCAGATACGGCAACACACTTTCTGAGCCCTTTTTAATTAAGAATGGTGTGAAACAAGGCTGCGTTCTCGCTCCTACCCTATTCACCGTCTTCTTTAGCATGATGCTCCAAAGGGCCACAGCAGACCTCGATGATCAGGACGGTATCTACATTCGATACCGTACTGATGGAAGTCTATTCAATCTAAGGCGCCTGAAGGCCCACACCAAGACCTTAAACCATCTTGTCCGGGAGCTGTTTTATGCCGATGACGCTGCCCTTGTTGCCCACACAGAAGCAGCCCTGCAGCATTTAACATCCTGCTTTGCAGATGCTGCTGAGCTCTTTGGTCTGGAAGTCAGCTTAAAGAAGACAGAGGTCCTCCATCAACCTGCACCTCAGGAAGTCCCCCATCATCCCCACATCACCATTGGCCAATCGGAGCTCAAATCAGTCCAACAGTTTAATTACCTCGGTAGCCTCATCTCCTCAGATGGTAAGATCGACGGAGAGATAGACAACAGATTAGCAAAGGCATATAGTGCTTTTGGAAAACTCCACAAAAGAGTATGGCATAATAAACACCTGAAGAAAAGCACCAAGATCAGTGTTTACAAAGCCATAGTGTTGTCGACTCTCTTATATGGCTCCGAATCATGGGTCATCTACCGCCACCACCTGCGTCTCTTAGAATGCTTCCATCAACGCTGCCTCCGCACAATCCTAAACATCCACTGGTCAGATTATGTGACCAACATATCTGTTCTAGAGCAAGCAGCTATCACAAGTATTGAGGCCATGTTGATGAGAACACAGCTGCGATGGGCAGGGCACATCTCAAGGATGAAGGACCATCGCCTCCCTAAGATCTTGCTTTACGGTGAACTTGCCACTGGCTGCCGCATGAGAGGAGCCCTGAAGAAAAGATACAAGGACTCCCTGAAACAACATCTCAGCCTTGGCCATATTGATCACCATAACTGGTCCACCCTGGCCTCAAATCGGGAGGCCTGGAGACACACCATCTATAACGCAGCTGTCTCCTTTGAGAACACACGCAGGATCACCCTCGAGGAAAAAAGGCAACGCAGAAAGAACCGTGTATTGCAGAATACACCATCTAAGGAGTCTTTCTGCTGTGCCTTTTGCAATCGGATATGTCTGTCACGTATTGGCCTCATAAGCCACCAGCGTGCCTGTAGCAAATGTGGATAGAGCCTTCCCAAATCTTCGTTCGCGAAGCCTAGCCATGATGAGATACACAATCTAAATACCATAGAGAGATATACAGTGTAATAGCCAAACAAGCCCTGAAAGCTATAAAAAACCTTCACACTACAGACCAAAATAGCAACCTGCCCTCCACAAAAACATTCCAAAATTATACCGAGCCAAATTCCAGAGTTTTAGATCGGTTGCAATCTGTTTTAAACAAACAAGTAGAATACAATAAAGCCAGAGAGATGCTATATAAGCAATTGGCTTTTGAAAAGGCAAGCTCAAGCTGCGGAGAAGCTTTGCAAACCCCTCTTGAAAGGGAAGATTACAGCATTGCTCAGTTAATTCAACCCTACCAAAGAGTTAGCTCTGTGAAACACCAATCTAACCCTTTTGCTATAACCCTAAAAGCCCAGTTAGGAGTAAAAGATGAGGCCAGATACAGAGCTAGTTGTGTTACATGTGATGACAGTAACCACTCTCAGGGAGACTGCCCTTGGAGACCCTTAGCAGCAACATCCCATAACTATCTAGGCAGCAGGGAATGGGCTGAGTTATACCAAGGGTGCCATAAGCAAGGCAAAAGCTATGCCATAAGCATAGCACTGCTTGCTGCCGTGCTGCTTGCTATACTCTCTGCCACCCGCTTTCCTGAGCAAGAGAGGAAGCAGCTTGAGGCAAGCCACAATGTGCCAACAACCAGCCCCAAAAATACCCCTGTATTCTGCACCCCCAAGAAAGGTGAGAAGTGGAAAACACTGCAAATGCTAAGAGCAGAAAATGCAGTCAGAAAGCATACGGAAGCATTGCAGCTTGGACTGCCCTTACCTACAAGGCTTCCAGCAAATTAGCCTCTAATGATAATTGATTTAAAGAACTATTTCTTTACCATCCTTCTGCACCCTGAGAATGCACCAAGGTTTACATTTTCCATCATGACCTTGAACAATGCACAGCCCATGCAAGACCACCAGCACTGCTAGGCTGTCCTTCCTCGGAGGATGCAAAATAGCCCAACGAAAAATCAGACAATTATCATACATCATCATATAGATAACACATTAATAACCACGGCCACAAGAAATGAACTGCCATTCGTTATTACTGCTCTAACCAAAACTGTCCAAGATGCAGAATTTCATGTTGTTTCAGAAAGGATCCAACCATCACAACCCTGGACTTATCTTGGATGGAGGATCACACAGCAAGAAATTTCCACACAGCCACTGCAGCTCAAGGTAAAGGACACTTTATGTGAGTTGCAAAAACTCCTGGGGGCCATAAATTGGTTAAGGCCTATTTTAGGCATAACCACAGAGGAACTACACCCTCTATTTGTGCTGCAAAGGAGGGACTCCAGCCTAACATCTAACAGGTCTCTGACAGCAGAGGCAAAACAGGTGTTAGACATTTGTGCCAAGGCGATAGAGAATAGGCAGGGCAGAAGGAGAAATCCTGAACTGCAAATCTGCCTAGCCTTAGTTCCCAGCAGGTACCAGCCATTTGCAGTCTTGTTTCAGTGGGATCAAACTGAGAAAGACCCGCTGCTAATTCTGGAGTGGCTCTTTCTGCCCCACACACCACCTAAGACTGTGTCAACCATTAATGAAATGTTTGCTAAGCTTGTCATTAAAGGCAGAGGACGACTGCAGGAACTGGACGGAAGGGATCCTACCATCATCTTCATCCCAGCTACGAAGGACAATTTGAATTAGATGTTGGCTGAAGACGCAGGATTCCAAGCTGTCTTAGCAAGCTTTAGTGGTAATATTTCAATCCATCTCCCTAAACACAGATTGTGGGCAGAAATCAGTAATTTGCCTTCAAAGGCCACTACCAGATGCAAAAATAAAACAGTAAAAGGCCTCAGAGCCTTCACACATGCATCTGAAAAAAACATGAAAGGCTGCAATGACTTGAGTAAATCCTGCCACAGAAGAGTGGGAATGAGAACTACAGACCATGAACCAAACTTCTGTACAGGTTCTGGAACTGACTGCCGTTCATATTACCTTGGGAAAATTTTCTGAACAACCCTTTAATGTTGTAACTATGCCTGTTATACTATAAGGTTAATCCCCCGTCTTGAAAGTTAGTTTCTTTGAGATATTGTTAACCCTCACCTGTTGTTTGAAATGCGTTCTGCTTGGTTTCTTGTGATTCATAGAAGGTTTGATTTCTATATAATACACACAAAATCACATGCTAACATGCCAAAGCCAATGACGGACAGAAATTGAGATACACATCCACAAAACATAACTGCCACAGCATCCACTGAACAAAATACCAAAAGTGTAAAACACAATGGCTTAGTTGCTTAGCAACCTTTGGTACCCCAAAGCAGATTAACACTAATAATAAATTAGCTTCACTTCCTATCAAATAGGAAAATTCTCACGTCACAAGCATTCCACACTAACCCATAAGACAGGCAATTATTGAAAGAGCACATCACACACTGAAACACATGTTCAATGAACAACAAAAAAGGGGGAGAATCTGTGTAGCCCGCAAAAACATCTGTAAAAAGCCACATATGTTATCAATTTTTTAAAATTGTGACAGCACTGAAAAGAGTAAGTATGAAAGGCAACATAGGCCCCAGGCTTGTGCCTCTTCTGAACCACTGGTCATGGTAAGAAACTTGAATTCAGGACAGTGGACGAGATCCTTAGATTTTGTGACTTGGGGGGGAAACTATGCTTGTGTGGCTACAGGAAAAGAACTTAAGTAGATTCCTTCCAGGTGTGTAAAACCCTATTCAGGTACACAACCACAACAGCAAGAACCAGAGTAATGCAGAAGTTATAAAAAGGTTATGTTTATGTTTCAGGTTTACATTAAGAGACGACCAATGTGGTAAAAAGCAGTCTGTAAAAAATCTGTGAGTGTGTGTGAGATGAATGAGTAGCGGTAGCCGATGAATGAAAATGAATGAAAAGAGTGAATGAATAAAGAAAGTTGTTTGACTGGACAAATATTAAAACACAAAACACATCACAAAATAACATTACCTCCACCACAAGGTCACTTTAAAAGAATTTAGTTTTGCTAAGTTTACCCTGTTTCTTAAATAAAGTCGAACTCCCCAGTTATTTAAAAAACCCTCAGATTAATAAAGGTTATAAGTTTAGGCACAGTTGGGCTAAAGCCTTCAAGTTAATAAAGTTATTTCTCCAAGTTGCACTACCCTTTAGGAATATAAGAAAGTTTTATAAAGTTTACCATAGAGGTATAAGAGACCAAGTAAGCGATGTACTAGGTCATTGCAAGCTTTGGTGGTTTACAATGTACTGTTCTGATTGTTTGCACTGTTGTTTTTACACTGGTTTTGTGACTTCTTTAGATAATTAAGAGGGGGGTGATGTAGGGAGCGTGTTTAAGGTACAGGGGATGTACCAGGGCAAGAGTGCCAGAGGGAGCATGCGCCGACATAGATAACCTTATTGGTCAAAGAAGTCACATGGGTTGAAGGGATAAAACCAGTGCCAAGTTTGAAATAAACTCTCTTTGTCTCACCACCTCACAAGGAGCGTGCTTCGTTCTTTACCATGTAAAGTACCTGCCACGCTACACCAGATTCCATGAACTCCATAGTGTGCTGACAGAATTAGTAATATTAACAGTATTAAACAGCTTACATAAGGATGAGCAACGACCACGGGAGCCTGCATTATAAAACCATTCACATCAATCTCAGGCAGGGAGAGGAGAGTGTATTCCCTCATCGTCCCCAGAAGATCGCTCCCCCAGCATGACAAGGCCCTTAGTGTAAGGGCAAAGCATGGAGCCATTGTTTATATTAGTACGTTCCCAAACTCAGCAAAATAAAGAGATAAGCAGTAAAGCTCCTGTGTGTCCCGCACAGAGCTTGCTACTCAATAACTACTATTACTACAGTATGCAATATATATATATAACTGCCTTTGTCTCGCCCCACGTTTGGGCACCAAAAAGACTGTGGTGCATTGACCTTGGCTGGACCAGGTGCCCATCAAGCCACTCTATCACTTCCCTTCCCAGCCGGACAGGGGAGAGAGAATAAGGTCCGTAGTGATGTTCAGCTACTTCCCGGGAAGCAGAGCTTCAGCACATGGAGCAGTTGCTCAGCAGGCAAACATTGTAAACAATAAACGCCCCCCTTTCCTCCTTCTTTCCTTAGTTTTTATATCTGAGCTGACATCATATGGTCTGGAATATCCCTTTGGTTAGTTTGGGTCAGTTGGTGAGATTTTGCCAGTTCTTTAGTTTTCTGGTTACCGGATTTTTTGATTGGGCATACCTGTTTTGCTTCTGTCCCTTTTCATCCTTTTTTGTCCTTTTTTCCCTTTTCCCTATCCCCTCTTCCCTTTAGGAAGCTATTTGGGGTTTCTGGGGTTATAGGTATATAGTATTTTCACTGTATATATCTGTTTTATATGTAAAATATATTTTTGCTATAGCTTTGGCTGTTTGTTTTTTTTTTTCCTCCCCTCTCTGGGAAGCAAGGCTCTGTTGTCGAGTGTTGGAGATTTGGCGGGAAGCCAGCTCCAAACTTGCACACATATGAAAGTTGGACTGGGCTTTTATAGTTATAAAGTGATGGAGTGGTAGTCACAGATTTACAGGCCCACAGACTAGCTTATCTGTCAAATTCTGCTTCAAAAAGCAGGATGTGTATTCAAAGTCTAGTGAACCAGGTTGATTTTAGCATAATTCAACAGCAAGACAGCACCCTAGCACCAGCAGTTGAACTTGCATGATGGTTTGCATTGTATGCATTCTCTGATTGGATTCTAGGCCTTATCAGAGTGCGCTATCCTGCCACACCAATGCAGAGCACAGCACTGTGAAATAAACTCCACCTCAGCCACACTCAATGCAGTGTCCCTCCTCTGGACTTGCTCCAACACTTCCATGTCCTTTTTATGTTGGGGATACCAGAACTGGACACAGTACTCCAGGTGGGGTCTCACAAGAGCAGAGTAGAGGGGGAGAATCACCTTCCTTGACCTGCTGGCCACGGTCCTTTTGATTCAGCCCAGGATTCCACTGGCTTTCTGGGCTGTGAGCACACACTGCCGGCTCATGGTGAGTTTTTCATCAACCATCACCTCCAAGTCCTTGTCCGCAGGGCTGCTCTCAGTCACTTCTCTGCCCAACCTGAAGGTGTGCCTGGGGTTGCCATGACCCAGGTGTAGAACCTTGCACTTTGCTTTGTTGAACTTCATGAAGTTTACATCGGCCCCAGCTCTTCAGCATATCAAGGTCCCTCTGGATGATATCCCTTCCCTCCAGTGTGTCGGCTGCACCACGCAGCTTGGTGTCGTCAGTGAACTTGATGAAGGTGCCCTCGATCCCACTGTCCACGTTGCCAAAAAAGATGTTGAATAGTATCGGCCCCTGTACCGACCCCTGAGGGACACCACTCATCACTGGTCTACACGTGGACAATGAGTCATTGACTGCAACTTTTTGTGTGCAGCCATCCAGTTCTTTATCCACTGAGTGGTCCATTGTAATGGTTTGAGAGCCCCAAAATCCAATTCTCTAGTCCAGGCCCCTCCCACATCTCAGCCCAGTGTGAGATGGGTTCTCCAGACAACACACGAGACTCAATATGGGGAAAAGGGAAATATATTACAATGACTGTACAAATAAATATTACAATACATCACATACAATCATAACTATCTTTTCTATGATAAAGCAGTATTTACAATGGATCAAATCTCTTCTCCCTCCAAATAAAAGTCCAGGAGGGAAGAAGGAAGAGAACCTTTCCATTCTCAGAGCAGCAGTCTCTCTAGGGCAGCAGTCTCTCTCATTCCATGCAGCAGCTGTAGCTGGATCTCTGCCAGTATACGGGGGGTCTCCAAGCCCCTCTCGGCCCTTCAACTCCAAGCGAGGGTCTTTCTCTTCTGTGGGCTGTGTTCACCGGGACAAAGGTCACTTCACCATGTCATATCACGAAGTAAAGGAGTCTTCATGACGGTCCCTATCCTCAGGGGATTCAAGCTCCCGTGCTCTGATCTCAGGCTGCTAACTTAGCAGCAACGGGGGGGCGAAGCCCTCCTCCGCATTCCATTCTGGCCATCCCGGTCCAGCTCCAGGATGCCTGAGCTTCTCAGCTCCTCTCTCTGCAGTGCATGCTGCATTTTAGGACTTCCATCCAGTAGGAGTCCACCCCCTCCACTTAGGAGGGATTTCAAAAGGAGTTTGGGGGTTTTGATTTCAGTTCTTACCCCACAACTCTGTCCATAGAGATTAGTTCTGCTCTGTGCCGGCTCTCTTTCTCTTTCTCTCTCCTTGCAGGAGTTCTCTCTGTGTTGCTGCATGCCTGTCTTTGCTGCTTGTTTTCTTATCTCTTGGCTTTCTGCCACAGTCAGTGCTGGTCTGCCGCCGCTCCTGCTGCTGCTTACAGTGGAGAAACTTCCCCCAGCTCTTAGCTACAGATACTTAGCCTAGTCTAACACCGTTCCAAGTCCCTGCAGCCCCCCAGCTGGGGGCTGGGGGGGGCCCAGCCCCCAGTGGGGCTCCGGGTCCCTACCTCGTGGCTTTACAACATGGCTACTCTCTTCCAACTACCACTCCAACAACTACAACCCTTCTTTTCCGGTCTGGATGATATTTTTATATTTTGCAGAAGCACTCATTGGTTCAATCCTAAGGGACACCACCCCCTGGGAGGTTACCATTTTATAACTCTAGGGGGAAAACTGTTTTTTCCCCCACCACATCCATCCATCAAACCCATGTCTCTCCAATTTGGAGACAAGGATGTTGTGTGGGACAGTGTCAAACGCTTTGCACAAGTCCAGGTAGATGATGTCAGTTGCTCTGCCCCATCTGCCAATGCTGTAGATACATCATAGAAGGTCACCAAATTTGTCAGGCATGATTTTCCCTTTGTAAAGCCATGTTGGCTGTTACCAATCACCTCTTTGTTTTCCATGTGTCTTAGCATAGTTTCCAGGAGAATGTGCTCCATGATCTTGCCTGGAACAGAGGTGAGACTGACTGGTCTATAGTTCCCCAGGTCTTCTGCTTTCTCCTTTTTAAAAATGGGCATTATATTTCCCATTTTCCAGTTATCAGGAACTTCACCTGACTGCCACCATTTTTCAAAAATGATGGATAGTGGCTTAGCAACTTGGTCTGCCAGCTCCCTCAAGACCTGCAGATGGATCTCATTGGGTCCCATGGACTTGTGCACATTCAGGTTCCTTAGATGGTCTTGAACCTGATCCTCTCCTACAGTGGGCTCAGGGTCTTCATTCTCCCAGTCCCTGCATTTGCCTTTCCTGACTTGGGGGATGTGGCTGGAGCACTTGCCATTGAACACTGAGGCATAGAAGTCTTTGAGAACCTCAGCCATCTCTTTGTCCAGAGTAGCCAGGTCTCCCGTTTCCTTCCAGAGAGGGCCCACATTATCCCTAGTCTTTCTTTTGTTTGCAACATATCCATAGAAGCCCTTCCTGTTATCCTTGATATCCCTGGTCAGTCTCAAATCTAACTGGCCCTTGGTTTCCCTAACCTTGTCCCCAGCTGCCTGTACAATTTCCCTGTATTCCTCCCAGGCCACCTGTCCTCATTTCCACTTCCTGAAAGCTTCTTTTTTCACTCTGAATTTGCTCAGCAGCTCTTATTCATCCATGGAGGCCTCCTGGCAAATATAGCAAGCATATACTCAGGTATCTTTGTAGGAATTAAAGAAACTCACATGACTATAGATCCTGTAAAATCTATTTCCATCAGATGATCAGATTTGTACAAGAGAATGTGATAAGATCAGGCTTTGGTAGGCACTGAATTTAGTAACAAAACAGTATTGACCAACTGGTCAAAGGTATGAATTTTTCTTTAGTCTGTCTGAAAGTCTTTTCTAGATGCAACACAGACCCTAGAAGTTGCTTACAAATCTCTGAGGAATAGCAAACCTCTTGAGACAGAAGAAAGTTTTCAATACACACCTGTGCTTCACACAGCCAGACTGCCTTGCAAATCACTGCCAGTGTTCATCTAGCAAATGCATTGCCGGCTACCTCTAGGGAAGGTTAAAGAGCAAGATCCAGGGAATGAAACAAACCTCATTCAATTTGCAATAAAGCTCATTAATGACTATGAATAACAGCATGAGGAAAGTTGACCAGTTAGTCAGCATGTTTATCATTCTAATGAGCCAATAATTCTTGTCACAAGCCATCAATAATCCTTAATCGAACTAAAAATTTCATGTAGCAGAGTAAACTGTCTCAACCACTGCCTAGCAGCAAATAGAAAACAAACAAAGACATCCTTGACTATGCTCTCCTTTCACTTTCTAGCAGATAGCAGTTTAGTGTTTCTTCTTTAAAGAATGTCTGTTCTTCAGTAAATACATTTAAAGTTGAGGTCCCCATCATAAATAAAAAAATATTTCACCACCTCCCCGCATCCCAGCAACTACATAGAAGAACAAAAACGAATTTCCTTCATACTTCATAACATTTCTCAAAGACTGAGATTAAAAGCAGCAAAAATCTTCAGAATCTTGAATGGGTCCAATATGCATCAATGGACAACTTTACTGGAATTCACACTGTTTTCAGGAAAGATATCTAGCTTCTCTTACCAGTTGATAGAGAAAAAGACCCTGTACATATCAGTGAAAAAGTCATTCTAGATCTCAGATCCTTACCATAAACAAAGGTACCTTCCATACCATCAGTATATACAGAGGGCACATCCCTCATAATAACTAGATCAGTGAGTAATTAATCTGTCATCTTCCCTTTTAAAAAAAGATGGGAAGGGGAATGAAGAAGATGCAGTTCTCTGCCAACAGAGACACGATTAAGAAGAAAAATGGCAGTGATTACTGCAAATCATGCAGCAGTGACATGTCTACATGCAGCAATCGGTGACTACTGTCACTAAAGTCAAGCTCTCTGGGGCCCAGCACTGACAAACTATCTCCAGCAGACATTCTTTAATATCCAAAGCTTACTAGAACCTACTAAAGGAATGGGCAAGCTTAGTCAAACAACTTCTTAAGCCTTTAAGGTAGACTTCCTTGCTGATGTTTAATATCCTCAAGCAGAAAAACAAGAGAGGATGTATCGTGGAAACGGATCAGGGTTCATATATGACAGAAGAGAAAGGCTGATAAACCAGTAAAATTGCCCTGGGAAAGGAACAAAGTCAAAGATGCAAAACGTTGCATTGTTACATACTAGGAAATCAGATTTCATTCTGCTTTACATCCTCAAGCACTGAACAAAAGGGAAAGGGACAGTGCAAAAGAATTTTTTCATAAATTTTATGGTAGTAAAACATGAAAACCAAATTTTGTTTCAAGTGACATTTTCCAGGAAAATGAAAATTAAAAAGCTCAACCAAAAACAGAGTTCCTCAGTGAGTGACTAAAGAAAGTGTTTCTTATTAAGGTGGCAGAAAAGAGGACCAATGCATTACTTAGCTTTGCCATTAAGTAAATATAACATAAGGCAATCAATTCCTCAGTAAAAACATCACAGCTTCCCTGCTTCCATTTTTTAGTATGGTGAGGGGCAAACTGAAGCAACAGAGCAGGCAGATAACCATTTAAGCTAAGGGCTATGCAGACCGTTGACACCAGTTTCTGAACTAGCATGGTCAGAATGGACCACTGTGTTGGACTAGAACTGAATCCACAAGCATCAGTTGGTTAAGGTTATGCATCTGCACATCATCAAATCACCATATCAAACACAATAGACCTCAGAAATGCAAACACGGTGGGGTAGTATGAGTACAGAGTAATTATGCTGGGTGCATAGAGCGAGAATGGACAACACAGCAAATACAAGGGAAGTAGCCAAAAGTCACACTCATAGAAAACAAGTTACAAAAGCTGTAAAGGTGTTTTGTTCTACAAAGCAAAACCAGTATTCAAGTCCTGTTACTTCCTTTGCTTACAACTCATTGTGACCTGTGCTTCTGTTACCAGTTTCAGTATGTAAAATTAGAGAAACAGAAGTACCAAGAATAACTATTATTTCTACTTTCTCTAAAGAAAATTTTCTCAGTTACAACCTGTAAATTTACCAAGTCTATACACTTAGTATAACACAATTCTTCTATAATTATAGTATCTTCTCAAAGGGTTAGTTACAGAGGTGACATTTGTCACTAAATTGAGGCCAGAGGAAAAAAACCTCTATGTCCGGCATTGAGAAACACCAAGGCAAAAAAAGTTTTCACTTAGTAGTAAAACTAGTACATTTGCATATCACTATTGTCACGTGAAAGGGGGGAGTTTAGATTTTTGCCTGTCAGTGCCCCCAGGAAAGTCGAGACCCTTGTATCCAGCAGTCTGCCGGCGTCTCATAATGAGACCCTTCACCAACAGATTCACAAGATCAGAGGATGCTTCCACTACCCTTGTCAGGGAGGACTCAACAGAGTGAAGATCCCTCAGTGGATCCTGCCAAGGTGTTTTCTGCTGTCGGCAACTGAAAGGACTCACTTTAACAGTTCATGGAATAACACTTTTTATTAATACAAATTGTGACAGATTAATAAGGTTTGAAGGTTGTTGGTGATAGTGTCTACTGCAAAAATATGTTTTAAAGTAATCTACTGATATATTAAGCAAGCATAAGTTCTAATACGAATCAATCTACTAATATACTATAGGGCAAGCACAAACACAAGCTCTAGTCCTAAAAGCAGCATTCAATGCGCATAGAGTATAATTTTTGCCCAAGGCATCCCTGTGGGGCGAGAAGATAGGTTCAGCCTGTCAACTGATCCCAGCAGTTTCAGTGGAGTCTTCTCCAGTTTTCCCCCTATCCTCCACTTACTTTTATACTATTTCTTTATGTTTAGGCAGAGCTTGAGTGGCTTTAGTCATAAATATCTTTTATTTCTGACTGGTGCAAAGTTCTCTCACTGTACCTAATGGGAGGGGAGTGGTCATGGTTTGGCACCTGAGGAGGGGGTTTTTACATGGTTGTTTGCTCAGCAGCAGAACACCTTGATTCTCCCTTGGCTGACAGGTACTGTATGGCCTCATGATCTTCAAAGTACCACAATGTTCCCCCTTTCTGCTGGGATTTGAATGGAGGGGGGCCACGTAGTCTCCACTTCGTTCCACGCTCCGTTACATTCCTCTGAGTAGATGTTTATCGTTGTATGGAGAGCACATTCCATCACATTCCATCCAGGGAGTAGCTACTGCCTTTTACCCTAGAATTCTTAGTCTCTTCTAAATTTTAACCCTATCCATCATCCCACAACTATGATAGGCAGAAGATCCTGCTGATAGGATGCGACAACAAAAAAAGAGAATAAACTACACCAAGGTGTCGAAGTCAATAAAAAGAAAAAATAACTGCTGAAGGGAAAGAGAAAGATAAGGTATTACAAATAGGAAATACTTCATTACCAAAACAGCAGTTTTCTCTTTAAAAGAAGAAACATTTTTATCCTCTTAAATTTAGACAAAACAGCATATTTCAATACATTGTGCCAAAAATTAACTACACCATCAAGTGCATGCCTGTTCCAAGAAAAAAACCCACCTGACATCTTAATAGAAAACTTTTTAAAAAACAAAAAAAACGTCCACCACAAATGTGGGGGGAAATTGAGCTGTGGACAGCTTGGGCCCTGAATTTGAGTGGTTGCAGCTGTGAAGTTGTGAAGGAATGTAAACAATGAAGATGAGAAGGTGGACAGGGAGGACAGAGCTGCGGGGCAGCTGTGATAGCCAGAGAGCCTGGACTGTTTGCTGAGTCACCCTGAGTTGCAGAAGCTATAGAGCAACCAATCTTAAGATGTGTATGTAGTAAGGGCACCAATGGTGGTGAAACATGCTGGCTAGGGGAGACTATAAATTAACAATGTTTGTATGAAATAAAGTTTTTTCTGCGTAAAATCCCAGTGTGGTGTCCGTCCCGACAACACACAAACCCACACTTCCCACAAAAAAACACCCCTACCACTTTGGCCCAAAACTGTTAGATGCCGCCTTATAAAAACATGTCTTTTTCTAAAGAAGTTAAACATGAACAAAATCTCAGCTTTATATTTTTGCTTTAGTTTTAAATTGCAAATTACTTACTATAAAAAGTAGTGTAATTCAAAAATATTTTAAAAGAGGAATGTCTCTATATAAGGTATGTTATAAATGTATGTGACATCACCAAGAGCAGTTGTACTTATGAATTAATGCTCCATAGTTTGTACAACCCTTTGTAAAATATTTAAAGAACTAAAACAAACCAAACTATAAATAATACAATAGTTTTTAAATGTGTGGTTAATAAAGAAAATAATTTGACACAAAGTAAGCAAAACAGGTGCTTACTGCATAGATATACTTCTGCAGCTATAAAAGCAAGATCTGGTGATAAAAATATTTTTAACTCATTTTGAAATGCAGTCACTGCTGCCAGAGTACATCTAATATAAAGGCAAACAAAACTTAAATAGATTTTAAAACAATACCCCTGATGCTATGCACTGAGCCAATACTCTGTAAATCAGTCTATTTTTCATGTAATAGACAAATCCAGTCAGTGTAATTATTTTTTCTGCACGTGTAGGAGACTGGAGGAATGGTTGACTGGCTCAAAACAACCAGGTGGAAAAGTGGTGAGGGAACAAGGGTGAGTTCTGCATAGGTGGGCAGCGCACTGCTCCCTCCCACCCCTCTGCTGCACAGTGCATGCACATTTGAAAAGTCGGCAGCAGTCGGCACTGTAATGGGGGCGGTCGACCACATGGGACCACGGTAAACCCCAAAATGGTGCCAGGAACATTCTGGCTCTGTGTAAAGTGCAGGCGTGAGACTTTGGCACTGAAATTAGCATAGGCCCACCTGGGGGAGGGGTACAGGGGACCAGAACTGATAAAAAACCAGAAACACAGAATCACAGGATATGCCAAGTTGGAAGGGACCCACAAAGATCATCAAGTCCGACTCCTGGCCCTGCACAGGACCATCCCCAAGAGTCACACCACATGCCTGAGAGTATTGTCCAAATACTTCTTGAACTCTGGGAGGCTTGGTGCTGTGACCACTTCCCTGGGGAGACTGTTCCAGTGCCCAATCACCCTCTGGTTGAAGAACCTTTTTCTAATGTCCAACCTAAACCTCCCCTGACACAACTTCAGGCCATTCCCTTGGCTCCTGTCACTGGTCACCACAGAGGAGAGATCATTGCCTATCTCTCTTCTTCCCCTCATGAGGAAGTTGTAGACTGTGATGAGGTCTTCCCTCAGTCTCCTCTTCTGTAGGCTGAACAGACCAAGTGCCTTCAGCCACTCCTCATATGGTTTCCCCTCAAGGCCCTGGATTTAAAAGCTGCTGAGACCATGCTGGATCCTAGGGTGGTGCCTATCTACCTCTCTCTCCTTTTTCTTTCCCTTTCTTCTCCTACCTTCTTCTTCTTGAAATAGATGGTAAGTTTGACCAAAAAATCCAGTCAAAGCCTTGCCAAGTGCCTCATTCTATCTGGATGTTCTAAAGTTTGCAAATAAAGTTGTTTGCTATTGAACCTCCTGAGAACTTTGTTGTTTCTCCCATGCCCCACCCAGAGTAAATCAAACTACCTTCCCCTAAACCCACTGAGCAGGATGGGGCATTACAGCACATGAATAGTAAAATTAAATTGCTTTTTTTGCCCCCAAGAAACATGTTCACTGTGAGAATACTCAGTCTTGCAATACCCCACATAAAGCCTTCAAATTAAAGGTTAGTTCTAGGAATTTGAAACCGAAACATCAGGGTTTTTTTCCGTTAATAATGATGACTACATTATAAATGGCTAAAGAACAACTGTGTGTGGAAAAAGCAGAACAGTACAACAGCTCAATTAAGGAAAAGAGTTTTAGTGCACTTTTGTAGCAAACATGCTACATTGCCCTTTTTGCATACAAAGTAGACTCAAGGATTTCTGTTTTAAGAAAGAAATTATTTGGCAAGCAAAACACTGTGTCAAGCTGCCTTTTTTTTTTCCTAATATACTTGGACATATTAAGACAGAAGCCTTGCTAAATGTTACACAATTCCTTTTGTTTTTATTTTTGAGAAAGTCTGATTTATTACACTGTCACATTGCTACTCAGAAATGCTGCAGTGATGAAATCAGTCAATGTTGGGTCAACCGAAGTCCTCATTCTACATTTTTTCACAAAGAAATTACAGTAATGTTCAACACAACATTTCTTGCTTTCTTCTCTAATGGGGCATGTTACTACATCAATTAGAAATTTTTTTCCAAACAAGAGATCCCCAAATTTTCATGGGATCAAAACAAGCTTCTACAGATGTTACAAAAATCTTCACACATCATCATCATCTGATGTATCACTGCTGCTTGTCTCTGAATCCTCATTCTCCAGAGCAGGTTTGAAAGTGCTGTTTTTCCAGGGGCTAAATTTAAAATCACAGATTAAGCCATTTTTCAAAATGCCATTTTTCCGAAGGCCATTTTTTTGTAACTGAAATGAGAAAACAAGATAAAGAAAAAGCTAAACACAACACTCTGTTGCATTTCAGCATTCTCTATGTCATCTATGGGCTACATTAGATCCACTGCACAACCTATTTTATATATATATACACACAAAGGAAAATTCACCTGAGAGCCTTTACTTCTGGGCCAGCCACCTGCATCCAAGAGCCTCCAACTATACTAAACTAAGCTCCTGCAGTGAACAAGAGTTTACCTTCTTCTCACCCACTTCCTCAGATATCTCGCCCCAGTGATCCCTCCCACATTGTCTCTCCCGTGATGCAGTCCCTTTTTTCATAGTGTGCTGCAAACACCTGTGCTAAGAAGGGCAGATTCTGCAGTGAGGAAGGGGCCCAAGAAAAGAAGAAGCAGGGAGGAATGGGTATCCCGGTCTGTCCACCTGATGCAGTTGGAAAGTCAAAGACAGTGGAGAGAAAGAAACAATTTATTCTACAAGAAAGAAATTACTGCATTTTCAGACATAGTGCAGAAGCTGGGCAATAATCCAAGCACTTAAGAGTTTAATATTCCAAATGCTCTAATTAGCACCTGCATGGCTAGACTCATGGAAATATCAAATGTTCAGATTTAACACTATGCATTATTCTCCCTTCCAGCCTCTCCTCTCTCACTGATCCCTATCAGGTATGTAAAACACTCCGAATAAAAAAAAGGTAATTTTTTTTTTTAATTGGAGTCTACATTGTCTTTTTGGACTTTGTTACTAGTGAATGAAGAGTCCCTCAATTTCCAACAGAGAAAATTCATATTTTGGAAAGCCAAGGAAACTGCACAAAAACTTTGAAAGAAAATTTCCTTTCCTCAGGCTAAGATGAAGAGTTGGAAAGCCTGTGCAATTCTACTACCAGCAATGCCAAAACTACTCAAAACCACTCCCCTACCCTTCCCTTGATATTTTGAGAACAGGCCTACTGTATCAGGGCTTAATTAGATGATGCTACTTTGGTCTGTGTTTGGCC
Organism: Pseudopipra pipra; assembly: GCF_036250125.1. NCBI lineage: Eukaryota > Metazoa > Chordata > Aves > Passeriformes > Pipridae > Pseudopipra > Pseudopipra pipra. Next base: position 47,925,396 of record NC_087580.1, on the reverse strand, counting down.
CAGCCACTTGTGAAAGTTTGTTCTTTTCCTGCCAAGTTATGAGAAAACAAGCACTGATAAATGAGAACTTCATCCTTGAAGCAAGCATCTTGTATAAACTGAAATTAATTGCTGTTTTATGATTGGCTCATCGCCTTTCAAGGGCGTTTGAAGGAGAAAGTGAAGAGGAGGAGGATGAAGTAAGCCCCCAGACTCATTTAGAAAAGACCCCTGAGGTATAACGTGCAAGCGTGGGGGGAATTCCAAGGTACCCATGCAGGCGCAGAAGAGATGCCACTTGCATAACAAGGGGTGGGACTGAAGGTCTCTAGCTGGGCAGTGCTGGCCACACCTGCCCAGGTAGATGTCACCAATTAATTGTATAAAAAGCAGATAGCTCATTCTGGGGAGGCAAGCTTTACATCAAAGGACAACGTTGCCTTCTGCGGGGACGCCCACTATCTTGTGAGCCTGCCGACTCTCTGAGAATGCAGCTGCTGCTATGGGTAATTCTAGGCATTCTGGGTCGGTAAGATAACTTCATAAGCAACACCTGGGTGACTGTGGGAGTCATACTGAGGGCTTATTTTCCTACTCCTTCCTCTCTCTCAGGTTTTCGTTTTGTTGGCCACCTCTTGGTAATAAATATTGGTCTTTGTTGAGCTTTCAATGGTGTATGGTTTCAGTTTCAGCATCCTTTCGAACTCTCTCTATTACACCTACCTACAATAAGTACTGGTCCCCTATCTTTTTAAAGCAACTATTATTCTGAAAGCACAAGGAGACGAGAGAGAAAAGAAAAAGGGTGCTGAAATGGCAGCATCCATAACCATCAGAATTACTGGAGATCCCCCTTAAAGGTAGACAGGGTAGCCATTGACAAGTTCATAAAGGAACATTAAATTAGCGTTACCTGTTCACTAATGATTTGAAATTCCCTCATCTCATCCTCTGTTAGTGGAGCACATGTTTCATCATTTTCACTGTCTTCCTGCCAGCCCATCTCCTTTAACAACCTTTAAAATAAAAAGGACAACATTAAGGAATTTGCTACACACAGATGTTTCAAGCTCTACCTACGTAAATGTGTAAAAGACCTGTAATAAATGGATTAATTGGTCCATAATTATTTTAAACAAACTGTTACATAAAAGTAGTTTTGTTAAAAGCCTTACAAAAGATATATAAAGCACGAAAGTTGAGTAGTTCTCAGGTCCTTCACAGATGACCCTGTTTTACATCTACATGTTAAATTTCAAAGCTTGCAAAAATTAAACAGTAATACTTTATTCATAGAACATATTCTTATTTTCAAGCATATATCAACACTATCACTTGCACATACCAAGTACTACATTTCCTGCCATCAGGTTTCACATAGACCCTGCTCTTCTGCCAACCACTGAACATAAGGACACAAAAGCCAAATTTCATCATATTATCTCACTTAGAATCATCAAGGTTGGAAGAGACCTTTAAGATCATCAAGTCCAACCATCAACCCAGGACGACCAATGTAACCCCTAAACCACATCACCCAGCACCAGATCCAGATGCCTCTTAAACACCTCCAGGGATGGTGACTCCACCCCCTCCCTGGGGAACCTATTCCAATGCCTGACCACCCTAACAGTGAAAAATTTTTTTCTAATATCTAATATGAATCTCCCCTGTATCAGCTTAAGCCCATGTCCTCTTGTCCTCTCACTGCAGGCACAGTAGAAGAGACCAGCCCCCACCTCCTACAACCTCCTTTCAAGTAGCTGTAGAGAGCAATGAGGTCTCCCCTGAGCCTCCTCAAGATTAAATTAACCCAGCTCCCTCAGCTGTTTCTCATAGGACATGTTCTCTAGTCCTTTCACAAGCCTTGTTGCCCCTCTCTGGACACGCCTCAGCACCTCAGTGTCCTTTTTGAAGTGAGGGGCCCAGAACTGGACACAGTACTCGAGGTGCGGCCTCACCAATGCCAAGTACACTTCCCTGGTCCTGCTGGCCACACTATTTCTGACACAAGCCAGGATGCCATTGGCCTTCTTGGCCACCTGGGCACACTGTTGGCTCATGTTCAGCTGACTGTCAAACAGCACACCCAGGTCCCTTTCTGCCAAACAGCTCTCAAGACACTCTTCCCCCAGCCTATAGCTGCACGGGGTTGCTGTAGCCCAGGTGCAAGACCTGGCACTTTGCCTAATTGAACCTCATGCAGTTGTCCTTGGCCCATTAAATGAGTCTGTCCAGGTCTCTCTGCAGAGCCTTCCTACCATCAAACAGATCAACACTCCCACCCAACTAGGTGTCATCTGCAAAGTTACTGAGGGTGCACTTGATCCCCACAACCAGATCATCACTTCATGATCTTTATTACCAGCTGAAAAAAGGCTGACAGCTTTTCATATTCTGTTTCAATTGGATGGCTGCTCTCCAGGACTGCCGCAATAAAGAAAGCAAAAGATATAAGAATTTGGATCATCTGCAAGTTCAGCTGTTGATGCACAGGACTTCTCTTAAAAGCATATCTGGTATTGGGACTATGGACTTTACAGCCCATTAAGCTGCAACTTCCATCATCAATATATTTGCATAAGAAGTTATCAAGGGCAAATGACTTTAGTACAATCAAGTGACCCTGGCTACACTAGTTCAAGCAGGAAGAGAGCAGAATCTAAGCAACTACCTTCATTTTAAGACAAGAAATCTGTCAGGTGGAAAAGTAACTTTCCATAACTGCTCTGATGGAGCAGCAGTGTAGGAATGCTGGCGATGTTCTTCCATGAGAACCAACATCAGAGGTGGTTCCTCATCTCAGACCCATAGTATCTTCTGCATCAAGTTTGGAGACAGAGGTAATGCACATGAGAGAAATGGCATTGATCGATCCTAAGTGACAGAAGCACGATTCAGGATGCAATGGCCTGTTTCTTTTTTTCTAGTACATACTAATGTCAGAGCCAGGATAGGCTTTTTTGCAATTGAATCTCACCTGACAGCTGATGCTGATATTCCAGCATAGACAGACTAAAACTAGGAGTGATTTTGGGATGAAGGGAAGAAAATAAATGGAGACAGATTCCTCCCATGACTACACAAGTCTAGTATAAAGTATATTCCATGTTAAATTAGTACGTCTGAAATTTAGACTTTGACAGTATTCATTAAACATTTTATGTGTTCTCAGTTTTCAGATTCTGACTTCTGAACTAGTAAGAATTTAAGACATGCTTGCTTACCATAAAGGAACACTCTTTATAATATAATAAAGTACATACCTATGCTCTGCCTCAAGTGAGCTTGAAAGAACATCTGCCTGAGGGAATGCTGAAGATTGAATGATCTGTTGAGCATTGCCATTCTCTTGCGGAATTTCATTTTCAAAGTTTCTGTTTATATCTCTTGCATGATGAGGACTGATGCTGTTGTGTAAGTTAAAGGACTCATCATCCTGTTAATAATAATTATTATTACAAAGTTTAACAGTAAATTTCATTCACAAGTAAATGTCTGCAAATGCTTCAATTCAGTGATTCTGTTTAATTTAAATTAAGTTTAAATGGAGATGCTCTATACTACTTTGGGGGTAATTCTGTTCATACTTCTAGAGTTTGCAATACCTGGATACTACAGAAATCCTAAGTTATGCCACTGATCAAGTAATGTAGAAATCAACTCCCATGCTCAGTCTTAAACTTTTTTCTACAAAGCTTCAAACATATCTTAAAATTCAAATTTATTATTTCTATAAGTATGAAAGGCAGTTTAAATAAGTTATCTGTTGAACTCACAAACAAGGTTTCTACTTAAATATCAGCCACGTATGTCAGAACAGGTTTAAAAGCAAAAAGAGTTCTCAAGTTTGCTTAGTTTAAGGGGCAGGTCACAGCCAACTTACCTCAACCAGCAAATTAATCTGCCACAAGTTCAGAAAGATTGGATACTGCTCTTTACATTCAGACAACAGTTTCCCCTAAATGCATCACAGCTTCTCAGGCTGTTGTTACAACTGTAACTTACTAGCCATGAAATAAGAACTAGGAAGAAAGTTTATTTAGAAAGCAGACTGTTCGGGCTCATTTAAATATTAAAAGCTCTTTAATCCTATAAATCAGAGATGTTTCCTTTAACTTTACTCATTCAATAACTTGTAATTCTTATTTAGTAATGAGCCAAATAGCCTCAGAAGTCTTACCAACTGTCAAAACAAAGAATAGTATGAACATTATCCAGCTAACATCCTTTTGACAACAAAATCCCTAAACTTGGTATATAACAGCATTATCCATAGCAGGAGGCAACTGCTCAACCAGCCAGTTCTGCACTTGTACAAATTCATACTTCAGAGTCCACAATCAAGACCATCCATCATCGTTCCTGTCCCACTCACAGTGCTGTCTCCAGAAATTTTAGAATGCTCAGCAAGAATTTCATAAGAACAAGTACCCAATAAACATATATTCACCTGTTAAATCATACACCTGAAGAATGCATCTCATATAAATCTCAAAATTAATAAAAATAGTAAATAATTTTAATCTTTTAGGGAAAAATAGCTTCCAAGTATGATTCAGCTGCTGATCATGATTTGTCTCATTATTTCAGAGGTGAAATCTGTTACTGCAGACAGTAACAGCAGCATCAACAGGATCATGTCATAAAAAGTCTGTTACACAGTTATCTCCCTATCCATTCAGTTGCACACCATGCCTTCGACTGATGATCATTAAAATGAATGTTAGAAGTAGGACAACTATTAGTTACATGATTTTTTTTTAACATCTTTTCAGACCTGTTAGTGAAACAGCAAGGGCAAGGAAGAGGATGCATGCACTTACTGAATAACTCCAGGCTATGTGATACCTGTCCAAGGACATTACAATTTTCACTACTAAACACTCCCCCCCACACACATACTGCTTCTGAAAATCAGGGACAACAAAATGCATTTGACATAAGTATCATGAAGATATTAAGAACTCAAGACAATTTCAGGAACAGAAATTCTCACCAAATTCATGTTCAGAATTCTGACGCTCAAGACTGTTTCCCATGATCTTTTTAATTTTAAATCAAAATTTTCTGTATTTCTGAAACACAGATGAACAGCATTTCCCCCAACATCCATCTCAGGGTGCTCAGCCATAAAATGCCTAATGGAAAGATGCATACCTTTTCCAACTGACACATACAGCTAAGTTGTACGGTCCTATTAGAACAAATTTTATTTTGCCCAAAATAGGAACTGGGTCAGAAAAGTGAATCTTACTTTTATGAGCAATGCATACTGGCAATGTTTCTTTTTTCATGTATCTGAATAACTCTTCCTCAAAACCACTCATTTTATTTGTCTGGCTGATTTGTAATTTGTGCCCCTTTATTTTGTTTACACTTTAAATCACTCATTTAGAGCAAACATAGGCTTTTAATCACCTCATCCTGAATAATACATTTCTTCACTTGGACTATGTATGATAAATATGCTTATGGCTTGTTGGTGGCTGATAGCTCTGACAAAAATATTCTCAGATGCCAGCTATGCACTGCATAAACTGATTCAAATTGAAAGAAAACTGACACATAATATTATACATAGTATAGACCTCCAAGTTCTCAATTAGGAAGTAAAAACAGGTTCTTTATATATACATAAATCAAACTACTGCCCCTATGACTAGACCAAGAATAGAGAACTTTTGGCTATCTAAACACTCCAATTAGAAAGGAAATGGTTTAAGAAGCAGAACCAAGTTTTTCCATTAATTGTTCTAGGATAACTAACAGCCAAGGTGTGAAACACTGCCCTCCACAAAGATTAGGTTAGTGTACTTTATTGTTGCTAATAAACTCAGACACATCTGTTTCTAACATGCATGAACAGATACTGCAGAAAGAAAAAAAAAAAACTAAGAAGCACTGAAGAAAGAGTAGTACTTGGAACAACTTTTAAAAATTCATCAAAAGGTAATTACTTTCCTTCATTTAGAGATCAAGACCATGACTTAACAGCTGTTTACAGTCAAATAAAAAGTAGTTTATGTTTGGTCTGAGAACTGTTACTGCTGGATCAACAATAGTATGAACAAAACTACCTTCTCTTGCCCAACATGATTCTTGTCTTCACGTTCCTCTTCCACTCTATCTTGTTTCAATGCTTTCAAAAATTCACTCTTATCATTCCGCATTCTTGTCAATTTTGTTAAACGAGGCTGACCAACTTTGTCAATAGGGGGTGATAAATTTGACCAATTACACTAATGTAGGGGAAGGTCAGAAAAAAAGAAAAAAATATTAGAAGTCTATTCATTTAGAAAACTTTGAATGAAAGACAAAGACTCACAGGCACCTGTAGTTTCAGGTTTCATGTATATCCACAATAAAAAGTAGAGGGGAGATATAGTTCTTAGATGTAACCCCAGAGATGAAGGTTTACAAAGCGTTGCTAACAAACTGAACCTTTTGAAGTGTTCACACTATTAGCAGTTTTGAACTTTAAATCTACCAGTTTATCCTTCCAATGCACCATTTTCTCTCCAAATCAAACTTACAAAGCAAATACTGCAGTGCTTAAAGGCCAGTGATGTACCTTCCATATTTCTCTCTCCCACACTAACTTCCACAAAAATAAACTTATTTAATATAGTTCTCCATAAATCTTACTGATCCAGTTATCCAACCAACCAAATTTAAAATTTGATAGATTTGATAAAAACTACAGACATTGCTTTACCTCTTTTATTGAATTCTGTGATACAGTAAATGCCTTGGCAGTTGATTTGAGAGGACTGAAATTGCCAATACCATATGCAGATTCATGAGAAAATGGATTCCAAAGTTTATTTTCTTTTGCTTGGCTTTTCCACTGTGTAAGATAAACAAAAGTTTTAACAAAAATTTAGAGAGCCATTAACTACAACAGGATTATTTTCAGAAATATTTAGAAAAAATGATTAAACAAAAGCAAATCATAACTGCAACCATAATTTAGAGCAAATGCCTGTTTTATTGTGGAAAAGAGACTGTTTACGAGCAATTAATCCTCTCTTACAAGTACTGTTTACACTTTTTATATAGAGATAAATTTACAAACAATTCAGATACTAATATTTGAAGTATTAAGAACCAAACACATAAGTCTTTAAGAGCTGAAAGTAGTGTTTTTAATGTAGTATGTTAAGAGAGTTAAGAACAGCTCCATCAGATGTTCTCAGGAGCACAGAAAAATTCCTGAAACAAAATCAAAATATGAACATGGAAAGTTGCATATGGAGAGGGACCAAAATGACACTAAGCACATCCATATCAATAATTGGGAAAAATTCTGGAGGTACTTTTTTGCAAACTATAGTTTTCCACTAGGTATCTTTTTCTGTTAAAAACATATATACAAAAGGCATTTCTATTGTCTAAGTTAAAACATCCCTTTCACTCTCCCTTGGATACCTCTTGCACTTCTCAAAAAAAGGTAAATGAGAAACAGAGAGAGACAATTACAGTATAGTTTAAAAAGAAAAATGGGGAAAAGTGTTTCAATTTACTTTCAGTGTTCTGCACTTAGCAAGATTTGAAAGCATAATACTCTAGGAACAGTACTCTCAGGGGTGAAATAAGCACATTCAGAATTAGAGCATGATGTTTTTTCAGCATGTTGTTCATGCTGCCAGTATCCAAGACTCACCTTTGTGGGTGAAGTAGCAGGTTTAGGGATTAATCCTTTATAAACACTTGTGCCAGTTCCATTCTTTACTGTCTGTGAATGAAGACTTCCTACTATAGGGAATCCAGGTATCTGCAGTTCTTTTGTACTGCTCTTTTTAATGACCAGCATTCTCGGAGATCTAGATTTAGGATTCAAAGGGTAATCTGGGGGGGAAAAAAAAGAAGTGAAAAAGTGTGTGTGTGTATATATCTATATATATATATATAGATATGCATGTGCATGTGTATATATTATTAAGTTCCTAGTTCATAGGATACTGGATAGCCATATAGTCCAGAGCAAACAGGCATAAATCAGAAACCTGGTCTAGTATTAGTTCCCCAAATAACACACTGTACAAACCTGGGTAAAACCTTGTTCTGTTCCATTCAGCCAGGCGGAAAGGGACCTGGGGGTGCTGATCGACAGGAGGCTGAACATGAGCCAGCAGTGTGCCCAGGTGGCCAAGAAGGCCAATGGCATCCTGGCCTGCATCAGGAACAGTGTGGCCAGCAGGAGCAGGGAAGTGATCCTTCCCCTGTACTCTGCATTGGTGAGGCCACACCTTGAGTATTGGAGTTGGGTCAAGGGTTGGACTTGATGATCTTGGAGGTCTTTTCCAACCCAATCTATTCTATGATTCTGTGATTTTCCACAACCCTCTTTTAAAAATATTTTACTTGGAAATGCAGGAATTGTACTTTCAGAAAATAAAGTGTGGTCGGTTGACTCTGGCTGGATGCCAGGTGCCCAACAATGCCACTTTATCACTCCTCAGCTCGACAGGGGAGAGAAAATACAACAAAAAGCTCATGGGTCAAAATAAAGACAGGGAGAGATCACTCACTGATTACCATCATGGGCAAAACAGACTTGACTTGGAGAAATTAACTGAATTTATTAACAATCAAATCAGAGTATGATAATGAGAAATAACCCCAAATTTAAAAACACGTTTCCCCCATTCCTCCCTTCTTCCTGGGCTTAACTTTACTCCTCTCCCCTCCAGCAGCACAGGGGGATAGGGAACAGGTGTTGCAGTCAGTTCATCCCACATTATCTCTGCCACTCCTTCCTCCTCAGGAGGAGGACTCTTCACACTCTTCCCCTGCTTCAGCGTGGGGTCCCTCCCACAGGAGACAGTCCTCCACAAACTTCTCCAACATGGGTCCTTCCCACAGGCTACAGTGCTTCATGAACTGCTCCAGCATGGGCCCTTCCATGGGGTGCAGTCCTTCAGGAACAGCCTGCTCCAGCGTGGGTCCCCCACACACAGGGTCACAAGTCCTGCCAGCAAAACTGCTCCAGCATGGGTTCCTCTCTCTATGGTCCACAAGTCCTGCCAGGAGACTGCTCCAGGACAGGTTTCCCACAGGGTCACAGCCTCTTTCAGGCACATCCACCTGCTCCAGAGTGGGGTCCTCTATGGGCTGCTCTACCATTAATCTCTATGGGCTGCAGGGGCACAATCTGCCTCACCATTGCCTTCACCATGGGCTGCAGGAGAATTGCTGCTCTGGCACCTGGAGCACCTCCTCCCACTCCTTCACTGACTTTGGTGTCTGCAGAGTTGTTGCTCTCACATATTGTCACTCCTGATAGCACCTCACAGGTGTGCTGTCACCCTGGCAATTCCACAGAGACACAAATCACTGCAATGTGCTGGGGCCTGGCCCAGGCCTACCAAGGCATGTTCAACACTACTCAGTACCCTCAGGGGGAACATGTTGTCTCTGGATCTGACAATAATACAACAGGCCCTGCGGCTATTCAAACTGCAGTGACAGACACTGCAGCTGAACCAGAGAACCAACCCATGCCGGTATCAGTAGCCCCTATACACAAGAAAAAATGTACATGAAAGTCATCTTGTGAAAGAGCCTTAATAAAGGAGAAATAAGGAGGGCAAAGATGGCAAAGCAGCAGGGCTATCACAAGGGCCATCCCAGGAACAGGAAGAAGAGACAGAAGAGGTAAGCACTACTTGATCCCTATCCTTGAGTGAGCTGTGTGAGATACGAAAAGATTTAGGTGAGCATATTGCCACCTGGCTGTTCCGATGCTGGGATAACAGGGCTAGCAGTTTGGAATTAGAGGGTAAGGAAGCCAAGCAGTTGGAATCACTTTCTAAGGAAGCAGGCATTGACAAAGCAATGGGAAAAAAGACACAAGCCCTTAGCCTCTGGAGGCCACTCCTGTCAAGCATGAGGGAAAGGTATCCTACAAGATGATATTCCGTGTCAGCCAGGTAAATTAACTGCAATAGAGAAAGGTATCCAATACCTGAGGGAATTAGCCATGCAAGAGATGATTTATTATGACCCAAACAATGCGCAGTTCCTGACAGATCCAGATGAAGTCTTATGCCTACGACCCACATGGCAGAAATTTTCAGAGTGCACCAATGGTACATGCCAACCCCTTGGAAATATTAATCTGGAAAGACAACGTGCCACCAACAGTGGATGAAGCAATTTGTCAAATCCGGGAATATGAAGACAGTATTTCTTCCTCCCTTATCTCGGCTGTGGAGAAACTATCAGATAAATTGACCCAGGAGTTCCATCAATTCAGAGAGGATATGTGCTACTCCCCACCTGTATGGACCCACATCTCAGTGATTGACAAGGGGCATCCTTTCTCGAGAGAGAATATAGAAAGTACACACCATAGGATACCCTGTGGTTTCACCTGCAAGACCACAGAGAGGAGATGAGGAAATGGGATGGAAAACATACCTCAAGCATAGAGGCATAGGGACATAAATTGCAATGAAAAACAATCACAAATGGAGTTGCTGCTCTGGTATCCAGTGGGCAGTTCCACAGGCAGAGTGGAAGGGATGATTTTTACTCTGGATCGTATGGGAAGAAATTCTAATCCATTTCTACAAGAAGTAAGTGCAGAAACCTATGACCAGGACTATAGGGGTCCTGCCTCCAGCCAAGTGAAGGAGAGGGACAACCAGGCTTACTGGACTGTGTGGATCCGATGGCCTGGCACAATAGCCCCACAAGAGTATAAGGCTTTAGTAGACACTGGTGCACAATGTACCCTGATGCCATCAAGATATGTGGGGGCAGAATCCATCTCTATTTCTGGGGTGACAAGGGGATCCCAACAGCTGGCTGTACTGGAAGCTGAAGTGATCCTGACTGGAAACAAATGGCAAAAACACCCCATTGCATCTGGCCCAGAGGCCCTGCGTATCCTTGGTGTAGAGTACCTCAGGAGAGGGTATTTCAAGAACCCAAAAGGGTGGGCTTTCAGTATAGCTGCCTTAGAGACAGATGAAATTAAGCAGCTGCCTACCTTGCCCGGTCTCTCAGAGGACCCTTCTGTTGTGGGACTGCTGGAGGTCAAAGAACAACAAGTGCTGATCATGGCAATATTTCACCAACCCAGACTACCTGATTCCCATCCATAAGCTAATTCACTGACTGGAGAGACAAGGAGTGATCAGCAGGACCTGCTCATCCTTTAACAGTCCCATATGGCCCATGAGAAAGTTGAATGGAGACTAACAGTAGACTATTGTGGCCTGAACGAAGTCATGCTGCCTCTGAGCACTGCTGTACCGGACATGCTAGAACTTCAATATGAGCTGGAGTCAAAAGCAGCCCAGTGGTGCCACCATTGACATTGCTAATGTGTTTTTATCAATACCTCTGGCAACAGAGTGCAGGCCACAGTTTCCTTTCACTTGGAGGAGTGTCCACTATACCTGGAATCGACTGTCCCAGAGGTGGAAACGCAGCCCAACCATCTGCCATGGATTGATCCAGATTGCACTAGAAAAGAATGAAACTCTGGAACATCTGCAATATATTGATGACATCATCGTGTCAAGACAGCAGAAGTTTTTGAGAAAGGGAAGACAATAGTCCAAATCCTTCTGAAAGCTGGTTTTGCCATAAAACAAATTAAGGTCAAGGAACCTGCACAGGAGATCCAGTTTTCAGGAATAAAACGGCAAGATGGATGTCATCAGATCCCAATGAATACGATCAACAAAATAACAGCAATGTCTCCACCAACTCATAAGAAAGAAGCACAAGCTTTCCTAGGTGTTGTGGGTTTTTGGAGAATGCACATTCCAAATTACAGTCTAATTGCCAGCCCTCTCCATCAAGAGACCAGGAAGAAGAATGATTTCCAATGAGGCCCTGAACAATGACAAGCCTTTGAACAAATCAAACAGGAGATAGTTCATGCAGTAGCCCTTGGGCCAGTCAGGACAGGGCAACATGTGAAAAATGTGCTCTACACCACAGCTGGGGAGAATGGCCCTTGGCAGGAAGCACCAGAGGAGACTTGAAGTCGACCCCTCAGCTTTTGGAGTCAGGGATACAAAGGATCTGAAGCCCACTATACTCCAACTGAAAAAGAGATACTGGTAACTTATGAAGGGCTTCAAGCTGCTTCAGAGGTGATTGGTACTAAAGCACAGCTCCTCCTGGCACCCCGGTTACCTGTGTTGGGCTGGGTTTATCTTTCTCTCTCTCCTTTTTATTGTTACTGTTTTTGTTATTACATTATATTTTATTTTGTTTCAGTTGTTGGACTGTTCTCATATCAACTCATGAGTTTTACTTTTTATTTTTATTTTCCTGATTCTCCTCCCCATCCCACTGTTGGGGGGGGAAGGTGGGCAAGCAGCTGTGTGCTGCTTGGTTGCTGGCTGGGGTTAAACCACGACACAGAGTCACCATATCCTACATTTTAAAAAGCCATCTTAAAAGTGTAAATGATTTTAGCTTTGTTTAGCAGGTAGATGTTACAAAACATTTGTGATAACTGTATATTTAGCTCTCATTAAAATTTATGAAAAGATTATTCATGGTACTCACATGCTTCCATCCCATATACACAAGGTAAAATGGAATCTAACAGAAGTATATGTTTTTAACAGTCATTAAAAGGGGATTGTTTTGAATATTAAGTTTCCTTTAAGAGGGAATAAGAACAGCCTTAATTTCAGATTTTCAATCAGAAAACAAGGCTTGCAATAGCAGAACTGTAATAAAGAAAGATACCAAGCTGTAAGCTGTAACAAACTGCTGCATGCTAACTTACAGATCCATGTAGCTAATAGAACCATTTCTTCCTTTGCTTGTGAAGAGTGATACCTAGAAAGTCTGGAAACCTTGCTCTCCTTCATAACAAATTGGGCCACATCATGCAGCAGCCACTGCCAGAAGGCTGCAAAGGTTTTAAAACACTCGAGTCGCTATATAATTTTCCATAACTTGGTTAGGAAAAAAATTTAGCTATTGTTACTCTTATTGAAAGATAACTATTTCCTGACTTTTGCATGAAAGCTGCTAAAAGAACAAAAATAGAAAGCAGCACTATTGTTTAGACTCCTGCAAAAGTTCTTAGCAATTATATATTTATATTGAGGGGTTGGCCTACACCTACTGTTACCTAGGAATGCAAAACATATTGGGGAAGTATGAGAAAAAGAATCAGCAAGATAAAGTACCATTTAAAATGAGCAACAAGTTCCAGACCTCGGTATAAACAACATTTTAAGTTTTAGCTTTTATGTTTAAACTTATTTCCTCAAAAAGAAAGGTTCTTATTTTGACTAAGTTTACTACTTTAAAACCTGTGCAGTCTAAAAGCTGCCACCTTCTTAGAGTGAACGTTTCACTACTTAAAGCCCACAGAACTGTAAAGCAGTAGCCACATTTATCAGGTAGAGATGAGAAAACAAACCTAGACTACAGTTCAGTTAAAGGCCCACTCTTGGGACTGCCTTTCTTCCAAGTAATTCAGCAGCACAACCAACAGCTTAAGACATAGGATTGGGTTTGTGTGGCCAGGTTTTGGTAGTAGGAGGGAGGGCTACAGGGGTGGCTTCTGTGAGAAGCTGCTATAAACTTCCCCCATGTCTGACAGAGCCAATGCCAGCCAGCTGCAGGATAGACTCACCACTGTCTTTCCTTTATAAGAAGGAAAAAAAACTTATCACAGAGGTGCAATTGTGCTCAGAGAAGAGAGGAGTGAGAATATGTGAGGAACAACTCTGCAGACACCAAGGTCAGTGGAGAAGGAGGAGCAGGAGGTGCTCCAGGCATCGAGCAGAGATTCCCCTGCAGCCCGTGGTGAAGACCATGGTGAGGCAGCTGTGCCCCTGCAGCACATGGAAGTCAACAGGGGTGCAGAGATCCACCTTGTTATAGGTTAGAAATCCAGGAGAATTTTTTCTTCCCCCTGCCCCCACTGTAGGAAAGACAGAGTTTGAATGGAAAGGGAGGCGATTAGTGTTAGAAAGGGTCTAACCAGCCAAGCTGCATTCCTAACGAATGGCCCATCAAAGGCTGGGGGGAGAGGGGAGGAGTTTTGGGAGGGGGTGGCTGGCTCTTCTCGGAGGGGAGAGATCAGACTGCGGAGTTCTCTCTCTGGGACAGAGACAGGGTCTGTGTCCGGGCATTTCTGGAGAGGGGGCCTGGAAGCCGGTCTTTCTGGCTTTTCATCCTGGTGAGGCCTGACCTCCGGCCTCGATTGGCTCGCACGTTGCCTCGTGACTCCAGCCAGGACCTACTGGGTTTTTCATCGGAGAGTTGTGTGCTTGCTGGGAGAGAGGGGAGGAGCCTTGGAACACTGTCATCTGAAAGCAAGTCAGTCCCATGAGGGTGGACTGTTTATCCTTCTGCCCTTCTTCCATTGGGGGAAGGGTCTCCGTTTTCTTTTCAGCTTCTCCCACGATCTGAGACCACCCCGCAGACCCCCCTCCCGCGCAGTGACTGTCAGAGCCCAACAGCGCCCCCTGCAGACCACCACAGCGTACTGCAGGCTCTGCACCTCCAGCGATCCAACAGCGCCCCCTGCCGGTCAACACAGAGAACTGCAGGCTCTGCACCTCCAGTGATCCAACAGCGCCCCCTGCCAACCGTGATTAGAACTGCGCTAAAGACAGAGAAGTATTCAGACCTTTTTCTTTTGTTTAAAGGGGACTTTTGGGTACAAGACTGTTGTCTAGTTGGGTTTTTTTGTGTTTTCTTGCTGTTCTTGCCAACATACATATATCTTTTATTAAAGGGTTGTTATTTCTTTTTTTTTTTTTTTACACACTTCCTCGATTGAAGCCCCCTAAATTTTGAATTTACAATTGCTGAGAGAGAGGATTGAGAGTTGAGAGAGGGGCACACCTTCAGGTTGGGCAGAGAAGTGATTGAGAGCAGCCCTGCAAAGAAGGACTTGGGGGTGATGGTTGATGAAAAACTCACCATGAGCCAGTAGTGTGTGCTCACAGCCCAGAAAGCCAACCATGTCCTTGGATGCATCAAAAGGAGCATGGTTAGCAGGTCAAGGAAGGTGATTCTCCCCCTCTACTCTGCTCTCATGAGACCCCACCTGTAGTACTGTGCACATTTCTGGTACCCCCAACATAAGAAGGACATGGAACTGTTGGAGCAAGTCCAGAGGAGGGACACTAAGTTGATAAGAGGACTGGAGCACCTCCCCTATGAAGACAGGCTGAGAAAGTTGGGGCTGTTCTGCCTGGAGAAGAGAAGGTTGCGTGGAGACCTCATAGCAACTATCTGAAGGGGCCTCCAGGCAAACAGAGAGGGACTCGTCATCATGAACTGTAGCGATAGAACAAGAAGTAATAGGTTGTCCTGCCTCTGGCCAGGACAGGGTTAATTTTTTCAGTAGCCAGGAGGGGCACGGCCAGGACCTGGATGTTATTCTATACCACCTCTGTTACAGGACAGAAATTGTGTGAACAATTTCCCTTGCATTTCTGTGTGTTTTACCTTGGCATGGCTGGGTGCAGATAGCAAAAAATGCTGCGCCACTAATATGGCTGCAGGCCTTGTGCCAAGGTGAAGGAGGAGTTCTTTTGGCAAGAAAAGTTCTATGGACACCTGCAGTTATCCAATTAGTGCTGTACACCACAGTATGTTTTCCTTATGTAACCAATGTTGTGTGAACAAGAAACTAAGCGTCATGAGCACTATATAATCTGTCTTTCTCCTAATAAAGAGGACATTTTGCCTGATCATATTGATCCTGGAGCACTCTGTCCATTCCCTTCCATCAACACACCTCACATCATTTTCCGGGGACAGGGGAAGGGGTCCCTTCTGGGTTGCATTGCATAGTGGCACAGTGGGGTACTATCGGGGTGAGTACTCGTGTGCGAATCATTTGTTTCTTGTACACTGTTATTAGTATTGTTGCTGTTACTGTTCTTTTCCTTATCACATTGCTCTTTCCAGAAAATTGTTTCTTATCTCAACCTGTGAACTTTACCTTTTGTACCTCCAATTCTCCTCTCCAGCTTGACACAGGGAGAGGGGGAGGGGGGAGTGAGCGAGCGACGCATGTTTTGGAGTGTCTCAGTGGGAACACTAAATTGGGGAATACCATTCCTAAACCACGACACAGGTATAAAGTGAAAGAGGGGAAATTTAGGTTAGATATTAGGAAGAAGTTCTTTACTGTGAGGGTGGTGAAGCACTGGCGCAGGTTGCCCAGGGAGGTTGTGGATGCTCAAACCCTGGCAGTGTTGAAAGCCAGGTTGGATAAGGCCTTGAGCAACCTGGTCTAGTGGGAGGTGTCCCCGCCCATGGCGGGGGGGTTGGAACTAGATGATCTTTAAGGTCCCTTCCAACCCCTTAACATTCTATGATTCTATAACAAAGCTGGTGAAGGGTCTAGAGAACAAGTCCTGTGAGGAGCAGCTGAAGGAATTGGGGTTTTTTAGTCTGGAAAAAAGGATGCTCATAGGGGACCTTCTCACTCTCTACAACTACCTGAAAGGAGGTTGTAGTGAGGTGGGTGTCAGTCTCTTCTCCCAAGTAACAAGTGACAGGATGAGAGGAAAATGCCTCAAGTTACACCAGGGGAGGTTTAGATTGGATATTAGGAACAATTTCTTCACTGAAATGGTTATCAAGCATTAGAACAGGTTGCTTAGGGAAGTGGTAGAGTTATCGTCTCTGAAGGTATTTAAAAGATGCATAGATGTGGCACTTGGGGACATGGTTTAGTGGTAGACTTGGCAGCGGTTAGGTTAACAGTTGGACTTGATGATCTTAAAGGTGTTTTCCAACCTAAATGATTCTATGATTATCTGCAAACTAACCTGCTCTTCCCAGTCCTAAGTTTCTCTCCAAGATCTTCCAACAGCTCTAATCAGTCAGGGGTATTCTTTTACCAAGTCTTGAGCTAGCAATTACATCACTAGTTTAGGTGACCCACCTTCATTGCATTTCCTCTTGGGAGATAAATTCTTGACATCTTTACAGATGGAAAGAATCCCAGTTGGGGTAACAGATTGATATCCAAATAGAAGTATCACCTCTCTAACAAAAAGATACTTACATTGTAATAATATTGAAGTTTCCTCAATTTCAATTTATATCTGTGTAATATTCTAAAAAAAAAATTCTATGTTACAAATAAAACAACTTTAGATCTCTGCTACATTCTTACATTTAGAAACATCAAAAATACTCACCCCAAGCACCTGCAGCTAAAGAATTATTCTGGTTTGGTGTGCTCTCGTATTCAGGATTCAAAGATGGCTGAAAGGAAGATTTATCATTATTAAATAAAATTTATTAATAAGTCTTGAATTGAACAATGAAATATAGAAACACAATAATATTGGAAGTATGACCTCTGCTGTCAAAGATTTTTAAACGGAGACAGACTAGACACTTCTCCCTGCAACCCAAATAGATCAACACCCACTTGTTTCCTCTTCTCCAACAAAACATCTCAAACAGCAGTCAATAGCATTATACAAACTGTCCAAAGAAAGCAAAACACAGTGATGTATGGTTCTTCAAAGAGGAAGCTCATCCTTCCCCTGACATCCTACAATTTTAGGTTGAAGCATGGGACCTCAAACAGCCAGTGGCAGAAAGATCATTTTGTTAGTACTTCAGATTTCCAGTAAGGTACTTGTGTAGAAGTTAATGCATACACACGCCACAGTAAACTGTGGTAAGATATTATGAAATAAACTTAGAACACAATTATAGTTTCACTTCAACACTTAAGTGACAATAACAAAATCATGATAAAAACTGGATATAGAAAGAAAAACAAATTAGTGGACAAATGACTAACACCCTCTTACCTATGGGAAGGGTGATCCCTTATATGATGATCTGTAACTGGTGAAATCTCATGAAGTAGCTTGCAATGGACAAAATGGTGCAGAAACAATGAAACCTTGTTTATTATAATTACAATTAACTTACAAAATCCTCAGCCTCAAACTGTTTGGTTACTTCCTTGTCTTCCTTTTTCCCAGTTTCATTATCACATACATTGCTTTCATGCAGTCCTTGGCCTTGTCCACAGTGGAAAGTGCTGGTACAAGTGCGGGAACCTCTGCCATGGTATCCCCCAAGATGGTTTATATTTTCTGTACCATCTCTGCCTTGTGAACGCCAACCATTCTTCTCTTTTCTCCCAAAATGCCCTTAGATTTTAAAATTTTAAATAAATGTAATTACTAATGGTTTTGAAAGAACATTCTACTTCTGCAAAATTGGTAGAGAAATTAAGCAAGCAGCTCTACACTCTGGGATGTGACAGTTTAGTAAACTTAGTTTTCATTTACATAATTAGCAGGGAAGAAGAATCTCACAAAACAGTGCCAAAAAAATAGAATAGTAATCCAACATTAAGAAGTCAAACCCTTTTTCTGGCTATTCATTATTATATTGTTAGCTAGAGAATTAACTTAACCACCTTCTTCTTAAGAGAGAAATCCACCTGGAATCACACTACTTTAACCAACCCTTAGTCATCACATCATCTCCCAGAAGATCTATCTTTCCATTACCTCTATTCTACTATAGAATACAGCATTTGGCATAGGACAGCAACAACATAAACATATTTAAAATGTTCCACGAAAACTAAATTATACCTCCGTTAGGCCATCCAATGTTAGGATCAAACCCATCTGAAGAGTTGTGTCTTCTGCGATTTGCTTCATAATGACTGACTGTCCACAGAAAATTTTCAGAATGTTTCTCAAAGTTCAGTGATGACTGTAAAGGAGCACAAGTGGTAGACCTGAGATATCTGATTAATAACAAAACTGAATTATCAAAACTGTAATATGTACATTACTTGTGGTATATACAATCCATTTTTAGAAGGACTATGAATGGCAGACCATACAGCAGTTCGCAAGTATGCATATGTTCAATTAGGTCATCATCTCCCATGCTAGCAGAAGCTATATCTTCTGCTCCAGGACACTGAAACAATGCTGAGGACCATGCTTGTGACACAAAGTAAAAATCCCAAGCGTTTGGTTTGGCAGCAGAACAGAGCACAAGTGACACATGGCAGCAGAGGAAAAATAAAAAAACCGGTAACAAAGGATACAAGATCACAGTTTGGAAGGCAGGAAAGAAGTCTGGGATCTTAGAGTAGTTAGAGACTATACATGTATTGCATAGAAAGCAGAGTTGCTTCCACCAGACAGCTGTACCCAAAAAAGACCCAGTTTATTAGCTGTCATTACAATTTAATAAGGCAAATACAACTAGTTATGAAATACAAGTAAAATCTAGAGTCAAAAGTGTACAGATTCACAAATATACTTCAAATTACCAGATTATAAAGTAGGCACGGTAGAAATTTTAGAGAACTAAATCTTTATAAAGTACTTTCTATTGGTATATTAAACTAAAACCTTATGTTGAGAATAGCACTCAGAAATCCAAACAAATCCTGACTAGAACTCATACCTAAGGGGATTAAACCAAAAAAGGATCATGTCTTACAGCAGCTGTCTTCCTTATTACTTCTATCTGGCTTTACTGTTTTAATACTACAACATTTCTTCCACTGTTACACCTTAAAAATTCAAGAATAAATTTTCATTCTGCAAAAATAGTGTTTAGCCTTACTGTTGTACATGCCACACATACCCCAGTGATAGCAGAAAGCTGCATTACCCAGTACCTCCCTGCTTACATAGCCAACCTTTGATGCAGATGAAGCAAAGCCCCCTTCCCTCCACCACATACTGTGCACATGTGCATTGTATTGCACATGTTCAAGAGATCCAACACTTCCCAGGGCCATAATAGCTACAAATGCATAAATGTACATAAATGTGGAAATGTATTATGTGAGCAAAGTAAGTTTAGTGATTCCAGGGAGTATAAACTTCACTGCATGAAAAGTATCAGCTTTGCTGCCTGAAGCTCGCTCTGTCTCCAGACAGTAATAGTCAAGGGGAAAAAAAAGCATAGCGGTAATGGTGCGTGTTTGAAAATGAAAGCCTCAAGTTTATTTCAATAGTTATTATCCATTAATGTCTAAAGAAGTCATATTAATATCCAAAGTACTCCACTGGTCAAACTGAGAAGGAAAAAAAAAGGAAATTACAGTAATAGTAACTGATTTAACTACTTTGGAAAATATGTTGAGACAATCACACAAAAAATGACACCTAAATTCTAAGGACAATTCCCCCAGTGGAACTCAAAGTGCTGTCCAAAATCCACTGCTTAAAATTCAAACTCAAGTAATAGATATGTATTTCCAAACCATATAGAAATCAAATGAAAAGGGATTTCCCTCTCAATTTGAGACCTGTGAATTATTTCCTTGACAAACTTGGAGAGAAAAAAACAGAAAATCACAAGAAATTATCAAAAGATCCAAGCAGTTAACAAAAAAATCATTCGTTATAAACAAACTGAATAAACTACCAAAAGTTTCTGAAAGCTCCAATCTGTTGATCATAGATGAAATTTTAGAAGTTAGCTTCACATGTACATTTACATAAAACACCATTCTAATGTTGCCTTTGGAGTTTAACTTTTTTCTTGTATGAACTTTGAAGAACAAGCACATTTTCACAAGCTATAACTGACAGCACTTTATATATAGTGTTTGAGTTGTTTTTGTATAATGCATCTAAAGTCTCTAAATTGCATGCAAAGGTCATGCAGTTTGCATTTTCCCCATGTGAGGAAGGTATTAGTCTATCAGGTTTCTTGTAATCAACAGGAAACCTATTAGCAATTTCTTGAAGTTGAGAAATTATCTGACTTGATACAACCAGCCAAGAAAGAAAGCAACACAAATTTTTGAAGTATAAGAAGTCTTATTGCTTAACATGAAGTAACAGCAAACTTGCAAAAACTACATTTACCAATCTGCAATCTCCCCATACACATTTTACAGCAATTCTTTTTTAAAAGGTTCATCCATATCCCAAGATGGCTTCACTATTCACAAAGCTTTCCCATTTCCACCTGCTCAACTGCAATACTGCATTGATGTAAATATATTAGTTTCAGACCCAAACTAAAGCTACTGAGCAATGGATATCCAGCTATCTCAGTTGTCTTTGCCACATAAGTGATAGGGAGATGATATAAAAGGTTATCTTTAAGAGGAAATCATCAGCGATAGACAAGATGGATTTCATTCAAGCTGTAATCAGTCACATTAAGAAAACTCTTTCATGACCCCAGCTTCCTGGCATCAGGTCTTTCTAATGCTAGCCTTTACCTAGGTAAGGGAAAGCCTCAGCTACCCAGGATTGAGGGGGAAACTAAACTTGTAAAGACACAGTTCCTACAAGTGCCTTTCAGGGAAATAAAAACTGACTGGGCAGAGTTCAGTTTCTCCTTCTCAAGTTTACCATAGCCTCATCCCAGCTCCATTCCGCATGAAGCATGAGACACTTTGCCTTCCTCACCCCCTTCTTCTTCATCCCTTTTATCTGCTCTTCCCTACAGCAGCTGTCATATTGAGATATGGGAAGCAGAAATAAACATCTATCCTAGGAAATGGAGGGGACAGGGAGCAGAAGGGCACAACATTTGAGACCTCTATTGTAGAGGAATGTTAGAATAAGCTATATTCCATAAACTACAAACTACTACGCACTGGGTCGGACCAAAAAGACTTTTCAAGTGTTTAATATCCAAATGTGCTTTATATCACACAATGCTGATCACTGAGGGAGGAGGTAATACAAGGAAATAAGCTGCATTTCAAACAATGAAGGACAAAGACTATAATGGAGAAAGCATACAACTAAAGAGTTTTTGCAAGAGATGAAAGTAAGTCTATCTAAACTCCCTGAGGCAAAGATTCATGGAAGAGAACAGGATCCACAACATATACTTGCAAAGAAATTTCCAATAATTGAGGATGTGCTGGTTTAAAGGTAAACCGGCAGGGGAAATGAACCCAACTCAAAAGAGAGATTATAAGTCAGAATAACAATTTAATAAAATAATACAATAAGTATGATTATACAGACAAACAATTGGTTTTAACCCACAAAACCCAAATGTATAACCCAGCACCCTGGGGCATGAACGGAGTGGTGTTCGTTGGGCCCCCTGAGTCCAAAGTAAAAAGAGAGGGGAAAAACCTGTTGGTGAGAGTGCTGTTGCAGTCTGGTCAAGAGTGGTGGTTGCAGTTCAGTCGAGAGTGGTGGTCTGCAGTCTTCCTCTGGATCTCACGAGTGGTTAAAAAAGTCCCAAGACCCCAAGATTATATATCTTCCAGTTCAGGCAGGAATGCCCAGTACCTCCCTCAGGGCGGGGAGTTCCACAATGGGTGTGAGGAGCATCCTCTTATCTTGCAGGCCTCTTAAGACCCAGTTTATAGCCTGAGGAGTCAGGCCTGCTCTGGGCAGATGGTGTAAATAGTCTATTGATAACAGTTTCTGGGAATTGGCATGGAAGGCTATAGAATACACAGTTTTGGGTTACACCCATACAGTGATGAACTGGTCCCAGCTGTTCTAACTAGGACAGAGGAATGAGGTGACAAATACAACCCACACCCCAGATATATTCGAGTAGTACTGAGGTAGGGCTAGAACTTATTTTTATCTGGCTATATTGACACTTTAAATATGCAGGTAAAGCTCTTCCAGCAGATTCTTGAAATATATGGAAAAAGACTGTTTTGCAATTGTGACACCATGTTAAGCTAAGCTCTAATTACTTTTCTGATTGAAAATGTATTTAAATTGGAAAAAGCATATCAGAAGAGCTGAATATCTCAGAAATCAAGTAGAATGTAAACAAATAGATCACAGGAACCATTCTGGAAGAGATAGGCCTGATGTTCCCAGAACAGCAATTGACAGTTGCTGACAGACTATACTAAACAAAAGAAGCTAGATAGATCAGTGTAGAAGAAAGTTGAATAGAGCAATATGATAAATAAGGACATTCAATGCATGCATGTGTGCAGACATATAAAAGTAAAGCAATGGGAACATACACTGACAGCTGACTGGGCATTTAACAATAGCACAAGCCTATTTCCATAACTTTATAAAGGCTAAACATTTCCCATGGACATGAAAGACAGCAAGAAACTTACATAAATACATTAAAGCAAGGCAATGCCACTCTCATAGCTGCAGATATTATAATGAAGACAACAGCTCTACAAATGGGGAAATAAAACAGATTACAGGAGTTTGAAATATCCAGTGCTGCCTCTGCTTCTGCAGTCACACAAATTAAGAAAGAGTAGGATAGCCCAGAAAAGGAAACATTTATGAGATAGACATATTCAAGACTTCCTAGAATACTTACAAATCCTAATGTTTCAGAGATTGCTATTTCTTGTTTCCAAGCTGTCCCATTGCATAAAGTGATTAAGAGTAGTCTAGATGAAACCACCACAGTGAGAATGCACAACTATTTGAAAGCGCCACACGCTACCAGTAGTAGCAAGCATCCTGCCAGCAACTGAGGAGCCATTTCAGAAAGTCTATTTCAAAAGCATTTTTTTATCACTTGGATGATAGAATAACACTTCTGTAAAATGTATAGGACATAGAGCAAAATCAGAAGCAAGAACATTAAGCACATGCCTCTGTCTCATTTCTTCTAGTACAAAATACTATAATTAATTTTAAACTCCCAATGAAGGCAATCTTAATCCAACAGCTCTGACAACATGGCCAGGCACATACTTCTTTCCATGAACTCCCCTACCAGAGGTACAAGCTCGACAACCAAGGTCCAACTATTTAAATCATGACAGCAAGACTTGCTAAATAACATCTGTTATCACCCTTCACATTTTCATAAAGAGATTTGTATTTTTACTATGATTGAGGTTATGACATTTATAGACTTCTCTAATAACAAGACTGCCTGGTCAAAAGAATAGTGAAGAACATACCTTTGTTGATGGTGGAGTAGAAAAATTAAGCCAGGCTGGAGCAAAGTCATGCTGCGCCATTTAGGTCCAGTCTCTCTGAATCAAATGAAACAAGGCTTCAGCACCTCATGGCAAGTCCCTGTAATAAGAACAAACCAAGAAACGAGTACTTTTCAGATGCTTATCTTACAAGAGGATTACACTTGTGGTGTTTTGATCATTATTTCCATTCTGTTTTCTAGTATTATTTTCTCAGACAGATCTTTAACATGAGCCAGCGTGTGCCCAGGTAGCCAATGGCATCCTGGCCTGTATCAGAAATACTGTGCCCAGCAGGACCAGGGAAGATGAGGCCACACCTCGAGTACTGTGCCCAGTTTTGGGCCCCTCACTACAAGGACACTGAGGTGCTGGAGTGTGTCCAGAGAAGGGCAATGGAGCTGGTGAAGGGACTGGAACATAAGTCCTATGAGGAGCAACTGAGGGAGCTGGGGGTGTTCAGTCTGGAGAAAAGGAGGCTCAGGGAAGAACTTATCACTCTCTACAACTACCTGAAAGGAGGTTGTAGCTAGGTGGGTGTCAACCCCTTCTTCCAGACAACTAAGTGAGAGGACAAGAGGAAATGGCCTCAAACTGTGCCAGGGAGGTTCAGATCAGATATTAAGAAAAATTTCTTCACTGAAAGCGTGGTTAAGCATTGGAACAGGCTGTCCAGGGAAATGGTGGAGTCACCATCCCTGGAAATGTTCAAAAAAAGAGTAGACATGGCACTTTGTGATATGGTTTAGTGGGCATGGTGGTACTCAGTCAAAGGTTGGACTCGATGATCTTGGAAGTCCTTTCCAACCTTAATGACTCTATCTGGTTTTAGAATTTAACTAGCCTCATCTCATTTACAGCATCACATCTGCACTTTTATTACCAAAGTGTCATACTAATCGAAGATATCACAGGTATCATGAAAATACATCTGTAACATTCAGCCCTTTATTTCCTCTTATAAATGGGATGAAGTATCTTGCATAAGGTCTAACCAGAAAGTGGTGGCAAAATTAGCTTTCTGAAATATTTTCCAGTACTATCTAGAATACATTGCAGGAGCTATTTCATTAGCTTCCTAGAAGAAGCTGATTTTTCAAATTAGTCCCTAAAAGTCAATCTTAGAGGCCATAATTAAAGTTCCTTAATAAAAGACTAGATGCTAAGAACCACCACATCCCCCATATTTTCTCTAGATTTAATGAAAACAGTGTTTACATGTCCAGAAATACTGTCAAAAATCCAGTTAAATTCTCTAGCTTGAAAACAAGCAAGAGAAGATAATTTCACAGAATATTCTGAGTTGGAAGGGACCCACAAGGATCATTGAGTCCAACTCTTAAGTGAATGGCCCATACGGGGTTTGAACCTACAACCTTGGTGTTATTAGCACCATGCTCTAACCAACTGAGCTAATCTCAGGGTTAAAATGGCTTAAGAGAAAACCCAAGAGTACTTTTCCTACCTCATGCTCTCTCCACAGGGGAGAAAACATCTCTCAGTAAGCAAGAGAATGCAAGATGATGAAAACTATATTACTTGAAGCTGAGCAATAGCACAGAAAGAAATGGATGAAACTGCCTAAATTACAAGGGTATAACAGAATCATGCTCTGCATCTAGATACTGCAAAATTGTCAATGACTCAAAAGTATCTTAAGTATGATATGCACACTCTTAGAAATTCAGCTAGTGAAAACAACATCCACATGCATTTCACAGGGGGACCCAAATAAACACATATTCCACATCTCTGCACAACAGAATGCAGATCTGTTAGTCAGTGAACACAGATGTAGTTCACTTTAATCTAAAGTTGCTGTCATTTGAGTAAATTTTAATAAGAGCTGTGTAATCCAAACCTGTTAATTATTGTTCTATTCTGGACTGAAGCGCACTACTGCAGACTTCCAGTAACAGAGGAAAACGCTCCAACTTCCAAAAGGAAGTATAGTAGATTCGTAAGCATTAAACTGCACTACTTGGTTGAGTTGCCAGTTCCTTTTTATGTAGTGAGCTCATACAAAACTTTTTAGGTACCTCTGATACCAGAGTTAAACCATAAGGTAAGATGCACAAAATCGGCTATCATTAAATAGAGACAAGTTTAAAAGTGTCACCCAAGTAACTTGTTATAAATTACTCTACTGAAGTCATCCAAGAGTCTCTTCTAAATTAACTTCAAAAGAAATTCCAGAGAAATTTTCTAAATAATCCAATTACGTCAGACTAGTTTAAATAAACGAAGAAAGTTCTAGTCACAGAACCATCACAAAAATGGCTCTTCTTTCTAACAGGAACCAAGTTCACTTTTACTGATTAATCATGCTCAGCAATGGTATAGAAAAAGTGTCTACATTTACAGATGAACCTATACAATTGATGCTAAATTAATAGCAAATTAAATGTGAACAGACTACAGCAAGAATTTTTTTTTTCTCCTTCCCTTGCATAGTGACTTCAGAAAAAAAAAGTCTCCCATAGTCCATAAAATTTGTCATAAATATAACTCAGTCACCTACTTCAAGCCACACAAGCAGCTGAAATAAGAACACTGAACCAAGTATGCTTAACCAACATCCAAAAAGATTGGGCTGGGGTTTTTTTATGGTTGAGTCAATAAGATCCTTTTGTAGTAAAGTATTTGTCACCAGTTTTACAGCATCTGGAAACACTTTTTAAAACAAACTTATTTGTCTCATCCAAAGAACATTCAAGAAAATTTAATATCTTGCCTCTGTTTTAGAAAAAGAGGTAATACACTGAGAAAAGGGAACCAGAAAGCCACTGCATGAACTGGAAGTCAAGACTTCTACAAAAAGGTTAAGAATCAAATCTCAAAAAAAATAGATCTGAAATAACTATTAAGTTTAGCTTGTGCTTACCAAAGTAAAAGAAGAAATAAAATCTTAAACAGTATAGTCATTTTTTCCTGCAGTACTACATTTTTCTTTTTTTAAATCACCACAGGAAAAGATACTAGTAAAATCACATGTAGAATAACAGCACAGAAATTTAAACTTTTACTTAGTGCAATAATGAACTATTACAGCAATCAGGGACAAAAAGAAGTATAAGAAAACTACTTGGGCTTGCTTTGCCTCACAAATTTAGGACCTTTCCTAAATTTCACAAATTTAGGAGGTCCTTTCTGAACTTCATGACTCAACAGAAAGGTCTCCCTGACAATTCTGTCTGACCCTGTCCCCTATGCAGTAAATAAGCAACTGTACCTTGCCATCGAATCTTGTTAAACCACTGTTGCATATACCGTTGAACTCTTAACTCACTGTTTTAAAAGTATACCGTTATTTCTTTCTTAAGAGTGAAATGCATCACTCCATTCACAACAAAACTAAAAACCTCCATGTAGTTATCACATAAAACAAGGGCACGAAATACATAGATCAAGGAGATCCAGTTGAACAAAAAACCCAAAACATAGAATGCTTACTCATTCTCATTGTTACAGATTTCACCCTCCTTCACTCCTGAACAATTTCACTAAATAGGCAGACTAGCAATACTAATATTCTCACCACTAGTGAAGCATGAGAGCATTATAGAATAAGCATACTGCAGAATCCTAGCAAGATCCGTTAGTCCAGCTCATATCTCTCTGCGTAGCACATAAAAAAATGGGGATACAATGCAGGCACGTACCAGACTCATTACAGACAGGGTAACTGCAGAGTCACTACAGACAGAATCAGGTGCATTTCTGAACTTGCTTAGCTGCAATGCTAAACCAGGAAGCAGTTGTGCTGAGAAAAGCCATGGACCAAAAAGATGAGGCAAGTAGACAGACATAGACTTTTTTGTTTCCATGCCAGACATATAACATGTTGGAAACAATTAGAACTGACAAAGCTTTAAAAAAAACCAAACAACAAAAGCTCAAGTTTCCAATTCAAACACTGGAATCCTTATGATCTAACCTGACTTTCTTCATATGCTAGAAATTCATATAACGTCTCCTGCACTGCTCCTGCTAACACAGTGGAACAATAGTAATTTCCTTTACAAATGTCTCCAACCTGGCCTTAAACATATCATCAAAAAAATAACGGATACAGAGGTCTGGAATAAACTGATTACACAAAAATTAATTTAAGTGATCACTCCTGCACCACTAGAAAGATGATCCTTTATCCTGAATTTCTTCTAGCTTCACTTCCATTATCAGATCTTTCTAGCATTAGAAATCCTCTCTCTCTGTCTACTCACACAACACTATAAATATCAAAATAGCATCTCTGGAAGTGTGCAATACTCTTCAGGAGTTGGAAAAATGCTTCCCATGACAATTACTCTCAAGGGAATCTCTGCACTGGCTGCATAAGTGGATGTGAGGCACCGGGGAAGAGGAATGATCTGGGCTACTTCAGGAACAGTGCAGAGGAAACAGTTGTAGTCGAAGCATTCTGAATTTCAGTTCCATGTTTTGTTTTCTATAAACAGGTCAAATAAGAAAAAATGAGTTTGATTATTAGAATACAGATTCCTAAAAGAATTGTGGCATATAAGGTAACATGCACTCACATTTAACTGCTGTGATCTTTTGATACTATTTTCATTTATTTTTCCAATGGTTTAAGTAGTTCTAACTAGAGGAAATGCATTTAGTATCACATTTTTAATTACTTAACTATAAACACTATAACAATTCTGTGAATCATAATCAAGTGTAAAAACATGTAATCCTACCTTTTATTTTCCCACATCCATACCCATTGCAGATTATAGGAGGAATGTGGCTCTTTGCTACTCACTCTAATAAGTCCATATCTTTCTTGTACCAGAGAGCCTATAACCGGACACAATACTCAACATGTGGCCTCATCAGTGCAAAGTAGAGAAGGATGAACTCCCCTCAGTCTGCTGGCAACACTCTTCCTAACATAGCCCAGGGTGCTGTTGGTCTTCTTTGTTGTGAGGATGCATTGCTGGCTCACAGTCAGCTTGCTGTCCAACAGGACCCCCAGGTCCTTCTCTGCTGAGCTGCTTACCAGCTGGTCAGGCCCCAGCCTGTACTAGCATATACAGCTACTACTCCCCAGATGTAGGACTTCACATTTTTCCCTTTACTGAACTTCATGAGGATCCTCTGTCCAGGTTCCTCTGAATGGCAGCACAAATATCTACTGTATCAGCCACTCCTCTCCATTTTGTATTATCTGCAAAGTTGCTGAGGGTAAACTCTGCCCTACTGAAATAGAGAATGAAATAAAATATTAGATATTTAGCTATGAAGGTGTGACTTTGCAAAATGTAAAACTGCTTAAAAGTCTCTGACCGAACTGTGGACAATTGAGATAAAAGGCTTAGAGAATGGGGAAGGCTTTTTAGCACGTAGAGAGGGGTGGGGAACCTGAAACTGCTTGAAGTGATAAAACTTTATGTAACTACTCTATAATGGTAAAAATAGGAGGTAAAACTAAGTGTCTATTTAGATAAGAAAGACTGCAAAAGGAGTGTGTGTAAAGATAATTTTGAGCTTGCTACTTTCAAACTGTATAAAAGGCTATGTTATTTCTTGGCTCGGCGGAGTGCACTGGGGAGAACACCTGCCCCTTTGCATTCCCCGGCCGTAATAAAAGTGCTTTTCAGATTGGCAGAAGTTTCTTTGAATCAATATGGCACCCCAGATGGGACTAATCTCTGCTCGCCGGTGAGGACCCTCCGGAACCGGGGACCCTCTGCGCGCCCCGGGACGTTACTCCGGTGAGGCTCCCCGGGCTCCGCTGGATCACCACGGGAGTAGATGAAGACCCTGTGCACAGGTATACAAATTCTAAAACACAAGTATACAAATTTTAAAGCACTCTTTTATTTTTCCCTAGGGTTTTGGGAAGGAAACCGTAAGTCGTACGCTGGTTTTTAGGGCTCTGGGCTTGCTAGCAGCTAACAAGAGCAACACCCTTTTAATAGTAGGTTCGAGTCCTACCAGGAGGATGCATATGGCTTTGATTGTGAGTTAGAGTCTCACCGAAGCTATACCAAAAAGAGGAATTTTGGGCAGAGGGCTGCATCCTTCTGAATATGGGTTAACAGTCCCATTAGAGGGTGGTATAGGTTTTTTTTGTGACAGATGTTTTTGGGTTTACCACTGTGGCTAGATTTGGGACTTGGCTTTGGAATTGCGATTATTATAAGTTTGGTAATATATCTGGGTTTGTTTTAAACCATCTGTCTGTGTTCCATGTGTTTGCTGAATTGTATTGTTTTTGTCTGTGAGTACTGTCTCTTATGTCATGAAATTACTGTTGTATGTTAAGTAAGCAAATATTGGGTAATTATATTTGTTTTCATATATACTGTTTTTCTCCTAATCATGGCAAAAGGACTACCTTCGTGTGTTTACAGGAGATAGTGGTTTTGTGGTTTTATGATTTTAGGCGGAACCTTAACACTCATTGTTTGCAGGAATTAAACCAGGAAGTTTGCTGGCCGCTTG
The DNA here is from genome assembly GCF_036250125.1 of Pseudopipra pipra. Classification (NCBI taxonomy): domain Eukaryota; kingdom Metazoa; phylum Chordata; class Aves; order Passeriformes; family Pipridae; genus Pseudopipra; species Pseudopipra pipra. The sequence continues at coordinate 47,895,089 of NC_087580.1, read as the reverse complement.
CAGATGCCACAAACTCCAGGGCTGACAACCTCTGGAAGTGCAAACCCATATCTTTGCTCAATTTGTAAAATTGTTCACCTCATACTTGTAATCTGTGTTAAATGTTGGCAATTTTGGCGTGTTAGGGGTAAGAGTGGCATTAGGAGATCTTAACATTGGAATGGTTAAGTTTAGATACGGTTTTATACAGTATCTAAGAGAGAGTAACAAAATATGCAGGTAAAATAAGGCAAAAAAAAAAAAAAAAAAAAAAGGGTGGTTCTTTTCTCATTAATACTTAGATTGTGAGATTGTTACCTTGTATCAGTAAGTGTGGAGTGTGACTATTTTGTGAACACCTAAGAAAGGAGTTTTTTATTGCCAGACTGAGGATTGCTACCAGACAGGAGATACTTGAACAAGCTAACAGGGCTGACTCAGAACTTTCCTGCCTCAAAGCTGGTGTGGTGTGTGCGTGGTGTGTGTTGAAAGTATATAACTGAAATTTGCAGATAACCACGAGTTTACATCTGTGCAAAGGGCACGACTAGAAACAGGCCAAAGCAAAAGCTAAAAATGGGAAACTGGCAAGGAAAACAAAAGGTTGATAAAAGTCCATTAGGATGTGTTTTAACACACTGGAAAGAAATTGGGGAATCTCAGGCTGAGATTACTAACAAGAAAACTCTAATCAAATATTGTTCAGAATGGTGGCCCCTCTATAAACTAGAGGAAGGAGCAAAGTGGCCAAAGCACGGATCATTAGACTATAATATTTTACTGCAGTTAATGTTGTTTTTGCGAAGGCATGGAAGATGAAATGAAGTGGTCTATGCTAATATGTTCTTTTGCTTGAGGGAACACCCAGAATGGCAGAGGGAGTGTGGCATTAATTTAGCCCCACGAGAGCCGTCTGTTTTAACATTAGAGAAAGAGAATGTAAAACAAGGTATAAGAGAACTCAAAAGATGTTGTTCAGCCTGTTCAATAGGACAGAGATGTTTGAAATATACCAACAAGGAGTTAGAAAGTAGAATTAAGGATTATATAAGTCCCTTTGGAGAAAGGGCAAATGAAATAGCCAAAGGAGGGGCTCCTGCCCCCCCTCAGGACCAAACAGTAAATTGTCCACATCTTCAAGACAGCAGGGGAGGGAAAGAGATGGAGAAAGGGGAAGAAGGGAAATTCCTTACTTATCTCCCCTGAGCAGGTGGACACGCAGTAAAACGAGAGCAAAATCTGTCTCCCCACACACAGAGGCCAGGCGGACTATACAAGCCCCTTTAAGAGAGGCTGCAGGACCGCAGGGGCCTATAAAACTTAAAGTTAATTTCTATATGGGAGATTTAGAAAATTGGAACGATATTGCTCGTAAATATAGAGATGACCCAGTTGGGGTAGAAAGACAGAAATTAGGTAAAGCTATCACAAAGGCAACCATCGCCGCCCTGGATAAAAGAGAACATCGCTCTAAGAGACCTGGATGGCACCCTGGAAGTGGTAACCAGCAGAAATTGAGACCAAACCAATGTGCAATTTGTAAAGAAGAAGGACATTGGAAAAGAGAATGCCCTCAAAGGGAGCAAAAACCTATTTTAATGGCAGAATTGGACCAGGATTAAAGGGGACCGAGGGGTTTTGCCCCCAGGGATCCCTTGGTTATAATGGAACTGGGGAAAAATAAACATAAAATAGAATTTTTAGTAGACACTGGAGCAACATTTTCTGTGTTAAATCAGGAATTAAACCTCATGGACAATGTATCTTTGAATGTGATAGGAGCCACTGGTCAAGTTGAAAAAGTATCTTTTATGAAACCACTAAGTTTTAAATTAGGTAAGACTTTAGGTATACATAAATTCCTATATATGCCTCATGCACCTAAATCACTTTTGGGAAGGGATATATTAGAAAAACTAAATGCAGAAATTAGGTTCAACAATGGAAGATATGCAACTTAAAGTAAAAGAAAATGAATTAATCGAAATTTTAAGTCTTGCTCTAATCCAGCCACAGATATCGGGAGAAGTACCACCAGCAATCTATGACCAGATCTACCCGGGGGTCTGGGCTGACAGGACCCCAGGAAGGGCCAGACACGCTCAACCTGTAACAGTAAGATTAAAACCTGGGACACGGCCGGTAAGAATTAATTGAATGTAAATCAGAATTCAACACACCTATTTTGAAGAGCTCCACCCAGTGGTAGCTAACCCATATACACTTCTAACTAAACAAAAAATGAATATGTCTGGTTTTCTGTTTTAGATTTAAAAGATGCCTTTTTCTGCTTGCCTTTGGACCCTAAAAATCAAAAATTTTTTGCCTTTGAATGAGAAAGCCCGGATACAGGAAGACGAGCACAGTTTACATAGATTGTTCTCCCACAAGGATATAAAATAATCCAACAATTTTTGGAGATCAGTTTGCCAAAGATCTTGAAGAATAGACTGTACCTTCAGACAGCGGAGTCCTCTTGCAATATGTAGAAATCTCAGGAAGACAACATCGACATGGGCCAGAAAGAAAAGAAGCCATCTGTAAAATACCTTTGCCCCAGACTCCAAAAAGAACGTTGCACATTTTTGGAATGACTGGCTGGTGCAGGCTTTGGATCTACAAATATGGACTAATAGTCAAACCTCTATACCAAATTCTACAAGATGGAGATCAACAATTAACATGGACTGGAGAAGCTGAACAAACCTTCCATTGGCTTAAGAAAGAACTGATGCAGGCACCTGCACTGGGCCTCCCAGATGTAACTAAGCCTTTTTTTTTTTTTGCTCTTTTCGCATGAAAGGCAGGGAATTGCACTGGGGTCCTGGCCCAGCAGGTCAGACAATATTGCCGAGCAGTGGCATACTTCTCTAAACAGTTAGATGAAGTGAGCAAAGGATGGCCAGGATGCCTGAGGGCCGTAGCTGCAGTAGTACTGAACATACAAGAAGCCTGAGAGCTCACAATGGGACAGAAAATGACTGTTCTAGTGTCACACGTGGTTTCAGCAGTGCTCGAACAGAAAGGCAGTCACTGGCTCTCGCCCTCCAGGTTTCTCAAATACCAGGCCACTCTAGTAGAACAAGATGATGTTGAAATCGTCACCACTAACATCATAAATCCAGCAATATTCTTATCAAGTTCAACAACCACAGAGAGACCGGTGTATCATGACTGCATTGAAACTATTGAAGCAACATATTTCAGCTGACCGGACTTGAAAGATACACCACTGCCTGAGGCAGAAATGTGGTTCACGGACGGAAGCAGCTATATGAAAGATGGAATCCACAAAGCTGGTTATGCATTGAAAGAAAAGAGAAAGGACATTAATATTTGGATGGACTCAAAGTATGCCTTCGGAGTAGTTCATGCTCATGGAGCAGTGTGGAAAGAAAGAGAGTTATTCACATCACAAGGAAAACAGATAAAGCACGCAGAAGAAATCTTAAAATTACTTGAAGCTGTCCAGTTACCGAAAAGGCTTGCTATTATGCATTGTAGAGGACATCAAAAAGGCTTGACCAAGAAAAAGGCAATCGATTGGCAGATCGAGAGGCGAAAAAGGCAGCAGAAAACGGCCAGGTAGAACTTGCCTCCCTAATTCCTGATGGCAAAATTATAGAGGTAAGCTCTAATGTATCATATTCAAAGGAGGATTTAAAATTAATAAAAGATCAGCAAGCTCAACGCAAAGGTAACATGTACTACTTAGAAACAGGACAAATAGTGGTACCTGAAAGAGTACTGTGGAAAGTTGTACAGGCAGAACATAACAAAACTCATTGGGGGGCAGATGCATTACACAAATATCTAAGGAAACAAATTATAGGACGAAATTTATACACTACAATAATCCAGGTTACTAAACAATGCAAGACCTGCCTTCAAAATAATCCTCACACAACCAATAAAATCGAGATAGGGACAATTGGCAAAGGTAATCTCCCAGGGCAACACTTGCAGATAGATTTCTCTGAGTTGCCTAGGAAAGGAGGCTACAGATACCTGTTGGTTTTGACAGATACTTTCTCAAATTGGCCAGAGGCTTTCCCGACTCGAAGCAATAAGGCTCGAGAAGTTGTCAAGGTACTACTTAATGAAATTATCCCCAGGTTTGGAGTACCTGACATCATCTCCTCGGACAGAGGACCACATTTTGTAGCTAAAGTAATACAAAGAATTAGCAGCATCCTGCAAATCAATTGGCAATTACACACTCCATATCGACCACAAGCAAGTGGTCAGGTGGAGAAAATGAATCATTTGATAAAACAACAATTGGCAAAAATCTGTCAAGAAGTAAACCTACATTGGTACCAAGCATTACCTCTGGCCTTATTGCGAATAAGGGTCAAACCTAAAACTAAAGAAGGGCTGAGCCCTTTTGAAATGTTATATGGAAGTACCACTCAGATCATCATTAATGACTATAGCTGAAACAGAATCTTTTACTACAGATTTGATGATCTTGTTAACTGAACACACATCTAAAGACTTTCAAGTTGTGACTAATGTCTTTGGAAAATTACAAAAAGATGTCTCAGTAGCAATACAGTGTATCCAAACTCAGCAATGGATACAATCTGTATCGGCAGGAATTATAAGAGAAGGAACCTCAGGAATTTTACCTCAAGAGATAAGAGAGATCATATCCAGACAAGACACCACAAGTAAATTTGAAAAAGAACATCAGGCATGGTGGCAGTTAGTGAAATTCACATATAACACAGAGCAGGAACAAATAGAGGCATATGGTCTTACCATCCGTGAGGCAAAAGAACAGACCATATTTCCTGTCTTAGCATTAGGAGCAATACACCGGGACATTGTAGTTAGACCTATAGGGCATAATGTCTGGGCAAGCTATGACAAGGACACGGGGAGGTGGCAAACTGTCAACACGAAGGCCTGTATACCTAGGGAACAACTAGGATATGTGTGTGAAAATGCTGTAATAGAGAAGGAGGATTTATGTTTAGATACAGAAGACAGTGTATGTACGTTTGAAATGTTCCCAAATACACAGGCACAGTCCCAAGTGTATTATGTAGGTAAAGGATGTGCCTGCATCAGGACACCTTGCACAAGTATAACAATTGATAATTGTAAAGAACTAACTAATGGTACTAACTTCTGTGTTTGCAATTTTACCAAAATAATAGGATGTGACTTTAAATACACTGCTCCTGTGACCACCATGCAATTGATCTCGGATAGATATATGTCATATCATGAAGTGCCTAAACTACAAATAGGCATGGACATTAATATCCTCCAGAAAATGCTCTATCATCCGGATATTGAACAAATGATGGAAAAGGTAAATGCTACTTCACGTCGCATGCTGTGGCAAGTGAAACACGACACAACAGAGATAAAAAAAACATCATTACAGAAGTGACAAAAACTGGAGAACATCATTGGTGGAGCATGTTTTTGGGATTAACCAATAGACATTCACCCACGGCAGCTCAGCTATTTAACTTCCTGATTCACCCGATCTTGGTTTTGATGCTGGCAGCTCTCCTCCTTACAATCGTCAATCTATGGATGTGGTGGAAAATAAGAACTATAGTACAACAAGTACACGTGATCTGGACTGTACAAAAAGTGATGCAAAAGAATTTGCATTAGTTAAAAGAAAAGGGGGGAATTGAAATAGAGAATGAAATAAAATATTAGATATTTAGCTATGAAGGTGTGACTTTGCAAAATGTAAAACTGCTTAAAAGTCTCTGACCGAACTGTGGACAATTGAGATAAAAGGCTTAGAGAATGGGGAAGGCTTTTTAGCACGTAGAGAGGGGTGGGGAACCTGAAACTGCTTGAAGTGATAAAACTTTATGTAACTACTCTATAATGGTAAGAATAGGAGGTAAAACTAAGTGTCTATTTAGATAAGAAAGACTGCAAAAGGAGTGTGTGTAAAGATAATTTTGAGCTTGCTACTTTCAAACTGTATAAAAGGCTATGTTATTTCTTGGCTCGGCGGAGTGCACTGGGGAGAACACCTGCCCCTTTGCATTCCCCGGCCGTAATAAAAGTGCTTTTCAGATTGGCAGAAGTTTCTTTGAATCACTACATCCAGGTCATTAATGAAGATTTTAAATAGTACTGGTTCCAGTATTGAACCCTGGGGGTACAATATTAATGACTTCCTTCAAATGGCTTTTGTGCTACTGATTACAACCCTGACGAGCTGGGCCTGGTCATTTAGCTAGTTTTTGATACACCTCATCATTCACTTCTCTAACACATACTTTGCTAGCTTCTCTATGAGAGTGTCAAGGAAGACAGCATCGAAAGCCTTATTGAAGTCAAGATAACCAACATCCATTGCTTCCTTCATCTACCAAGCTAGTCACCTGGCTTTAGAGAGCTACTAGCTTGGTTAATAATGATTTCCCCTTCATAAAACCATGCTGACTGCTCCTACTCACCTTCTTGTCCTTCATGTGTTTGGAAAGGGTTTCCAGGATTATTTGCTCTACCACCTTCCCATGGACTGAAGTGAGGTTGACCAACATGTAGTTCCTTGGATCCTCCTTCTTACAATTCTTGATGACAGGATTGACATTTGCTCTCTTCTAGTACTCAAGAGCCTCTCCCAATACCCATGACCTCTCAAAGATAATCAAGAATGGCCTTGCAATTACATCAGCCAGCTCCCTCTGCATACATGGGTGCATCCTGTCAAGCCCCATAAACTTATGTATATCTAAGTATTTCCTAACCTGATCCTCTTTCATCGAGGGTGGAGAAAAAGAGCGCAGCAGAACTTTAAGATGACAAGGACATGAGATCAAAGACCATCCCCACCCAATTTTAAGGGCACGTTCTTTAACTTGTTTAACCAGTATTTAACTGGCAAAGACAGTCCCATTGGTATTGAACAGATCCAACTTCAGGAAGGTCTCTTCGGTGTACAAAATAAAAATATTTCCCTAGCCCAGAAAGCTGCCTTCAATATTGTGGTGGTACATCCCCTTCACCCCACCCCCCGCCCCCTCCGCCACACTATGATCTGAGACAGATTTCATTACTGTTGGCAAGATACATTTGATAACGCTATTTGTCTGAACTACCTACACTAATTTTTCCTAACATATTTTAAAATAACGTTAAAAATTAGAAAAAATCCATGTCAGTGGAACCCATGTCACCAGGAACTAGACACAAGGAAAAATAGTTCTGCATTTTCAGCTTCTATACTTCTCATACTCTGTGGATAGCCTAAATTATTTTACAGGAAGCAGTTTCTGTGACACTAGGTATTTCAGAGGTTGACAGAAGATTAAAATAAAAGGCAATATAAATTCAAATAGGTAGGAATACTCGAAGCTTGTGAGTGGAGTAGTAAAGTTATTAACAGAAAAAAAAAAAGTAAGTTTCAATACATAAATTCCCAAAGTTAGAAAGGAAATACAAATTCAAATTTCTTGATGCTCCCTAAAGACCATTTAGAACTTCAGTTTTGCATAAAGAAATCCATGAACAGAATGTTTAAAGCATGTGGATATATGTACATACATAGTTTTCAGAAAATCTAAAATTAACATGTACGCATATCTAAGTGGCACATACCCAATTATCTTTTACCTAATGCCTCATAGATTATTACTAGAATAAGAACAGCATTCCATAAACTGCACGTGGAACTTTAACTCTACTCATCAGCTACACAGTTGTTTGATAACATTCCTCATCATATTTTTTAGTATAAAATTTATAAATGGGGTAAAAGAAGGTTTGAATCAACTAAAGTGCACTTACTACCTTTGTTTTGCATAAGCCTCTAGAATGTTGGTAGACTTGGTGGGATCAGGTGTTCTAAAAATCCCAACTACTGCTCCTTATCATTCAGTCCCCTTTCCATATATAGATATGGTTCAAAAGCAACAGGGTTTACAACACTTCTGTGAATCAAATATTATTGCCACAAAAATCAAAACATCTTTTAGGAAATGTTTTAGAAAGAGACCAAATTAATGAGAGAGCTTAGAATACCTTGATCATCACTTTTATCCAAAGAACTTTTGCTTCTTGCACTGTACCAATATGTAAATTTTTAAAAAAAAGTTAACTATTTTGTAACACAGAATAACTTGATATTTGAAGATAAACTACAACCCGGTTCCTTCTGCTTGAAATCCTACACTTGCATTACCATTTAGCAGAAAGCTGGATAAACACTAATCTCTTGTCCTCTGCTTCATCCAAAAGATGAAGCGTTAGCGTACTAACATCACCACCCAGTTCAGCATACATTATGTAACAAAATCACCAGGCCTGCCTTTGAACTTTGGAGTCTTCACAAGGATCTAAAGAAAAAGCAGTTGAAAAAGGTGGCAGTTTTAAAATATCCTGAGCATATAAAGCAGAAAAACAATTCTATGTAATTTCAGCTGTTTCCCAAACTATGTTTACCCAAAATATGAAAGATGATGATTGTGGAAGAGTTGATAGTACCACATTATCATCAGCCACTGTGTAATACTACTGCACAAAACCACACAGTAACCAAAAAAACCCCAAAAAAACCAACAAAAAGCATACCAAGTCTCGTTCAAGTTTGTTTATAATAAAGTCTGCAAATAATTCTCCTTGCAGGACAGAATTTACTCCTAGTACTAAAAAATAAAGAACTAAGAGCAACTTCCTCAGAAATTACTGATGAACTATCACTGTCAAACTGTTTTATCCATACATTTTGAACAGATGAATCTCACTAGAATGGAGAAAGAGCTTGAAGTACATTAGCTTGTGAAGTACTAACGAAGTAAGTATCTACAGATTTCCCTTATATCATTTTACAGATTTTATTCCAATTAAGCTGTGCTGCAAGTTTAAACCCAAAAGCTTCCACCAGCAGTTTTTTCACAGAAGAGCAGCCTACCCCTTTCAATATAATTTCTCAATACAAAGAATTTTACCAGAATAACTGCATTAGTAAAAGAGTCAAGTTGCTGACAGTTATTCCAGTACAAAAGCTATGTTTACATCAAGGCTTAAAGTATAAGCTCTCCAGGGCAAGGACCCCTTCATAGTTGTCTGCAAACCACTTAGACTGTGAGCATTATACAAATAAAAATCTAAAGAAGGACCAGAATGCTAGGCATTTTCTCCTCAGTGGTCCTCACCCAAGCATTAATTTTGCTTAGGGTATAAGGGCACAGGCCTGAATCTGTGTCAAATACAATATGCATACAAATAAGAACAATTGCACTTCCCAAATGCAAAACACAGTGAAAAGAAAAAAAAAAGAACTATCCTACCAGCAACCAGAAAAATGTAAAGAAAGAGTTAATTTACTAAAGCTAAAAAGCAAACTCTTCAAAACATCCAGAAGAGAAAGAGTCCAGGTAAAGATGTCACCCAAAATAGTAAGTGGAGAGAATGCAGTTACTTAATTTCAGTGAGAACCTCTTGTCCAGAGGTAAAAGTCTCATAGCACTGAAAGTTAATAGCTTGAATAAGACAGACATCCCTTTTTCTATGATTTAAAAAGTCAGTACTAGTATTGCTATCTTTATGGCCACATAATAGGCAAAATCTAATAAAATGGCCACTCACATCTGAATTCTTCCCATTTAGCGTGTGCTTTCAAGCAAAACACTGACACAACTAAAAGAATGAGGAAGGTAATTCTATTCTGTTAGTTTGGTTGCTTTATGTGCAGCTTAGTTCATTCAGTCAAGCCCAGCCACACCAAGACTCCATCTAGAAGAGCCACAAGCCACAGCCACATGAGATTACAGAAACACTCCTATTTACATCCACAGTTTCCATGTTTTCAAAACAGTAAAACTGAAATGTAAGTTAAAATAACAAAACAGCAAAAACATTCAAAGAAAGCAAAATACTGAAGCTAGATCAACTTTTAGATACTGACAACACACAGAACAGAACTACTTCAGTGAGCTTAAGAATTTAAAGTACTTATTTAGTTGCAAGTCTTTCATTTATAGTCAAAATAACGAGTTACAGGGAAGAAAAAGAAAAAAAACCACAAAACACCACCACTGTAGTAATCTTTAGACAAAGTTTCACATTCTTAAAATTACTTTTCTACAAGGTTTTAACACAAACCATCTTCTCAAACATCTTTGCAGTGCTCTTAGAGAAAACAATTTTTTTCATTAACTCACTATTAGTAATATTTCAATACTGAAGAAGCTTTGAAAAATTTTGGAAAAGGTCACATCTAAGGTAAATGTGTCACCTTTACCAGACAGTCTACCCAATAATACTTTAATTATTTAAAACTTTATGAATAATCAAGGTGGGGAAAGGGGGGGAGGACTTCGAAAAATTACCTCTGACTTCTGAATTAAGTTGTTCTGTCCATCTTAATTTTCTTCAAAGCAGTAGTAATTCAGCTGAAAGCAAACCTACAAAACAGATCATAAATATATTCATTTCAATATCTAAACTATATCTATATTCAGAAACATTTAACGACTACAGGGGGAAGGGGACAGCAATACATCTAACAGTAACATGTAACATTGGTTAGTTCACCACTATATTTTGTTTTGAATTCTTCCAAAAAGATTTTGGAGAGGTTGCTATGGTATACTTTCAAACTAATCAGACTCATTCATTCCCATTACAGAACAGGAAATTACTCTGAACGCAACCTTAAAATATCAACACATGTAAAAGCCAGTTTACATAAGCAAATTATTTTTTTTCAATAAATATCTGGCTTCCATAAGTGACAAAGAACATTGAAAGGAAATAACGTTTTAAAAAGCTACATTATAAGTACCTTTATGCTGAAAAAACGTCTAATGCAAATGGAAAGACTGAGACACACAAGCCTTACAGCAGACTTGTTCAATAAGTATAAAAGCTCATTGTTGTGATTACAATATTAATATGAAGTTACCTACTGATTCAGTCTAGATGCACATATTTTTAATCTCCCAGAAAAAACACTCATACTTACAAATTTCTCTTTGTAGTAATACATGTATTCTGCAAATTCTTAAAAATATTCCATTAATTATTAAAATGGCAAGTAAAAGATTCTGCAAGCTCATTTCGATGTTCTCCAAAAAAAAACCCCAATATCCTCTAGACAGTAATATTACTGGCTTAACCATACACCTGAATAAACCATTTATCAGTAGAAATTTGATTTATGAACACTACAATACTTACCTAATCCAAGAGGGCTGCACAATGTATTAGTATTGTGTGACTTATATTTTTCCAGTTTGTTTTCCTCAAGATAACATCCGGAGTTCTTATCAATACTACATTTGTAGCTGTTTGACATAGATTTGACCTCACAGAAATCAGTTACCCATCCTTCCTGTTTACAGATTCTGTGAGGCTATTTCCAAAATTTGCCAAGTCTCTGCCTTAAGAAGCTTTTTTTTTCCTCTGACAGTTTCTTCGCTTGTCTATTCTATGTACATTTCACTATAAGGAGCATCAGCTACAGGTGAAACAAATACACTTTTTACACCACAGCCTGTGAAACCAAAAATCCAAATTCCACATCTGAACTGAGGAACATTTCCTACCTTCAGGTAACACAGGCACTTGTAAACAACAGCTATCTGGATACCACTGTATTGCTTATTGGCAACGACATTTTTCACTAAAAATATTAAATAAAATATAAAAGACAAAATTATAAATAACTTTTTATCAGACACTTCATTTAGAAAGTAGGTCTCATTGCAAAATTACAGTAGGTTATATCAAAAAATGTAAAAAATAAGGGTAAAAATATCTGTCATTAAACTTTTCAGCAACATCTACACAGTAACTCAGGCTGCATTTAACCTGGAGCCAATTAACAAAACTGGTTATGCCTGTGACTCAGACAGAATGCACATGGAAGAAAAAAATAACTAAATGCAAACCACCATTTTATTTTGGCAGGTGAAGTATTCAGAACTTGATACATTTAGCTGTGTATCCATGCCAGGTAGACAAAAGCATCCGAGGGTGAGGTGCTCTACACTGATAGAAAGAAAAAGCTCATGACTTCAACTTCCAATTCACTTCTTGGATGCCTAATGATTGTTCCAGAAGCCTTTTCAGGAGGAAGCACTTGGACAAATAATCCCAGATCAGTGTCCGATTTTTCTCCCCTTTCACAAGAAACAACTGGTGCAGGACGGTTCCCCCTTTTTTTCCTCCCTACCAGCTGCAGCAAAAGGCTCCAAATATCCAGGACTCCGTAACGCAAATTGCCTAGGGGGAAAAGAACCAGATCAGTTTTTCCACTGGAATTCTGAATTGGCATTAGACAAGTACATAAATCTGAGTCTTAAAAGCAAACACGCATGCAATCAAGCAGCCAAACCCGAGTACAGAAGCCTCAATTAAACATTCATTAACATTCTGAAGAAAACAGCAGGCATATTTATCAGAAAACACAGCGTATCAGCAAAAACGTTTTCCTGTCTCTAATTTCCGGGAATAATAAACAACCGGAAAGAGGCATTTCTCATTTTACTGGAAAAGATAATAGAACTGCAGGAGGCACCTGGGGAGGAAGGCGCTGATCTGGGCCAGGGGAACGGAGCTTAAGCACAGAACGAGCCTAGAGGAGCAGCGGGAGCCGCCTAGGGAAGCCCCCAGCACAGCCCTGAGGGGAAGCCTCACCGCTTCGGGGCCGGCTGCCTGTGAAGTGCGCGAGCAGACCCCCAGCTACCCGGCCCAAATGGGGGCTTTTGGTGTGGAGCCGCGGCTGCCCCCGAGAAGGGCTCCGACGGCCCGCGCTGGGCGCGCGCCCTGACTTCCAGGGGAGCCGCGGCCCGCATTCAGGCACTCACCAGCCCCGCCACTCCCACGCAACAACAACAACAACAACCACAGCAGCCACCGTCGCCACGCCGGAGGCAGCTCCCCTTGACCGCCTCGCTGCGGGGAAAGGAATAGGGTGCCCCCCGCGCCTGCGGTCCCGGCGCCCCAGGCCCACCACCGCCAGGCCACGCCTAACGGGATCTGCCCCCTCCCGCCATCCAAGAGCCGGGGGAACCCTAGACGCGAAAACGACGCGCGCGCGCACACAAAAACACACACACCCCGCTCGTCTTACTCCCAAAATGGCGCCGCTCCGAGACACAATCCTCTGCATGCCCAAGCCTCGCAAGATTGGCCGCACGACCCCGCGAGCGTCCGGGGTGGAGCTTCCCGGCCGCCACCAAGGGTGTTACCCCGCCCTGCTCGCGGGAGTCCCCCTGCCGTGACGTCACGGGAACAATCCCAAATGTTCCGCGCGGGGCGGCGAGGAAATCCCCAGCGCCGCCGCCGTAATTAACTGTGCGGTGTCACAGCTCTACTGTGTCACTCTTATTGACACCAGCAGCTGCTCGCGAGACTGACCTGAGGAGAAGACGGGCACTCGGGAAGCAACGACAGCCCTAGCTGGCATTTCGCACCACTGCGGCCTGGACTGTGTACTGTAATGCCGAAACCGAGATTCGGGTCATACAGACCAGCCTGGGTGGGCACCGCGAGGCCCTAGCTGACCGCTGGAAGGTCCATGCGTGGCATACGGCCAGGTGCCGGCCCCACTGCAGGCCTGCGACTGCAGGCGTGGAACGGCCGATGAGTGCAACCCTCATCCTGCCTGCCTCGAGAGCAACCTGTTTAGTAGCAGGGAGAGCACTGCTGCCCCCATGAGTGAGGCGTGTGGGACGTGGGGGTACAGTGTGCCTGCAACTGCAGGCAGAGAGAGCAGAGACTGAAGGTTTTTGTACCTCATCGACACTGAGCAGATCTTGCAAATGCAACAGAATTAAATCATGCCAGCAGGGCCTGAAGCAAGTAAGAGTCTATAACCATCATTTAAACAAGAAAAAAAATAGCATCTTCATTGAATTGCTAGAAATAACTTCAGTTTACAAACTTAAGAGTAGAAATATGTTTAATGTATGTATAGTTATTTAACATGCCACCACCTACCGCCACCACCTGCGTCTCTTAGAACGCTTCCATCAACGCTTCCTCCGTACAATCCTAAACATCCACTGGTCAGATTATGTGACTAATACATCTGTTTTAGAACAAGCAGCAATCACAAGTATTGAGGCCATGTTGCTGAGAACACAGCTGCGTTGGGCAGGACATGTCTCAAGGATGAAGGACTACCGCCTCCCTAAGATCCTGCTCTATGGTGAACTTGCTACTGGCTGCCGCATGAGAGGAGCCCCTAAGAAAAGATACAAGGACTCCCTGAAACAACATCTCAGCCTTGGCCATATTGATCACCATAACTGGTCTACTCTGGCCTCCAATCAGGAGGTCTGGAGATACGCTATCTATAACGCTGCTGATGCCTTTGAGAAAGCACGCAGGATCACCCTTGAGGAGAAAAGGCAATGCAGAAAGAATCGTGCCTTGCAGAATACACCACCTAAGGAGTCCTTCTGCTGTGCCTTTTGCAATCGGACATGCCTGTCTCGTATTGGCCTTTTTAGCCACCAGCATGCTTTTGACAAACGTGGGTAGAGACCTTTCCCGAATCTTCATTCGCAAAGCCTAGCCATGATGTATAGTCATTTAACATGCGCTTTTAAAAAAAATATGATGGATATTTTCAGCTTGGTAACTAAATGTCTGAATTAAGATTTTGCAATTTTGAAATATTTTTTCAATTTTTAAATTTTGAGATCCATCTGTCAGAGAAGGGGAAGAACATCTCCTGTCATAGGCTTGCCAAGCTGGTAAAGAGGACTTTACACTAAAGTTGCTGGGGGAAGGGGACCACAATCCATCTCACTCCTACCGCTTTGATGCCAGTGCCAGCAAGAGATGCCCAGAGCCTGCAGAGGGATCACAGGTCAGCAGGAGAGCAGCTGAAGGGCAGCACCAAGGAATTCCAGCAACTCCAGACATTAATTCAGCTTCATTGTGGGCCAAACTTAAATGCCTCTATGCAAACACATGCAGCAAGAGGAGTTAGAGATGTGCAAACGTCTGCAGGGCTATGACCTTATCGGCATTGCAGAGACATGGCAGGAGAACTCTATGAGTGGAGTATTGGAATGGAAGGATACAGGTTCTTTAGGGAGGACAGGCAGGGGAGACGAGGAGGCAGTGTTGCCCTCTATGTCAATGACCAGCTGGAGTTGCATGGAGCTCTGTCCGGGGCTGGATGAGGAGCTGACTGAGAGTTTATGGGTCAGGATTAAAGGGAGGACAGGGACAGGTCACATTATAGTGGGGGTCTGCTACAGGCCACCTGACCAGGAAGACAGATCTACAGACAGATAGGAGCAGCCTCATGTTCACAAACCCTGGTCCTCAAGGGGGACTTCAAACACCCCGATGTCTGTTGGAGGGACAAACAGCAGGGCATAAGCAACCCAGGAAGTTCCTGGAATGCACTGATGACAACTTCCTTCTCCAAGTGACAGAGGAGTGTCGTGGTTTAGGAATGGTACTCCCCAGTTCAGTACCCCCACTGAGACTCTCGCAAACCAGACGCCACTCATTCACTCACTCACTCCCCCCTTCCCCCCCCCACTTCCTGCTCTGGCAGGATGGAGTTGAGAATTGGAGGAACAAAAGGTGAAAATGTGGGTTGAGATAAGAACAATTTACTGGAGAAAGAAATGAGATAAGAAAATGAACAGTAACAGCAACAATATTAATAACAAAAGGTATAAAACAAAGAAACTATTTACACAGAAAACCACAACAAATACTCTTTCCCAACCACAGTTTTCTCCCCACTGGGAAAGAACACCCTTCCTCTTGGAAACAAGAGTGAGTCCCCTTCAGAATAACATCCAGGTCCTAGTCACTCGCCCTCCCAGCTACTGCAAAAAATTAACCCTGTCCTGGCCAGAACCAGGACATTATCCACCCCTTATTCTATACCATCTACATCATGCCCAGATCCTACACCTTTCCACTATATACATGTATATATAAATATATATATTTACACAAGCACATGTATCATTTCCATAGTCAGTGGCCGTCCCTTCGAGATGTCTGTTGAGTTCATTTAGTCTATGACTGTGGGTTCTATCCATCCTAAATGTCTTCCAGGGCAGGAGAGCTGGTGTGCTGTCAGCTGGTTGCAAACTGCATCAGGAGCTCGTCTAGTGTATCTGGAGCAGTCCATCCTCATTGTCCATGGTAGTTATGACATACAGTGGCAGTGTCATTCAGCAACCAATATCATACAATTTAACATTACAGACTGTTCTCACAAAAAAATCAAATCCCCTTGAAGTACACATTGTGTTTCCCCATTCCTCTGCAGTACCCACCAAGTGCACTCAGGTCCTTGAGCATAAACAATCCCACGGATGGGTTTGCCCTTGCTTGAGGCAGGACTAATCCAAACTGTCTTCCCTAACACATTCCTCCTATGCACCACGGGGACTTTATCCCCTTCTATGGTACATGGAGGTCCTGATTGGGCAGGGCCAGCTCAATTGGTGGAGCTTCTAGTGTTAACTAACCAGGTGGCCTTTGCTAAATGTAGCTCCCAATGTTTGAAGGTCCCACCACCCATTGCTTTCAATGTGGGTTTTAACAGTCCATTGTACTGTTCAACATTCCCAGCGGCTGATGCATGATAGGGAATATGATACATCCGCTCAATACCATGCTCTTTAGCCCAGGTGTCTATGAGACTATTTTTGAAATGAGTCCTGTTGTCAGTTCTTTCTGGAGTGCCATGTCACCACAGGACTTGCTTTTCAAGGCCCAGGATGGTGTTCTGGGCAGTGGCATGAGGCACAGGGTATGTCTCCAGCCATCCAGGAGTTGTTTTCACAGTGGTAAGCATGTAGCGCTTGTGTCATGGTTAAAGTAGGTTTTGTTTTCCATCGTCTTTTCCAACACTGTTTTGGAATACTGTTTCTTTAAGAGCAAACCCCTCACTGCAGCCATGTGACTGGGGAGTGGGGGGGGGGGGGAAGAGGAAGACACTACCAGGAAGGAACAGGAAGACCCTCTCCATCTTGGACCACACTGCTGGCTGTTGGGGCAGAGAGAGGAAGATGCACAGACTGTTGGAGCCACCCCTGGGAGAAACTGCTACACCAGCACCCTCCCCTGCACCCCCGCTGGGGACTCCTTGAAAGGGTGCTGCCTGGGGCCGCAGTTGCCGCAGCCAGAGAGAAAACAGAAGTAGAACTAACTCTGCAGTCTCCATGCCATTTTGCAGTCCCTGCCACCATCCTGCCTCTTGGGAGTTCCGAGAAATCGTAACTGCTACTGAAACCAACAAGCTATAACTGTTGCTGGGTTGGAGCCACCCCCAGGAACCACCACTGCTCCTGGACCCACCAAATGCAGCCGCTGCCCTGCCGCAAGCCGCTCCAAAGCTTGCGCAATTGCTAACTGCTTTTTGCTAGCTGCTGCCAGGAATATGCTGTGCCACTTCCACAGGAGCTGAACTGAGCCAAGTCGGAGCAGAGCTGAGCCCCGCAGGTGTCGGAGGCAGCTGTGTGGGAACAAGCCTTAGCCGAACCGTGAGGAGCTACCTTCTCCAGCAACAGTCTGCGGGTTTGCAGCCAAGCCGAATGAGACCTTAGCCTAGGGGAGTGACGTGAACTGAGCAGTTTAATAGTATAACTTTTTGTGGACAAAGAGTTTTTCCTAGGTTTTGCTTTTGTCCCTGGAATTTTGGGGGGGGAAGGGGGGAGACTAGAGGCGATCTCTATCTGTTGTTGGTTTGAACCATTCTGTTTGTATTGTTGTTGCTGTTATATTTCTTTTCAGTAAACTGTTACCTTTTCACTTATATCTACTCACATTTTTTCTCTCTGTATTGGTGAAAGGGGGAGAGTTTTTTTAAAAAAGGGGAGGTGACCCGTTTGTTGGAGTCCCTGCCCAAGTATTTGTCTTTAAACTAAGACAGCTTGCCTTGGCGGGTTTGCAGGAGTGTGATGTAATTAATCTGCCAGGCCTCTCCATATTTATATTTTGACCATTGTCCCCCATTCCACAGAGGCTTTACCTGCTTGACCTGCTTGATTGCAGAGCATTTTTCACAGTTGTGGATAACCTCAGAGATAATGTCCGTGGTTAAGTTAATCCCTCAACACGAGCCCATCTGTATGTTGAATCTCTTCCTTGATGACCTGAGACATCATGGGCCCACCGAGCCAGAAGTAATTCACCCTTGTGTTGCCAGTCCAGATCTACCTGAGACACTTAAATCTTGGCAGCCTGATTCACCTGTCCATTGTGATGTTCTTCAGTAGCCCAACTCTTGGGTACATGTGCATCTACATGATGGACTTTCACAGCCAACTTCTCTACCCTGGCAGTGATGTCTTCTCAAAATTCAGCAGCCCACATGAGTTTCCCTCTGTGCTGGCAATTGGTCTTTTTCCATCGGTCCAACCACCCCTGTTGCGGTAGGCCCTTGTATAACAAGGAAATGAATGATGCTCCTCGTGGGTGATGTAGTCAAAGAGGCTTTATTTCAAACTCGCGCGCCCTTTTATCCTTACATATCATGTGACTTTCTTAACCAACCAGTTTACTAACTCTGGGGCATGCTCCTTGGGCTCTGTACCTGGGCACATCCTTCCTGCCTTTAGACACGCCTCCCACACATCCCCTCTTCTAATTATATTAAGAAGTCACAAAAACAGTATGAACAAAAATGCAAACAACAATGCAAACAACAGTTTTAACAATCAGAACATTATAAAACTACTAAGCTTCGCAGCGACCCAGCACATTGCTTTACTCAGTTTCTTAACTCTAATGTAAACCTTTTTAAAACTTTCTTATATTCCTATAGGGTAGTGCAACTTGGATAATTACTTTATTAACTTGGGGCCTATCTTAACTGTGTATAAACTTATAACTTTATTAATCTGAGGATTTTTATAACTGGAGAATTCAACTTTATTTAAGAACAGGGTAATCTTAGTAAACTACAATTTCTTAAAGCGACCTGTGGCTGAGGTAATGTTATTTGTGAGGTGTTTGTTTTTTATTATTTGACCAGTCAAACAACTATTTTTCATTCATGCATTCCTTTCATTCATCTCATTCATCGGTGGCCACCGTACCCTGAACACACACACGAACACACACACACACACATTCCAGAGATTGCTTTTCACCACGTTGGTCATTTTCTAATGTAAACTTGAAACATAACATAACTCTTTTCCAAACTTCTGCGTTGCTCTGGTTCCTGCTGCTGCGGTCACATATTTGAATAGGGTTTTACACACCTGGAAGAAACCTGCTTGAGTTCTTTCTTATAACTTTTAGGCATAGCTTTCTCTCCATGTCACAAACCTAGGAATCTCATCCATCGTCCTGAAATCAAATCTTACTATGATTAGCAACTTGGAAGAAACAAATGCCTGAGGTGTGTGCTACTTTTCAAAACTGCTTCTTTCAGCACTGTCACAACTCAAAAATTGATAACATACATAGCTTTTTACAGATGTTCTTGCAGGTTACACCAGTTCTCCCCCCTTTTGTTTAAACTTAGCACGTGTTTCAATATGTGCCTTTACTGTTTTATGGATTAGTGTGAAATGCTTGACGTGAGAATTTTCCTATTTCATAGGAAGTAACTGCTTAATTTTAATGTTAATCCATTTTAGAGTACCAAAGGGTTGCTAAGCAACTAACTCATGTGTTTTACACTTTTGTGTTTTGTCTAGTGGATGTAGTAGCAGTCATGTTTTGTGGATGTATATCTATTTGCATGTACAATTTCAATATGTCTAATTCAAGGATGTATATCTCTGATCGCCAGGCCTCATCTGCTATTAACTCTCTAGTGTTGTTTCCTGACAGTGTGCATGCCTTGATGATGTAGCTTTATTAATTGTTATTTTGAATGGTCTCTTAGAGAACCTGTATTCTGATGGAGAATGAATGAGGCAATTGCTTGCCTTAAAACTCTGGGTATAGTGTTAAACATTGCTGCTTTAGTAGCTTTTCAGTTTCTGTCAGTCATTGGCTGTGGCGTCAGGATGTGATTTTGTGTGCATTTGTATAGAAATCATACCTTTTGTAACTCACAGGAACCAACCAGAACGCATTTTAAAAAACAGGTAAGGGTTAACAATATCTCACGGAAATTAACCTTCAAAACAGGTTATCAATCTTATAGCAAAATAAGCACAATCATAACATCAAAGGATTGTTTTAAAATTTTCCCAAGGTAATATGAATGACAATCAGTCCAGAACTATACAGAAGCTTAGTTCATGGCTTGTAGTTTTCCTACTGTTCCGTGGCAGGATTTATTTAAGTCTATTGCAGCATATTATGTTTTCTTAGATGCATATGTGAAGGCCCTGAGGCCTTTCACTGGTTCAGGTTCGCATCTGGTATGGCCTTTAAAGGTAAACTGTTGATTTCTGCCACAATCTGTGCTTAAGGAGATGAATTAAAATATTACCACTAAAACTTGCCAGGGCATCTTGAAATCCAGCGTCCTCAGCTGTCATCCTATCCAAATTGTCTTTCCAAAGCTGGAATGTTGGTAAAGGCAGGATTTCTTCCGTCCAGATCCTCAGTCGTGCTCTGCCCTAAATGACAAGCTTACAAACTCAATAGCAACTTACACAGATTTAGGTGGTGAGGTATGACAGAAAAGGCTGTTTTAGAACCAACAGCGGGCTTCTCTCAGTTTGATCCCACTGAAACAAAACTGCAATGCTTCATACCTGCTGGAAACAAAAACTAGGCAGATTTGCCTTTCAGGATCTCTCCTGTTTTGTTTGCCTTTCATTACCTTGGTATCTTTTTCTAACATTTGGTTTGCCTCTGCAGTTAGCAATTCGTCAGACTTTAAGTTGGAGTTCTCCCCTAGCAACACAAAGAGAGGGTGTAGGTCCCCTCTGTTTATGGTTAAAACAGGTTTTAAGCAACTGGTAGCCCTCTGAGGTTTCTGCAACTCGCGTAAGTATAAATGTTTTTTACCTCGAGCTGTGTCACCTGTGTAGAGCTTTTTTGCTGTGTTGTCTTGTTCATGGCAATTCCAGAGTTGTGGTTGTTGGATTCTTCCTGAAACAACCTGAAGATCTGCACCTTGGGCAGTTTTGGTTAAAACAGCAGAAACAATTAGCAGTTCATTTTTTGTGGCTGTGGTTATTAATGTGTCCTCTGCATAATGGTGTATTATGGCTGTCTGATACTTTATCGAGGTATTTTGCATCCCCTGAGGAAGGGCAGCCCAGCAGTGATTTTGGATAGTCTGTGCACTGCTTAAAACCATGATGGGAAAGAGGGGTTTCTGGGCATCCTCAGGGTGACGGAGAATGGTAAAGGAATGGTTTTTTGAATCAGTTACCACTTGTGACCAATTTGCTAGAAGCCTTATAGGTAGAGGCAGTCCAATCTGCAAGGCTTCTGCATGTTTTTTGACTGCGTGTTCTGCTGTTAACATCTGTAATGTTTTCCACCTGTCACCTTTCTTTGGGGTACAGGGTACATGGGTATTTTGGGGGCTGGTTATTGGTATACTGTGGCTTGCCTTAAGTAGTTTTCTCTTTTGCACATGAAAAGTAGTACCACAAAGGATTACAGCAAGCAGGGCTGCTACAAACAGTATAATGCTTGTAGCACATCTTCTGTTTTGCTTATGGCGCCCTTGGTACAACTGAGTCATTTCTCTGCTGCTAGGGTGTCTATGGAATGTTGCTATTAGGGGCTTCCAGGGGCAATCCTCCTGAGAGTGATCCATTTCTCCACAACTAAAACAGCTAGCTGTGTGTCTGACTTCCTTGTGTATTCTTATCTGGGCATCTAAAGCTGCAGCTAGGGAGGCAGGCAGTTGCTTCTCAGAGCTAGCCTTTTGATAGGGTTGCACCAGCTCAGTAAAGTCACAGTTCTCCTTTGCAGGAGGGCTCTGCAAAGCTCTTGCATTTTCTCTTTCAAAAGCCAAATGCTTGTACAGCATCTCTCTGGCTTCATTGTATTCAATTTGCTTGTTTAAAGTCGACTGCAGCTGGTCCAAGCATCTTAAATTTAACTCAGTATAACCTTGTAACTTTTTAATGCAGGATAAATGATCATCTTGGTTTGGGTATGCCTAATTAACATTCAGGCTTTCCATTCGAATTGCTTTGTCCAGACATTGCTCCCACATGTTAGCTGACTTCTCCCCATTTGTCCTTTTGATCCCTCCAGTTGGAACTATGTTTTGTTCTTTGTCCCCCTGCTTCTCCCCCTCCTTCTTCCCCTCCCCCCATTCCTCCCATTCCTCCCATTTCTCCTTCCTTGTAGTCTCGGCAAAACCGGTTCCCTGTGGGGGGATGGTGGGCAGTGCAGGCGGTGAGTAGGGGGCGGGGCTGGCTCCTTGGCCGGAAAAGAAAGGTTGGAGTTTAGTCTGGGGGGGGGGGGGGGAAATGGCTGCGGCCATACCTGCCCACGTGGTCGCTGTTCATCTGCAGCGAGACGAGGTAAGTACACTGGATTACTACCCCCATCGCTGTAATGGAGTCGTTTACTCTGGCCCCATGGGCTGGGATCTTGCATTACAGCCTCTGTTCCTTCCCAGCGAACCGCTTTACGTGGCTCTCGTGTCTCCCGGTATGATCCCTGAGTTTGTATTACCATGTTGTGCTGTGCTGCTATCAGCAGTGTGTGCGGGGGGGGTGGGGTGTAGGCTGTTTTGTTCTTCCCTGTGTGCCTCGTGCAGGCAGAGTTTATCAGAGTAAACTGCTTTATGTTGTAAAAGTTAGCAAAACGCTTGAGTCTGAGTTTCGCTTCAATGTATCATGAGGTTTCTATGGAAACAGGGTGTCTTATGTTACCTTATGTTCCAGCGACTGGGAGCACACGTTCTGAGTCCTTTTGTAGCAGTTTGGGTTAACTGGCAGTCTTTTTTCTGCGTTTTTTTTCTTTCGACAGGGCTGCGGGGGTCCGGGCTGTTTCGGCTGCAGCGTGGTGGGGGAGGCACGGCGCTACTCCGGCGGCATGGGCGGTTCTGAACGCGGCTGGGGGCAGCTGCGGCGTGGGGCAGCTCCTGGCGCGGGGGCAGGCTCGGCAGATGCTGGTTCAGCGATGGCAGGCCGTGGGGTTCTGACGCTGGTGGCTGGTGTCCCAGTGCAGGCTGCAAGCGGCGGGGCAGGGTCGGCAGGCGCGGGCATCCGCGGCGTGGGCGCCGGCTTCTGCAATGAACGTTGGCGGTCAGGGGGTGGCTGGGTTCTCGGGGTGGGCTGCAGCGGCAGCGGCTCTGCGCGGGGCATCCTCGGCGCGTGCGGCTCGGCGGGCGCCGCGTGGCACGGGGCCGGCGGGCGGTCCCAGCGCCGGGCCGGCGGCAGAAAGCGGCGAAAAGCGGCAAAAAGTTCTTTTGGGGTTTCCGCAGTTTCTGAAAGGTTTTTCCTCAGCTTGGAGGGTCTACACTGTTGTCACAGACAGGCAGGGGTCGGCAGAAGGTGGCGGAGAGCCTCCTCTGGTGCGCAGGACTCAGCGGGTGCTCCGATAGGGTCGCGGCGCAGCTCTGCCTTTTCCACGTGGCTTTCGAGTGCAGCGCGGGTTCGACAGGGACAGCGGGCGAACACGGGCGATGTTAAGGCAGCGCTGGGTTCCGTTAAGCGGCACTCCCGGCACGGGCCCCTGCCGTGGCGCAGGGGGGCGGCCAGCACACGTACTTGGCTCGGCCATTTCCCCGGTACTTCCAAACTATGGTTTTAGTAGTTGCTAGGCAACAGGCACTAGGTGCCGGCCGGCGGTGCAGCGGTACGGAGCTCTGTGCTTTCCGCTAGGCAGAAAGGCAATGCGGGGGTTGTGCGGTGGGGCTGGGATGGTACGGGCAGCGGCGAAACCGCTTCTCGCACGTGATCCAGCGCAGTCGGCAGCGGAATGCCGCTTTTACCAGATGACCGACACTCGGGGGACCAACAGGCTTTTTGCTGACGATCTTAAGGTACTCCGCGGCTCGGGTCTCCGAGCAGCAGGCACGTCTTGCCCAGGGAGCAGTCTAGGCGTGCGGGATGCCTTTTAGCTAAACTCACCGCTTTTGATGTTGCGTTGGACCCTCTCCGCTCTCCCCGGTTGCCTGCTCTGACCTCTCGACTTCTTCTTTAACTCTTTCTTCTCTTCTTCCATGCACTATCCTAATATTTTTGAGCTCGCTAAACTAACTGTCCGTCTCTTAGATGCCCTAAGACCACGGATTATTGACGTCAAGGTTTTTTGTAGTTAAAGATTCCCAAGTCAAACTAATAGACTTGATAGCCAGAAACTACCACTTATATACCTGATTCAGGGTAAATATCTGCTTAATATAAGCTAAAAATGTCCCTTTCAGATCGCCATATGTTGCGGTAGGCCCTTGTATAACAAGGAAATGAATGATGCTCCTTGTGGGTGGTGTAGTCAAAGAGGCTTTATTTCAAACTCGTGCGCCCTTTTATCCTTACATATCATGTGACTTTCTTAACCAACCAGTTTACTAACTCTGGGGCATGCTCCTTGGGCTCTGTACCTGGGCACATCCTTCCTGCCTTTAGACGTGCCTCCCATACACCCCCACAGAGTGTTTGCCACCATCCATGAGTCAGTGCAGAGATTGAGCACTGGCCATTTCTCTCGTTCAGCGATATCTAAAGCCAGCTGGATGGCCTTCAGCTCTGCAACCTGACTTGATCCATCTTGTCCCTCAATAGCTTCTGTGACTTGTCGCGTAGGACTCCATATGACAGCTTTCCATTTTTGATGTATCCCTACGATACGGCAGGAACCGTCAGTTAAGAGAGTGTCACTTTTCATTTCCTGGTAGCTGATTATATGGTGAGGCCTCCTCAGCACGTCACCTTCTCCTCCTCCTTGTCCTCTGATGATAGTCCAAAATGTTCACTTTCAGGCCAGTTAGTGATGACGTGAAAGATCCCTAGAAAATTAGGGTTTCCTATCCGAGCTCACTGTGTGATCAGCATGACCCACTTGCTTCATGTGGCATCAGTGGCATGATGTGTGGAGGGGACTTTTCCTTTGAACATCCAGATCAGCAGTGGCAGTTGGGGTGCCAGGACAAGCTGTGCTTTGGTACCCATCACTTCAGAAGTGGCTTGAACCCCTTCATAGGCTGCAAGGATGTCTTTTTCAGTTGGGGTGTAACAGGCCTTGGATACTTTGTATCCCCGACTCCAGAACCCCAAGGATTGTCCTTGAGTCTCCCCAGGTACTTTTTGCCAGAGGTCCCAGGAAGGACCATTCTGCCTGACTGCAGTGTAGAGCACGTTTTTCGCATCTCATCCTGTCCTGACTGGCCCAAGGGCTACTGCAGTAACAGTCTCCTGTTTAATCTGTTCAAAAGCTTGTTGTTTTCAGGACTTCACTTGAAATCATTCTTCTTCCGTGTCACATGATGGAGAGGGCTGATAATCTGACTAATCTGGAATATGCATCCTCCAAAAACCCACAACACCTAGGAAAGCCTATGTTTCCTTTTTGCTGGTTGGTAGGGACATAGCTGCTATTTTGTTGATCACATCCATTGGAATCTGACGATGTCCATCTTGCCATTTTACTCCTAAAACCTGAATTTCTTGGGCACATACCTTGACCTTTGCTTTATGGCAAAACTGGTTTTTACTTGGACATCATGCCATTGACTGCAACTCAGCAGCTCTTGGCAGCCAATCAGATGAGGAAGGGGCATTGCCAGGCCCATTTGCATGTGATTTAAATAGCTCTAGGGAGTTCGAGCAACCCTGAGTGTGGCAAACAGGGGTGTGGCACATCAGAGAGGGCACGGCACGGCAGTTTGTGCAACAGTTCGTGCAGGCAGGGTGAGCAGGAAGGGCACAGCCACCCTCCTGGCTCCTGGGTGGTGGGTTGTGTGTTAGGTGTGGGTGTGGTGGTTTTGGTTTTTTTGGGTTTTTTGGTTTTGGGGTTTTTTTCTGCTCAGTCTGACTAGATCTAGCAATGGTTTACAAACAGTCAAAAGCCATTGCTGCTGCTGCTAGCAGGAGTGTGCCAACCCAGACAGAACTTCCCAAGAAGCACGTAGCTGTCTAGGTCACTGGCTGAAGGGAATGTCTGAGCCTGGTGTTAGCACCAGATGACAGTGCAAAAGACACATATGATTTGAACAGGTGAATGATCTGCTCTGTCTAGTGGCAGAGCTTAAGGAAGAAGTAGAAAGGCTGAGGAGTATCAGGGAGAGCAAAAAAGAAATAGACTGGTGGAGTTACACCCTTCCAACCCCGAGAGAAGCTCAGCAGGAGTCAGAGATGCCCTGCCCCTCTTGCCATCAGGCAGAAGGCGGAGGCCTAGTAGATGGGGGGAATGGAAAAGGGTCCCTGCTCGGGGAGGTAAAAGAATCCCCTCACAACCCCCATTGCCATCCCAGGTGCCCTTACAGAACAGGTATGAGGCCCTGGATCTAGAGGATCAGGCAGATGACACTAGAGAAAAAAATCTGTCTGTAGGGTCTCCCAGTTGCACTTCATCTATCAGACGTATCACAACCTCAGGTATTAAAAAAAAGGGTATATGTAGTAGGTGACTCCCTTCTGAGGGGAAATGAGGGCCCTGTATGCCGACCAGACCCATCTCACAGGGAAGTCTGCTGTCTCCCTGGGGCCCAGGTAAGGGTTATTACCAGGAGACTCCCTGAACTAATTCAGCCCTCTTATTATTACCCACTGTTGGTTGTCCAGGTTGGCAGTGATGAGGTTGATAAGAGGGGTACCAGGGTAATTAAAAAGGACTTCAAGGCTCTGGGTCGATGGGTTGATAGGATAGGAGTGCAGGTGGTGTTCTGCTCAATTCCTGCAGTAGCAGGGATGAACAATGAAAGGAACAGGAAAACCCATGTTATCAATAAGTGGCTTAAAGACTGGTGCCATCAGTGGAATTTTGGGGTTTTTTGATCATGGGGCAATTTTTATGGCACCAGACCTGCTAGAGTCAGATGGGCTTCATCTATCTAGCAAGGGCAAAAGGATTCTAGCCCACGAGTTGGCAGGGCTGATTGAGAAGACTTTAAACTAGGTTTGAAGGGGGAAGGAGATGAAACCAGGGTCTCCAGAGATGGGCCTAAGGGTGGTAAGCCAGAGTTAAGGGTGAAATCAGCAGCCCAGCTGAAGTGTATCTACACCAATGCGCACAGTATGGGTAACAAAGAAGAGGAGCAGGAAGCCATTGTACAGCAGGAAAGCTATGACATAGTTGCCATCACAGAAACATGGTGGGATGACTCACATGACTGCAATGCTGCAATGAATGGCTACATGCTCTTCAGAAGAGATAAGGGAGGTAGGAGAGGTGGAGGAGTGGCTCTGTATATTAGAGAGTCTCTTGACTCTATAGGAACTTGAGGTTAGTGATGATAAGGTTGAATGCTGTAGTGGGTTGACCCTGGCTGGATGCCAGGTACCCACTAAAGCTGCTCTCTCACTCCCCTCTGCAACTGGACAGAGGAGAGGAAAAAAAAACAGCTAAGGATTCATGAGCTGAGATAAGAGCTGGGAGAGGTCAGTTACTTATCACCATCATGGGCAAGACAGACTCAAAGTGGGGATATTAATTGAATTTATTAGAAACAGGATCAGAGCAAAGGAGTGAGAAGTAAAATAATCTTAAAAACACCTTCTCTCCACCCCTCCTTCCTTCCAAACTCTACCTCCTCCCCCCCAGCAGTGCAGGGGTATGGGGAATGGGGGTTACGGTCAGTTGTTGTTTCTGCCACTGCTCAGAGAGAGGAGTCCTTCCCCTGCTCCCGTGGGGTCCCTCCCATGGGAGACAGTCCTTCATGGACCTCTCTGGCATGAGTACATCCCACAGGCAACAGTTCTTCACAAACTGCTGTCACTTCACCATGGGGTGTAGTCCTTCACAAATGAGCTGTAACAGCGTAGGTCTCCCACAGGGGCCACAAGTCCTACTTGGGAAAAACCTGTTCCAGCGTGAGCTTCTCTCTCCATGGACTGCAGGTCCCTGGCAGGACCCTGCTTCATCTTGGGCCTCCCACGGGGTCACAGCCTCCTCACAACAACCTTCTGTTCTTAAATATGTTATCACAGAGTCATTACTATCACTCCTGATTGGCTTGGCCTTGGGCAGTGGCAGGAAGCCTGTCCTGGAGCCGACTGGCATTGGCTCCACCAGACAGGGGAAGCTTCTAGCAGCTTCTAACAGAAGCCACCCCTGTAGCCCTCCCCGCTACCAAAACCTAGCCACAGAAACCCACTACAAATGCCTATGGGAAAGAATCCAGGGGAAGGCCAACAAGGCTGACATCCTAGTGGGAGTGTGTTCTGGACCACCCAACCAGGATAAAGAGGTGGATGAATTATTCTATAAGCGGCTGATGGATGTTTCATGATCTCAAGCCCTTGTTCTTGTGGGAGACTTTAACCTGCCAGATGTCTGCTGGGAACTCAACGCAGCAGAGAAGAGGCAGTCTAGGAGGTTCTTGGAGTGTATGGAAGAGAACTTCCTGACACAGCTGGTGAGTGAGCCTACCAGGGGTGGGGCCCCACTAGACCTGCTGTTTACAAACAGAGAAGAGCTGGTGGGAGATGTGGTGGTCGGAGGTCGTCTGGGGTACACTGACCATGAAATGATAGAGTTATCAATACTCAGTGAAACAAGGAGGGGCATCAACAAAACCTCTACCCTGGACTTCCAGAGGGCAGACTTTGGCCTATTCAGGATGCTGATTCGGAGAGTATCTTGGGAAACAGCCCTTAAAAACAAGGGGTCCAGGAAGGATGGACATACTTCAAGAAAGAAATCTTGAAGGTGCAGGAGCAGGCTGTCCCTATGTGCTGAAAGATGGTCCAGCAAGGAAGACTGATAGGAGAAATAGAAACATTACTCACAGCATTCTGGAATGCCCAAATAAGGAAAAATAGAAGTCCTAGAGAATTAGATAAGGGATGTAACTCAAGCAAACAAGATGTAAGCTGAGCTTTGTGTACCCAGATAAGACAAAAAACAATGTTACAATTTTTGTAGTGAAACAAAATGATGCTGTGCCTGCTCAAGAACCGAGGTCAAGAAGAAGACGACCTGTAAGGACCAAATAAGGACTTCCAGTAGAGGTGTGACTTTGTAAAGTGTCGTGGTTTGAAAGCTCCCAAAAATCCAATTTCCAAGCTCCTCCACAATTTACCCCAAAGTGAAAGAGAAGTTTTCAAACAGGCACAACTCAGCATGGGGAACTATATCAAAATTTATTACTAACAGAATAAAAACTATAGAAACTAAAAAGCAAATAAATACACAGTATTAATACAATTTCTACCACCCTTGGGGGTCCTCCCACATCAGTTCAGAAGAAAAACTTTCAGGGCAATAGCTAAAGTCTCTCTCTCATTGGGGTATCGGGGAAGGGGTCTTCTTTACCCCCACCAGCTGCTTGGCCTCTGTTGAGGTCTCCTCTTGAGCTGCAAGGGAACACTTGCTCCATCAGGTCTTCATCACAAACTACAGGGAGTCAGCTTTTGAGTCCTTTCTCCCTGTTTCGTGAAGGTTCCTCCCACAGAGTAAGATGTCCACTCTTCTTCTCCAGGTTGCAGGATTTCTGGGTTTTTGCTCAGTCTTTATACCCCAAATAGTTTTCACCAAAAGTTCTTACCCAGAAAAAGTCTGCTTGGTTTGGCTTCTCTCTATCTCAGCTGCAGCTTCAGTTCGACTTCATGTGGTGGGGAGGGGGCATTCCCCCCCCCCGCATTCCTTGTCCGTCAGTTTTCGGCTACCCTCGTCCAAACCTCACGTAGGGCACTTCCAAGCCCCTTGGCCCGTCTCTCTGTTGCTCCAGTCTCAGCTTGAGGTCACCTCCTCCCTCGCCATTGTGTGGGAGGTGGCAGCGAGACTCCCTGAAGTTTTCTCTCTCCTCTGACTGGAATTCTTCCAGCTCTGCATGATCACTGCTGCTTCTCCAGGGTTGTGGCTATCGGCCCGACCTGCTCTGGGCCACCCCTCGACCTGTCTCTGGCTCAACTCCAGTGCCGTGCCTGCCTGCCAGGGGGGCTGGCTCCAGCCCCCGGCTGGCCTCTCAAGCCCTGCTCCACTGCCTCTTCGGGGCAATGGGGGGAAACAGTGAAGAAACCACCCCAGCCCTGGCCGAACCAAGGCCGTGGAGGCCCAGGGGCCCCCTGGGTTCAGGGGCCCCCTGGCCACCCATCATGGCTCCGATTCTCTCTCTGCCAACAACTTCCTCCGGCTGTTGTAATATGCTAATTTCACAGGGGCGAAACGCAGCTCCGATTGGCCCCGCATCGGAAACTCACCTAGGACCAACCACTTCCAGCCCTGGGGGGGGGGGCGAGTAAAACCACAACAGTAAAGCAAAGTAATGAATATGTATTAAGTGAGAATATCTAATGAATATGTAAACAGTATGTGTAATAAAAAGCCCCATCTCTCTGTCATTTGGCACATTTGATTAGAGGAGCTATCCTCCAAACATCCAGCACGCTGAATAAAGAATGCCCTTTTTAACACCTACAAATTGGTGTTCAGGAGTTTGTTTCTGCTGCTTTTCAGTATCAAGACGACCAGCCTGGCTGGGCAGGGAGCTTTTGCAGGAATGAGGGAAAAAAAGAGGATGTATCACCTTTGGAAAAAGGGGCAGGCAACTCAGAAAGTGTTTAAGGATATTGTTAGGTCATGCAGAAAGAAAATTAGAAAGGCGAAAGCACAATTAGAACTTAATCTGGCCACTTCTGTAAAGGATAATAAAAAGTGTTTTTATAAATACATTAATAGCAAAAGGAGGGGCAAGGAAAACCTCCATTCTTTATTGGACGTGTGGGGGAATATAGTTACCAAAGATGAGTGTAACAGGGAAGGGACTAAGCCAAGGGGAAAACACAGGTTCGAGAGATTCTGGTATGTGAATAAACCAAACACCGTTGCTAGTTGGCAAAAATAATAGCTATTTATTAGGAAAAGGTGGCCAACCAGGGAAAAGGGAGAAAACAAAACAGGCGCCTGAGGGAGAAGGATTGGGGCGGAGGAAAAAGTGCACCAAAAGACCCTAGGAAGAAGGCTTCCCCCCCATACTCACCAAGGTATCACCTGTAAACAAGTCTTACCCATCCTAACCAATAATGAAATCTCTCTGCAGCAGCTGCGGGTTCATGGGGGGTGGCAGGCTCCCACTTCAAGCAGGCGTCCCCGCTGAAAGCAACTTGGTCCATCATGAAGAGCTGGCCCCCCAAGAAGCGTCTCTGCTTTTTTTATAAAGTTTTTGAGAGCACCTGCCCCGGAGAGGTGTGGCCAGCACCGCCCCGTCAGGGCTCTGAATCCCACCCCTTCTGTTATGTAAGTGCACCCCTCCTGCGCATGCGTGAGCACCTTGGAAAGTCCCCCACGCAGGCGCAGTGATTTGGGGGGGGTCTTCCCAAATGAGTCAGTGGGCTTACTTCCTCACCCTCCTCATCACTTTGTCCTCCAACTGCCCCTTGACGAGCAATTGACCAATCACAACAGACCAATTAAAACAGTTTACACAGAAGCTCTCCCTCCAAGGCCAAGTTCACTGCTTTATCAGAAGACTTGGCAGGAGAAAGCATAAACTAACTGCAGGTGGCTAGGGCCAAACACAGACCAAAAAGTAACATCCCAACTTCGTCCCGATACAATGAGGAAAAGACTGAGGTACTTAACACCTTCTTTGCCTCAGTTTTCAACAATAAGACAGGTTGTCCTCGGGACAACTGGCCTCCTGAGCTAGTAGACAGGGACAGGGAGCAGAATAGCCCCCCCTGTAATGCAGGAGGAAGCAGTTAGTGACCTGCTGAGCCACTTGGATCCTCACAAGTCTATGGGACCAGATGGGATCCATCCTAGGGTGATGAGGGAGCTGGTGGAAGAGCTCGTCAAGCTGCTCTCCATCATTTAGCAACAGCCCTGGCTCACTGGGGAGGTCCCAGATGACTGGAAGTTGGCCAGTGTGACACCCATCTATAAGAAGGGCCAGAAGGAGGATCCAGGAAACTACAAGCCTGTCAGCCTGACCTCAGTGCCCTGCAAGGTTATGGAACAGATCATGTTGAGTGCGATCACACAGCACCTACAGGGTGGTTGGGGGATCAGACCCAGCCAGCATAGATTTAGGAGGGGCAGGTCCTTCCTGACCAACCTGATCTCCTTTTATGACCAGGTGACCTGCCTGGTGGATGAGGGGAAGGCCGTGGATGTGTCTATCCGGACTTTAGCAAAGCCTTTGACACCGTCTCCCATAGCATACTCTTGGAAAAACTGGCAGCCCATGGCTTGGACAGGTGCACTCTTCACTGAGTTAAGAACTGACTGGATGGCTGGGCCCAGGAAGTGGTAGTGAACACTGCTGCATCCAGTTGGTGGCCAGTCACTAGTGGTGTCCCCCAGGGATCAGTGTTGGGCCCAGTCTTGTTTAATACCCTTATTGATGATCTGGATGAGGAGATAGAGTCTACCATTAGCAAATTTGCAGATGACACCAAGTTGGGGGGGGAGTGTTGATCTGCTGGAGGGTAGGAAGGCTCTGCAGTGTTCTTCATTCTCCCAGTCGCTGCCTTCACCTTCTGCAACTTGGGTGGTGTGGCTGCAGCACTTGCTGGTGAAGGCTGAGGCAAAAAAGTTGTTGAGTACCTCAACCTTCTCCATGTCCTGGGTAACCAGGTCTCTCTCATATCTTTCTTGAGAAGACCCACATTTTTCCTGGTCTTTTATCACCAATGTAGCTGTAGGAAGCTTTATTTGTTACCCTTGATGTCCTTGGCCAGATTTACTTCTGCCAGTGCTTTAGCTTTCCTAACCAGATCCCTGGCTGTTTGGACGATCTCTCTGTATTCCTCTCAGGCTACCTTTCCCTGCTTCTATCCTCTGTAGGCTTCTTTTTTGTGTCTGAGTTTGTCCAGGGCCTCCTTGTTCATCCATGCAAGCTTCCTGGTGGTTTTGCCTGACTTTTTCTTCGTAAGGATGCATTGCTTTTAAGTCTGGAGGAGACAATGCTTGAATATCATCCAGGTCTCTTGGGCCCCTTTTCCCTCCAGGGTTCTATCCCATGGCACTCTACCAAGGAGATCCCTGAAGAGGCCAAAGTCCGCTCTCCTCTAGTCTGTTCCCTCCTTGTTACCCTAAGGATCTCAAATTCCACCATTTCATGGTCACTGCAGCCCAGGCTGCCCTTGAGTTTCACATTACCCCTCTTTTCCAGTGAGAACAAGGTCTAGTAGAGCACCTCTCCTTGTTGTCTCCTTGTCCTAGTTTTGGCCAAGACAGGGTTAATGTTTTACAGTGTGCAAGTTTCAAGCTGGCTTCCCGCCAAGTCTTCGAAACTTGACAACAGGGTCTGCTTCCCAGAGAGGGGGAAAAAAAACAAACAAGCAGCCAAAGCTATAGCAAAAATATATATTTTACATATGAAACAGATATATACAGCGAGAATATTATATACCTATAACCCCAGAAACCCTAAATAGCTTCCTAAAGGGAAGAGGGGAAGGGAGAAGGGAAAAAGGGAAAAATAGGACAAAAAGGGACAAAAACAAAACAGGTCTACACAATCTAAAAACCCGGTAAGCAGCAAACTGAAGAACTGGCAAAATCTCACCACTTCCCTTGAGAGAAGCAGGGCGGCTGGACACGGCCCAGCACTCTTCCCTCATGCGTGGCAGACAACAGCAGTCACTGTAGGCCTCAGCTCCAGATAAGCAAGACTGAGACAGGGACCCACTGTTCTCGAACCTCACCGGAAAGGCAGAGAGAGAGAGGTCCCTCCCATTGGCTTTATTTACACCTCAAGTTATGTAAAGGAATAGCATGGAATACTTCCACGGTCACCTTCCTAGTTCCTTCCTGGTTACAAGCTGGTCTCCAGGAAGGCCTAGAGTGAAAACTATCACATTCTCCACCCCTTATTCCATACTATTTCTGTACGTACCACCTGTATATTGGGTTCGTCTATATCCCGCACATATATATACACATATACATATATAGTCCATGTTTATTTTTCTGAAGGCTGTAGTCTGTTGTTGAAGACCAGCACCAACAGCAGCTCGGTTTGGATTCTTGGCCTTTTCGTCACAGTCACAGTTCTGTTTTAGGGCTGGCTCATTGGTTTGGGCTGTCTCATCATCAGACATCCTTCGATACCGGTATCAGCTTTGTTCAGGTCTTTTTTGTCTGGTGTCTGGTCTCCTGTAAAACACAACTTAAGGCATAGAATTAGTTTTTCCCCAGGGTTAGGTTTCCTTGAGGCACACATTGGATCTCTCCATCCTTCCTCATAACCCACCAAGTATTTCCAGGCCCTTGAGCGAAAACAATCCCACGAATGGGTTTGTCTTGGCCTGAGGGAGGAGTGATCCAAACAGCCTTACCTAACATACCTTTTAGATGGATCGCTGGAACTTTGTCTCCATCTACAGTGTGGAGGGATTCTGCTTGGGCAGGACCAGCTTGGTTGACAGAGCCTCTAGTGTTGACTACCCAGGTGGCCTTGGCTAAGTTCTTATCCCAATTTTTGCAAGTTCCCCCACCTAGTGCCTTTAGAATCATCTTCAACAGTCCATAACACCTTTCTACGTTTCCTGCAGCAGGTGGATGATATGGAATGTGATATACCCATTCAATACCATGCTCCTGTGCCCAAGTGGCCACTAGACTGTTCTTGAAATAAGTCCCGTTGTCTGACTCAATCAGCTCTGGAGTGCCATGTCTCCACAGGACCTGCTTCTCGAGACCCAGAATGGTGTTTTGGGCTGTTGCATGTGGTACCGAATATGTCTCCAACCGTCCTGTGGTTGCTTCCACCATGGTAAGCACATAGTGTTTACCTTGGCGGGTCTGTGGCAATGTGATATAATCAATCTGCCAGGCCTCCCCATACTTATACTTCTCCCAGCGTCTACCATACCACAGGGGCTTCAACCTTTTTGCCTGCTTAATAGTGGCACAGGTTTCACAGTCACAGATAACTTGCGAGATAATATCCATGGCTAAATCCACCCCTCGGTCCCGTGCCCATCTATGAGTGGCATCTTGGCCCTGATGACCTGAAGCATCATGGGCCCATCAAGCTAGGAACAATTCTCCCTTCTGCTGCCAGTCTAGGTCTGCTTGTGATACCTTGACCTGTGCAGCTCAGTCTGCCTGTCCGTTATTATGTTCCTCATTAGCTCGACTCTTGGGCACTTGGGCATCTACATGGCGGACTCTCACATTCAGTTTCTTCACTCTGGCAGCGATGTCTTGCCACAGATCAGCAGCCCAGATGGATTTTCCTCTACGCCTCCTATTCATCTTTTTCCACCGGTCTAGCCATCCCCATAGGGCATTGACTATCATCCACGAATTGGTGTACAGGTAGAGCCTTGGCCATCCTTCTCTCTCTGCGATATCTAGGGCCAATTGGACTGCTTTGAGTTCCGCAAACTGACTCGATTCACCTTTACCTTCAGTGGCTTCCGCCACTCTTCGGGTGAGACTCCATACAGCTGCTTTCCACTTCCGGCTCCTCCCTACTATACGGCAGGAACCATCAGTGAAAAGGGCATAGCGTCTCTTCATCTGGCAGCTTATCATATGGCGGAGCTTCTTCAGCTCGACTCACCGGCTCTTCTTCTTCTGCCAGACTGAAGTTCCCACCTTCAGGCCAATTGTTTATGATTTCCAAAATGCCAGGGCAATTCAAGTTCCCGATTTGGACACTTTGCATAATCAAAGTAATCCACTTGCTCCACATGGCATCAGTGGCATGATGCGTAGAGGGCACCTTCCCTTTGAACATCCAGCTCAACACTGGTAATCGGGGTGCCAGGAAGAGCTGTGCTTCGGTACCAATTACCTCTGAAGCTGCTCGTATACCTTCATACACCGCTAAGATTTCCTTTTCCACAGGGGTGTAATTGGCCTCAGAACCTCTGTAGCTTCGGCTCCAGAAACCCAGTGGTCGCCCTCATGTCTCACCAGGCACCTTTTGCCAGAGGCTCCAGGAGGGACCTTTATCTCCAGCTGCAGTGTAGAGTACATTCTTTGCATCTGGTCCCGTTCTGACTGGTCCAAGAGCCACAGCATGTGCAATCTCTTGCTTGATCTGCCTGAAAGCTTGCTGTTGTTCAGGACCCCATTGGAAATTGTTCTTTTTACAGGTCACAAAGTAAAGAGGGCTCACAATCTGACTGTACTCTGGGATGTGCATCCTCCAAAAGCCTATGGCTCCCAGAAAAGCTTGAGTCTCTTTCTTGTTTGTGGGTGGAGCCATTGCTACAATCTAGTTGATTACGTCTGTTGGTATCTGGCATTGTCCATCTTGCCATTTCACCCCTAGGGATTGGATCTCTCGGGCAAGTCCCTTGACCTTGCTCTTCTTGATGGTGAAACTGGCCTCAAGGAGAATCTGGATGATCTTCTGTCCTTTCTTGAAAACTTCTTCTGCTGTGTCCCCCCATACAATGATGTCATCGATGTACTGGATGTGTTCAGGAGCCTTACCCTTCTCTAGCGTGGCCTGGACCAGTCCATGACAGATGGTTGGACTGTGCTTCCACCCCTGGGGCAGTCGATTCCAGGTGTATTGAATGCCCCTCCAGGTGAAAGCAAACTGTGGCCTGCACTCTGCTGCTAAGGGAATGGAGAAAAACGTGTTGGCAATGTCGATGGTGGTGTACCACTTTGCTGTTTTGGACTCCAGCTCGTACTGGAGCTCCAACATATCTGGCACGGCAGCACTCAACGGTGGCGTGACTTCATTTAAGCCACGATAGTCTACAGTCAGTCTCCATTCTCCATCAGACTTACCAACAGGCCAGATGAGGCTGTTGAAGGGTGAATGGGGTCTGCTGACCACCCCTTGGCTCTCCAACTTCCGGATCATTTTGTGAATAGGAATCACAGCATCTCGGTTTGTCCGATACTGTCGTCTGTGTACGGTTGTTGTGGCTATTGGCACTTCTTGATCTTTAACTTGCAGTAGTCCTACAATGGAAGGGTCTTCTGAGAGACCAGGAAGGGCAGACAATTGCTTGGACTCCTCTTCAATCACCGTGGCTATACCAAAAGCCCACCGGTACCCTTTTGGGTCCTTGAAGTATCCTCTTCCTAAGTAGTCCATGCCGAGAATGCAAGGGGCTTCTGGCCCCGTCACAGTGGGATGCTTTTCCTATTGGTCTCCTGTCAAGCTCATGTCCGCCTCTACCACTGACAACTCTTGAGACCCTCCTGTCACTCCAGAAATAGAAACAGTCTCGGTACTCTTATACTCCGAAGGCATTAAAGTACACTGGGCTCCAGTATCTATCAAGGCCCGGTATCTTTGAGGATCCGATGTGCCAGGCCATCGAACCCACACAGCGCAGTAAACCCGGTTATCTTCTTGGTCCCTTTCCTTCTCCTGGCAGAAGGCAGGGCCCCTCTACTGGTCTTGATCAGAGCATTCATCATCAGACTTTGACTTCTTAGAGGCCTTTTTGCCATCGTTACAGTGGACCTCCATCTTCTTGTGCTTTGGCAATCGCTGTTTCTTTTCTAAGAAGTCTGTATCTACTACGTAAACAACTTGCTTGTCAGTGTCCTTTTGCTTCAGCTCCCTCACTCTAGCTTCAAGCTTAAAAGTGGGTTCACCATCCCACTTCTTCATGTTTTCTCCTTTACTACGAAGGTATGCCCATAGTTGGTTACGTGACTGACGCTTAGGGTACTCTTTCCTTCAACATGTGAATGATGGAGATCGTGAACGAGATCGAGACCAGGATCGAGGTCTAGGTCGAGGTCGTCTTCGTCGATTGCTCCATGATCTTTCCATTGGCCTTTCTCTGTAATCTCTATACCTTCTGTCATCTCTATCTCTAGGGTTGTCCTCATATCTGGAGTATTCATAATCTCTCTCCATTCTTTCCCTATCATAGGTGTGTCGGTATAAGAGATCGAAGGAGTCTTCCAGATTTTCCTCTATGCTCCTTATCCAAGCACACATGGTGTCCACGCTTGGTTCCTCCATCTTTGGATGATATGCAGTTATCAAGCAGTAGATATATGGTTTAGGGGCACCTTGAATAACCTTTTTCCACATCAGTTGTGTGCAGGGAACATTCTCGGGAACTTGGATATCATAATAATCTGGATCAGAGTAGATGATCTCCAGCATGGCCAGTTCCCGTAGGTATTGGATGCCTTCTTCCACAGTCCTCCACCTTCTTGAAGAACTCTTCAGGGACTCCTTAAATGGGTATCTCGCCCTCACAGCGTGGAGGATTCGGAGCCAAAGACTGGACGCCATTTTCTCCCTCCCCATTTCTTGTTCTATCACAGGGTCTCAGGCAATGGATCCCAATTGTCGTGCTTCATCACCTTCAATTACATGACTGTCAGGTACTTTGTCCTAGCATCGCACCAGCCAGGTGAGGACTTGTTCACCAGGCAAGCGCATATAATCTCTCCGTAAATCTCGAAGCTCCCTTGTGGTCAGTGATTGTGCAATTTCGCTTTCTCGCATTATTTCTTGTCCATCTCTCCCACGTAGAATCTTTTCCACCTCCCTCTTTACTCTTCCGCTCTTACGTGGAACCGCTCCTGCCTCCTCTCTGTATCTCTCACGTGGAGGTGGGGACTGGGCATGCCGTGGGGATAAGCTTCTACATCGTTCATGGCGTGGAGATGGACTTCGTCGTCTCTCACGCCACGGATATGGACTTCTACGCCGTTCATACCGTGGGGATGGACTTCTACGTCGTTCACGCCATGGAGACAAACTTCTACGTCGTTCACGCCATGGAGATGAACTTCTACGCCGTTCATACTGTGGGGATGGACTCCTACGTTGTTCGCGATACCCAGCAGGTGGAGGTAGTGAGTAGTCTTTTGGGTGCCGAGATAAGGGCCTCCTCCAATCATCCACGCCTCCAAGAGAAGATTGGGTCTGGAGGGGTAGGAATAATTCTCCCTCAGGTTGAGGGGAATGCTTTGGCCCCTTCTTTGCATCTTTCGTAACACTGAATGTGTAGTCAGGATATAAATCATCAAGTGACAATATACCATGGGCCATATGTACTGTTGCCTTCTTTTCTCTTGACACTGCTCTACTTTCCTTTGGACGCGCCCCTAGTTCTTTTGGGCGAGCTCCTTCTCTTGCAACCGTTTCTTCCTCTCTGGCAACTACTTCTTCTCTTGCAATCGCTCCTTCCTCAGTCACAGCCACTTCTTCCTCTGTCGTAGCCGCTCCTTCGTCCATTGCTGTCGCTCCTTCCTTGCTCGTAGCCGCTCCTTCATCCATTGCTGCAGCTCCTTCGTCCATTGCTGCCGCTCCTTCGCCTACTACTTCCTGGGTGGATTGCGGAGATAGGTCTTTAAGTTCCTTGATCTCCCTTACCCGTGTCTTCTTCTTCTTAATAGAGGCAACAATGACTTTCCGGTTTTTAGCTTGAGTTCCAGTTCTAGTGGACTTAGTAGAAACGGCATTGACTTTAAGTTGTGTTTGGACCCCGACTTCTGTGGACCTAATAGGGACATCACTGTTTTCGGGTGGCGTGGTTTGGGATTCTGTGTTGACCTTAACCTTTTGAAAGTGGTCTACGGCAGTTTGATAAGCATTAGTCAGACCCCAGCACAAAGCAGAGAATCGCATATTCGGATCCTTGTAGGAAAAGCACCCTTCTGTTAAACAGCGGGCCATCTCACCAGAATCAAACATCTGTTCTGGTGTGAACTCCCAATTAATGGGAGGTGACACACATCCTACTAATTTACCGAAATCTACCCAAGCTCCATGCCACCCGGGGACTGGCCTGTCCGCAGCCCTTTCCAAAGTTCCAGCGAGTCCCTTTGAGGTGCGATCTTTCCTACAACAGGGAAAGCAATACAACACCATTCTTCCAAGTTTAAGTAGCACTTCCATTACCTTCATCAATAACAGTACTGTTGCAACAATTTAGATAATAATTAGAGTCAATTGTAACCATGGGGATCTCCTTTACCAGGCCTTTGATGTCGAAATTAAAGAATGGAAGCAATTCATTCCATCCATCCTTTAGGTCTGGACATCTCCCTATAGGTATAAAGATGGCTAGAATTACAAGAAAAATTAATGAAATGGCCATTGTTGTTGTTGTTCTTTCTTCTTGTTCTTAAAACAACCCTTTGTTTATATAAACAAAGTTTTCTTGACTGCTTTCCCAGACTCTGGCAGTGTTCCCGGACCTGTTCCCAAAACAACAGATTGGTTTGCAAAATAACACTGAGTTTGGCTGTCTTCCCGGAAAATGTTTATCAAAACAGGCCAAACTTAACCAAAATATCCCACCGCTGGCTTCCCGCCAAGTCTCTGAAACTTGACAACAGGGTCTGCTTCCCAGAGAGGGGAAAAAAAAACCAAACAAGCTGTCGTAGGGCAGAAATTGTGTGAACAGTTTCTATTGCATTTCCGAGATTTCTCCCCTGGCATGGCTGGGTGTTGATAGTAAAAAATACTGCGTCACTAAGATGGCTACCCGAGCTAAAGTTAGAACAAAGGTGGATTCATGCCAGATGCCAAGGAGGAGTTTTGGCAGGTGAATAAAGTTTTCTCATCTCCTATGACCACCTGTTGTGGTCCAATTAGCAGTGGACAGCAGAGCATGTTTTCCTTATGTAACCAATGTAGTGTGAACAAGAAACTAAGCGTCATTACCACTATATAATCTGTCTTTTTCCTAATAAACCTGACATATTGCCTGATCACATTGGTCTAAGAGCAGTCTGTCCGTTCCCTTCCATCAAGAATTGGTGCCTGAAAAAAAAAACAGGGACTCCAAGTTCGTCAGTTCTCTGGGACGTAAGGAGAGCGGTAGAGCCGAAGGAAGCAGCTGTTACAGGCAGCATTGAGCCCCGGTGCTGTGAACAAATCCATGCACGGTTAAAATTGGAATCTCGCTTTGGCCAAGCAGAGTCAGCTGGCAGGAGCATGGGGCCCACCCTTTCCAAAGATGAAGAAGCGGTGGAAAGGCTCTTGCAATCTATAGTCTTTCTAAGAGAGCCAAATTATGATGAAAAAGCCCTGAAAGGGTTAATTGATTGGACGAGAGAGAAGAAGCTAATCCCATCCGCTCAAGCCGCCTTTGAAGTATCTACGTGGGATACTATAAAGGAACAATTATGGGATGAGATCTCTAAGGGATCAAAGGACGCTAAAAAACACCCTGCAGCTTGGCGTCTGGTAGTCGATTCACTGGAAAAGCACAATGCTATGAAGCGAGCATCTGCAGCAGCAAAGGCAGCTGTAAAAGCAACTCTCCAGGGAAACAGTGAGATCGCGGAGCAAAGGTGCGTAGAGCAGTTTGTTTTCGGGGAGGTTTCGGTGCCTGCGCCTGCAAAGACGTGGTCGGTAAAAGTTTTAAAAGCCGCGGGTTTGTCTCGGTTCAGCAGCGCGCCAGCGCTGGCAGAAAAAGCGGAGCCGGCGGAGAGACACGCTGGCTCTGTGCCATCGGCACACCCTTCTACTGCGCCTGCTCTGCCAGCACTACCATCTTCTATTGAGCCTGCGCAGCCAGCAGCCCCTCCTTCAGCTGCGCCTGCTGTGGACACTGAGTCATCAACTGCTTTTGCACATGCGCCGCCCGGAACAGAGCTACTAGGAGCCTCCGCGCCGCTAGATGTCACTGCACCGCTGCTGCCTGGAAGTACCATGTTGCCTGAATTTACGTCATCAAGAGCTGACGCCTCTGAACACGGAAGTCGCCCTCAGAGTTTTGCTACTATGGCAACCGGGTCTATTTTGAAAAAAGCTGCTGCTACCCCGATTGAAGCTGCCGCAGGAGAAATTGCCAGCTTCGTACCAATGCTCCAGCAAAGGAAGAAAGAAACATTGTATCGTGACAACGTGGATCGGCGAATGCCTCCACTCCCGTCACCCAGTTTATCCTCTGACGAGGAGAGCTCGGAAGATGAAAGCGACAAGATTGCTATGCTTGCAACAAAAGATCAAGTGAACAATTTGTTACGCTGTTTCGAAGAGCTTAAGTCTCATTTCACAGAGAGACAGTTTGCGCCGCAAAATCCAGGTTTTTCCCAGGTTCCAGCTTTGCCTGCAGTGCCGGCATTGCCTCCTCCAAACCCTTCTCCTGGGATACCCGGGGTGGGAACTTCTGGTTTAGGGGTTCCAGCCTTGCCGGGTGGAGGGAGGAGGAAAGGGGGGGTGAGAGTTAATCCAGCCCAGAATTGGAAAAACATTTTACAGGCTGCTGCCTCTGAAGGGGATTTTAAGCTCTTAGA
The DNA here is from genome assembly GCF_036250125.1 of Pseudopipra pipra. Lineage (NCBI taxonomy): Eukaryota > Metazoa > Chordata > Aves > Passeriformes > Pipridae > Pseudopipra > Pseudopipra pipra. Next base: position 47,852,996 of record NC_087580.1, on the reverse strand, counting down.
ATCTAGTGCAATTCCTGTATTTGTAGATAATGCAGGAAATAATTCATAGAATCATAGAATCATAGAATAGATTGGGTTGGAAAAGACCTCCAAGATCATCAATTCCAACCCCTGATCCAACTCCAATTCCTATATCATGGCACTAAGGGCCACGTCCAATCTCTTTTTAAAAACCTCCAGGGATGGTGAATCCACCACCTTTCTGGGTAGGCCGTTCCAATGCCTGATAACCCTCTCTGTAAAGAATTTCTTCCTAACATCTAACCTAAACCTCCCCTGGCAGAGCTTGAGCCTATGTCCCCTTGTCCTATTGTTGGTTGCCTGGGAGAAGAGACCAACCCCTGCCTGGCTATAACCTCCCTTCAGGTAGCTGAAGAGAGTGATGAGGTCGCCTCTAAGCCTTCTCTTCTCCAGACTAAACAACCCCAGCTCCCTCAGCCTCTCCTCATAGGACTTGTGCTCAAGTCCCTTCACCAGCCTCGTTGCTCTTCTCTGGACCCACTCCAGCACCTCAATATCCTTCCTGAACTGAGGGGCCCAGAGCTGAACACAATACTCAAGGTGTGACCTCACCAATGCAGAGTACAGGGGAAGGATCACTTCCCTGCTCCTGCTGGCCACACTGTTCCTGATGCAGGCCAGGATGCCATTAGCCTTCTTGGCCACCTGGGTACACTACTGGCTCATGTTCAGCCTCCTGTTGATCAGCACCCCCAAGTCCCTTTCCGCCTGGCTGCTCTCCAGCCACTCTGTCCCCAGCCTGTAGCGCTGCAGGGGGTTGTTGTGGCCAAAGTGCAGGACCCGGCACTTGACCTTGTTGAACTTCATTCCATTGGAGTCAGCCCATCTCTCCAGTCTATCCAGATCCCTCTGCAGAGCCCTCCTGCCTTCCGGCAGGTCTACACTCCCTCCCAACTTGGTGTCATCTGCAAATTTGCTGATGATGGACTCAATCCCCTCATCTAAATCATCGATAAAGATGTTAAAAAGGACTGGGCCCAGCACTGACCCCTGGGGAACACCACTGGTGACCGGTCACCAACTGGATGCAGCTCCATTCACCAGCACTCTCTGGGCCCAGCCCTTGAGCCAGTTCCTGACCCAGCACAGAGTGCCCCTGTCCAAGCCATGGGCTGCCAGCTTTTCCAGGAGTATGCTATGGGAGACAGTGTCAAAGGCTTTGCTGAACTCCAGATAGACCACATCCACAGCCTTTCCCCATCCACCAGGTGGGTCACTTGATTGTAAAAGGAGATCAGGTTGGTCAAACAGGATCTGCCCCTCCTAAACCCATGTTGGCTGGGTCTGATCCCTTGTCCATCCTGTAGCTGCCGTGTGATTTCACACAGGATAATCTGTTCCATAACTCTGCCAGGCACCGAGGTTAGGCTGACAGGCCTGTAGTTACCCGGGTCAGCCTTGCAGCCTTTTTTATGGATTGGGGTGATATTTGCCAACTTCCAGTCATCTGGGACCTCCCCAGTGAGCCAGGATTGTTGGAAGATGATGGAGAGTGGCTTGGCAAGCTCTTCTGCCAGCTCCTTCATTACCCTAGGATGGATCCCATCTGGTCCCATAGACTTCTGAGGATCCAGATGACTCAGTAAGTCACTATTTCCTCCTGGAATACAAGGGGACTATTTGGTTTCCTATCTCTGTCTACCAGCTCCAGAGGCCAGTTGCCTTGAGGGCCACCTGTCCTACTGGTAAAAACTGAGGCAAAGTAGGTGTTAAGTACCTCAGCCTTCTCCTCATCTCTATTAACTATGTTTCCCTCCAAGTCCCTCAAAGAATGGAGGTTTTCTTTGCCCCTCCTTTTGTTATTAGTGTATTTATAGAAGGACTTTTTGTTATCCCTAACAGAAGTGGCTAATTTAACTTCAAATTGCGCTTTTGTATCCCTGATTTTCTTTCTGCATGATCTAGCTGTCTTCCTGAATTCTTCGTAAGTAGCCAACCCTTTCTTCCACAGTCGGTAAACTCTCTTTTTATCCCTGATTTCCTTCAGAATCTCCCTGTTTAACCAAGCTGGTTGTCTTCCCCGTCGACTTGCCTTTCGGCACACTGGTACGGCCTGTTCCTGGGAAGCTATAGATTGGAAGATTATAAAAGAGGCAAAGGCAGCTGTTTCACAATAGGGTTTAAAAAGCAGTTATTCACAATCAATAATACAACATCTTTTTTCTGCGCATTTGTTGACACCATATATTTGTATGATTATAAACACGTTGCTTTCCCCATCTCAGCAATTACAGTTCTTTAGCAAATGGAATGCCAGCTGTGCAGCGGCTGCTGCACAGCCTAGGCAACAAGGGCATCCTCTCTACGGTGCTACCTCTGATGCACTCATGGGTCTTGGTAAGTATGAAAAAGCAGATGTACAAGCACAGTTTCCAGATGAGGTATTACAAACTAGTCAGGATTTAGCTTATAAGGCATTGCTTATAGTAAGGGATGCAAAGTCAGGACCCCCATGTACTTCAATCAAACAGGGGCCCAATGAGTCTTATAATCAGTTTATAGATCGCTTGCATCAGTCACTAGATGCAGATCCAGATATGGATCAGGATTTAAAAGCAAGATTCCTGGACTTGTTGGCCTATGATAATGCCAATGATAAGACCAAGCAAGCTTTAAGCACAATGCCAAGGGGTGCTGGTACAGCTCAACTCCTAGAAACTGTGTCAAGGATGATTAAGCAGGAGGACGCAGCCTATCTAGCTACTGCAGTGGGTGCGGTAGTAAAACCTCTTATGGCTAGGAGAGGAAGGAATTTTAAGGGAAGAAGAGGAAAGATGTGTCTTGCTTGTGGTCAGAAGGAACACGTCAGGACCCAGTGTCAAGCATTTCCTTTGCCAGGACCTGCTCGTCCTGCAATAACAGCAGGACCTCCTGTTACAGCAAGGGGTTCAAAGTGGTGCAGTAATTGTCAAATGGATAATCATAACACAAATGAATGCAAAAGGCAGGGAAACTTCAGGCGGAGCACGATGCACTCTCGCGCGATGACAATAAATTGGGGTGCCTGGAACGCTGCCGTGCAGCCACCGCAGGAAGCACCGGCATGGACCTGGCAACAGCAGTAGATACTATGCTTGAGACTCAAGAAGTGTACGTGATTGAGTCTACATTGCAGGGACCTTTAGGTAGAGGATTGAGTGCTCATTTGGTAGGACGTTCATCTTTGTCTCGTCGGGGAATTTTTGTGGTGCCAGCAGTCATAGATGCAGATTCTACGGCTGTAATCAAAATCATGGTATACACTCTAACACCACCAGTTTTCATTCCTGCTAACAGTAAAATAGCTCAGTTGGTGCCTTTTAAAGCAGAAGTGCCTGATGCAGAACCAGTAACATGGGGAGATGGAGGCTTTGGTTCAACAGGTTCCCCTGATGTGTTGTTAGCAGTAGATATAAAGCAGGAAAAACCCGAGGAAAACGTAATTGTACGGCATCCTAATGGACAATCCAGCACTATGACTATGCTTCTTGATACGGGAGCTGATATTTCGATCATTCCCAGGCATAAATGGCCTCAAGCATGGCCTGTGGAAATGGCACCCACAGGAGTTAAAGGTGTAGGTGGTGTACAGCAGACATGGATTAGCAAAGATGTGATAACTTTTCAGTTCTCTGATGGGGCAATAGTGGGAACACGTCCTTATGTGTTGTCTTTACCAATAGGCCTGATAGGTCGAGATCTGTTGGGGCAAATGGGAGCACGTCTGGTTACTTCTCCTTTTCAGATGTGGCCATTGATAGGCAGCCAACCTTAAAACTGCAATGGAAAACAGAAAAACCAGTATGGGTAGATCAGTGGCTGCTGAAGGAGGAGAGGCTGCAAATAGTACAACAATTAGTTCAAGAGCAATTGGATGCAGGACATATTGTTCCATCTACAAGTCCATGGAACACTCCCATATTTGCTATTCCAAAAAAATCAGGAAAATGGAGATTATTACATGATCTGCGAGCTGTCAACGCAGTCATGGAGGATATGGGGGCTTTGCAGCCTGGTCTGCCTTCTCCTATGATGATCCCCCATGATTGGGTGTACAAGTTTCGAGCTGGCTTCCTGCCAAGTCCCCCGAAACTTGACAACAAGGACCCGCCTCCCAGAGAGGGAAAAGAAGAAAAACCAAGCAGCCAAAGCTATAGCAAAAAATATGTATATATATATATATGTATATTTATATATAAGACAGATACACGAAAGGGGAATACCACACACCAGGGGGGGAAGGGGGGGGGGGGGGGGAGGAAAAAAAGGAGAAGGACAAAAAGGGGCAAGGACCGAACAAGTCAAACAGCCAGTCGAAGGCAAACTAGCAAGAATCTCACCACTTCCCTTCGAACAGGCAGGATGGCCAGACACGGTCCTTGGCTCTCCCCTCACGCGTGGCAGATAACGGCAGTCACTGTAGGCCTCGGCTCCAGATAAGCCCAACCGAAACAGGGACCCACCGTTCTCGAACCTCGCCGGAGAGGAAAGAGGGCGAACTCTCTTATCAATGCCTTATTTATACCCTGGGTTACGTAAAGGAATAGCATGGAATACTTCCTTGGTCACCTTCCTAGTTCCTTCCTGGTTACAAGCTGGTTTCCAGGAAGGCCTAGACTGAAACCATCACATTCTCCACCCCTTATTCCATACTATTTCTTTACGTAACACCTGTATATTGTGTTTGTCTCTATCCCGTACATATACACATATATATATATAGTCCATGTTTATTTTTTCTCGAAGGTTGTCGTCTGTCATTGGAGATCAGCACCACCAGCAACTCGATTTGTGTTCTTGGCCCTTTCGTCATAATCACAGTTCCGGTTTAGGGCTGGCTCATTGGTTTGGGCTGTGTCATCATCGGCCATCCTTAGATTCTCGTATCAGCTTTGTTTGGGTCTCTCTCTTTTTTTCCGTCTGGTGTCTGGTCTCCTGTAAAATACAACTCAAGGCACAGAATTAGTTTTTTCCCAGGCTTAGGTTTCCTTGAGGCACACATTGGACCTCTCCATCCTTCCTCATAACCCACCAAGTATATCCAGGCCCTTGAGCAAAGACAATCCCACGAATGGGTTTGTCTTGGCCTGAGGGAGGAGTGATCCAAACGGCCTTACCTAACATACCTTTTAGATGGATCGCTGGAACTTTGTCTCCATCTACAGTGTGGAGGGACTCTGCTTGGGCAGGACCAGCTCGGTTGACAGAGCCTCGGGTGTTGACTAGCCAGGTGGCCTTGGCTAAATTCTTGTCCCAATTTTTGTAAGTTCCCCCACCTAGTGCCTTTAGAGTCGTCTTCAACAGTCCATTACACCTTTCTACTTTTCCTGCAGCAGGTGCATGATATGGAATGTGATATACCCATTCAATACCATGCTCCTGTGCCCAAGTGGCCACTAGACTGTTTTTGAAATGAGTCCCGTTGTCTGACTCAATTCGCTCTGGAGTGCCATGTCTCCACAGGACCTGCTTCTCAAGGCCTAGGATGGTGTTTCGGGCTGTTGCATGCGGTACCGAATATGTTTCTAACCATCCGGTGGTTGCTTCCACCATGGTAAGCACATAGCGTTTACCTTGGTGGGTCTGTGGCAATGTGATGTAATCAATCTGCCAGGCCTCTCCATACTTATACTTCTCCCAACGTCCACCATACCACAGGGGCTTCAGTCTTTTCGCCTGCTTAATAGCGGCACAGGTCTCGCAATCATGGATAACTTCAGAAATTATATCCATGGTTAAATCCACCCCTCGGTCTCGTGCCCATCTGTGGGTGGCATCTCGGCCTTGATGACCGGAAGCATCATGGGCCCATCGAGCCAGAAACAGCTCTCCCTTCTGCTGCCAGTCTAGGTCTACTTGTGACACCCCTATCTGTGCAGCTCGGTCCGCTTCTCTGTTGTTATTATGTTCTTCATTAGCTTGCTTCTTGGACACATGGGCATCTACATGGTGGACTCTCACATTCAGACTCTTCGCTCTGGCAGCGATGTCCTGCCACAAGTCAGCAGCCCAGATGGGTTTTCCTCCACGCCTCCAGTTCATCTTCTTCCATCGGTCTAACCATCCCCATAGAGCATTGGCTATCATCCACGAGTCTGTGTAGAGGTAGAGTCTCGGCCATCCTTCTCGTTCGGCGATGTCCAGGGCCAATTGGACGGCTTTGAGCTCTGCAAATTGACTCGACCCGCCTTGACCCTCAGTAGCTTCTGCCACTCGTCGGGTGGGACTCCAAACGGCTGCTTTCCACTTCCGGTTCCTTCCTACAATACGGCAAGAACCATCAGTGAAAAGGGCATAACACCTTTCTTCATCTGGCAGCTGATCAAATGGCGGAGCTTCTTCAGCTCGGCTCACTGGCTCTTCTTCTTCTTCTGCCAGACTGAAGTTCCCACCTTCAGGCCAATTTGTGATAACCTCCAGAATTCCAGGGCGATTTGAGCTTCCCAATCGTACACGCTGCGTAATCAAGGCTATCCACTTGCTCCATGTGGCATCAGTGGCATGATGCGTAGGGGGTACCTTCCCTTTGAACATCCAGCTCAAGACTGGTAATCGGGGTGCCAGGAAGAGCTGTGCTTCAGTACCAATTACCTCTGTAGCTGCTCGTATACCTTCATACGCCGCTAAGATTTCCTTTTCCACAGGGGTGTAATTAGCCTCAGAACCTCTGTAGCTTCGGCTCCAGAAACCCAGTGGTCGCCCTCGTGTCTCGCCAGGCACCTTTTGCCAGAGGCTCCAGGAGGGACCTTTATCTCCAGCTGCAGAGTAGAGTACATTCTTTACATCTGGTCCCGTTCTAACTGGTCCAAGAGCCACGGCATGTGCAATTTCTTGCTTGATCTGCCTGAAAGCTTGTTGTTGCTCAGGACCCCACTGGAAATTGTTCTTTTTACGGGTCACAAAGTAAAGAGGGCTCACAATCTGACTGTATTCTGGGATATGCATCCTCCAGAAACCTATTGCTCCCAGAAAAGCTTGGGTTTCTTTCTTGTTTGTGGGGGGAGCCATTGCTACAATCTTGTTGATTATGTCTGTTGGTATCTGGCGTCGTCCATCTTGCCATTTCACCCCTAGGAATTGGATCTCTCGGGCAGGTCCCTTGACTTTGCTCTTCTTGATAGCGAAACCGGCCTCGAGGAGAATCTGGATGATCGTCTGTCCTTTTTTGAAAACCTCTTCTGCTGTATCCCCCCATACAATGATGTCATCGATGTACTGGATGTGTTCGGGAGCCTTACCCTTCTCTAGTGTGGCCTGGATCAGTCCATGGCAGATGGTTGGACTGTGTTTCCACCCCTGGGGCAGTCGATTCCAGGTGTATTGAATGCCCCTCCAGGTGAAAGCAAACTGTGGCCTGCACTCTGCCGCTAAGGGAATGGAGAAAAACGCGTTGGCTATGTCGATGGTGGCGTACCACTTTGCTGTCTTGGACTCCAACTCGTATTGGAGCTCCAACATATCTGGCACGGCAGCACTCAACGGTGGCGTAACTTCATTTAAGCCACGATAGTCCACAGTCAGTCTCCACTCTCCATCGGATTTACGCACAGGCCAGATGGGGCTGTTGAAGGGTGAATGGGTTCTGCTGACCACCCCTTGGCTCTCCAACTTCCGGATCATTTTGTGGATAGGGATCACAGCATCTCGGTTTGTCCGATACTGTCGTCTGTGCACAGTTGTTGTGGCTATTGGCACTTCTTGATCTTTAACTTGCAGTAATCCTACAATGGAAGGGTCTTCTGAGAGGCCAGGAAGGGCAGACAATTGCTTGGACTCCTCTTCAATCACCGAGGCTATACCAAAAGCCCACCGGTACCCTTTCGGGTCCTTGAAGTATCCTCTCCTTAAGTAGTCCATACCAAGGATGCTAGGGGCTTCTGGCCCCGTCACAATGGGACGCTTTTCCCATTGGTCTCCCGTCAAGCTCATGTCTGCCTCTACCACTGACAATTCTTGAGACCCTCCGGTCACTCCAGAAATAGTAACAGTCTCGGTACTCTTATACTCCGAAGGCATTACAGTACACTGGGCTCCAGTATCTATCAAGGCCTGGTATCTCTGAGGATCCGATGTGCCAGGCCATCGAACCCACACAGCCCAGTAAACTCGGTTATCTTCTTGGTCCCTCTCCTTCTCCTGGCAGAAGGCAGGGCCCCTCTACTGGTCTTGATCAGAGCATTCGTCGTCAGAGTTTGACTTTGACTTCTTAGACTTTTTACCGTTGTCGAAGCGGACCTCCATCTTCTCGTGTTTCGGCGATCGCAGTTTCTTTTCTAAGAAATCTCCGTCTACTACATAGACAACTTTCTTGTCAGTCTTCTTTCGCTTCAGCTCCCTCACTCTAGCTTCAAGCTTAAAAGTGGGTTCACCATCCCACTTCTTCATGTTTTCTCCTTTACTACGAAGGTATGCCCATAGTTGGTTACGTGGCCAACGCTTAGAGTTCTCTTTCCTTTGACTTGTGAATGACAGGGACCGTGACCGAGATCGAGACCAGGATCGAGGTCTAGGCCGAGGTCGTCTTTGTCGGTCCCGCCATGATCTTCCCATTGGCCTTTCCTGGTAATCTCTATACCTTCTGTCCTCTCTTTCTCTAAGGTCGTCCTCATATCTGGAATATTCATAATCTCTCTCCATTCTTTCCCTATCATAGGGGTGTCGGTATAGAGGGTCGAAGGGGTCTTCCAGATTTTCCTCTATGCTCCTCATCCAAGCACACATGGTGTCCACACTTGGTTCATCCATCTTTGGATGATATGCGGTTATCAAGCAATACCTATATGGTTTAGGGGCACCTTGAATTACCTTCTTCCACATTGGTTGTGTGCAAGGAACATTCTCGGGAACTTGGATGTCATAATATTCTGGATCAGAGTAGACAATTTCCTGCATGGCCAATTCCCGCAGGTATTGGATGCCTTCTTCCGCAGTCCTCCACCTTCTCGAAGAACTCTTGAGGGACTCCTTAAACGGGTATTTCGCCCTCACAGCATGAAGAATTCGGAGCCAAAGACTGGATGCCGTTTTCTCCCTTCCCATTTCTTGTTCTATCTTAGGGTCTCGGGCAATGGATCCAAGTTGTCGTGCTTCGTCACCTTCAATTATGTGACTATCAGCTCCCTTGTCCCAGCATCGCACCAGCCAGGCGAGGATTTGTTCACCAGGCAAGCGCATATAATCTCTCCGTAAATCTCTAAGCTCTCTTGTGGTCAGTGATTGTATAATTTCGCTTTCTCGCATTATTTCTTGTCCATCTCTCCCACGTAGAATCTTTTCTACCTCCCTCTTTACTCTTCCGCTCTTACGTGGAACCGCTCCTGCCTCCTCCCTGTATCTCTCACGTGGAGATGGAGACTGGGCATGCCATGGGGATAAGCTTCTATGTTGTTCATGGCGTGGAGATGGACTTCTACGCCGTTCATACCGTGGGGACGGACTCCTACGTCGTTCACGCCGCGGAGATGAACTTCTACGTCGTTCACGCCGTGGAGATGGACTTCTACGTCGTTCACGCCGTGGAGATGGACTTCTACGTCGTTCACGCCGTGGAGATGGACTTCTACGTCGTTCACGATACCCAGCCGGTGGAGGTAGCGAGTAGTCTCTCGGGTGCCAAGATAAGGGCTTCTTCCAATCATCCACACCTCCAAGAGAAGGTTGGGTCTGGAGGGGTAGAGATAATTCCCCCTCCAATTGAGGGGGATGCTTTGGCTCCTTCTTTGCGTCCTTTGTAACACTGAATTTGTAGTCAGGATATAAATCATCAAGCGACAATATACCACCGGCCATTTGTGCTGTTGCTTTCTTTTCTCTTGGTGCTGTTCTGTATTCCTTTGGGCGTGCCCCTAGTTCTTTTGGACGTGCTCCTTCCCATGTAGCCGTTTCTTCCTCTCTGGTAGCTGCTTCTTCTCTTCCAATCGCTCCTTCCTCAGTCACAACCACTTCTTCCTCTCTCGCAGTCGCGCCTTCATCACTTGCTGTTGCTCCTTCTCCCATTGCTGCCGCTCCTTCGTTCACTACATCCTCTGTTCCTTCTTCTTCTTCTTCTCTTTCTTCTGTGCGTTCTGGTTGCGGAGATGGGTCCGTAAGTTCCTCGATCTCCCTTACCCACATCTTCTTCTTCTTTATAGGGGCAATGATGATCTTCCGGTTCTTAGCTTGAGTCCCGGTTCTAGTGGACTTAGTAGAAATGTCATTGACTTCAAGTTGTGTTTGGACCCCAACTTCTGTGGACCTAATAGGGACATCACTGGTTTCAAGTGGCGTGGTTTGGGTCTCTGTGTCGACCTTAGCCCTCTGAAGGTGGTCTATGGCAGCTCGATAAGCATTAGCCAGGCCCCAGCACAAAGCGGAGAATTGCATATTCGGATCTTTGTAGGAAAAACACCCTTCTGCCAAACAGTGGGCCATCTCACCAGAATCAAACATTTGTTCTGGTGTGAACTCCCAATTAATGGGGGGTGACACACGTCCTACTAATCTACCGAAATCTCCCCAAGCTCCATGCCACCCGGGGACTGGCCTGTCTGCAGCCCTTTCCAAAGTTCCAGCGAATCCCTTTGAGGTGTGATCTTTCCTACAAGAGGGAGAGCAACGGAACCCCATTCTTCCAAGTTTAAGGAGCACTTCCAGTACCTTTATCAATGACAGTACTGTTGCAATAAGATTTATATAGTAATTAGAGCCGATTTTAACCATGGGGATCTCCTTTACCAAACCTTCGATGTCAAAATTAAAGGATGGAAGCAATTCGTTCCATCCATCCTCAAGGTCTGGACGTCTCCCTATAGAGTAGCCTAACACAGGTGTAAAGACGGCTAGAATTATAAGACAAATTAATGAAATAGCCATTGCTTTTTGTTATTATTTCTTCTTGATCCCAAAACAAACTTTTGTTTTATATAAACAAAGTTTCCTTGGCTGTTTTCCCAGACTCTGGCAGTGTTCCCAGACCTGTTCCCAAAACAATAGATTGGCTTGCAAAACAACACCGAGCTTAGCTGTCTTCCTGGAAAATGTTTATCAAAACAAGCCAAACTTAACCAAAATATCCCACTTCTGACACCAAAAATGTTGTACAAGTTTCGAGCTGGCTTCCTGCCAAGTCCCCCGAAACTTGACAACAAGGACCCGCCTCCCAGAGAGGGAAAAGAAGAAAAACCAAGCAGCCAAAGCTATAGCAAAAAATATGTATATATATATATATGTATATTTATATATAAGACAGATACACGAAAGGGGAATACCACACACCAGGGGGGGAAGGGGGGGGGGGGGGGGAGGAAAAAAAGGAGAAGGACAAAAAGGGGCAAGGACCGAACAAGTCAAACAGCCAGTCGAAGGCAAACTAGCAAGAATCTCACCACTTCCCTTCGAACAGGCAGGATGGCCAGACACGGTCCTTGGCTCTCCCCTCACGCGTGGCAGATAACGGCAGTCACTGTAGGCCTCGGCTCCAGATAAGCCCAACCGAAACAGGGACCCACCGTTCTCGAACCTCGCCGGAGAGGAAAGAGGGCGAACTCTCTTATCAATGCCTTATTTATACCCTGGGTTACGTAAAGGAATAGCATGGAATACTTCCTTGGTCACCTTCCTAGTTCCTTCCTGGTTACAAGCTGGTTTCCAGGAAGGCCTAGACTGAAACCATCACATTCTCCACCCCTTATTCCATACTATTTCTTTACATAACACCTGTATATTGTGTTTGTCTCTATCCCGTACATATACACATATATATATATAGTCCATGTTTATTTTTTCTCGAAGGTTGTCGTCTGTCATTGGAGATCAGCACCACCAGCAACTCGATTTGTGTTCTTGGCCCTTTCGTCATAATCACAGTTCCGGTTTAGGGCTGGCTCATTGGTTTGGGCTGTGTCATCATCGGCCATCCTTAGATTCTCGTATCAGCTTTGTTTGGGTCTCTCTCTTTTTTTCCGTCTGGTGTCTGGTCTCCTGTAAAATACAACTCAAGGCACAGAATTAGTTTTTTCCCAGGCTTAGGTTTCCTTGAGGCACACATTGGACCTCTCCATCCTTCCTCATAACCCACCAAGTATATCCAGGCCCTTGAGCAAAGACAATCCCACGAATGGGTTTGTCTTGGCCTGAGGGAGGAGTGATCCAAACGGCCTTACCTAACATACCTTTTAGATGGATCGCTGGAACTTTGTCTCCATCTACAGTGTGGAGGGACTCTGCTTGGGCAGGACCAGCTCGGTTGACAGAGCCTCGGGTGTTGACTAGCCAGGTGGCCTTGGCTAAATTCTTGTCCCAATTTTTGTAAGTTCCCCCACCTAGTGCCTTTAGAGTCGTCTTCAACAGTCCATTACACCTTTCTACTTTTCCTGCAGCAGGTGCATGATATGGAATGTGATATACCCATTCAATACCATGCTCCTGTGCCCAAGTGGCCACTAGACTGTTTTTGAAATGAGTCCCGTTGTCTGACTCAATTCGCTCTGGAGTGCCATGTCTCCACAGGACCTGCTTCTCAAGGCCTAGGATGGTGTTTCGGGCTGTTGCATGCGGTACCGAATATGTTTCTAACCATCCGGTGGTTGCTTCCACCATGGTAAGCACATAGCGTTTACCTTGGTGGGTCTGTGGCAATGTGATGTAATCAATCTGCCAGGCCTCTCCATACTTATACTTCTCCCAACGTCCACCATACCACAGGGGCTTCAGTCTTTTCGCCTGCTTAATAGCGGCACAGGTCTCGCAATCATGGATAACTTCAGAAATTATATCCATGGTTAAATCCACCCCTCGGTCTCGTGCCCATCTGTGGGTGGCATCTCGGCCTTGATGACCGGAAGCATCATGGGCCCATCGAGCCAGAAACAGCTCTCCCTTCTGCTGCCAGTCTAGGTCTACTTGTGACACCCCTATCTGTGCAGCTCGGTCCGCTTCTCTGTTGTTATTATGTTCTTCATTAGCTTGCTTCTTGGACACATGGGCATCTACATGGTGGACTCTCACATTCAGACTCTTCGCTCTGGCAGCGATGTCCTGCCACAAGTCAGCAGCCCAGATGGGTTTTCCTCCACGCCTCCAGTTCATCTTCTTCCATCGGTCTAACCATCCCCATAGAGCATTGGCTATCATCCACGAGTCTGTGTAGAGGTAGAGTCTCGGCCATCCTTCTCGTTCGGCGATGTCCAGGGCCAATTGGACGGCTTTGAGCTCTGCAAATTGACTCGACCCGCCTTGACCCTCAGTAGCTTCTGCCACTCGTCGGGTGGGACTCCAAACGGCTGCTTTCCACTTCCGGTTCCTTCCTACAATACGGCAAGAACCATCAGTGAAAAGGGCATAACACCTTTCTTCATCTGGCAGCTGATCAAATGGCGGAGCTTCTTCAGCTCGGCTCACTGGCTCTTCTTCTTCTTCTGCCAGACTGAAGTTCCCACCTTCAGGCCAATTTGTGATAACCTCCAGAATTCCAGGGCGATTTGAGCTTCCCAATCGTACACGCTGCGTAATCAAGGCTATCCACTTGCTCCATGTGGCATCAGTGGCATGATGCGTAGGGGGTACCTTCCCTTTGAACATCCAGCTCAAGACTGGTAATCGGGGTGCCAGGAAGAGCTGTGCTTCAGTACCAATTACCTCTGTAGCTGCTCGTATACCTTCATACGCCGCTAAGATTTCCTTTTCCACAGGGGTGTAATTAGCCTCAGAACCTCTGTAGCTTCGGCTCCAGAAACCCAGTGGTCGCCCTCGTGTCTCGCCAGGCACCTTTTGCCAGAGGCTCCAGGAGGGACCTTTATCTCCAGCTGCAGAGTAGAGTACATTCTTTACATCTGGTCCCGTTCTAACTGGTCCAAGAGCCACGGCATGTGCAATTTCTTGCTTGATCTGCCTGAAAGTTTGTTGTTGCTCAGGACCCCACTGGAAATTGTTCTTTTTACGGGTCACAAAGTAAAGAGGGCTCACAATCTGACTGTATTCTGGGATATGCATCCTCCAGAAACCTATTGCTCCCAGAAAAGCTTGGGTTTCTTTCTTGTTTGTGGGGGGAGCCATTGCTACAATCTTGTTGATTATGTCTGTTGGTATCTGGCGTCGTCCATCTTGCCATTTCACCCCTAGGAATTGGATCTCTCGGGCAGGTCCCTTGACTTTGCTCTTCTTGATAGCGAAACCGGCCTCGAGGAGAATCTGGATGATCGTCTGTCCTTTTTTGAAAACCTCTTCTGCTGTATCCCCCCATACAATGATGTCATCGATGTACTGGATGTGTTCGGGAGCCTTACCCTTCTCTAGTGTGGCCTGGATCAGTCCATGGCAGATGGTTGGACTGTGTTTCCACCCCTGGGGCAGTCGATTCCAGGTGTATTGAATGCCCCTCCAGGTGAAAGCAAACTGTGGCCTGCACTCTGCCGCTAAGGGAATGGAGAAAAACGCGTTGGCTATGTCGATGGTGGCGTACCACTTTGCTGTCTTGGACTCCAACTCGTATTGGAGCTCCAACATATCTGGCACGGCAGCACTCAACGGTGGCGTAACTTCATTTAAGCCACGATAGTCCACAGTCAGTCTCCACTCTCCATCGGATTTACGCACAGGCCAGATGGGGCTGTTGAAGGGTGAATGGGTTCTGCTGACCACCCCTTGGCTCTCCAACTTCCGGATCATTTTGTGGATAGGGATCACAGCATCTCGGTTTGTCCGATACTGTCGTCTGTGCACAGTTGTTGTGGCTATTGGCACTTCTTGATCTTTAACTTGCAGTAATCCTACAATGGAAGGGTCTTCTGAGAGGCCAGGAAGGGCAGACAATTGCTTGGACTCCTCTTCAATCACCGAGGCTATACCAAAAGCCCACCGGTACCCTTTCGGGTCCTTGAAGTATCCTCTCCTTAAGTAGTCCATACCAAGGATGCTAGGGGCTTCTGGCCCCGTCACAATGGGACGCTTTTCCCATTGGTCTCCCGTCAAGCTCATGTCTGCCTCTACCACTGACAATTCTTGAGACCCTCCGGTCACTCCAGAAATAGTAACAGTCTCGGTACTCTTATACTCCGAAGGCATTACAGTACACTGGGCTCCAGTATCTATCAAGGCCTGGTATCTCTGAGGATCCGATGTGCCAGGCCATCGAACCCACACAGCCCAGTAAACTCGGTTATCTTCTTGGTCCCTCTCCTTCTCCTGGCAGAAGGCAGGGCCCCTCTACTGGTCTTGATCAGAGCATTCGTCGTCAGAGTTTGACTTTGACTTCTTAGACTTTTTACCGTTGTCGAAGCGGACCTCCATCTTCTCGTGTTTCGGCGATCGCAGTTTCTTTTCTAAGAAATCTCCGTCTACTACATAGACAACTTTCTTGTCAGTCTTCTTTCGCTTCAGCTCCCTCACTCTAGCTTCAAGCTTAAAAGTGGGTTCACCATCCCACTTCTTCATGTTTTCTCCTTTACTACGAAGGTATGCCCATAGTTGGTTACGTGGCCAACGCTTAGAGTTCTCTTTCCTTTGACTTGTGAATGACAGGGACCGTGACCGAGATCGAGACCAGGATCGAGGTCTAGGCCGAGGTCGTCTTTGTCGGTCCCGCCATGATCTTCCCATTGGCCTTTCCTGGTAATCTCTATACCTTCTGTCCTCTCTTTCTCTAAGGTCGTCCTCATATCTGGAATATTCATAATCTCTCTCCATTCTTTCCCTATCATAGGGGTGTCGGTATAGAGGGTCGAAGGGGTCTTCCAGATTTTCCTCTATGCTCCTCATCCAAGCACACATGGTGTCCACACTTGGTTCATCCATCTTTGGATGATATGCGGTTATCAAGCAATACCTATATGGTTTAGGGGCACCTTGAATTACCTTCTTCCACATTGGTTGTGTGCAAGGAACATTCTCGGGAACTTGGATGTCATAATATTCTGGATCAGAGTAGACAATTTCCTGCATGGCCAATTCCCGCAGGTATTGGATGCCTTCTTCCGCAGTCCTCCACCTTCTCGAAGAACTCTTGAGGGACTCCTTAAACGGGTATTTCGCCCTCACAGCATGAAGAATTCGGAGCCAAAGACTGGATGCCGTTTTCTCCCTTCCCATTTCTTGTTCTATCTTAGGGTCTCGGGCAATGGATCCAAGTTGTCGTGCTTCGTCACCTTCAATTATGTGACTATCAGCTCCCTTGTCCCAGCATCGCACCAGCCAGGCGAGGATTTGTTCACCAGGCAAGCGCATATAATCTCTCCGTAAATCTCTAAGCTCTCTTGTGGTCAGTGATTGTATAATTTCGCTTTCTCGCATTATTTCTTGTCCATCTCTCCCACGTAGAATCTTTTCTACCTCCCTCTTTACTCTTCCGCTCTTACGTGGAACCGCTCCTGCCTCCTCCCTGTATCTCTCACGTGGAGATGGAGACTGGGCATGCCATGGGGATAAGCTTCTATGTTGTTCATGGCGTGGAGATGGACTTCTACGCCGTTCATACCGTGGGGACGGACTCCTACGTCGTTCACGCCGCGGAGATGAACTTCTACGTCGTTCACGCCGTGGAGATGGACTTCTACGTCGTTCACGCCGTGGAGATGGACTTCTACGTCGTTCACGCCGTGGAGATGGACTTCTACGTCGTTCACGATACCCAGCCGGTGGAGGTAGCGAGTAGTCTCTCGGGTGCCAAGATAAGGGCTTCTTCCAATCATCCACACCTCCAAGAGAAGGTTGGGTCTGGAGGGGTAGAGATAATTCCCCCTCCAATTGAGGGGGATGCTTTGGCTCCTTCTTTGCGTCCTTTGTAACACTGAATTTGTAGTCAGGATATAAATCATCAAGCGACAATATACCACCGGCCATTTGTGCTGTTGCTTTCTTTTCTCTTGGTGCTGTTCTGTATTCCTTTGGGCGTGCCCCTAGTTCTTTTGGACGTGCTCCTTCCCATGTAGCCGTTTCTTCCTCTCTGGTAGCTGCTTCTTCTCTTCCAATCGCTCCTTCCTCAGTCACAACCACTTCTTCCTCTCTCGCAGTCGCGCCTTCATCACTTGCTGTTGCTCCTTCTCCCATTGCTGCCGCTCCTTCGTTCACTACATCCTCTGTTCCTTCTTCTTCTTCTTCTCTTTCTTCTGTGCGTTCTGGTTGCGGAGATGGGTCCGTAAGTTCCTCGATCTCCCTTACCCACATCTTCTTCTTCTTTATAGGGGCAATGATGATCTTCCGGTTCTTAGCTTGAGTCCCGGTTCTAGTGGACTTAGTAGAAATGTCATTGACTTCAAGTTGTGTTTGGACCCCAACTTCTGTGGACCTAATAGGGACATCACTGGTTTCAAGTGGCGTGGTTTGGGTCTCTGTGTCGACCTTAGCCCTCTGAAGGTGGTCTATGGCAGCTCGATAAGCATTAGCCAGGCCCCAGCACAAAGCGGAGAATTGCATATTCGGATCTTTGTAGGAAAAACACCCTTCTGCCAAACAGTGGGCCATCTCACCAGAATCAAACATTTGTTCTGGTGTGAACTCCCAATTAATGGGGGGTGACACACGTCCTACTAATCTACCGAAATCTCCCCAAGCTCCATGCCACCCGGGGACTGGCCTGTCTGCAGCCCTTTCCAAAGTTCCAGCGAATCCCTTTGAGGTGTGATCTTTCCTACAAGAGGGAGAGCAACGGAACCCCATTCTTCCAAGTTTAAGGAGCACTTCCAGTACCTTTATCAATGACAGTACTGTTGCAATAAGATTTATATAGTAATTAGAGCCGATTTTAACCATGGGGATCTCCTTTACCAAACCTTCGATGTCAAAATTAAAGGATGGAAGCAATTCGTTCCATCCATCCTCAAGGTCTGGACGTCTCCCTATAGAGTAGCCTAACACAGGTGTAAAGACGGCTAGAATTATAAGACAAATTAATGAAATAGCCATTGCTTTTTGTTATTATTTCTTCTTGATCCCAAAACAAACTTTTGTTTTATATAAACAAAGTTTCCTTGGCTGTTTTCCCAGACTCTGGCAGTGTTCCCAGACCTGTTCCCAAAACAATAGATTGGCTTGCAAAACAACACCGAGCTTAGCTGTCTTCCTGGAAAATGTTTATCAAAACAAGCCAAACTTAACCAAAATATCCCACTTCTGACACCAAAAATGTTGTACAAGTTTCGAGCTGGCTTCCTGCCAAGTCCCCCGAAACTTGACAACAAGGACCCGCCTCCCAGAGAGGGAAAAGAAGAAAAACCAAGCAGCCAAAGCTATAGCAAAAAATATGTATATATATATATATGTATATTTATATATAAGACAGATACACGAAAGGGGAATACCACACACCAGGGGGGGAAGGGGGGGGGGGGGGGGAGGAAAAAAAGGAGAAGGACAAAAAGGGGCAAGGACCGAACAAGTCAAACAGCCAGTCGAAGGCAAACTAGCAAGAATCTCACCACTTCCCTTCGAACAGGCAGGATGGCCAGACACGGTCCTTGGCTCTCCCCTCACGCGTGGCAGATAACGGCAGTCACTGTAGGCCTCGGCTCCAGATAAGCCCAACCGAAACAGGGACCCACCGTTCTCGAACCTCGCCGGAGAGGAAAGAGGGCGAACTCTCTTATCAATGCCTTATTTATACCCTGGGTTACGTAAAGGAATAGCATGGAATACTTCCTTGGTCACCTTCCTAGTTCCTTCCTGGTTACAAGCTGGTTTCCAGGAAGGCCTAGACTGAAACCATCACATTCTCCACCCCTTATTCCATACTATTTCTTTACATAACACCTGTATATTGTGTTTGTCTCTATCCCGTACATATACACATATATATATATAGTCCATGTTTATTTTTTCTCGAAGGTTGTCGTCTGTCATTGGAGATCAGCACCACCAGCAACTCGATTTGTGTTCTTGGCCCTTTCGTCATAATCACAGTTCCGGTTTAGGGCTGGCTCATTGGTTTGGGCTGTGTCATCATCGGCCATCCTTAGATTCTCGTATCAGCTTTGTTTGGGTCTCTCTCTTTTTTTCCGTCTGGTGTCTGGTCTCCTGTAAAATACAACTCAAGGCACAGAATTAGTTTTTTCCCAGGCTTAGGTTTCCTTGAGGCACACATTGGACCTCTCCATCCTTCCTCATAACCCACCAAGTATATCCAGGCCCTTGAGCAAAGACAATCCCACGAATGGGTTTGTCTTGGCCTGAGGGAGGAGTGATCCAAACGGCCTTACCTAACATACCTTTTAGATGGATCGCTGGAACTTTGTCTCCATCTACAGTGTGGAGGGACTCTGCTTGGGCAGGACCAGCTCGGTTGACAGAGCCTCGGGTGTTGACTAGCCAGGTGGCCTTGGCTAAATTCTTGTCCCAATTTTTGTAAGTTCCCCCACCTAGTGCCTTTAGAGTCGTCTTCAACAGTCCATTACACCTTTCTACTTTTCCTGCAGCAGGTGCATGATATGGAATGTGATATACCCATTCAATACCATGCTCCTGTGCCCAAGTGGCCACTAGACTGTTTTTGAAATGAGTCCCGTTGTCTGACTCAATTCGCTCTGGAGTGCCATGTCTCCACAGGACCTGCTTCTCAAGGCCTAGGATGGTGTTTCGGGCTGTTGCATGCGGTACCGAATATGTTTCTAACCATCCGGTGGTTGCTTCCACCATGGTAAGCACATAGCGTTTACCTTGGTGGGTCTGTGGCAATGTGATGTAATCAATCTGCCAGGCCTCTCCATACTTATACTTCTCCCAACGTCCACCATACCACAGGGGCTTCAGTCTTTTCGCCTGCTTAATAGCGGCACAGGTCTCGCAATCATGGATAACTTCAGAAATTATATCCATGGTTAAATCCACCCCTCGGTCTCGTGCCCATCTGTGGGTGGCATCTCGGCCTTGATGACCGGAAGCATCATGGGCCCATCGAGCCAGAAACAGCTCTCCCTTCTGCTGCCAGTCTAGGTCTACTTGTGACACCCCTATCTGTGCAGCTCGGTCCGCTTCTCTGTTGTTATTATGTTCTTCATTAGCTTGCTTCTTGGACACATGGGCATCTACATGGTGGACTCTCACATTCAGACTCTTCGCTCTGGCAGCGATGTCCTGCCACAAGTCAGCAGCCCAGATGGGTTTTCCTCCACGCCTCCAGTTCATCTTCTTCCATCGGTCTAACCATCCCCATAGAGCATTGGCTATCATCCACGAGTCTGTGTAGAGGTAGAGTCTCGGCCATCCTTCTCGTTCGGCGATGTCCAGGGCCAATTGGACGGCTTTGAGCTCTGCAAATTGACTCGACCCGCCTTGACCCTCAGTAGCTTCTGCCACTCGTCGGGTGGGACTCCAAACGGCTGCTTTCCACTTCCGGTTCCTTCCTACAATACGGCAAGAACCATCAGTGAAAAGGGCATAACACCTTTCTTCATCTGGCAGCTGATCAAATGGCGGAGCTTCTTCAGCTCGGCTCACTGGCTCTTCTTCTTCTTCTGCCAGACTGAAGTTCCCACCTTCAGGCCAATTTGTGATAACCTCCAGAATTCCAGGGCGATTTGAGCTTCCCAATCGTACACGCTGCGTAATCAAGGCTATCCACTTGCTCCATGTGGCATCAGTGGCATGATGCGTAGGGGGTACCTTCCCTTTGAACATCCAGCTCAAGACTGGTAATCGGGGTGCCAGGAAGAGCTGTGCTTCAGTACCAATTACCTCTGTAGCTGCTCGTATACCTTCATACGCCGCTAAGATTTCCTTTTCCACAGGGGTGTAATTAGCCTCAGAACCTCTGTAGCTTCGGCTCCAGAAACCCAGTGGTCGCCCTCGTGTCTCGCCAGGCACCTTTTGCCAGAGGCTCCAGGAGGGACCTTTATCTCCAGCTGCAGAGTAGAGTACATTCTTTACATCTGGTCCCGTTCTAACTGGTCCAAGAGCCACGGCATGTGCAATTTCTTGCTTGATCTGCCTGAAAGTTTGTTGTTGCTCAGGACCCCACTGGAAATTGTTCTTTTTACGGGTCACAAAGTAAAGAGGGCTCACAATCTGACTGTATTCTGGGATATGCATCCTCCAGAAACCTATTGCTCCCAGAAAAGCTTGGGTTTCTTTCTTGTTTGTGGGGGGAGCCATTGCTACAATCTTGTTGATTATGTCTGTTGGTATCTGGCGTCGTCCATCTTGCCATTTCACCCCTAGGAATTGGATCTCTCGGGCAGGTCCCTTGACTTTGCTCTTCTTGATAGCGAAACCGGCCTCGAGGAGAATCTGGATGATCGTCTGTCCTTTTTTGAAAACCTCTTCTGCTGTATCCCCCCATACAATGATGTCATCGATGTACTGGATGTGTTCGGGAGCCTTACCCTTCTCTAGTGTGGCCTGGATCAGTCCATGGCAGATGGTTGGACTGTGTTTCCACCCCTGGGGCAGTCGATTCCAGGTGTATTGAATGCCCCTCCAGGTGAAAGCAAACTGTGGCCTGCACTCTGCCGCTAAGGGAATGGAGAAAAACGCGTTGGCTATGTCGATGGTGGCGTACCACTTTGCTGTCTTGGACTCCAACTCGTATTGGAGCTCCAACATATCTGGCACGGCAGCACTCAACGGTGGCGTAACTTCATTTAAGCCACGATAGTCCACAGTCAGTCTCCACTCTCCATCGGATTTACGCACAGGCCAGATGGGGCTGTTGAAGGGTGAATGGGTTCTGCTGACCACCCCTTGGCTCTCCAACTTCCGGATCATTTTGTGGATAGGGATCACAGCATCTCGGTTTGTCCGATACTGTCGTCTGTGCACAGTTGTTGTGGCTATTGGCACTTCTTGATCTTTAACTTGCAGTAATCCTACAATGGAAGGGTCTTCTGAGAGGCCAGGAAGGGCAGACAATTGCTTGGACTCCTCTTCAATCACCGAGGCTATACCAAAAGCCCACCGGTACCCTTTCGGGTCCTTGAAGTATCCTCTCCTTAAGTAGTCCATACCAAGGATGCTAGGGGCTTCTGGCCCCGTCACAATGGGACGCTTTTCCCATTGGTCTCCCGTCAAGCTCATGTCTGCCTCTACCACTGACAATTCTTGAGACCCTCCGGTCACTCCAGAAATAGTAACAGTCTCGGTACTCTTATACTCCGAAGGCATTACAGTACACTGGGCTCCAGTATCTATCAAGGCCTGGTATCTCTGAGGATCCGATGTGCCAGGCCATCGAACCCACACAGCCCAGTAAACTCGGTTATCTTCTTGGTCCCTCTCCTTCTCCTGGCAGAAGGCAGGGCCCCTCTACTGGTCTTGATCAGAGCATTCGTCGTCAGAGTTTGACTTTGACTTCTTAGACTTTTTACCGTTGTCGAAGCGGACCTCCATCTTCTCGTGTTTCGGCGATCGCAGTTTCTTTTCTAAGAAATCTCCGTCTACTACATAGACAACTTTCTTGTCAGTCTTCTTTCGCTTCAGCTCCCTCACTCTAGCTTCAAGCTTAAAAGTGGGTTCACCATCCCACTTCTTCATGTTTTCTCCTTTACTACGAAGGTATGCCCATAGTTGGTTACGTGGCCAACGCTTAGAGTTCTCTTTCCTTTGACTTGTGAATGACAGGGACCGTGACCGAGATCGAGACCAGGATCGAGGTCTAGGCCGAGGTCGTCTTTGTCGGTCCCGCCATGATCTTCCCATTGGCCTTTCCTGGTAATCTCTATACCTTCTGTCCTCTCTTTCTCTAAGGTCGTCCTCATATCTGGAATATTCATAATCTCTCTCCATTCTTTCCCTATCATAGGGGTGTCGGTATAGAGGGTCGAAGGGGTCTTCCAGATTTTCCTCTATGCTCCTCATCCAAGCACACATGGTGTCCACACTTGGTTCATCCATCTTTGGATGATATGCGGTTATCAAGCAATACCTATATGGTTTAGGGGCACCTTGAATTACCTTCTTCCACATTGGTTGTGTGCAAGGAACATTCTCGGGAACTTGGATGTCATAATATTCCGGATCAGAGTAGACAATTTCCTGCATGGCCAATTCCCGCAGGTATTGGATGCCTTCTTCCGCAGTCCTCCACCTTCTCGAAGAACTCTTGAGGGACTCCTTAAACGGGTATTTCGCCCTCACAGCATGAAGAATTCGGAGCCAAAGACTGGATGCCGTTTTCTCCCTTCCCATTTCTTGTTCTATCTTAGGGTCTCGGGCAATGGATCCAAGTTGTCGTGCTTCGTCACCTTCAATTATGTGACTATCAACTCCCTTGTCCCAGCATCGCACCAGCCAGGCGAGGATTTGTTCACCAGGCAAGCGCATATAATCTCTCCGTAAATCTCTAAGCTCTCTTGTGGTCAGTGATTGTATAATTTCGCTTTCTCGCATTATTTCTTGTCCATCTCTCCCACGTAGAATCTTTTCTACCTCCCTCTTTACTCTTCCGCTCTTACGTGGAACCGCTCCTGCCTCCTCCCTGTATCTCTCACGTGGAGATGGAGACTGGGCATGCCATGGGGATAAGCTTCTATGTTGTTCATGGCGTGGAGATGGACTTCTACGCCGTTCATACCGTGGGGACGGACTCCTACGTCGTTCACGCCGCGGAGATGAACTTCTACGTCGTTCACGCCGTGGAGATGGACTTCTACGTCGTTCACGCCGTGGAGATGGACTTCTACGTCGTTCACGCCGTGGAGATGGACTTCTACGTCGTTCACGATACCCAGCCGGTGGAGGTAGCGAGTAGTCTCTCGGGTGCCAAGATAAGGGCTTCTTCCAATCATCCACACCTCCAAGAGAAGGTTGGGTCTGGAGGGGTAGAGATAATTCCCCCTCCAATTGAGGGGGATGCTTTGGCTCCTTCTTTGCGTCCTTTGTAACACTGAATTTGTAGTCAGGATATAAATCATCAAGCGACAATATACCACCGGCCATTTGTGCTGTTGCTTTCTTTTCTCTTGGTGCTGTTCTGTATTCCTTTGGGCGTGCCCCTAGTTCTTTTGGACGTGCTCCTTCCCATGTAGCCGTTTCTTCCTCTCTGGTAGCTGCTTCTTCTCTTCCAATCGCTCCTTCCTCAGTCACAACCACTTCTTCCTCTCTCGCAGTCGCGCCTTCATCACTTGCTGTTGCTCCTTCTCCCATTGCTGCCGCTCCTTCGTTCACTACATCCTCTGTTCCTTCTTCTTCTTCTTCTCTTTCTTCTGTGCGTTCTGGTTGCGGAGATGGGTCCGTAAGTTCCTCGATCTCCCTTACCCACGTCTTCTTCTTCTTTATAGGGGCAATGATGATCTTCCGGTTCTTAGCTTGAGTCCCGGTTCTAGTGGACTTAGTAGAAATGTCATTGACTTCAAGTTGTGTTTGGACCCCAACTTCTGTGGACCTAATAGGGACATCACTGGTTTCAAGTGGCGTGGTTTGGGTCTCTGTGTCGACCTTAGCCCTCTGAAGGTGGTCTATGGCAGCTCGATAAGCATTAGCCAGGCCCCAGCACAAAGCGGAGAATTGCATATTCGGATCTTTGTAGGAAAAACACCCTTCTGCCAAACAGTGGGCCATCTCACCAGAATCAAACATTTGTTCTGGTGTGAACTCCCAATTAATGGGGGGTGACACACGTCCTACTAATCTACCGAAATCTCCCCAAGCTCCATGCCACCCGGGGACTGGCCTGTCTGCAGCCCTTTCCAAAGTTCCAGCGAATCCCTTTGAGGTGTGATCTTTCCTACAAGAGGGAGAGCAACGGAACCCCATTCTTCCAAGTTTAAGGAGCACTTCCAGTACCTTTATCAATGACAGTACTGTTGCAATAAGATTTATATAGTAATTAGAGCCGATTTTAACCATGGGGATCTCCTTTACCAAACCTTCGATGTCAAAATTAAAGGATGGAAGCAATTCGTTCCATCCATCCTCAAGGTCTGGACGTCTCCCTATAGAGTAGCCTAACACAGGTGTAAAGACGGCTAGAATTATAAGACAAATTAATGAAATAGCCATTGCTTTTTGTTATTATTTCTTCTTGATCCCAAAACAAACTTTTGTTTTATATAAACAAAGTTTCCTTGGCTGTTTTCCCAGACTCTGGCAGTGTTCCCAGACCTGTTCCCAAAACAATAGATTGGCTTGCAAAACAACACCGAGCTTAGCTGTCTTCCTGGAAAATGTTTATCAAAACAAGCCAAACTTAACCAAAATATCCCACTTCTGACACCAAAAATGTTGTACAAGTTTCGAGCTGGCTTCCTGCCAAGTCCCCCGAAACTTGACAACAAGGACCCGCCTCCCAGAGAGGGAAAAGAAGAAAAACCAAGCAGCCAAAGCTATAGCAAAAAATATGTATATATATATATATGTATATTTATATATAAGACAGATACACGAAAGGGGAATACCACACACCAGGGGGGGAAGGGGGGGGGGGGGGGGAGGAAAAAAAGGAGAAGGACAAAAAGGGGCAAGGACCGAACAAGTCAAACAGCCAGTCGAAGGCAAACTAGCAAGAATCTCACCACTTCCCTTCGAACAGGCAGGATGGCCAGACACGGTCCTTGGCTCTCCCCTCACGCGTGGCAGATAACGGCAGTCACTGTAGGCCTCGGCTCCAGATAAGCCCAACCGAAACAGGGACCCACCGTTCTCGAACCTCGCCGGAGAGGAAAGAGGGCGAACTCTCTTATCAATGCCTTATTTATACCCTGGGTTACGTAAAGGAATAGCATGGAATACTTCCTTGGTCACCTTCCTAGTTCCTTCCTGGTTACAAGCTGGTTTCCAGGAAGGCCTAGACTGAAACCATCACATTGGGTCATACTGGTAATAGATTTAAAAGACTGTTTTTTCACAATCCTTTTGCATCCAGATGATGCTGTCAGATTTGCCTTCACAGTGCCTTCAATTAACAAAGCAGAACCAGCACAGCGTTTTCATTGGGTAACTCTTCCCGAGGGGATGAAAAATTCACCCACCTTGTGTCAGATCTATGTTGCATGGGCCTTGCAGTCATTCCGGACTCAACACCCTGACTTATTAGTGTATCATTACATGGATGATGTTCTGATAGCGGGAAAAAATCTGAATGTGCCAATACTGTTACAGCAGTTAGAACAAGAGTTGAGTCATCGAGGCCTACAGATTGCCCCTGAAAAGATTCAGAAGCAGGAACCATGGCAATACCTTGGTTGGACCATCACAAAAGGAATAGTGAGACCACAGAAGTTAGTTATTAACACTGCCATAAAAACCCTGACTGATGTACAGAAGCTGATAGGTGATATACAGTGGGTCAGACCTGTGTGTGGAATAACCAATGATGATCTAGCTCCTCTGATGCCTTTGCTAGGGTCAGTTGCTCAGGCAGGACTTCATAGAGAATTGTCAGAAGATCAAAAGACAGCTATAGTTAAGATCTCTGAAAAGATAGCTGCAGGATATGCCTGTCGAATAATACTGGAACAGCCAGTGCAGTACCTGATTGTTAATTCTGGAGAAAGCAAAAAGCATCCATTGGGTATCATCTGTCAAATCGCAACCAGCATAAGAATTTTGGAATGGGTATTTTTACCTTATCAGCCCAAAAAGACAATCGTGACACGACCTGAATTGTTTGGACGACTTGTCATAAAAGGGCGATGGAGAATTTGTGATTTAATTGGTAAAGATCCATCTGTAATATTTGTACCAGTCGCCCAGAACTATTTGGAGTGGTTGTTTGAGAAATCAGAACCATTCCAAATAGCCATGGCAGATTTTGAAGGTCTGGTCACAAATCATTATCCCTCAGACAAATTGTTGCCTTTGTTGCAACATCAGACAATTGAACAGCTTGTGTTGCGATCAGATGATCCGGTTGATGGGATTACTGTTTTTACAGATGCTGGAAGAAAATCTCAGTGTGCAGCAATTACTTGGCAGGAAGGATCAGAGTGGAAACATAAACTGCTTCCAGGTGTTTCAGGTGACACACTGCAAACCCTTGAATTGAGAGGTGTAGTGTGGGCCTTGAGCTTCTGGAAGGACGAACCTGTTAATGTAGTTTCAGATTCACTTTATGTAGTAGGTACAGTACAATGAATCGAATGGGCAATGGTCAAAACCCTGAAAAATAAGATCTTAGCAGCACTCATGACACAGTTGCTGCATTTGCTAGATCAGCGCACACAGCCCTATTTTATCACTCACATTAGAAGCCATCAACAGCTAGATGGTGGTTTAGCAATTGGAAATGATAGAGCAGATAAATTAGTAGCACCTGCATGGACTGGTCCTGCAGTAAATAAGTTTCAGCAAGCAGTTCTGTCTCATGAATTTTTTCATCAGTCTGCAGATGTATTAGCCAGGCAGTTTGGGCTCACTTCCTCAGATGCACGAGGGATTGTACAGGCCTGCTCAGCCTGTCACAAGAACGGGCTGGGCATTGGCTTGGGAGTCAATCCTCGGTGGTTACAAGCATTGCAGCTTTGGCAAATGGATGTCACTCATGTTGCTGAGTTCGGGAGGTTGAAATATGTGCATGTATGCATTGATACCTTTTCTCATGCCATGTGGACCTCTGCCCAGGCTGGGGAAGGTGCCAAATGTGTCATTCGTCATATGTATGCATGCATAGCAGCCCTTGGGATCCCCACAGAACTTAAAACTGATAATGGATCTGGTTATACCTCACAACGTTTCCGAAGGTTCTGTATGAATTGGGGTATTTCTCATGTTACTGGTATAGCTCACTCTCCTACAGGTCAAGCTATTATTGAACGAGCTCACGGAGTTCTGAAAACACTTTTGCAAAAGCAGAAGGGGGGAGAAGAGCTAGCCAGTCCACATGACCGACTTGCAAAAGTGTTATATGTGCTGAATTTCTTGTGGTTAACGGGTAATAGAACAGACCCTCCCATTGTTATTCATAACACTTCCTTGCAGTCGGGTCTGGTAAGTCAATGTGATGGTTTCAGTCTAGGCCTTCCTGGAAACCAGCTTGTAACCAGGAAGGAACTAGGAAGGTGACCAAGGAAGTATTCCATGCTATTCCTTTACGTAACCCAGGGTATAAATAAGGCATTGATAAGAGAGTTCGCCCTCTTTCCTCTCCGGCGAGGTTCGAGAACGGTGGGTCCCTGTTTCGGTTGGGCTTATCTGGAGCCGAGGCCTACAGTGACTGCCGTTATCTGCCACGCGTGAGGGGAGAGCCAAGGACCGTGTCTGGCCATCCTGCCTGTTCGAAGGGAAGTGGTGAGATTCTTGCTAGTTTGCCTTCGACTGGCTGTTTGACTTGTTCGGTCCTTGCCCCTTTTTGTCCTTCTCCTTTCCCCCCCCCCCCCCCCCCTTCCCCCCCTGGTGTGTGGTATTCCCCTTTCGTGTATCTGTCTTATATATAAATATACATATATATATATATACATATTTTTTGCTATAGCTTTGGCTGCTTGGTTTTTCTTCTTTTCCCTCTCTGGGAGGCGGGTCCTTGTTGTCAAGTTTCGGGGGACTTGGCAGGAAGCCAGCTCGAAACTTGTACAACATTTTTGGTGTCAGAAGTGGGATATTTTGGTTAAGTTTGGCTTGTTTTGATAAACATTTTCCAGGAAGACAGCTAAGCTCGGTGTTGTTTTGCAAGCCAATCTATTGTTTTGGGAACAGGTCTGGGAACACTGCCAGAGTCTGGGAAAACAGCCAAGGAAACTTTGTTTATATAAAACAAAAGTTTGTTTTGGGATCAAGAAGAAATAATAACAAAAAGCAATGGCTATTTCATTAATTTGTCTTATAATTCTAGCCGTCTTTACACCTGTGTTAGGCTACTCTATAGGGAGACGTCCAGACCTTGAGGATGGATGGAACGAATTGCTTCCATCCTTTAATTTTGACATCGAAGGTTTGGTAAAGGAGATCCCCATGGTTAAAATCGGCTCTAATTACTATATAAATCTTATTGCAACAGTACTGTCATTGATAAAGGTACTGGAAGTGCTCCTTAAACTTGGAAGAATGGGGTTCCGTTGCTCTCCCTCTTGTAGGAAAGATCACACCTCAAAGGGATTCGCTGGAACTTTGGAAAGGGCTGCAGACAGGCCAGTCCCTGGGTGGCATGGAGCTTGGGGAGATTTCGGTAGATTAGTAGGACGTGTGTCACCCCCCATTAATTGGGAGTTCACACCAGAACAAATGTTTGATTCTGGTGAGATGGCCCACTGTTTGGCAGAAGGGTGTTTTTCCTACAAAGATCCGAATATGCAATTCTCCGCTTTGTGCTGGGGCCTGGCTAATGCTTATCGAGCTGCCATAGACCACCTTCAGAGGGCTAAGGTCGACACAGAGACCCAAACCACGCCACTTGAAACCAGTGATGTCCCTATTAGGTCCACAGAAGTTGGGGTCCAAACACAACTTGAAGTCAATGACATTTCTACTAAGTCCACTAGAACCGGGACTCAAGCTAAGAACCGGAAGATCATCATTGCCCCTATAAAGAAGAAGAAGACGTG
Source organism: Pseudopipra pipra (assembly GCF_036250125.1). Classification (NCBI taxonomy): domain Eukaryota; kingdom Metazoa; phylum Chordata; class Aves; order Passeriformes; family Pipridae; genus Pseudopipra; species Pseudopipra pipra. The sequence goes on along the minus strand of NC_087580.1, from coordinate 47,823,624 downwards.
GGTAAGGGAGATCGAGGAACTTACGGACCCATCTCCGCAACCAGAACGCACAGAAGAAAGAGAAGAAGAAGAAGAAGGAACAGAGGATGTAGTGAACGAAGGAGCGGCAGCAATGGGAGAAGGAGCAACAGCAAGTGATGAAGGCGCGACTGCGAGAGAGGAAGAAGTGGTTGTGACTGAGGAAGGAGCGATTGGAAGAGAAGAAGCAGCTACCAGAGAGGAAGAAACGGCTACATGGGAAGGAGCACGTCCAAAAGAACTAGGGGCACGCCCAAAGGAATACAGAACAGCACCAAGAGAAAAGAAAGCAACAGCACAAATGGCCGGTGGTATATTGTCGCTTGATGATTTATATCCTGACTACAAATTCAGTGTTACAAAGGACGCAAAGAAGGAGCCAAAGCATCCCCCTCAATTGGAGGGGGAATTATCTCTACCCCTCCAGACCCAACCTTCTCTTGGAGGTGTGGATGATTGGAAGAAGCCCTTATCTTGGCACCCGAGAGACTACTCGCTACCTCCACCGGCTGGGTATCGTGAACGACGTAGAAGTCCATCTCCACGGCGTGAACGACGTAGAAGTCCATCTCCACGGCGTGAACGACGTAGAAGTTCATCTCCGCGGCGTGAACGACGTAGGAGTCCGTCCCCACGGTATGAACGGCGTAGAAGTCCATCTCCACGCCATGAACAACATAGAAGCTTATCCCCATGGCATGCCCAGTCTCCATCTCCACGTGAGAGATACAGGGAGGAGGCAGGAGCGGTTCCACGTAAGAGCGGAAGAGTAAAGAGGGAGGTAGAAAAGATTCTACGTGGGAGAGATGGACAAGAAATAATGCGAGAAAGCGAAATTATACAATCACTGACCACAAGAGAGCTTAGAGATTTACGGAGAGATTATATGCGCTTGCCTGGTGAACAAATCCTCGCCTGGCTGGTGCGATGCTGGGACAAGGGAGCTGATAGTCACATAATTGAAGGTGATGAAGCACGACAACTGGGATCCATTGCCCGAGACCCTAAGATAGAACAAGAAATGGGAAGGGAGAAAACGGCATCCAGTCTTTGGCTCCGAATTCTTCATGCTGTGAGGGCGAAATACCCGTTTAAGGAGTCCCTCAAGAGTTCTTCGAGAAGGTGGAGGACTGCGGAAGAAGGCATCCAATACCTGCGGGAATTGGCCATGCAGGAAATTGTCTACTCTGATCCAGAATATTATGACATCCAAGTTCCCGAGAATGTTCCTTGCACACAACCAATGTGGAAGAAGGTAATTCAAGGTGCCCCTAAACCATATAGGTATTGCTTGATAACCGCATATCATCCAAAGATGGATGAACCAAGTGTGGACACCATGTGTGCTTGGATGAGGAGCATAGAGGAAAATCTGGAAGACCCCTTCGACCCTCTGTACCGACACCCCTATGATAGGGAAAGAATAGAGAGAGATTATGAATATTCCAGATATGAGGACGACCTTAGAGACAGAGAGGACAGAAGGTATAGAGATTACCAGGAAAGGCCAATGGGAAGATCATGGCGGGACCGACAAAGACGACCTCGGCCTAGACCTCGATCCTGGTCTCGATCTCGGTCACGGTCCCTGTCATTCACAAGTCAAAGGAAAGAGAACTCTAAACGTTGGCCACGTAACCAACTATGGGCATACCTTCGTAGTAAAGGAGAAAACATGAAGAAGTGGGATGGTGAACCCACTTTTAAGCTTGAAGCTAGAGTGAGGGAGCTGAAGCGAAAGAAGACTGACAAGAAAGTTGTCTACGTAGTAGACGGAGATTTCTTAGAAAAGAAACTGCGATCGCCGAAACACGAGAAGATGGAGGTCCGCTTCGACAACGGTAAAAAGTCTAAGAAGTCAAAGTCAAACTCTGACGACGAATGCTCTGATCAAGACCAGTAGAGGGGCCCTGCCTTCTGCCAGGAGAAGGAGAGGGACCAAGAAGATAACCGAGTTTACTGGGCTGTGTGGGTTCGATGGCCTGGCACATCGGATCCTCAGAGATACCAGGCCTTGATAGATACTGGAGCCCAGTGTACTGTAATGCCTTCGGAGTATAAGAGTACCGAGACTGTTACTATTTCTGGAGTGACCGGAGGGTCTCAAGAATTGTCAGTGGAAGAGGCAGACATGAGCTTGACGGGAGACCAATGGGAAAAGCGTCCCATTGTGACGGGGCCAGAAGCCCCTAGCATCCTTGGTATGGACTACTTAAGGAGAGGATACTTCAAGGACCCGAAAGGGTACCGGTGGGCTTTTGGTATAGCCTCGGTGATTGAAGAGGAGTCCAAGCAATTGTCTGCCCTTCCTGGCCTCTCAGAAGACCCTTCCATTGTAGGATTACTGCAAGTTAAAGATCAAGAAGTGCCAATAGCCACAACAACTGTGCACAGACGACAGTATCGGACAAACCGAGATGCTGTGATCCCTATCCACAAAATGATCCGGAAGTTGGAGAGCCAAGGGGTGGTCAGCAGAACCCATTCACCCTTCAACAGCCCCATCTGGCCTGTGCGTAAATCCGATGGAGAGTGGAGACTGACTGTGGACTATCGTGGCTTAAATGAAGTTACGCCACCGTTGAGTGCTGCCGTGCCAGATATGTTGGAGCTCCAATACGAGTTGGAGTCCAAGACAGCAAAGTGGTACGCCACCATCGACATAGCCAACGCGTTTTTCTCCATTCCCTTAGCGGCAGAGTGCAGGCCACAGTTTGCTTTCACCTGGAGGGGCATTCAATACACCTGGAATCGACTGCCCCAGGGGTGGAAACACAGTCCAACCATCTGCCATGGACTGATCCAGGCCACACTAGAGAAGGGTAAGGCTCCCGAACACATCCAGTACATCGATGACATCATTGTATGGGGGGATACAGCAGAAGAAGTTTTCAAAAAAGGACAGACGATCATCCAGATTCTCCTCGAGGCCGGTTTCGCTATCAAGAAGAGCAAAGTCAAGGGACCTGCCCGAGAGATCCAATTCCTAGGGGTGAAATGGCAAGATGGACGACGCCAGATACCAACAGACATAATCAACAAGATTGTAGCAATGGCTCCCCCCACAAACAAGAAAGAAACCCAAGCTTTTCTGGGAGCAATAGGTTTCTGGAGGATGCATATCCCAGAATACAGTCAGATTGTGAGCCCTCTTTACTTTGTGACCCGTAAAAAGAACAACTTCCAGTGGGGTCCTGAGCAACAACAAGCTTTCAGGCAGATCAAGCAAGAAATTGCACATGCCGTGGCTCTTGGACCAGTTAGAACGGGACCAGATGTAAAGAATGTACTCTACTCTGCAGCTGGAGATAAAGGTCCCTCCTGGAGCCTCTGGCAAAAGGTGCCTGGCGAGACACGAGGGCGACCACTGGGTTTCTGGAGCCGAAGCTACAGAGGTTCTGAGGCTAATTACACCCCTGTGGAAAAGGAAATCTTAGCGGCGTATGAAGGTATACGAGCAGCTACAGAGGTAATTGGTACTGAAGCACAGCTCTTCCTGGCACCCCGATTACCAGTCTTGAGCTGGATGTTCAAAGGGAAGGTACCCCCTACGCATCATGCCACTGATGCCACATGGAGCAAGTGGATAGCCTTGATTACGCAGCGTGTACGATTGGGAAGCTCAAATCGCCCTGGAATTCTGGAGGTTATCACAAATTGGCCTGAAGGTGGGAACTTCAGTCTGGCAGAAGAAGAAGAAGAGCCAGTGAGCCGAGCTGAAGAAGCTCCGCCATTTGATCAGCTGCCAGATGAAGAAAGGTGTTATGCCCTTTTCACTGATGGTTCTTGCCGTATTGTAGGAAGGAACCGGAAGTGGAAAGCAGCCGTTTGGAGTCCCACCCGACGAGTGGCAGAAGCTACTGAGGGTCAAGGCGGGTCGAGTCAATTTGCAGAGCTCAAAGCCGTCCAATTGGCCCTGGACATCGCCGAACGAGAAGGATGGCCGAGACTCTACCTCTACACAGACTCGTGGATGATAGCCAATGCTCTATGGGGATGGTTAGACCGATGGAAGAAGATGAACTGGAGGCGTGGAGGAAAACCCATCTGGGCTGCTGACTTGTGGCAGGACATCGCTGCCAGAGCGAAGAGTCTGAATGTGAGAGTCCACCATGTAGATGCCCATGTGTCCAAGAAGCAAGCTAATGAAGAACATAATAACAACAGAGAAGCGGACCGAGCTGCACAGATAGGGGTGTCACAAGTAGACCTAGACTGGCAGCAGAAGGGAGAGCTGTTTCTGGCTCGATGGGCCCATGATGCTTCCGGTCATCAAGGCCGAGATGCCACTCACAGATGGGCACGAGACCGAGGGGTGGATTTAACCATGGATATCATTTCTGAAGTTATCCATGATTGCGAGACCTGTGCCGCTATTAAGCAGGCGAAAAGACTGAAGCCCCTGTGGTATGGTGGACGTTGGGAGAAGTATAAGTATGGAGAGGCCTGGCAGATTGATTACATCACATTGCCACAGACCCACCAAGGTAAACGCTATGTGCTTACCATGGTGGAAGCAACCACCGGATGGTTAGAAACATATTCGGTACCGCATGCAACAGCCCGAAACACCATCCTAGGCCTTGAGAAGCAGGTCCTGTGGAGACATGGCACTCCAGAGCGAATTGAGTCAGACAACGGGACTCATTTCAAAAACAGTCTAGTGGCCACTTGGGCACAGGAGCATGGTATTGAATGGGTATATCACATTCCATATCATGCACCTGCTGCAGGAAAAGTAGAAAGGTGTAATGGACTGTTGAAGACGACTCTAAAGGCACTAGGTGGGGGAACTTACAAAAATTGGGACAAGAATTTAGCCAAGGCCACCTGGCTAGTCAACACCCGAGGCTCTGTCAACCGAGCTGGTCCTGCCCAAGCAGAGTCCCTCCACACTGTAGATGGAGACAAAGTTCCAGCGATCCATCTAAAAGGTATGTTAGGTAAGGCCGTTTGGATCACTCCTCCCTCAGGCCAAGACAAACCCATTCGTGGGATTGTCTTTGCTCAAGGGCCTGGATATACTTGGTGGGTTATGAGGAAGGATGGAGAGGTCCAATGTGTGCCTCAAGGAAACCTAAGCCTGGGAAAAAACTAATTCTGTGCCTTGAGTTGTATTTTACAGGAGACCAGACACCAGACGGAAAAAAAAAAAAAAAGAGAGACCCAAACAAAGCTGATAACGAGAATCTAAGGATGGCCGATGATGACACAGCCCAAACCAATGAGCCAGCCCTAAACCGGAACTGTGATTATGACGAAAGGGCCAAGAACACAAATCGAGTTGCTGGTGGTGCTGATCTTCAATGACAGACGACAACCTTTGAGAAAAAATAAACATGGACTATATATATATATGTGTATATGTACGGGATAGAGACAAACACAATATACAGGTGTTACGTAAAGAAATAGTATGGAATAAGGGGTGGAGAATGTGATGGTTTCAGTCTAGGCCTTCCTGGAAACCAGCTTGTAACCAGGAAGGAACTAGGAAGGTGACCAAGGAAGTATTCCATGCTATTCCTTTACGTAACCCAGGGTATAAATAAGGCATTGATAAGAGAGTTCGCCCTCTTTCCTCTCCGGCGAGGTTCGAGAACGGTGGGTCCCTGTTTCGGTTGGGCTTATCTGGAGCCGAGGCCTACAGTGACTGCCGTTATCTGCCACGCGTGAGGGGAGAGCCAAGGACCGTGTCTGGCCATCCTGCCTGTTCGAAGGGAAGTGGTGAGATTCTTGCTAGTTTGCCTTCGACTGGCTGTTTGACTTGTTCGGTCCTTGCCCCTTTTTGTCCTTCTCCTTTTTTTCCTCCCCCCCCCCCCCCCTTCCCCCCCTGGTGTGTGGTATTCCCCTTTCGTGTATCTGTCTTATATATAAATATACATATATATATATATACATATTTTTTGCTATAGCTTTGGCTGCTTGGTTTTTCTTCTTTTCCCTCTCTGGGAGGCGGGTCCTTGTTGTCAAGTTTCGGGGGACTTGGCAGGAAGCCAGCTCGAAACTTGTACAGTCAACAAGCAATAATCAAGGTGCAATATAAGGATCCACAGACAGGGGAATGGAAAGGGCCTGCAGAAGTGAAGATGACTGGAAGAGGCTATGCTTGTCTCTTAACAGACACAGGTGTTCGCTGGCTACCTGTACGATGGGTAAAACCTTGGAAAGAAGCTGGTTCTTCAGAACAGGGTTAATGCTCTTCCTGTAGGTAACAGTAGCACTATCAGAAGCTGTTGTATATAATAGTTTTTCAGTATTACAAAAGCAAAATTTTTAGTATTATGAGCACAATTTTTTACATATTTTTAAGACACATAAGTTTAAAAAGCACATAATTATAGAGGTTAAGAATTTAAGAGAGTGTTTTGTATGAATTTTGAATTATTCACTGGGTGATGGTGAAGGAAAGTTTATAAGAAGCTTTAACATTATAAGGTATTAGAGAATTATGGCTTTTTATCTTATAGAACACAGTGAAATGGAACTCAAAAGTATGTCTGTGTGAATGTGTGTCTAATTGGTGGCCACCGAATGAAAGTGAATGGATGAAAGTGTACGCATGTATGTGTGTGATATTGAATGGAGCTCCATTTGTAGAAGTGTTCTATATTGAATAAAAGGTTTTAAGAATAAGTTTTATATTTAGAAGCACTTTTAAGCAAAATTTAAGAGCACAAACCTTGAAGTTATTAAGTTGTTAAGTTTGTTAATGTACTATTATTGTTATATGTAATTTTGTTTATTGATATGTTATTGGTACAATAAAGAGTGACACAGAAATGCAAAATAAACTGTTCGAAAACCAAAAAGGGGATTTGTCATAGGGCAGAAATTGTGTGAACAGTTTCTATTGCATTTCTGAGATTTCTCCCCTGGCATGGCTGGGTGCTGATAGTAAAAAATACTGCGCCACTAAGATGGCTACCTGAGCTAAAGTTAGAACATCTGGATTCATGCCAGATGCCAAGGAGGAGTTTTGGCAGGTGAATAAAGTTTTCTCATCTCCTATGACCACCTGTTGTGGTCCAATTAGCAGTGGACAGCAGAGCATGTTTTCCTTATGTAACCAATGTAGTGTGAACAAGAAACTAAGTGTCATTACCACTATATAATCTGTCTTTTTCCTAATAAACCTGACATATTGCCTGATCACATTGGTCTAAGAGCAGTCTGTCCGTTCCCTTCCATCAAGAACAAGCAGTCAAAGCTATAGCAAAAATATATATTTTACATATGAAACAGATATATACAGCAAGAATATTATATACCTATAACCCCAGAAACCCTAAATAGCTTCCTAAAGGGAAGAGGGGAAGGGAGAAGGGAAAAAGGGAAAAATAGGACAAAAAGGGACAAAAACAAAACAGATCTACACAATCTAAAAACCCGGTAAGCAGCAAACTGAAGAACTGGCAAAATCTCACCACTTCCCTTGAGAGAAGCAGGGTGGCTGGACACGGCCCAGTACTCTCTTGATGCCTTAAACCCCTAATGTTTTTTTTAGTTTTATTTTTCTAATATTTGTAAGAATTGTAAGTTTTATAAGTAAGTTTTAAAAGCAGCAACCTTCCCCCCCCTTGTCCCTTGTTCCTTTCCCTTCTCCAGCAGTCTTGTTTATACATTCCCTAACCCTCTTACCCCATTCTATGCTCCCCATATCAATCCTGCTTCTGAATACAGCAGAAGTGTTTAGTCTTTTGTCAAGGCAAGGCCTAGACAGTTGACAGAACAGCATATCAGGGCCTAAACCACAGAATACGGTCAAAAATTAGGTAACTATGTACCCTTTGTGCTCTGAAGATGGTGAAGATGATGAAGTAAAAGCCCCCAGACCCATTTCTCAGGGGGTGGACCCAGGGCGGACCAGAGGAAGGGCCGCAGGGTGGGTACATCTGGGATTGGATAGATGGTATTATAAAATGTAACCTCTCAGGCACGGCCTGCACGCGTCCTGTAACATCTTAGCCTTGGCAAATAAACTCTTTCTTATCTCACCCCTAATTAACTGCTCCTGGAGATTTTTTCAGCACCAAAATACACCGGCAACAGTGGTGGAACCCGTACGGGGATCTGGACCGCGACTTCTTCAGACTGGAAACTTTCATCAGCAGGAATATTCCTCAGAGAGCCGGCTTTTATCTGAGATAATTCCCGCTCCAGTCTGAGAAGCCCAGCTGCACAGAACCCACGGAAAACAAGCACGGAGCATAGAGGTGAGATAAGAAAAGAGCAAATAAGGAAACGGTACCTATTTGGTTAGTTAGCAGCTGCGGGAAAGTTTTGTGTTTTGTGTCCCGGAATAGGGGACACGGATTCCTGAAAAGTTTGCTTAAAGACTTGGGCCCTCGAAATAGTCGTGAAAAGTCACTTTTCAGGAGGTGAACGGGGTAGTTCGCCATCCCAGGTCAGAGCGAGGTAGCCTAGGGCTGTGTGGTTTGGAGGAGACGCCCTCCGGTGCTCTGACGCTGTGGGAGAGCTGGTGGGGCTCTGTAGTCTGTAGCTCGGTAAATAGCTGAGAGGTTACGTAACCTAGAGGTAACAAGTTCGAGACCCATTGTGTAACTGTGGTTTGCTTTTTGCAAGCATGAGTTGTGTGGATTCAAAAGTTAAGATCCCTAAAGAATCCCCCCTGAGTTTGGTTCTAAAACACTGGAAAACTTTAGCTGGTTCTGAGACACCTTTAAAGAAGGAAGAGCTGTGTAGGCTGTCTGTGAATGCCTGGCCATTGTTTGGACAAATGAGAGGGGTAGCGTGGCCGGAATTTGGTCCCTTGGAACTAGATACAGTGTTTCGATTGATCTCGCTTCTTCATGTAGAACAGAGGTGGCAGGAAATTCGATATGCAGAGCTGTTCTTGTTTCTGTTAACACGCCCTGAATTGGGTGTAGGAGATAAGAAAAACAAAAGTTCAGGAGAGACGGAAAAAGCAGAAATGGCTTTAGGAAGAGGGAAAAAGAAAGATCGAGTTAAAGCTGCTCCTATCCCACAAATCCTATTTAAGAACACCGGAGAGGATGATTTAGATATGTTGATATCACCTGACAGGAGAGAAAGTAGCCCGGGAGCTCCACAAATCGGACTCCCTGCTGCAGGGGTGGCGGGGGGGGCTGGAGCTGCCGGGGCAGTTGCTCTTCCTGGACCGGCTCCAGCTGGGCAGGCGGGAGCCGTGGGGGGGCTCCCTGGCGCGGGTATGGCTGCGCTGGGGGAAGTTGGAATCTCCGGAGGAGTTGGCTCGGGGGCGGTGGGAGCTGCTCCGGGCACGATCAGTACAGGACTTGCTGCCATGGCAACAAGTACAGGAGCAGGCACTGTGGGAGTAACAGGCCTGGGGCCACCCCCAGCTGCTGCGGCGGCAGCGGGGGGAGGGGCCTCAGGAGCAGTAGCAGGAACAACCCCTGGAATTCCAGGAGGGGCAGGGGCGGTGCCAACAGGCAGGGTCTCTGTCCTGACTGACTTGGGAGGTGGGGCTGGAGCTGCCCCCTTTCCCACGCTTCCCCCTCCCGAGGGGGGACATTCCATCCTTGTGGGGGGGGGAAGAAAAGAAGAACCGAGAGAGTTTCCAATCTCTGCCTCTCATGAAAAGGGAACAGAGACGCACAGACAGGGCAAGCCGGTTCCAGCTGCAGAGAGAAGGGAGAAGCGAGGGTTACCACCGTTTGATAAGGACACGGAAGCAGAGGGTGAATTAAGTGATAGCTCGGGGGAAGGAGAAGCAGACCCGCCTGTAGTAAAACCGAAGGGAAAGTTGGCTCGTGAAGCGTTAGCCTTCCCCGATCCGGTTGCAAGTAGAACGAGGGCAAAAGACAAGCCACCGTTAGAAGCCCCCTTAAGACAAACCGTGACCAATCAAGGAATGATATTAGTAAAGGCTCCTTTCTCACTGGTTGAGTTACAGCAATGGAAAGATTGTGTGGGGGCATATAGAGATAATCCAGAAAAGATGACAAATTATGTCCAAAGAGCAATCAAAACTCAGAATCCTGATTGGTGTGATCTAGAGGTTATGATGGATACCTTATTAGACCAAACAGAGAAGGAAATGGTGAAAAGAGCTGCTCAAAAGGCAATAGAAATGCAAAAAACCTCTGGGCAGTTTCCAGGCAAGGATGTCAAAGATATCTTCCCCCTCACGGATCCCGGATGGGATCCTAATGTGTCAGCAAATTTAGGAGCTTTGAAACGTTATCAAGACTGGGTAATTTATGGATTTCGGCATGGAGTTCCAAAGGCGGTAAACTGGTCCAAAATGTACGAGGTTAGACAAGACATAAATGAGTCACCCACCGATTTTCTAAACAGGTTGAAAGATGTTGTCAGAAAATATACTGATATTGATTTAGAGTCAGATATGGGAAAGAAAAATCTGGTATACTTATTTATAGGGCAGTCCACAGATGATATAAGAAGAAAACTGCAAAAGGCAGGTGGTGATAGAAAGGATATTAGTGAGCTGTTAGATATAGCCTGGATGGTATATCAAAATAGGGAGCAGAAAAGGAAAACAAGGGAACAAGAAGGTGGCTATAGAGAGCCTCATAAACGTAACCCCAGGTATCAGAGGTCTAACCGTCGACAGGACATAGCAGATGACAGATGTTCTAACTGTAAGAAGAAGGGACATTGGAGAAAAGACTGCCCGGAGCTGAGGGGAACTGAGAACACATTTCCCCCACCACCACCCCCAGCCCCCCAACTGACTGTGAGTCAGAATGTATGAGGGGGACCGGAGGTTTCTTCCCCAGCAGAGCCTCTGGTTACAGCTAAGCTGGGGGGGAGAATGTTGAATTTTTGGTTGACACAGGTGCGGCATACACTGTATTAAATACTTTGGAAGGGAAACTGAGCCATGAAACTATAACTGTGGTAGGTGCTACAGGGGTAAGTGAAACAAGGCCATTTTTTAAACCTTTAAAATTCAAACTGGGCAAACACTGGGTAACTCACCAATTTCTTTACATGCCAAATTCTCCTAAGCCTTTACTGGGTAGAGACTTACTGGAAAAATTAGAAGTTGAAATTAAATTCACCAAGGGGGGAGACATAAAGGTTATAATCCCAGATACTAAATATGTCGAGGCAGCTGCTTTCTTTATACAGGAAAATCATGGAGAGATCCCTGTAGAAGTTGAAAATGCTGTCATACCTTTAGTCTGGGCCAGCGAGTACCCTGGGAAATCAAAGCAAGCTGAACCAGTAAGCATCGCACTCAGGCCAGGAGCAGCCCCGGTAAGGCAAAACCAATATCCTTTGAAATTAGAAAGCCGAAAAGGCCTAGCACCTATAATTGAAAAGTTCCTTAAATTTGGTTTACTAGTAGAATGTGAATCCAGATTTAATACCCCCATTCTACCAGTGAAAAAGGCTGATGGCAAAAGCTATCAGCTAGTCCAAGATCTTAGGGCCATCAATAAAATAACTGAGGACATTTACCCAGTGGTAGCCAACCCCTATACACTGTTAACCACATTGACAGAGGATTTAGGATGGTTTACTGTGCTCGACCTTAAAGATGCCTTTTTCTGCATTCCTGTACACAAAGACAGCCAGGAGATTTTTGCCTTTGAGTGGGAAAATCCTGAGACAGGGAGAAAAACGCAACTAACCTGGAGAGTTCTTCCACAAGGCTTTAAGAACAGTCCAACACTTTTTGGAAATCAGTTGGCAAAGGAACTGGAGGACTGGAGAAGACAGCAACAAGAAGGAATTGTCCTGCAGTATGTTGACGACATCTTAATTGTAACCAAAAGCCGGGACCAATGCATCGAGCTCACTGTAAGTCTCTTGAACTTTTTGGGACTAAGTGGGTATCGGGTCTCGAGAGAGAAGGCACAGATAGCCAAGGAGATAGTCATCTACCTGGGACTTGAAATCTATCATGGGCATCGGCAACTCAGTACAGACCGAAAAGAGGCCATTTGCCGTCTCCCAGAGCCCCACACTGTACGAGAGATGCAGGCTTTCCTGGGAATGGTAGGATGGTGTCGGCTGTGGATAGCTAACTATGGGTTACTAGTCAAACCTCTGTATGAAGCCCTGAAAACGGCCAAAGAGGGAGTTGTAACATGGACAGATGAGACCAGAGATGTGTTTCAACAACTGAAACAGTCCTTGATGTCAGCTCCAGCACTAGGACTACCAGATTTGACTAAACCTTTTGAACTGTTCACACACGAGCAGTTGAATGTTGCTCTGGGGGTATTATCGCAAACTCTGGGAAGCCAACAAAGAGCTGTGGCTTATTTCTCCAAACAGCTGGACAGTGTTAGCCAAGGGTGGCCGGGGTGCCTGCGAGCTGTCGCAGCAACTGTTATCCTGATTGAAGAGGCCCGGAAGCTCACCCTTGGGCAGCATATCACCGTGTGTGTACCCCATGCAGTTCAAACCGTGCTTGAACAAAAGGGAGGCCACTGGCTGTCCCCCAGCAGAATGCTTAAGTACCAGGTTGTGTTGCTGGAACAGGACGATGTTACCTTAAAAACAACATCTATTGTAAATCCAGCTATGTTTCTGTCTTCAACACTAACTGACAGTGTCCCCGAGCATGACTGTTTGCAGACTATAGAGGAGACTTACTCCAGCAGACCAGACCTGAAAGATGTGCCCCGGAAAACGCAGACTGGGAACTGTATACAGATGGAAGCAGCTTCATGCGAGATGGTAAACACTTCACAGGGTATGCAGTGACAACCAGAGACGAAGTGATCGAGGCAAAAGCCTTGCCAGCAGATGTGTCATCCCAAAAAGCAGAATTAATCACACTGACAAGAGCCTTGGAACTGAGTGAAGGAAAGAAGGTAAATATCTGGACTGACTCAAAATATGCATTTAGTGTTGTACATGCCCACAGAGCCATCTGGAAGGAGAGAGGACTACTGATAGCCCAAGGCAGTGCAGTCAAGCATGCAGACCAAATCCATGCACTCCTGCAGAGTATTTGGAAACCAGAGGAGGTAGCTATTATGCATTGTAGGGCCCACCAAAAGGGGAAAACAATTCCCGAGTTGGGAAATCAGTTTGCTGATCAAGCAGCAAAAGGGGTTGCAGAAAAAGGCATCTTGGCAGTAGTGCCACAAAAAGAAATTGATTTGACAAAATACACCCCTAAGTATGATGAGAGAGACAATCAGCTAATTAAATCATTGAAAGCTGAAATCAAAGAAGGGGGGTGGGCTGTTACCCCTACTGGACAGGTTGTAGTCCCACCACCGCTCCTTAGGGAAATAACTCAACAGGAACATGAGGCTACCCATTGGGGAACGGAAAACCTCTTGAAACATCTAAAGAAAACAATAATAGGAACAAATATGACCGAAGCTGTGCAGTCTACAGTAGGTAAGTGTGAAATCTGCAAACGAAACAATCCAGATACATCAAAGAGAGTGGTACTAGGGGTAACAAAAGCTGGAGACCAACCCGGAGATTACTGGCAAATAGATTTTGCTGAGTTACCACCATGGGGGGGGTACAAATACATCCTTGTACTGGTTGACACTTTCAGTGGATGGCCTGAAGCATACCCCTGTCGCACTAACACAGCAAGGGAAGTGGTAAAAGCTTTACTAAACCACATAATTCCAAGGTTTGGGGTTCCTCTAGGAATGGCATCAGATAGAGGAACACATTTTATTGAGACAGTAGTAAAAGAAGTATGCCGCCTCCTGGGAATTGTCTGGGACCTACATACCCCCTATAGACCTCAGGCTAGTGGCAAAGTTGAACGAATGAATGGCACCTTGAAAATGCAAATTAGTAAAATTTGTCAGGAAACATCTATGTCCTGGGTTCAGGCTTTGCCACTATCTCTGCTGAGAATTCGTATCCAGCCGAGGCGGAGGGATAACATAAGCCCCTATGAAATATTATATGGAAGACCATATCAGGCACCACACATACCAGGGGATGTACGCTTAAGAGGGAGAGCCGATTTACAAAAATATTTGATTGCTTTAGGCTCTACTTTGCAGAAGCTGCAGAAGGTCATCGAGTTATCCAGACCTATAGGACTGGACACCCCTGCTCACCCATTCCAGCCAGGAGACTGGGTCTACGTCAAGTGGTGGAACAGTGACCCCTTGCGAGCCAAGTGGAGAGGACCATACCAAGTCCTGCTGACTTCCCTCACCGCCGTCAAAGTTGCTGGCAGAGAATCCTGGTTCCACTATTCCAGAGTCAAGAGAGCATCAGCTCCTGGAACAACCAACCAATCAGAACCGGACACCGATGACAAGGATGTGGAATAGACTGTTTTTGCTGTGTATTCTGTTCGTGCAACCGGTAACTATGAACCGAGTTTGGGACCAAAAATTGCATGTGGCCCTAGTCCAAAACGTATCTAAAATTCTCCGAAAAACGGAATGCTGGATTTGTACTCAAGTACCAGCAATTGATGATGAGAATAGTGAGTGGCCCCTAATTGGCATTTTGCTAAATGAGACAAACTTTGGTAAGTCCATGATGAATTTCCCAGGGACCTGGAAGCCAGTTACAGAGGCCTATTATCCGGTGGCCCTTAGTAATGTAATTTCTAATCAGGGTGTTGTTCCCTGTATGATCATAAATGCTACAGGAAAAATCATTCTCCCCCCACTACTGTGATAAAAACAATTCAAAAGAAGAAATAAACCCAGAAATTGTTGCAGGGATGGCACAGTTCCCTTTGAGATTAATTCCTCCCCAGGGTTCAGGATGGTACTGGATTTGTGAAAAGGAAACCTGGAAAGTTTTGTCCCTTGATAAAGATCGGGCCTGTGCCCTGGGGGCAGTGATTCCAAACATAACAATTCTCGATCCAATTGATGAACCGGAATGGGAAAGACCCTATCCAAAAAGAGTGAAAAGAACTAGCAATCCCCTCACTGAGCGCCCTACGATTTTCCATAGCATAATCAGAGCTTTAGTCCCATCTCTAGGAGTGAGTGAATTGGAAAAGGCAATTGTAAATATTTCGGCTGTTATGGAAAACATACAAGATCACACTCTGGATGCAATTGAAACCCTGAAAGAACAGTTCCAAAGCTTGTCTCGTGTAGTAATACAAAATAGAATGGCCCTCAATTTTTTGCTAGCCTCACAGGGAGGGGTGTAAAGTCATCAATACCAGCTGCTGTTCTTACATAGATCAGACTGGTAGAATTAATAATGATTTGGCCGCAATTCGAAATCAAACCAAAATCATACACCAGATATCTCTGGATGATGTCTCCCTAGGTTTAGGAGATGTCCTCCACAAACTCACCTCATGGTTACCAAACTGGACATGGATGAGACAACTGTTTATTTTAGTATTGTACATACTTAGTGTTAGTGTAATAGCTCACTGCATGCACCAATTTTATAGTTGTTATAGGTGTAGATAGTAGAGATTGGACAAAGACCTTTGGGTTTTGTCCAGTCTCTAAGGGGGGAACTGATGCCTTAAACCCCTAATGTTTTTTTTAGTTTTATTTTTCTAATATTTGTAAGAGTTGTAAGTTTTATAAGTAAGTTTTAAAAGTAGCAACCTTCCCCCCCTTGTCCCTTGTTCCTTTCCCTTCTCCAGCAGTCTTGTTTATACATTCCCTAACCCTCTTACCCCATTCTATGCTCCCCATATCAATCCTGCTTCTGAATACAGCAGAAGTGTTTAGTCTTTTGTCAAGGCAAGGCCTAGACAGTTGACAGAACAGCATATCAGGGCCTAAACCACAGAATACGGTCAAAAATTAGGTAACTATGTACCCTTTGTGCTCTGAAGATGGTGAAGATGATGAAGTAAAAGCCCCCAGACCCATTTCTCAGGGGGTGGACCCAGGGCGGACCAGAGGAAGGGCCGCAGGGTGGGTACATCTGGGATTGGATAGATGGTATTATAAAATGTAACCTCTCAGGCACGGCCTGCACGCGTCCTGTAACATCTTAGCCTTGGCAAATAAACTCTTTCTTATCTCACCCCTAATTAACTGCTCCTGGAGATTTTTTCAGCACCAAAATACACCGGCAACACTCCCCTCACGTGTGACAGACAACAGCAGTCACTGTAGGCCTCAGCTCCAGATAAGCAAGACCGAGACAGGGATCCACTGTTCTCGAACCTCGCCAGAAAGGCAGATAGAGAGAGGTCCCTCCCATTGTCTTTGTTTATACCTCAAGTTACGTAAAGGAATAGCATGGAATACTTCCATGGTCACCTTCCTAGTTCCTTCCTGGTTACAAGCTGGTCTCCAGGAAGGTCTAGATTGAAAACTATCACATACAGTGGCCGAGAAGAGGCGTGGCCAAATTCGATACCACCTCACTTCATTGGCAAGAGTCGGGGAAAGGGACTCACTCTTGCTTAGGAGAGGAAGGGTGTCCTTTTCTGGTCAGGAGAAAAACACGGTCAGGAAGAGCCAGTCATTTGTCATGGTATTCTGTGTAAATAGTTTCTTTGTTTTATACCTTTTGTTATTAATATTGTTGCTGTTACTGTTCGTTTTTCTTATCTCATTGCTGTCTTCAGTAAATTGTTCTTATCTCAATCCATGATCTTTGCCTTTTGCTCCTCCAATTCTCCTCTCCAATCTGGTGCAGCGGGGAGGGGGAGGCAAAAAGGGGGGGAGCAAAAGAGCTGTGTCTGGTTTGGGAGAATCTTGATGGGGGCACTAAATAGGGGAGTACCACTCCTAAACCACCACAACCTTAATTGATGCCCAGTGTGAGGCACAAAGTGTTGATAAAACAACAGATCTGCCCAGAGTGGGTTGTAAACAAATTTGATCTAAGCATTTGTTGTATTACGTATGGAGCCACTGATCACAATGTTGCTTGGTCTGTTCTGTGGGTGTGGTACCTTAACAGGTATACATTTCCGTATATGAACTATGTGCTCCTTGTGATGATATTTTTCAGAGCAGAGAGAGGGATCAGGATGACTTTGCTGCTGTACTGTGGGATATCAGTTTATGACATGACAACATCAAAGGCAATGATGGTCATTTGGGATGTGTATTCAGTGTTGCTGTCCTGCCCTTGTCTAGGGCGCTACCTCTGGGATTCCATTAATAACCATACCCAGTCTGTGGGGGGAACAGGGGAGGATGATTTTCCCCAGCATTTCACACTCTCTTCCTCCTTCAGGCCTGTTACAACAGCTTTTGAGGATTTAAAATTTTCCCTGGATGTTAAGGAAAGCATGTTCTTGTTGCTAAGTCTGCCAGGTCTCCTCAGTGTGGTCCACACCATGTTTAGAGTCAAGAAAGAGATTTCTAGGGAGATAATTCAGAGATCTGCCCCAAGGATGGATAGTCATGAGTGGCATGGAATGTGGGAGGACATGGGCCAGTATTTGGAGGACTATTCTGCTGCAATGGTTTGGAAATTCACCCCTGAACAGATACAGGATCCTGTTAAAGTGATAAAATATGTGAAGGAAAAATGCTGTGGCTGTTCCAGAGAGGTGTGAACTTATGCAATGTGCTGGGCCCTGACTACTATTTATTGGACGCTGCTTGTCACTAAACAGCACCCTCAGGGGGAGGAGGAGGAAAGCAAACCAACAGGTACTGTGGCCACTCAAACTGCAGCTGAACCAGAGGAACAACCTGTGCCAGTAGCAGTCGCCCCTATACAGAAGAAGAAATCCAAGGTCAAATCAGTTCGTTTAGTGAGGGATGAAGAGGAAGCAGGGCCCTCAGAACAGGAGGAAGAGGCAGGGCCAGAGATAATCACCCAATCCCTATCCCTGGGTGAACTGCGAGATATGTAAAAAGATTTCAGCCGCCAGTTGGGTGAGGCCCTGGTGACCTGGCTGCTCTGATGCCGGGATATCGCATCCCACAATGTGAAACTAGATGGTAGGGAAGCCAAGCAACTGGGATCCCTGTCCCAGGATGTGGACATTGACAAGGGAAGAGGACAGAAACTCTCAGCCTCTGGAGGCGGCTCCTGTCAAGTGTGAGGGAAAGGTATTCTCTCAAGGATGATCTATTAGTGCACCAAGTGGAACACCATGGAGCAAGGTATCCAGTACCTGCGAGAATGAGCTGTGCTGGAAGTACTCTATAAGGATTCAAATAATGAGCAATCCCCTATAAATCCAGATGAAATCCAGTGTACACAAACCATGTGGCGGAAGTTCCTATGGAGCATGCAATCACTGTACACCAACTCATTGGCAGTGATGTCATGGAAGGAGAACAAAGCATGGATAATTTGGTTACCAAACTCCGGCTTTATGAAGAAAGTATCTCTCCTTGCTATGGGCCTGTGTTTGGTCTGTCCAAGGATCTCCAGCAATTTAAAGAAGTGTCCCATGCCCCGCGAGTATGGACCAGAGTCTCTGCTATTAGGAGCAAGTGCCTCCCTGCTCGAGAGTGAGGGGACACAGCATGAGGTAAACTGTGGTTTAACCCATGTGACCACAGAGAGGACATGAGGAGGTGGAATGGAAAACCTACCTCTGCCCTAGCAGCATGGGTACATGAGTTGACAGGGAAAAACAACCACTGCAGGAAATTCTTCAAGGATAAATGCCACTCCAGTTTCCAGTGGGCAAATCTTCAGACAGAATAGAAGGGCTGATGTTACTTCCAATCCTCTTGAAGGGACCTCCAGGTCATGTTTACAAGAAGTGAGCCACAAGTGCTATGACCAGGACTAGAGGTGTCCTGCCTCCAGCCAGGTGGAGGAAAGGGACAATCAGATCTATTGGACTGTGTGGATCCGATGGCCTGGTACATCAAACTCACAAGGGTATAAGGCTTTAGTTGACATCGGTGCACAATGATGCCATCAAGATATGTGGGGGCAGAATCCATCTCTGTATTTCTGAGGTGACAGGGGGATCCCAAAAGCTGGCTGTACTGGAAGCTGAAGGGAGCTTGACTGGGAATGAATGGCAAAAACACCCCATTGCGACTGGCCTAGAGGCCCCATGCATTCTTGGCATAGATTACCTCAGGAGAGGGTATTTCAAGGACCCAAAAGGGCATTGTTGGGCTTTTGGGATATCTGCTGTGGAGACAGAGGAAATTAGACAGCTGAATGCTTTGCCTGGTCTCTCAGAGGACCCTTCTGCTGTGGGACTGCTGAGGGTCGAAGAACAACAGGTACCAATTGCTACCACAACAGTGCACTGTCAACAATACCACACCAACCGTGACTCCGTGACCTCCATCTGTGAGATGATTCATGAACCGGGGAGCCAGGAAGTGGTCAGCAAGACTCACTCACGCTTTAATAGTCCGATATGGCTAGTGCATAAGTCCAGTGAAGAGTGGAGACTAACAGTAGACTATCGTGGTGTAAGGTAAGATACATGCAGGTATCGCTCAAAAATGCCAAGGCAGTGGAAAGAATCCAAAAAGCTTTATTTTGAAGGCTAGAACACTAAAAACTTACAAAGGAAAATCTGCACCAGCTGTGAAAGTGCTGGGTCTGAGAAAGTCACGCCTCCTGATCTCTTCCAGGCTTCTTATCTTCTCTGGCCTCCCCCGCCAGGTTCACCGCTGGCACAGCCTGTAACACTGTGAGAGTTTATCTCTCCTCAGACCAGAGAGAGACTGCAGCTTTTCTTATGGAATGCAAAAGAAGAAGGGAAAGAAAAACATCCAACTATTTTTGAGAAAAGTACTCTTAGGCAGGAAAGACTTCCTAAGCGAAAACAAGTCCTAACTCCTTGTTACAAATTCTTCTGATAGGGTACCTACTCCTACACGTGGCCTGAACGAAGTCACACCACCACTGAGTACTGCTGTGTCGGACATGCTGGAACTTCAGTACAAACTGGAGTCCAAGGCAGCAAAGTGGTGCCACCACTGACATTGCTAATGCGTTTTTCTCCATTCCTTTGGCAGAAGAGTACAGGCCACAGTTTGCTTTCACCTGGAGAGGCATCCAATACACCTGGAATCGACTGCCTCAGGGGTGGAAACAGCCCCACTATTTGCCATGGACTGATCCAAGCTGCACTGGAAAAGGGTGAGGCTTCAGAACATTTGCAGTACACTGATGACACGATCATGTGAGGCAACACAGCAGAGGAAGCTTTTGAGAAAGGGGAGAAGATAATCCAGATCCTCCTAAAGGCCGGTTTTGCCATAAAGTGAAGTAAGGTCCACAGACCTGCACAGGGAATTCAAGTTTTAGGGGTAAAATGGCAAGATGGTGATGCCAGCTCAGCTGGTACTAAGAAAAACTCAGGAGCAGTTAATTGAGGGTGAGATAAGGAAAGGGTTTAATTGTGCCAAGGCATAGATGTTACAAGATGTGCCAGCTGTGCCTGAGATGTTACATTTTATAATAATATCTGTCCAATCCCAAGTGTTTCCACCCCGTAGCCTTTGCTCTGGTCTACCTAGGGCCCATCACCTTAGAATTGGGTCTGGGGACTTTTTGGAACCACCTACTTCATCATTCTCATCATCCTCAGAGCACAAAGGGTACACGGTCACCTAGTTCTTGACTCTGTTCTGTTGTTCAGGCCAAGATATGAGTGTTCTCCAAACAGCATAGGCCTTGCCTTGACAAGAGACTAAACACTTCTACTGAATTCAGGGGTAGGATTGATATGGGGTGCATGAAATGGGGTGAGAGGGTTGAGGAATGTGTAAACTAAAGGGTGCTAAAGGGTGAAGAATACAATACAGCTGCTTCTAAAATCTACTTCTACTATAATTACATATAAAGCTTATAAAAATTAGCAAAGTCAAAAAAACTAAAGGGTTCTTAAGGCATCAATGGACATTGTCGAATTCCAATGGACGTGGTCAAGAAAATAGCAGCTATGTCCCCACCAACCAGCAAGAAGGAAACACAGGCTTTCCTAGGCACTGTGGGTTTTTGGAGGTTGCATATTCCAGATTACAGTCAGATTGTAAATCCTCTCTTGAGGATGACCCTTGGGGTTCTGGAGTCGGGGATACATAGGATGCGAGGCCTGTTACACCCCAACTGAAAAAGGCATACTCACAGCTTATGAAGGGGTTCAAGCTGCTTTCAGAGTGATTGGTACCAAAGCACAGCTTGGCCTGGCACCCCGTCTGCCACTACTGGTCTGGATGTTCAAAGGGAAAGTCCCCTTCACGCATCATGCCACTGATGCAATGGGTGGTGGGACCTTCAAACATTGGGAGCTACATTTAGCAAAGGTCACCTGGTTAGTTAACACTAGAAGCTCCACCAATTGAGCTGGCCCTGCCCAATCAGGACCTCCATGTACCATAGAAGGGGATAAAGTCCCCGTGGTGCATAGGAGGAATGTGTTAGGGAAGACAGTTTGGATTAGTCCTGCCTCAAGCAAGGGCAAACCCATCCGTGGGATTGTTTATGCTCAAGGACCTGAGTGCACTTGGTGGGTACTGCAGAGGAATGGGGAAACACAATGTGTACTTCAAGGGGATTTGATTTTTTTGTGAGAACAGTCTGTAATGTTAAATTGTATGATATTGGTTGCTGAATGACACTGCCACTGTATGTCATAACTACCATGGACAATGAGGATGGACTGCTCCAGATACACTAGACATGAGCTCCTGATGCAGTTTGCAACCAGCTGACAGCACACCAGCTCTCCTGCCCTGGAAGACATTTAGGATGGATAGAACCCACAGTCATAGACTAAATGAACTCAACAGACATCTCGAAGGGACGGCCACTGACTATGGAAATGATACATGTGCTTGTGTAAATATATATATTTATATATACATGTATATAGTGGAAAGGTGTAGGATCTGGGCATGATGTAGATGGTATAGAATAAGGGGTGGATAATGTCCTGGTTCGGGCCAGGACAGGGTTAATTTTTTGCAGTAGCTGGGAGGGTGAGTGACTAGGACCTGGATGTTATTCTATTCCACCTCAATGGTGTGCGTGTGTGTGTATGTTTCTTTTCTTGTACCCTGTCATTAGTATTGTTGCTGTTACTGTTCATTTTCTTATTTCTTTCTCCAGTAAATTGTTCTTCTCTCAACCCGTGATTTTCACCTTTTATGTCTCCAAATTGGGGAGTACCATTCCTAAATCACCACAGCAGCCAACAAGGAAAGGTGCTATGCTGGACCTTGTGATCACCAACAGGGAGGAGCTGGTGGGGATTGCGATGCTCCAAGGCAGCCTTAGCTCCAGTGACCATGAGATGGTTGAGTTTGAGATCCTTAGGGTAGTGAGGAGAGCACACAGCAAGCTCACAGCTTTGGACTTTAGGAGAGGAGACTTTGGCCTCTTCAAGGACCTACTCAGAAGACTCCCATGGGATAGAGCCCTGGGGGGCAGAGGGGCCCAAGAATGCTGACTGATATTCCAGGATCACCTCCTCCAAGCTCAAGAGCGATACATCCCAACAAGGAGGATATCAGGCAAAAATGCCAGGAGGCCTCCATGAATGGATAAGGAGTTGTTGAGAAAACTTTCAGGAAGTGGAAATGAGGACAGGTGGCCTGGGAGGAATACAGGGAAATTGTACAGGCAGCTGGGGACAAGGTTAGGGAAGCCAAGGGCCAGTTAGAATTGAGACTGGCCAGGGATATCAAGGATAACAGGAAGGGCTTCTATGGATATGTTGCAAACAAAAGAAAGACTAGGGATAATGTGGGCCCTCTCTGGAAGGAAACGGGAGACCTGGCTACTCTGGACAAAGAGATGGCTGAGGTTCTCAAAGACTTCTATGCCTCAGTGTTCAATGGCAAGTGCTCCAGCCACATCCCCCAAGTCAGGAAAGGCAAATGCAGGGACTGGGAGAATGAAGACCCTGAGCCCACTGTAGGAGAGGATCAGGTTCAAGACCATCTAAGGAACCTGAATGTGCACAAGTCCATGGGACCCAATGAGATCCATCTGCAGGTCTTGAGGGAGCTGGCAGACCAAGTTGCTAAGCCACTATCCATCATTTTTGAAAAATGGTGGCAGTCAGGTGAAGTTCCTGATAACTGGAAAATGGGAAATATAATGCCCATTTTTAAAAAGGAGAAAGCAGAAGACCTGGGGAACTATAGACCAGTCAGTCTCACCTCTGTTCCAGGCAAGATCATGGAGCACATTCTCCTGGAAACTATGCTAAGACACATGGAAAACAAAGAGGTGATTGGTAACAGCCAACATGGCTTTACAAAGGGAAAATCATGCCTGATAAATTTGGTGACCTTCTATGATGTATCTACAGCATTGGCAGATGGGGCAGAGCAACTGACATCATCTACCTGGACTTGTGCAAAGCGTTTGACACTGTCCCACACAACATCCTTGTCTCCAAATTGGAGAGACATGGGTTTGATGGATGGACCACTGGATGGATGGCCGCACGCAAAGAGGTGCGGTCAACAGCTCATTGTCCACGTGGAGACCAGTGACAACTATTCAACATCTTTCTTTGCGACATGGACAGTGGGATCGAGGGCACCCTCATCAAGTTCACTGACCACACCAAGCTGTGTGGTGCAGTTGACACATTGGAGGGAAGGGATACTGTCCAGAGGGACCTTGATATGCTGAAGAGCTGGGACCGATGTAAACTTCATGAAGTTCAACAAAGCAAAGTGCAAGGTCCTACACCTGGGTCATGGCAACTCCAGGCACATCTTCAGGTTGGGCAGAGAAGTGACTGAGAGCAGCCCTGTGGACAAGGACTTGGAGGTGATGGTTGATGAAAAACTCACCATGAGCCAGCAGTGTGTGCTCGCAGCCCAGAAAGCCAATGGAATCCTGGCCTGCATCCAAAGGTGCATGGCCAGCAGGTCAAGGGAGGTGATTCTCCCCCTCTACTCTGCTCTTGTGAGACCCCACCTGGAGTACTGTGTCCAGTTCTGGTACCCCCAACATAAGAAGGACATGGAACGGTTGAAACAAGTCCAGAAAAGGGCCACGAAGTTGATAAGAGTATCGGAGCACCTCCCCTACAAAGACAGGCTGAGAAACTTGGGGCTGCTCTGCCCAGAGAAGAGAAGGTTGCATAGAGACCTCATAGCCCCTTCCAGTATCTGAAGGGGCCTACAGGGAAGCCAGAGAGGGACTCTTAGTCAGGAACTGTAGTGATAGGACAGGGAATAATGGGTACAAATTGAAAGAAGAGAAATTTAGGCCAGATATTAGGAAGAAATTCTTTACTGTGAGGATAGTGAGACACTGGAACAGGTTGCCCAGGGAAGTTGTGGATGCTCCATCCCTGGAAGTGCTTAAGGCCATGTTGGATAAGGCCTTGAGCAACCTGGTCTAGTGGGAGGTGTCCCTGCCCATGGCAGAGGGTGTTGGAATTAGATGATCTTTAAGGTCCCTCACAACCCTTAACATTCTATAATTCTATGGATGGATGAGGGGAGAGCAGTGGATATTGTTTACCTTGACTTCAGCAAGGCTTTCAACACTGTCTCTCACATCCTCATAGGCAAACTCAGGAAGTGTGAACTGGATGAGTGGACAGTGAGATGGATTCAGAACTGGCTGAATGGCAGATCCTGGAGGGTTGTGATCAGTGGCACAGGGTCTAGTTGGAGGCCTGTCACTAGTGGTGTCCCCCAAGGTTCAATACTGGGCCCAATATTGTTTAACTTGTTCATCAGTGACTTGGATGAAGGAGTAGATGCCTCCTCAGCAAGTTCACTGACAACACAAAGCTGGGAGGAGTGGCCGGTATCTCAGAAGGCTGTGCAGCCCTTCAGAAGGACCTTGACAGGTTGGAGAGATGGGCAAAGAAGAACTGTCTGAAATTCATTAAAGGCAAATGTAGGGTCCTGCTCCTGGGTAGGAATAACCCCATGCACCAGTACAGGCTGGGGGGCAACCTGCTGGAAAGCAGCTCTGCAGGGAAGGACCTGGGGGTCCTGGTGGACAACAAGCTGTCCATGAGCCAGCAGTGTTCCCTGAAGGCCAGTGGGATCCTGGGGTACATTAGGAAGAGCATTGCCAGCAGGTCAGGGGAGGTGATCCCACCCCTCTACTCAGCCCTGGTGAGGCATATCTGGAGTGCTGTGTCCAGCTCTTGGTTCCTCAGTACAACAGAGACATGGAGCTCCTGGAGCAGGTCCAGCAGAGGGCGACAAAGATGATTAGGGGGCTGGAGCATCTCTCTTACGAGGAAAGGCTGAGGGAGCTGGGCCTGTTCAGCCTCAAGAAGAAACAACTGAGAGGGGACCTCATCAGTGTCTATCAGTATCTGAAGGAGGTTGTCAAGAGGATGGACTAGGCTCTTCTTAGTGGTGCCAAGCAATAGGACAAAAAGCAATGGACAGAAACTGATGCACAGAGAGTTCCACCTGAACATGAGGAAGAACTTCTTTCCTGTTGTGCAAGTTTCGAGTTGACTTCCCGCCAAGTCCCCCGAAACTCGACAACAAGGACCCGCCTCCCAGAGAGGGGAAAGGAAAAAAAAAAAAACCAAGCAGCCAAAGCTATAGCAAAAATATATGTATATATATATATATATATTTTACATATGAGACAGATACACAAAAGGAGAATACCACACACTGGAGGGGGAAGGGAGAAGGACAAAAAGGGGCAAG
The DNA here is from genome assembly GCF_036250125.1 of Pseudopipra pipra. Classification (NCBI taxonomy): domain Eukaryota; kingdom Metazoa; phylum Chordata; class Aves; order Passeriformes; family Pipridae; genus Pseudopipra; species Pseudopipra pipra. Next base: position 47,798,152 of record NC_087580.1, on the reverse strand, counting down.
GACCGAACAAGTCAACCAGCTAACCGAAGGTAAACTAGCAAAAAATCTCACCACTTCCCTTCGAACAGGCAGGATGGCTAGACACGGCCCAAGGCTCTACCCTCACGTGTGGCAGATAACGGCAGTCACTGTAGGCCTCGGCTCCAGATAAGCCAGACCGAGACACAGGGACCCCCCGTTCTCGAACGAGAAGAGAACGAGATCCCTCCCGCTGGCTTTATTTATACCTCAAGTTACGTAAAGGAATAGCATGGAATACTTCCGTGGTCACTTTTCTAGTTCCTTCCTGGTTACAAGTTGGTCTCCAGGAAGGCCTAGAATGAAACCACCACATTCTCCACCCCTTATTCCATACTATTTCTTTACGTAACACCTATGTCTCACGTTCGCCTACATCCCGCGCATATATATACACATATGCATATATATATATATATATATATAGTTCTTGTTGGTCTCTCGGCACAGTTGTCTCGTCGTTGGAAAATCAATACCGATGTCAGTTCAGTCCAGATCTTTGGTCTCCTCAGTCACAATTACAGTTCTGATTTATGGCTGTTTCATCACTGGACTGTCTCATCACCGGATACCAGCATCAGCTTAGTTCAGGTCTCTCTCTCATCTGGTGACTGGCTTCCTGTAAAAACACAACTTAGGACATACAATTAGTTTTTCCCCAAGGCTAAATTTCCTTGAGGCACACATTGGATGACTCCATCCTTCCTCATTACCCACCACGTATGTCCTGGCCCTTGAGCAAAGACAATCCCACGAATGGGTTTGTCTTGGCCTGAGGCAGGGGTAACCCAAACAGCTTTCCCTAGCATTCCCCTCAAATGGATTGCTGGAACTTTATCTCCATCAACAATGTGAAGGGATTCTGCCTGTGCAGGGCCAGCTCGATTGACAGAACCCCTGGTGTTAACTAGCCAGGTAGCCTTGGCTAAGTTTTTGTCCCAGTTTTTATAAGTTCCTTCACCTAATGATTTTAGAGTGGTCTTCAATAGTCCGTTATATCTCTCAACCTTCCCAGCAGCTGGTGCATGATAAGGAATGTGGTACACCCATTCGATACCATGTTCCCTCGCCCAAGTGGTGACTAATTCATTTTTGAAATGAGTCCCGTTGTCTGACTCAATATGTTCTGGGGTCCCGTGTCTCCACAGGACTTGCTTTTCAAGGCCCAGAATGGTATTCCGGGCCGTTGCGTGGGGCACTGAAAAAGTCTCTAACCATCCCGTTGTTGCTTCCACCATGGTAAGTACATAGCACTTACCTTGGCGAGTCTGTGGCAGTTTGATATAATCAACCTGCCATGCCTCTCCATACTTATACTTATCCCATCGTCCACCATACCACAGGGGCTTCAGTCTTTTCGCCTGCTTAATAGTGGCACAAGTCTCACAATCATGGATAACTTCAGAAATTACATCCATGCTTAAATCCACCCCTCGGTCTCGTGCCCATCTGTGGGTGGCATCTCGGCCTTGATGACCAGAAGCATCATGGGCCCATCGAGCCAGAAACAGCTCTCCCTTCTGCTGCCAGTCTAGGTCTACTTGTGACACCCCTATCTGTGCAGCTCGGTCCGCTTCTCTGTTGTTATTATGTTCTTCATTAGCTTGCTTCTTGGACACATGGGCATCTACATGGTGGACTCTCACATTCAGACTCTTCGTTCTGGCAGCGATGTCCTGCCACAAGTCAGCAGCCCAGATGGGTTTTCCTCCACGCCTCCAGTTCATCTTCTTCCATCGGTCTAACCATCCCCATAGAGCATTGGCTATCATCCATGAGTCTGTGTAGAGGTAGAGTCTCGGCCAACCTTCTCGTTCGGCAATGTCCAGGGCCAATTGGACGGCTTTGAGTTCTGCAAATTGACTCGACCCGCCTTGACCCTCAGTGGCTTCTGCCACTCGTCGGGTGGGATTCCAAACGGTTGCTTTCCACTTCCGGTTCCTTCCTACAATTCGGCAAGAACCATCAGTGAAAAGGGCATAACGCCTTTCTTCATCTGGCAGCTGATCAAATGGCGGAGCTTCTTCGGCTCGGCTCACTGGCTCTTCTTCTTCTTCTGCCAGACTGAAGTTCCCACCTTCAGGCCAATTGTTTATGATTTCCAAAATGCCAGGGTGATTTGAGTTCCCGATTCGGACACGTTGCATAATCAAAGTAATCCACTTGCTCCACATGGCATCAGTGGCACGATGCGTAGAGGGCACCTTCCCTTTGAACATCCAGCTCAAGACTGGTAATCGGGGTGCCAGGAAGAGCTGTGCTTCGGTACCAATTACCTCTGAAGCTGCTCGTATACCTTCATACGCCGCTAAGATTTCCTTTTCCACAGGGGTGTAATTGGCCTCAGAACCTCTGTAGCTTCGGCTCCAGAAACCCAGTGGTCGCCCTCATGTCTCACCAGGCACCTTTTGCCAGAGGCTCCAGGAGGGACCTTTATCTCCAGCTGCAGAGTAGAGTACATTCTTTACATCTGGTCCCGTTCTAACTGGTCCAAGAGCCACGGCATGTGCAATCTCTTGCTTGATCTGCCTGAAAGCTTGCTGTTGTTCAGGACCCCATTGGAAATTGTTCTTTTTACAGGTCACAAAGTAAAGAGGGCTCACAATCTGACTGTATTCTGGGATATGCATCCTCCAGAAACCTATTGCTCCCAGAAAAGTTTGGGTTTCTTTCTTGTTTGTGGGGGGAGCCATTGCTACAATCTTGTTGATTATGTCTGTTGGTATCTGGCGTCGTCCATCTTGCCATTTCACCCCTAGGAATTGGATCTCTCGGGCAGGTCCCTTGACTTTGCTTTTCTTGATAGCGAAACCAGCCTCGAGGAGAATCTGGATGATCGTCTGTCCTTTTTTGAAAACTTCTTCTGCTGTATCCCCCCATACAATGATGTCATCGATGTACTGGATGTGTTCGGGAGCCTTACCCTTCTCTAGTGTGACCTGGATCAGTCCATGACAGATGGTTGGACTGTGTTTCCACCCCTGGGGCAGTCGATTCCAGGTGTATTGAACGCCCCTTCAGGTGAAAGCAAACTGTGGCCTGCACTCTGCCGCTAAAGGAATGGAGAAAAACACGTTGGCTATGTCGATGGTGGCATACCACTTTGCTGTCTTGGACTCCAACTCGTACTGGAGCTCCAACATATCTGGCACGGCAGCACTCAATGGTGGCGTAACTTCATTTAAGCCACGATAGTCCACAGTCAGTCTCCACTCTCCATCGGATTTACGCATAGGCCAGATGGGGCTGTTGAAGGGTGAATGGGTTCTGCTGACCACCCCTTGGCTCTCCAACTTTCGGATCATTTTGTAGATAGGGATCACAGCATCTCGGTTTGTCCGATACTGTCGTCTGTGTACAGTTGTTGTGGCTATTGGCACTTCTTGATCTTTAACTCGCAGTAATCCTACAATGGAAGGGTCTTCTGAGAGGCCAGGAAGGGCAGACAATTGCTTGGACTCCTCTTCAATCACCGAGGCTACACCAAAAGCCCACCGGTACCCTTTCGGGTCCTTGAAGTATCCTCTTCTTAGGTAGTCCATACCAAGGATGCAAGGGGCTTCTGGCCCCGTCACAATGGGACGCTTTTCCCATTGGTACCCCTTCAAGCTCATGTCCGCCTCTACTACTGACAATTCTTGAGACCCTCCGGTCACTCCAGAAATAGTAACAGTCTCGGTACTCTTATACTCCGAAGGCATTACAGTACACTGGGCTCCAGTATCTATCAAGGCCTGGTATCTCTGAGGATCCGATGTGCCAGGCCATCGAACCCACACAGCCCAGTAAACTCGATTATCTTCTTGGTCCCTCTCCTTCTCCTGGCAGAAGGCAGGGCCCCTCTACTGGTCTTGATCAGAGCATTCGTCGTCAGAGTTTGACTTTGACTTCTTAGACTTTTTGCCGTTGTCGAAGTGGACCTCCATCTTCTCGTGTTTGGCGATCGCAGTTTCTCTTCTAAGAAATCTCCGTCTACTACATAGACAACTTTCTTGTCAGTCTTCTTTCGCTTCAGCTCCCTCACTCTAGATTCAAGCTTAGAAGTGGGTGCACCATCCCACTTCTTCATGTTTTCTCCTTTACTACGAAGGTATGCCCATAGTTGGTTACGTGACCAATGCTTAGAGTTCTCTTTCCTTCGACGTGTGAATGACAGGGACCGTGAGTGAGATCGAGACCAGGATCGAGGTCTAGGCCGAGGTCGTCTTTGTCGGTCCCGCCGTGATCTTCCCATTGGCCTTTCTTGGTAATCTCTATACCTTCTGTCCTCTCTGTCTCTAAGGTCGTCCTCATATCTGGAATATTCATAATCTCTCTCCATTCTTTCCCTATTGTAGGTGCGTCGGTACAGGGGATTGAAGGAGTCTTCCATATTTTCCTCTATGGTTCTTATCCAAGCACACATAGTGTCCACGCTTGGTTCCTCCATCTTTGGATTATATACAGGTATCAAGCAGGAAATATATGGTTTAGGGGCACCTTGAATAACCTTTTTCCACATTGGTTGCGTGCAGGGAACATTCTCAGGAACTTGGATGTCATAATAATCTGGATCAGAGTAGATGATCTCCAGCATGGCCAATTCCCGTAGGTATTGGATGCCTTCTTCCACAGTCCTCCACCTTCTTGAAGAACTCTTCAGGGACTCCTTAAATGGGTATTTCACTCTCACCGCGTGGAGGATTCGGAGCCAAAGGCTGGACGCCATTTTCTCCCTCCCCATTTCTTGCTCTATCACAGGGTCTCGAGCAATGGATCCCAATTGTCGTGCTTCATCACCTTCAATTACATGACTATCAGCTCCCTTGTCCCAGCATCGCACCAGCCAGGTGAGGACTTCTTCACCAGGCAAGCGCATATAATCTCTCCGTAAATCTCGAAGCTCTCTTGTGGTCAGTGATTGTGTAATTTCGCTTTCTCGCATTATTTCTTGTCCATCTCTCCCACGTAGAATCTTTTCCACGTCTCTCTTTACTCTTCCACTCCTACGTGGGACTGCTCCCACTTCCTCCCTATATCTCTCATGTGGAGGTGGAGACTGGGCATGCCGTGGGGATAAGCTTCTATATTGTTCACGCCGCGGAGATGGATTTCTACGCTGTTCATACCGTGGGGATGGACTCCTACGCCACTCGCGCCGTGGAGATGGACTTCTGTGTCGTTCACGCTGTGGAGATGGACTTCTATGCCATTCATGCCATGGGGATGGACTCCTGCATCGTTCGCGATACCCCGCGGGTGGAGGTAGTGAGTAATCTTTCGCGTGCTGAGATAAGGGCCTCCTCCTCCAATCATTCACACCTCCAAGAGAAGGTTGGGTCTGGAGGGGTAGGGATAATTCCCCCTCCAATTGAGGGGGATGCTTTGGCTCCTTCTTCGCGTCTTTTGTAACACCGAATGTGTAGTCAGGATATAAATCATCAAGCGACAATATACCACCGGCCGTTTGTACTGTTGCTTTCTTTTCTCTTGATGCTGTTCTGTATTCCTTTGGGCATGCCCCTAGTTCTTTTGGACGTGCTGCTTCCCGTGTAGCCGTTTCTTCCTCTCTGGTAGCTGCTTCTTCTCTTCCAATCGCTCCTTCCTCAGTCACAACCACTTCTTCCTCTCTTGCAGTCGCGCCTTCATCACTTGCTGTTGCTCCTTCTCCCATTGCTGCCGCTCCTTCGTCCACTACGTCTTCTGTTCCTTCTTCTTCTTCTTCTTCTTCTCTTTCTTCTGTGCGTTCTGGTTGCGGAGATGGGTCCGTAAGTTCCTTGATCTCCCTTACCCACGTCTTCTTCTTCTTCATAGGGGCAATGATGACCTTCCGGTTCTTAGTTTGAGTCCCGGTTCTAGTGGACTTAGTAGAAATGGCATTGATTTCAAGTTGTGTTTGGACCCCAACTTCTGTGGACCTAATAGGGACATCACTGGTTTCGAGTGGCGTGGTTTGGGTTTCTGTGTCGACCTTAACCCTTTGAAGGTGGTCTATGGCAGCTCGATAAGCATTAGCCAGGCCCCAGCACAAAGCGGAGAATTGCATATTCGGATCTTTGTAGGAAAAACACCCTTCTGCCAAACAGTGGGCCATCTCACCAGAATCAAACATTTGTTCTGGTGTGAACTCCCAATTAATGGGGGGTGACACATGTCCTACAAATCTACCGAAATCTCCCCAAGCTCCATGCCACCCGGGGGCTGGCCTGTCTGCAGCCCTTTCCAAAGTTCCAGCGAGTCCCTTTGAGGTGTGACCTTTCCTACAAGAGGGAAAGCAACGGAACCCCATTCTTCCAAGTTTAAGGAGCACCTCCAGTACCTTTATCAATCACAGTACTGTTGCAATAAGATTTATATAGTAATTAGAGCCGATTTTAACCATGGGGATCCCCTTTACCAAACCTTCGATGTCAAAATTAAAGGATGGAAGCAATTCGTTCCATCCATCCTCAAGGTCTGGACGTCTCCCTATAGGGTAGCCTAACACAGGTGTAAAGATGGCTAGAATTATAAGACAAATTAATGAAATAGCCATTGTTTTTTGTTATTATTTCTTCTTGATCCCAAAACAATCCTTTGTTTATATAAACAAAGTTTCTTTGGCTGCCTTCCCAGACTCTGGCAGTGTTCCCAGACCTGTTCCCAAAACAATAGATTGGTTTGCAAAACAACACCAAGCTTGGCTGTCTTCCTGGAAAAATGTTTATCAAAACAAGCCAAACTTAACCAAAATACCCCACTCCTGGTACCAAAAATGTTGTGCAAGTTTCGAGCTGGCTTCCCGCCAAGTCCCCCGAAACTCGACAACAAGGACCCGCCTCCCAGAGAGGGGAAAGGAAAAAAAAAAACCAAGCAGCCAAAGCTATAGCAAAAAAAAAAAAATATATATATATATATATTTTACATATGAGACAGATACACAAAAGGAGAATACCACACACCGGGGGGGGGGGGGAAGGGAGAAGGGAGAAGGACAAAATGGGCAAGGACTGAACAAGCCAACCAGCTAACCGAAGGTAAACTAGCAAAAAATCTCACCACTTCCCTTCGAACAGGCAGGATGGCTAGACACGGCCCAAGGCTCTACCCTCACGCGTGGCAGATAACGGCAGTCACTGTAGGCCTCGGCTCCAGATAAGCCAGACCGAGACACAGGGACCCCCCGTTCTCGAACCTTGCCAGAAAGGAAGAGAACGAGATCCCTCCCGCTGGCTTTATTTATACCTCAAGTTATGTAAAGGAATAGCATGGAATACTTCCGTGATCACTTTTCTAGTTCCTTCCTGGTTACAAGTTGGTCTCCAGGAAGGCCTAGAGTGAAACCACCACACCTGTGCAGTGACCATGCACTGGAACAGGTTGCCCAGAGAGGTCATGGAGTCTCCCTCACTTGAAATATTCAAGAACCATGTGCTCTAGGATGACTCTGTGTTATAGGTTTGAAAAGAGATGTCAAAATTTTTTTTCCCAATATCAATTACTGGGTACTGTGCACCTACAATGAAAGGGCACCCCCTCCCCCCACTCTTTTTTTCAGGGTGGGGGAGGCTGAGAAGGCAGGAGGAGAGCAGGGTTGCATGCAGAGGGGCACGGGAGTGGGGGAGGGTTCTTTTTAAAACCAGATGGCACCATGAATCTAGGTCTTTTTTTTGTGAGTCTTCCTGCCCATCACCCAAGTGAGCCAGTAGCCACCTTTTTGTTCTCCTGTTCAACCCCCCTTTTCCCCCAGAGGAGAAGCCTTCTCCCCACCTGACACTGCCGTCAGGAAGCGGCCTGAGTCCTTTGCCGGCCAACACAGCAGCCACCGGGAGAAGCCCCAGGAGAGCTCCTGCCAACCGTCTTGGAGTAAAGTATCTACCCCAGGCCACGTCCTGTGGTGGTGCTGCATCTTCCTGCGGGCGGGCAGTTATTTCCTGAGCTGCGGATCCCGGAGCTGTTACCAAGGACCGCGCCCATAACCCTGGGACCTGCGGGAAACCCCCCTTCATTGTTGGCAGTGGAGCCGCCATTGCTCACGTGGCTGTGAGCAGTTGTGGAGCCGTTGGGAGCAGCCCGTGGATGGCACCCTGACTGTCACGGGGAGCCACGGCAGCTGCCACCTGGGGAAGTAGGATTTTGTTTTGAAAGTTTTGGTTGCACCGCTGTTGCTTATTTGGGTTTGTTATATATATGTATATATATATATGTTAATAAAGAGCTGTTATTTTCCTTTTCCACACCTCTCACCTGAAGTCACTTAATTATCATAACTTAGAGGGAGGAGTTTGGTTCCCTTTTTTTTTTCTAACCCACCCTCCTTAGCAAACATTTGTGTCTTGCTAAACTAAGACACCCTGCTTGAGCAGGGAGGTTGGACCAGATGATCCTCTGTGGTCCCTTCCAACCTTACCCATTTCGTAATTCTGTGAACTGTTACATGGTTCTGTCATCTGAAATTTTGCCAAAAAAAATTACATAGAAAGTAATGGTATGAATGGTTGTGAATAGGGTCAAATGCAAATTAAATATTTTCTCAGACTTGTCTTCCTGGAGCTATGTTATGCTCTTTTCCAGATCCCTCTGAACAAATTTCAGAGGCCCTCTTTTATTCATTCAGAATTGGGAATTTAGAGATATGGTTCCTTCCTACTGGAACCCATCCAACGTACATGATGCTTATACTCTTATATAGTGGTATTTTTGCATGTTGCTATTAGAAACTCTTGATATTTGTAAATAACTGGAAAATAACTCAGAATTTGTATTCCCTGAAATACAAACTTCAGTCTACAAAGGATGCAATAGCTTCAAATCAGCATTGTCTTGTTCTAATTTTACTTCTGCCAGAAATCCTACCTTAGACTTTGACTGATTTTTTTCCCTTTTCTGTGCCTCAATTTCCACATCCCCTACCGGGGGAGTGGGGGGAAGAAAAGGGGGGGCAAAAAACTGCCTTCGGATATTTCTGTTAATTCTCGTGTTAACTGTAGCATCTGTGGAATGTGTTTTTGTGAGCTCACAATATTATTGTTACTGTGTGTGTGTATGTGAAGAAACAAAGTTCTTTGCCAGGAGAAAAAGGAAAAACAAAAGTAAAAAGCCCTCCCTTGAAAAGATTCAGCCTTGCCAGGGAGAGAAACAGAGTGTATTTTGCATGATAGAGATGGTCTGTTGCTTGGTAACTAAGCAAAAACTTTATTCACTCCCTCAGAGCTGGGAGGGGAATGAAAATATCCTGTTTTGTAGAAATTGCAACTTTGTAACCTTCTGATTGGAGAAAGAAATTGTCTTACAATTTCATAACATAGTCTCACTAACTGTTTTCTGAAGTTGTTCATTAAAATAAACAAAATTGTTTTAAAATACATACATAAATGTAATGGAGAAATAGAGTTTTTAAAGTAACTGCTGACAACTGTCTGTGATAAGAAAATTCCAATGTGTGGGGGGAGTGATTCTCCGGCAGAGCTGTTAAGCACAGCTGCGCTACCTTCCCTCTCCCCCCCTGCTCAAACAGCTCTGTAAACATTCTTTTGTTGCTTCTGTATTTTACAGATAGGTTTTTTGAGATTGTTGAGGAAGCTTTAAGGTAGACTTCTTTTTGGTGGAATACCTGGTTCAAAAATATCTTATTTGACAGGGGCAGTTTTTGCCAGAGAAAAAAGGGAAAAATAAACTGTTTCTAGCTGGAAGTTTCCGCCTTTGTGGAAAGAGAGATAAAATCTAAAGATATAATACAGGAAACTGCCTAACAACAGACAGTGTTTCAAGTTTAAACTGCATCTGTCCTAGTCTCTGTGCTAAGCAGCAGAGGTGTGTCCCTGTTATCAGGTGACAAGCTTAAACCAGACCTGTTGCTGCTTTGCCAGGTTCTGGATCCCCTGGTATACTCCTATGAGCAAAACCCTAGTTTAAAGCAGCCTGAGTGAGTTTTACTGTGGCTTTATGTAAATTGCTGAAGTTGAAAGCTACTTTAAGAGTGTTAACTTCTTAAATACATCTATGTAAGTTAAACTGTTACACCTATTTTGTTTAAAAAAGATGTTTAAAGTTTTCACTCATATCCCAGAAAAATATATAAATATAAGCAAAAATTCAGAATTAACTGGTTATAAATCCTAGCTGATCATATCGTTTCAGAGGCTGGGTGAGACTGCTTAAGTTTTAAAAGGACGTGACTGTTCTCCAGTTTCATTTTTTACATTCAGAGAGGCAGGAATCTGCCCTATGAATTTGTGAATCCTGTTAAAATCCCAAGTGTTACAGGATAAAAATTGTATGAACAATTTTCTTTACATTTCTGTGTGTTTCACCTTGGCATGGCTGGGTGCAGATAGTAAAAAATGCTGCGCCACTAATATGGCTGCAGGCTTTGTGCCAAGATGCCAAGGAAGAGTTTTTGGCAGGTGAATAAAGTTTTCTCATCTCCTATGACCACCTGTTGTGGTCCAATGAGCAGTGCACAACAAAGCATGGTTTCCTTATGTAACCAATGTTGTGTGAACAAGAAGCTGAGTGTCATGAGCACTATATAATCTGTCTTTCTCCTAATAAATCCGACATTTGCCTGATCATATTGATCCTGGAGCAATCTGTCCATACCCTTCCATCGAAATCTGGTGCCTGAAAAGGGACTCAAAGTTCGTCAGTTCTTCGGGACAGAAGACAAACGGAGAGCCGAAGGAAGCAGCTGTTACAGACAGCGCTGAACCCCGGCGCTGTGATCAAATCCGTGCACGGTCAAATTGGAAGCTCGCCTTGGCCCGGTGAGTCAGCTGGTGGGAGTATGGGGTCCACTGATTCTAAAGATGAAGAAATCGTGGGAAGGCTCCTCAAAAATATAGTCTCTCTAAGAGAGCCAAATTACGATAAAAAAGCCCTTGAAGGGTTAATTCTCTGGGCGAGAGCTAAGAATCTACTCCCCTCCGCTCAAGCAGCCTTTGAAGTATCCATATGGGGTGCTATTAAGGCTCAAATATGGGAAGAAATGGAACAAGGGTCTAAAAATGTTAGAAGATATAGAAAATACCCTAAAGTTTGGCATTTGGTCGTTGAATCGCTGAAAGAGTTAACTACGGATCAGCAAAAGCTTGTAGTTGCTCAGGGAAGTTTGTCGGGAGTCAGCGGGACTACGGTGTATCTCCAAGCCCGAGCCGACAGATCTGTTTATGAGGAGGTCCTAGTGCCTGCAGCTGCACAGCCGAGATCGCTAATAAAAGCAGCGGATCTCACTCAGTTTAGCAGCGCATTTGTGCCTGCAGAGACTGTAAGAAAAGTAGGAACAGCGGAGAGCGACGCTGGCACTCTGCCAGCGCCACCGCCCTTCTCTGCGCCTGCGTTGCCAGCACTGCTACCTTCTTCTGAGCCTGCGCGGTCAGCAGAGCTAGAAGCCTCCGAGCCACTAGATGTCGCTACATCGCCACTGCCTGGAACCATCATGTCGCCTGAAGTTACGTCATCAGCGGTCGTCTCTTCAGAACAAGGAAGTGAAACCATGGCAACTGCGGTCGCGGCAGCTGGAGTTGTCCCTCCAAGCGTTGCCGTAGCAACTGAAGCTACTTCAGCAGGATCTGCCACCTTAGCAGGAACTGCTACCATCCTGGTGGGAGCTACCGTTTCGGCAGAAGCCACCACCGTTCCGACGGGGACCGGAGTCAGCTCCGAACCGAGTATGGCTCCTCAGTCTCCCTCAGTTCTGCTGCCGAAGGAGGACGAGAAACTTAATCGTGATAATGCAAAAGAGTTATTTTCATCATTTCCATCCTCAGGCTTGTCTCCTCATGACAAGAGCTTGAACAATGGAAGCGAGAGAACTATTATGCCTGCAATAAAAGACCTAAAGGACACCTTATTGCTTTGCTTTCAAAAGCTTGAGTCTAAATTAGGAGAGAGACAGCTTGTGCAGCTGAATACAGCCCCCTCTAATGTTTCAACTTCAATTGAGAGTGAACCCTGGAAAGCTTTGGATTGGAAACTTTTAAAAGAAGTTAAAGTAATTGTTATGCAGTATGGTTTAAAGAGTAATTATACGCAAATAGTATTGTGGTATCTTTTTACTGCTAATCTGCTAACACCATATGATACTCGTATAATTGTATCTATGTTACTTTCCCCTTCCCAGCAGCTAGAATTTTTCATCGAATGGAGTGTCAGGTGTGCAGCAGTGGTTGCACAACCTAGGCAGGAAGGACACCCTCTCTTTGGTGTTTCTATTGACATGCTCATGGGTTTTGGTCAGTACAACAGTGCATATTTGCAAAATCAGTTTCCAGATGAGGTATTAAAAACTAGTCAGGCTTTAGCTTATAAGTCATTGCTTATCATAAGAGATGCAAAGTCAAGACTCCCATGTATTTCAATTAAGCAGGGACCCACGGAACCATACGATCAGTTTGTAGATCGTTTACATGAGTCAATAAATTCAGATCCAGACATAGATAATAACATAAAACCAAAATTCTTAAACATGCTGGCCTATAATAATGCTAATGAAAATACAAAACAGGTTTTGGGTACACTACCTAGGAGTGCTACTACAGCCCAGTTTTTAGAAGCTGCTGCAAAAATAATCCAACAAGAGAAAGCAGCCTATTTAGCTGATGCTACAACTGCAGCTATAAAACCCCTTTTGTCTGTAGAGACTGACACTTCTTCAGATTCAGACATAAGTTCTGATGATGATGAAGAAGAAAATAATACTGGAGTTTAGAACAGATCAGTAACATTCCCAGATTTTTTTCAGAATTATTGAATAATAGAATTAGTATAGTGGAGTTTGTTGTAGAATAAAGCTGTTATAGGTTTGGAATTATTAACATAAGAGTATTTAGTAAAGACATTAGTGATTTAAGAATTTTTAACACACTTTTGCACAAAGAAAAGGGGGAAAGAGAGATATCAGTTTTCCTCTATTGATTTGCAAAAGTGTTTCATATGTTTTAAGTTTTTTGTCCACAGGTGTTCTCTGATTATCTGCACATAAATGAAACCCTGGAAAGAAGCTGGTTCTTCAAAACAGAGCTTCAAAACAACATCAGTGTTGTTGCTGTTGCAGGTGACAGTGAGTTGCCAAGAGGGCACAGTGTTTGGTCTTATTGAGAGCACAATTTTTAGGTATTATGAGCACAATTTTTTGAAGAAGCACATAATTATAGAGGTTTAGGATTTAAGAAAGTGTGTTGTGTGAACTTTAGATTATTCACTATATATTAGTAAAAGAAAGTTTATCTATTTGGTTAAGAAGCTTTAACATCATAAGGTACTAAAGAATTATAACTTTTTAGCTCATAAAACATACTGATATGGAATTCAAAAGTATGATTGTGTGGATGTTGACAGTGGCCACTGTGAGAGTTTGTATGTGTGTATGTGTGTGTGAATGCATGATGATTAATGTGTTTTGATCCAACAAATACACAAACATCTCTAAATAAACACAGAAGACACGTAACAAAAATAAATGAAGTTCCATTTCCAGAAGTGTTTTATACTAAATAAAGATTTTCAAGAATAAATCCTATATTTAGAAAAGCACTTTTAAGAAAATTTAAGAGCACAAACCTTGAAGTTATTAAGTCGTTAAGTTTGTTAATGTACTATTATTGTTATATGTAATCATGTTTGTTGATATGTTATTGGTACAATAAGGAGTATTACAGAAATGCAAATCAAATTGTTCAAAAACAGAAAAGGGGATTTGTTACAGGATGAAAATTGTGTGAACAATTTTCTTTACATTTCTGTGTGTTTCACCTTGGCATGGCTGGGTGCAGATAGTAAAAAATGCTGCGCCACTAATATGGCTGCAGGCTTTGTGCCAAGATGCCAAGGAAGAGTTTTTGGCAGGTGAATAAAGTTTTCTCATCTCCTATGACCACCTGTTGTGGTCCAATGAGCAGTGCACAACAAAGTATGTTTTCCTTATGTAACCAATGTTGTGTGAACAAGAAGCTGAGCGTCATGAGCACTATATAATCTGTCTTTCTCCTAATAAATCCGACATTTGCCTGATCATATTGATCCTGGAGCAATCTGTCCATACCCTTCCATCGAAAACCAAGCCACGCGTGGCTTGATAAAAGAAAAGTAAAAGATACAAAACTATATTTAATCCAATTATGCAACTAAGACCCTTATCAGAATCAGTAATCCCATCCTCTGAAATATTTCCATATGCTGGGATTTTGAACAGCCAATTGTTTCTTCATAATGAAAGCTGCTATTTGCTTTTATTGAAGTTACAGTGACCTTCCTGAAATTCAGTGTGTTTTACTTTACAATAGGAGAGAATTGTTCTGCAGTACAACATGATAAAATGCTGCTTAAAATGATAAAAGCAAAGTAAAAGGAAATACAGAAGTTAGAGACCTAAAAAGATGAGCTAAAACTAAATGTGATTGTTCTAACCAATGTTATTTGAGAAGCCGGATTGAAGAATGCTCCAGAAAAAATTCATAAAACCAAGCCATAGAATCTATCTCCTACAGAGAGAATTATACTGCAAAGAATCATCACTAAGCCTTCAACTTCAAAGAAAAACTGCAAAATTACCCATGATAACCACTTAAAACTGACTGAACTATTAATAACAAATTTGTGAGTTTTGTATTAAAGGTGAAGAACAACTAAAAGAAGCAGATGAACAAGAGTCGAGAGTCAATTACGTCCCAGACATCAGAGACAACTTGGACTGACTTCTCACAGAAGACACTGGAACTAAAAATAAGATCAAGTAGTGTATATAACACATGATGTGTAATTTCTCTTGATGTTCCTTGATCATCTCCTTTAGAATGCTCTGTATGTAATACTGTCTTCTTAACTTTGACTTAACTGGAAGTTAGTACCCAAAATGAAATAACATCAATAACAAATAATGGTTATAACAGTGGAACTTGGGTTGTGAAACAAATTTGGTGCATTTCGGTTGGAAATTGAAGGTGTACGGGCATTACTTTCTTATATTCTTTTAACTCAAATGACATTGTTTTTATTGTGCTGTGTAGAAAAATCAAATTACTGCAAGATACAGATATGCAGAGATTCCTAACTCACTCATAGGACAAATTGTTGTCAAGAAAACATTTTACACATCAAATGAACATTTTAAAATATAAAAGGGGGGAAAGAGACTATGCAAGCAGATAAGCAGATGCTAAATCAGAATAGATCTCATTTAAATTTGTTAGGCCTTATATTCCTTGTATGTATTCCTTTTCAAGTCAGGTACAGTTGTTAGACGTGACTGCCAAAGATGATGAACTGAGAAGTGCACAGCCAATAACTACTTAAAATGTAAAGTGTGTAATTAAAATGTAAAAGTATAATAGAAATTCCAGCTATGCGTGAGTGAAGAGTGACTGAGGTGGCCACCAATGAATGACTGAAGAGGGATTGTGTGAGAGAGAGAGACTGTGTAGATATATATGTGTTACAATATACGTGTGTGCAAACTTAACAATGCTTTTGTATTGGAGTGTTGAGACTTTGGGGGAATGTATTACATGGATCTCTTGGACTGTAGTGAATCCTTGTTTTGAATAGTGGATGAGCTCTCTGGATTCTTTCTTGGTGAGATGTTGTTGCTGTGTTTCTTTTTAGCTTTGGATCAGGGGTTGCCAATGCCGGTGCCTTGCTTGATCAGCCTGTTGTAAAGGGCCCTGCAACAGACT
The DNA here is from genome assembly GCF_036250125.1 of Pseudopipra pipra. Classification (NCBI taxonomy): domain Eukaryota; kingdom Metazoa; phylum Chordata; class Aves; order Passeriformes; family Pipridae; genus Pseudopipra; species Pseudopipra pipra. The sequence continues at coordinate 47,782,505 of NC_087580.1, read as the reverse complement.
GTCAAAGCCATCTTTGCGACATAAAATAAAAAAAGAAAGGGAGGTTGTCGGGGTTGACAGAGAACCCGTCAGCAGCCTGGTAATTAGTGACGAAGAATGTAAACAACTTTTAGGAAATATTTACTGTAATGCCGGACGGAACAAACGTAATGCAGCCCAGACCAAAGGTCACCAATCAAAATGTGTATAGTGTCACCAATAGCATGTCACAGCATGGACAGTGTCTTCAGTGTCACCAATAAGAGTGTGTGCAGTGTCTACAGTTTTTTATGCTTGAGACTTTTGACCAATTGTGTTGTGGCACGATAGTGTACAAAGAGTATAAAAGAAACACTTGAGAGCAATAAACAGCTTCCTGTTCACCTTACACCTGGACTACGTCTGATATCTGTGTCGCTTTGGCCGTTCCGACATTATCAGCGATGGGAGGTGGCCAAAACTGGGCTCCCCACTCTGTCCGGTCTGCGGACCAAACCCAAAAACCCCCGAACAAAAGACTCCCCAGGTGTCCCCGAGGCAACTGTGTTTCCCAAGAGAGCTCGCCTTCCTCCCGCTCCCGTCCCCCGCTCCGTTCCCCCCCCCCATTCTGGAAGAAACAGATGGGGGGGGTGGGAGACGGGCAGACACTGGAAAAAAATTCCAACATCTCTTCTCAAACCTATGCTACCACGACAATCAGCAAACCGCTTTATCTAAGCAAGAATCCTTTTCTGGGGAAAACTGGGTCCTCAAGGGACCATGGGGCTCATCTCCCTTCACACCAGGTTTATCCCATCCCTCCAGTGGTAAAAACAGTATGAGAAATAAAAATAAGGGTTTTTTATATAGGTGTATCGCGAAGTTGTAAGATATCCAAGTTCCAAAAACTAGACTTGAGTATCAGTCTTTTTCGGCCGGATAAGGGAAATACAAAAGTTCCTAAAAATTAAAATCTTTTGGGGTCATTTTGTACACAGGGGTTCTTTTCTCTCTTTGGGCTAAGAACAAAGGGGGGGTGGTGAGAGGAGGAGGGGGAGCGGCATGGCGCCGAGCCGCACTGGGACTCCCGCTGGAGGGGCAGGAGGAGGGAGTGAAATAGAAAATGAAATAAAATATTAGATATTTAGCTATGAAGGTGTGACTTTGCAAAATGTAAAACTGCTTAAAAGTCTCTGACCAAACTGTGGGCAATTGAGATAAAAAGCTTAGAGAATAGGGAAGGCTTTTTAGCACGTAGAGAGGGGTGTATAACCTGTAACTGTTTGAAGTGATAAAACTTTATGTAACTACTCCATAATGGTAAGAATAGGAGGTAAAACTAAATGTCTATTTAGATAAGACAGACTGCAAAAAGAGTGTGTGTAAAGATAATTTTGAACTTGCTACTTTCAAACTGTATAAAAGGCTATGTTATTTCTTGGCTCCGCGGAGTGCACTGGGGAGAACACCTGCCCCTTTGCATTCCCCGGCCGTAATAAAAGTGCTTTTCAGATTGGCAGAGGTTTCTTTGAATCAATTTGGCACCCCAGACGGGACTAGATCTCTGCTCGCCGGTGAGGACCCTCTGGAACTGGGGACCCTCTGTGCGCCCCGGGACGTTACTCCGGTGAGGCTCCCTGGGCTCCGCTGGATCACCACGGGAGTAGATGAAGACCCTGTGCACAGGTATACAAATTTTAAAGCACTCTTTTATTATTTTTTTTCTTTTTTCCCCCTAGGGTTTTGGGAAGGAAACCGTAAGTCGTACGCTGGTTTTTAGGGCTCTGAGCTTGCTAGCAGCTAACAAGAGCAACATCCTTTTAATAGTAGGTTCGAGTCCTACCGGGAGGATGCATATGGCTTTGATTGTGAGTTAAAGTCTCACCAAAGCTATACCAAATTCCTCGGGCTAAGAGGAATTTTGGGCAGAGGGCTGCATCCTTCTGACTATGGGTTAACAGCCCCATTAAAGGGTGGCACAGGTTTTTGATTGTGAGTTAAAACTCACACCAAAGGTATACCAAATTCCTCAGTCTAAGGGGATTTGGAAAAAGGTACGAATGATTTTGGGTTTACGATTGTGGCTAGATTTGGGACTTGGTTTCGGAATTACGATTATTATAAGTTTGGTAATATATCTGGGTTTTGTTTTAAACCATCTGTCTGTGTTCCATGTGTTTGCTGAACTGTATTGTTTGCTTTTATCTGTGAGTATTGTCTCGCATGTCATAAACTTACTGTTGTATGTTAAGTAAGCAAATATTGGGAAATTATATTTGTTTTCATATATGTTACGGGTTTTCTCCTAACCATGGTAAAAAGACTACCTTCGTGTGTTTACGGGAGATAGTGGTTTTGTGGTTTTGTGGTTTTGTAGTTTTATGGTTTTAAGCAGAACCTTAACACTCATTGTTTGCAGGGATTGAGCCAGGAGATTTGCTGGCTGCTTGCAGATGCCACAAACTCCAGGGCTGACAACCTCTGAAAGTGCAAAGCTGTATCGTTGCTCAATCTGTAGAAATTGTTCACCTTGTACTTGTAATCTGTGTTAAATGTTGGCAATTTTTCCGTGTTAGGGGCAAGATTGGCATTAAGAGATCTTAGCATTGGAGTGATTAAGTCTAGATACGGTTTTATACAGTATCTAAGAGAGAGTAACAAAATCTGCAGGTAAAATAAGGCGAAAAGGAATAAAAGGTGGTTCTTTTCTCATTAATACTTAGATTGTGAGATTGTTACCTTGTATCAGTAAGTGTGGAACGTGGCTATTTCATGAACACCTAAGAAAAGAGTTTCTTATTGCCAGACTGAGGATTGCTACGGGACAAGAGATACTTAAACAAGCGAACAGGGCTGACTCAGAACTTTCCTGCCTCAAAGCTGGTGCTGTGTGTGTACGGTGTGTTGAAAGTGTATAACTGAAGTTTGTAGATAACCACAAGTTTGTGCCTTTGTTATCGTGCAAAGGGCACGACTAAAAGCAGGCCAAAGCAAAAGCTAAAAATGGGAAACCAGCAAGGGAAACAAGAGGTTGATAAAAGCCCATTAGGATGTGTTTTAACACACTGGAAAGAAATTGGGGAATCTCAGGGTGGGATTACTAACAAGAAAACTCTAATCAAATATTGTTCAGAATGGTGGCCCCTCTATAAACTAGAGGAAGGAGCAAAGTGGCCAAATCACGGATCATTAGACTATAATATTTTACTCCAGTTAATGTTGTTTTTGCGGAGGCATGGAAGATGGAATGAGGTCGTTTATGCTGACATGTTCTTTTGCTTGAGGGAACACCCAGAATGGCAGAGAGAGTGTGGCATTAATTTAGCCCCATGAGACCCATTTGTTCTAACATTAGAAAAGGAAAATTTAAAACAAGGTATAGGAGAACTCAAAATGTGTTGTTCAGTCTGTTCAATAGGACAGAGGTGTTTGAAATATACCAACAGGGAATTGGAAAGTGGAATTGAGGATTATGTAAGTCCCTTTGGAGAAAGGGCAAATGAAATAGCCGAAGGAGGGGCTTCTGCTCCCCCCTCAGGACCGAACAGTGAATTGTCCGCATCTCCAAGACAGCAGGGGAGGGACAGGGACGGAGAAAGGGGAAGAAGGGAAATTTCCCACTCCCCATCCTTATCTCCCCTGAGCAGGCGGACACGCAGTAAAATGAGAGCAAAATCTGTCTCCCCACACACAGAGGCCAGGCGGACTATACAAGCCCCTTTAAGAGAGGCTGCAGGACCACGGGAGCCTATAAAACTTAATTTCTCTATGGGAGATTTAGAAAATTGGAAGAATATTGCTTGTAAATATAGAGATGACCCAGTCGGGGTAGCAAAGAAATTTAAAGCATATGTTAAGGCTTTGGATCCAGACTGGGAAGATGTGGACTTAATGTTGGATGCTTTGACAGAAACTGAAAAAGAGTTAGTTTTAAAAGCAGCAAGGACATATGCACAAACCAAGTTAGCAGCTGGAGATGATTTGAATTTCTATTTCCCACGAGATAAACCAGGTTGGGACTATAACGAACCTGACCATTATCAAATTCTCTAGAGATACCGGGGTTGGGTGGCTTATGGAATAGAAAATGCAGTTCCCAAAGCAGTAAACTGGGGTTCTCTTTATGCAGTAAAACAAAACACTGGAGAAACCCCTACTGAATTTATAGATCGATTAAAGGAAGCAATGCGAACTTACACCACCTTAGACCCATCGGGGGACCAGGGCCAACAGCAGCTAATTTCACTGGTTTTGGGTCAATCTTCAGATGACATCAAACTACAAAAATTAAAAGCTGAAGATCAGAGAAATATCGAAAAATTAATTGAAGAAGTGTGGTGGGTATACAGGAACCAGGAAGGGGTAGAAAGACAGAAATTAGGTGAAGCTATCACAAAGGCAACCATCGCCGCCCTGGGTAAAAGAGACCATCGCTCTAGGAGACCTGGATGGCACCCTGGAAGTAGTAACCATCAGAAGTTGAGACCAAACCAATGTGAAATTTGTAAAGAAGAAGGACATTGGAAAAGAGAATGCCCTCAAAGGGAGCAAAAACCTATTTTAATGGCAGAATTGGACCAGGATTAACGGGGACCGAGGGGTTTGCCCCCAGGGATCCCTTGGTTATAATGGAACTGGAGAAAAATAAACATAAAATAGAATTTTTAGTAGATACTGGAGCAACATTCTCTGTGTTAAATCAGGAATTAAGCAATATGGACAATGTATCTTTGAATGTGATAGGAGCCACTGGTCAAGTTGAAAAAGTATCTTTTATGAAACCACTAAGTTTTAAATTAGGAAAGACTTTAGGTATACATAAATTCCTTTATATGCTTCATGCACCTAAATCACTTTTGGGAAGGGATCTATTAGAAAAATTGAATGCAGAAATTAGGTTCAACACGGAGATATGCAAATTAAAGTAAAAGAAAATGAATTAATTGAAATTTTAAGTCTTGCTCTAATCCAACCACAGATATCGGGAGAAGTACCACCAGCAATCTATGACCAAATCTACCCTGGGGTTTGGGCTGACGGGACCCCAGGAAGGGCCAGACACGCTCAACCTGTAACAGTAAGATTAAAACCTGGGACACAGCCGGTAAGAATTAAACAATATCCTCTCAAACTAGAAGATAGAAAAGGAATTAAAGAAATAATTGACAATTTTATCAAATTTGGTTTACTAATTGAATGTAAATCAGAATTTAACACACCTATTTTGCCAATCCGCAAACCAGATGGCAAGAGCTATCGGTTAGTTCAGGACCTCAGGGCTATTAATAAAATTGTTGAAGACCTCCACCCAGTGGTAGCTAACCCATATACACTTCTAACTAAACTAAAAAATGAATATGTCTGGTTTTCTGTTTTAGATTTAAAAGATGCCTTTTTCTGCTTGCCTTTGGACCCTAAAAGTCAAAAATTTTTTGCCTTTGAATGGGAAAACCCGGATACAGGAAGACGATCACAGCTCACGTGGACTGTTCTTCCACAAGGATTTAAAAACAGTCCAACCCTTTTTGGAGACCAGCTTGCCAAAGATCTTGAAGAATGGACTGCACCTTCAGACAGCGGAGTCCTCTTACAGTATGTAGACAATTTATTAATTGCAACCAGTACACAGGAGGAATGTGAAAGCTGGACTGTGAGCTTATTAAACTTTCTGGGGCTGAAAGGATATAAAGTATCTAAAAACAAAGCCCAGATTGTCAAGAGAGAAGTTACTTATCTAGGATATGAAATCTCAGGAGGACAACGTCGACTTGGGCCAGAAAGAAAAGAAGCCATCTGTAAAATACCTTTGCCCCAGACTCCGAAAGAACTTCGCACATTTTTGGGAATGACAGGCTGGTGTAGGCTTTGGATCTTCAAATATGGACTAATAGTCAAACCTCTATACCAGATTCTACAAGATGGAGATCAACAATTAACATGGACTGGAGAAGCTAAGCAAACCTTCCATCGGCTTAAGAAAGAACTGATGCAGGCACCTGCACTGGGCCTCCCAGATGTAACTAAGCCTTTTTGCTCTTCTCGCATGAAAGGCAGGGAATTGCACTGGGGGTCCTGGCCCAGCAGGTCGGACAATATCACCGAGCAGTGGCATACTTCTCTAAACAGATAGATGAAGTGAGCAAAGGATGGCCAGGATGTCTGAGGGCCGTAGCTGCAGTAGTACTGAACATACAAGAAGCCCGAAAGTTCACAATGGGACAGAAAATGACTGTTCTAGTGTCACATATGGTTTCAGCAGTGCTCGAACAGAAAGGCGGTCACTGGCTTTCGCCCTCCAGGTTTCTCAAATACCAGGCCACTCTAGTAGAACAAGATGACGTTGAAATCATCACCACTAATATCGTAAATCCAGCAACATTCTTATCAAGTTCAACAACCACAGAGGAACCGGTGTATCATGATTGTATTGAAACAATTGAAGCGACATATTCCTGCCGACCGGACTTGAAAGATACACCACTGCCCGAGGCAGAAATGTGGTTCACCGACGGAAGCAGCTATATGAAACATGGAATCCGCAAAGCTGGTTACGCCATAACAACCACAGATCACGTCATTGAAGCACAAGCACTCCCTGCTGGCACCTCTGCACAAAAAGCAGAAATAATAGCCCTTACCAGAGCATTGCAACTAGGAGAAGGAAAAGATATTAATATTTGGACGGACTCAAAGTATGCCTTCGGGGTAGTTCATGCTCATGGAGCAGTGTGGAAAGAAAGAGGGTTACTCACATCACAAGGAAAACAGATAAAGCACGCAGAAGAAATCTTAAAATTACTTGAAACTGTCCAGTTACCGAAAAAGCTTGCTATTATGCATTGTAGAGGACATCAAAAAGGGAATACAGACCAAGAAAAAGGCAATCAATTGGCAGATCGAGAGGCGAAAAAGGCAGCAGAAAACGGCCAGGTAGAACTTGCCTCCCTAATTCCTGATGGCAAAATCATAGAGGTAAGCCCTAATGTATCATATTTAAAGGAGGACTTAAAATTAATAAAAGATCAGCAAGCTCAACGCAAAGGTAACATGTACTACTTAGAAACAGGACAAATAGTGGTACCTGAAAGAGTACTATGGAAAGTTGTACAGGCAGAACATAACAAAACTCATTGGGGGGCAGATGCACTACACAAATATCTAAGGAGACAAATTATAGGACAAAATTTATACACTACAATAATCCAGGTTACTAAACAATGCAAGACCTGCCTTCAAAATAATCCTCACACAACCAATAAAATCAAGATAGGGACAATTGGCAAAGGTAATCTCCCAGGGCAACACTGGCAGATAGATTTCTCTGAATTGCCTAGGAAAGGAGGTTACAGATACCTGTTGGTTTTGACAGATACTTTCTCAAATTGGCCAGAGGCTTTCCCGACCCAAAGCAATAAGGCTCGAGAAGTTGTCAAGGTACTACTTAATGACATTATCCCCAGGTTTGGAGTACCTGACATCATCTCCTCAGACAGAGGACCACATTTTGTAGCTAGCATAATACAAAGAATTAGCAGCATCCTGCAAATTAATTGGCATTTACACACTCCATATCGCCCACAGGCAAGTGGTCAGGTGGAGAAAATGAATCATTTGATAAAACAACAATTGGCAAAAATCTGTCAAGAAGTAAACCTACATTGGTACCAAGCTTTACCTCTGGCCTTATTGTGAATAAGGGTCAAACCTAAAACTAAAGAAGGGCTGAGCCCTTTTGAAATGTTATATGGAAGACCCTATGGGAATTATTATCAAGGAGAAGATCTCATACAAGTTGGAGAAGGATATGTACGAGAATACTTGATCTCATTAAGTAAACAATTGTCAAAAATTAACAAGCAAGTAATGAGTACTCGCTCAAGAGGAATAGACCAGCCTTTACATAACATTTCCCCTGGGGAATGGGTGTATGTTAAAACTTTTTCAGGCCAACCATTAGAGGACAAATGGAAAGGACCATACCAGGTTGTCCTAGTTAGGACAGCTGAGATCAGTTCATCATGGTATGGGTGTAACCCAAAACTGTGTATTCTATAGCCTTCCATGCCATTTCCCAGAAACTGTTGTCAATAGACTAGTCGCACCCTCTGCCCATAGAGCCTGACTCCTCAGGCTATAAACTAGGTGTTAAGAGGCCTGTGAGATAGGAGGATGCTCTTGTCCTCACACCCTTTGTGGAACTCCCCACCCTGAGGGAAGCACTGAGCATTCCTGCCTGAACTGGAGGATATATAATCTTGGCGTCTTGGAACATTTTTTAACCACTCGTGTGATCCAGAGGAAGGCTGCAGCTCATCGCTCTCAACCAGACTTAGACCACCACTGGACTGCAATCACCACTTTTGGCCAGACTGCAGCAGCTCTCCCACCAGCAGGTTCTTCCCCTCTCCCTTTACTTTGGACTCAAGCGGGGCCCAAGGAACACCACTTTGTTCATGCCCCAGGGTACTGGGTTATACATTTGGGTTTTGTGGGTTGAGACCAATTGTTTGTTTGTATGATTGTACTCACTGTATTATTTTAATAAATTGTTATTCTGACTTATAATCTCTCCTTTGAGTTGAGTTCATTTCCCCTGCTGGTTAACTCTTAAACTAGCACACAGGTGCTTCTGACAACCTACACAGCAATCAAAATTAAAGAACAGCCCACCTGGATTCATTATTCACGAGTGAAGAAGGCACCTCGAGAAACATGGACGTCAGAACTTGTAGGACCAACCACCCTCAGGTTTACTCGACACTAGCCGCTGGAACTCTGATAAGTATACTAACTCTGGCTCAGACCATTACCTTAGACTGGCCATGGTCTAGGGCTTACATTGGATGTACTGGTATGTCCGGAAAAGACATTTCCAATTTAAACCTGGCCACTGTGGTCATGCACAAAAATAGACCATGCTTTGATTGGGAAAAAAGAAATGGGCTTAGTACCTTAACTGGAATAAGTGGGAAAACACAGACAGGATGTAGAGGAATTAACATACCCGACAATGAGAAACAAATATCCCAAACACAAATCACTGTAAGAGAACCTATAAAAGGAAACCCGATTGGTAAGTCCATCTGTATGTCCGACCAATGCTGGCACAATTTTACCATAGATACACCAGTTTCTGTAATATGTCTTTGGGCTACTCTGAAAGGAGACAAAGCACTATCAAAGAAATTTATAATAGACACCACAACAACAGCAACATAGATACGCCCTCAGAATGTACAAAAAGAAATCACAATCTTTCCCTTGTAGAACCTTATGTAATTAGGCAATCTAATGAGCAGAAGTTACTCTTAGACCCTACATATTCTCTGAAAAAGGTCCAAGTAAAAATACAAACATATCCTCTATAAAAGAGGACTGCCAACCCTTCATTCTCCAAAGTCTTAAAGGATGGAATGCTTGGTTAAAAACTAGATCCCATCATGAAAGAGCCCAGAAAGATCTAATGGGGTGGTTTGGATCAGGACTAGGAGTATTAAATTCAATAGATCAAGAAATGTTAATTAATAAGCTCAGCACTGTAACCTCTGATTTGGGAAAGCTGGAGGTACCACTAAGATTGTCATTAATGACTATAGCTGAAACACAATCTCTTACTACAAATTTGATGATCTTGTTAACTGAACACACATCTAAAGATTTTCAGGTTGTGACTAATGTCTTTGAAAAATTACAAAAAGATGTTTCAGTAGCAATACAGTGTATCCAAACTCAGCAATGGATACAATCTGTATCAGCAGGAATTATAAGAGAAGGAACCTCAGGAATTTTACCTCAAGAAATAAGAGAGATCATATCCAGACAAGACACCACAAGCAAATTTGAAAAAGAACATCAGGCATGGTGGCAGTTAGTAAACTTCACATATAACACAGAGCAGAAACAGATAGAGGCATATGGTCTTACCATCCGTGAGGCAAAAGAACAGACCATATTTCCTGTCTTAGCATTAGGAGCAATACACCGAGACATTGTAGTTAGACCTATAGGGCATAATGTCTGGGCAAGTTATGACTAGGACATGGGGAGGTGGCAAACTGTCAACACAAAAGCCTGTATACCTAGGGAACAACTAGGATATGTGTGTGAAAATGCTGTAATAGAAAAGGAGGATTTATGTTTAGATACAGAAGACAGTGTGTGTACGTTTGAAATGTTCCCATATACACAGGCACAGTCCCAAGTGTATTATGTGGGTAAGGGATGTGCCTGCATCAGGACACCTTGCACAAGTATAACGATTGATAATTGTAAAGAGTTAACTAATGGTACTAACTTCTGTGTTTGCAATTTTACTAAAATAATAGGATGTGACTTTAGATACACTGCTCCTGTGACCACTATGCAATTGATCTCGGATAAACATGTTATATCATGAAGTGCCTAAACTACAAATAGGCATGGACATTAATATCCTCCAGAAAATGCTCTATCATCCGGATATTGAACAAATGATGGAAAAGGTAAATGCTACTTCACGTCGTATACTGTGACAAGTGAAACACGACACAGCAGAGAAAAAGAAAACATCATTACAGAAGTGACAAAGACTGGAGAACATCATTGGTGGAGCATGTTTTTGGGATTAACCAATAGACATTCACCCACGGCAGCTCAGCTATTTAACTTCCTGATTCACCTGATTTGGCTTTTGATGCTGGCAACTCTCCTCCTTACAATCATCAATCTATGGATGTGGTGGAAAATAAGAACTATAGCACAAGTACACGTGCTCTGGACTGTACAAAAAGTGATGCAAAAGAATTTGCATTAGTTAAAAGAAAAGGGGGGAATTGAAATAGAAAATGAAATAAAATATTAGATATTTAGCTATGAAGGTGTGACTTTGCAAAATGTAAAACTGCTTAAAAGTCTCTGACCAAACTGTGGGCAATTGAGATAAAAAGCTTAGAGAATAGGGAAGGCTTTTTAGCACGTAGAGAGGGGTGTATAACCTGAAACTGTTTGAAGTGATAAAACTTTATGTAACTACTCTATAATGGTAAGAATAGGAGGTAAAACTAAGTGTCTATTTAGATAAGACAAACTGCAAAAGAGTGTATGTGTATAACCTGTAACTGTTTGAAGTGATAAAACTTTATGTAACTACTCCATAATGGTAAGAATAGGAGGTAAAACTAAATGTCTATTTAGATAAGACAGACTGCAAAAAGAGTGTGTGTAAAGATAATTTTGAACTTGCTACTTTCAAACTGTATAAAAGGCTATGTTATTTCTTGGCTCCGCGGAGTGCACTGGGGAGAACACCTGCCCCTTTGCGTTCCCCGGCCGTAATAAAAGTGCTTTTCAGATTGGCAGAGGTTTCTTTGAATCAGGGGGAGAGCAGAGTCGAGCACAGCCGTCCTGGGTCTCCCGCCGGAGGGGAGGGAGCCGAGTCGAGCCGCACCGGGTCTCCCGCCGGAGGGGAGGAGGAGGGAGCGGCGCCACGCGGCGCTGGGTCACCCGCCGGGGAGGGGGGGAGTGCCTTCGAGTGCCGGCCCCCAGCAAGAGAGGGGCAGGCATGCCTTCAAGCCCCGGCCCCCAGCAAGAGAGGGGCAGGCGTGCCTTCAAGCCCCAGCCCCCAGCAAGAGAGGGGCAGGCGTGCCTTCAAGCCCCAGCCCCCAGCAAGAGAGGGGCAGGCGTGCCTTTAAGCGCCTGTGCGAGAGAGGGAGGGGTGTGCCTGCGCAGCCTCTCCGCCAAGCTGCAGGTCCTAGTGTGAGGTAAAAAAAAAAAAAGAGAAAATAAATAAAGACCCTACACGCACTATCGCTATTGAAATGGGGGGGTAAATCCAGCAAAGAGGCTGCAGGAAAGAAAGGAGACAAGGTATCAGAAAAGCCACTTCAAATCCCTCAAGACAGCCCGTTGGGAAGGTTGCTAGATTCCTGGGGAGAGACAAAAAGGACGCAGGGAAAGGATAAAGCCACAATGATCCAATATTGCATGTACGAATGGACAAAAGGGCCTATAAGGGATGACTATCTCTATTGGTCTCAATTTGGTTCGTTCGAGGGTTGGATTTGTAGAGCATTAAATCGCTATGTCAATGCAAAAGAGCCTTTTAATGCAAAAGAGAGTGATTATGCTGCATGCTGGGTGGGGTCTATAGGATTATTCCCAGTCTCTATAACAAACGGAGTTAATAAACAACAGAAGAAGGGCCCAATATGGCACCCTTTAGAAAATCTTCCAGAAAATCCTCCTCCCTATAATCCTGAGAACGAAGGAAATGGGGTGCAAAACCCAGATACAGCCCCTCCTCCAAGCCCTCCCCAGACACAGGAAAGGGCTAGGAAAGAACGGGAGTCAGAAGCACCTGAAGCACCTGAAAAACTCTATCCTCTTAAGAGAGGTTCCAATGCAGGGAATGCAAGGGGGTGTGGGATATGTAAATGCCCCACTAACTAGCTCTGAAGTATGAGAATTTCGGAAAGAAATGAAAAAATTATTATAGGACCCACTGGGCTTGGCTGAACAATTTGATAAATTTTTAGGCCCAAATATGTACATATGGGATGAGATGCAATCTATAATGGGAACGTTGTTTTCAGTAGAGGAAAGGAACATGATTAGAACCGCAGGAATCCGGGTTTGGGACTGGGAGCATCCCCAAGGGATAAATGGACAGGGGGGAGAACAAAAAATGCCAATTGCACGTCCAAACTGGGACCAGAATACTGATGGGGGAAGACAGAATATGATAGATTACAGAAATTGCATTATTAAAGGAATTAAAGAGGCAGCCCCTCGAGGACACAATACTGCTAAGACTTTTGATGAAAAGCAAACCAAGGATGAGTCACCATCTGAATAGTTAGAAAGATTAAAGAAAAACATACAACAATATTCGAGGGTCCAGTTGGACAGTCCAGCAGGACAGTCCAGCAGGACAGCAATTGTTGAAAGCCTTTTTTGTGACTCATTCGTGGCCAGATATTAGATGGAAATTAGAAAAGTTGGAGGACTGGAATGAGAAAGACATGAATGAGCTATTGAAGGAAGCTCAGAAAGCGTACGTTTGGAGAGACGAAGAGCGGGAAAAGCAGAAGATTCAGTTAATGATAGCTACGGTTGAGGAAGTGAATAAGCAAGGGGGGGCAATGAGTCCCAGGGCAGAGAAGGGCATGGGTACCACACGGGAAATATGGAAATGGTTCCCATAAATATAAAGGACAAGGAACTCAATACCCTGGAGGACCTTCCCGAGCACTAACAAGACCGGGTATGCAAACAGCCCCTCCCAATGTACAAAGAAAGGGAAGAGCTTGTTTTCACTGTGGACAGGAAGGACATTTTAAAAGGGATTGTCCTAGGCACCAAAAAGACATCCAAGTCTTCCAGTTACAGGAGAGCTCAGAATAGGGGTGTCAGGGGCTCTGCCTCCTGGGGTCAGAAACAGGAAAAGAGCCCTTGATAAATTTAAAACTGGGACCCCAGGAGGACGATACCATCTTTCTAGTAGATTCAGGGGCTCAGAGGACGTGTGTAACTCAACCCTCATCTGGAATAAGAGTAACAAACCAAACAGTCACAGTACAGGGAGCCAAAGGAGAACACTGAGGTACTGGTGGCCCCATCAGTATTGATAAAAGGAAATGGGAAGGAGGTTGAAGCAGATTTACTGATTACACCCCAGGCAGGGGTGAATCTATTAGGTAGAGATCTAATGGGAATCTTGTGAGTAGAGGTGGTACCTCAAGGGGAGGGGGTGGAAGTTAAACTCTTCATCTTAAGTGAAGATTTGGGCATAAATCCAGAAGTATGGGCTGAAGACGGGAACAGGGGAAGATTGAAAATAGAACCTTTTACAGTAGAATTGTATACAAAAATTCCGATTCGCGTTCACCAATACCTCATTCCCTTAGAAGGGAAAAGAGGCCTTTCACCGGTGATAGGTAAATTAATACGTGACGGGTTATTAGAACCTTGTATGTCACCATACAATCCCCCCATCTTGCCAGTAAGAAAAGACGATGGGACATATCGATTGGTTCAAGACCTATGGGAAATTAATAAGATAGTTTGTGTTCGACATCCTGTAGTACCAAACCCATACACCATAATGAGCAAAATACCTCCAGAGTGTATCGATGGGGAGGAAACGGACAGACTGCTCTTAGACCAATGTGATCAGGCAATATGTCAATTTATTATTTAAATCAGTTAACTTTTATACAGTTTAGTTTGTTTAGGGCACATGCCCATAATAAGATGATTGGATAGCTCAGTCTGTGCACGCGTCTCATGTCCCCAGTTCATTGGACCTGATGTTCTGTCCATGCGATCTGAAATCATCCTTGGCATAGAAACCTCTTTCTAATTAATCTGCTTTTAGGGTTTTACTAAATTTGCAGGTGTTTCATTATCTTCAGTTTCTCAAGGTTTTCTTTCTATAAACATATTATGTTCTCAAACCTTATAATTAGACACAGCTAACAAGTATAAGCATCACATATTTTCACACAGTCTATAAGTATAAACAATACACGCTTGACACTTCCATGGCAAGCAAGGCCTACAGAGTGCAGGAAAAATTGTTCACAGAAATCTCTCTGTCCCGGCGACAAGAGTGCAAATGGTTTTCAGTGGTTGACCTGAAAGATGCATTTTGGACTTGTCCCCTGGACAAAAATTCTTGAGATATTTTTGCGTTTGAATGGGAGGACATAGAAATGGGCAGAAAACAACAACTCAGATGGACAGTCCTCCCGCAGGGGTTCTTCGAAGCACCTAATTTGTTTGGACAGGCTTTGGAAAAAATAATAAATGGATTTGAATCAAGAGAAAGAATTATTGTTCTACAATATGTAGACGATTTGTTGGTGGCCGGGAAAATCCAAACAGAAGTAGCAAAAGGAAGAGTGAGGCTGCTAAACTATTTAGGAGAACAGGGATTAAGAGTGTCAAAGAGTAAACTTCAGTTTGTAGAAAAGGAAGTAAAATATCTGGGATACATCATAAGCAATGGTGCATGGAAACTGGGTCCAGAAAGGATAAAGGGAATCCTGGACCTTCCTCTAACAATGACTAAAAAGGAAGTGAGACAATTCTTGGGGTTGGTAGGATTTTGTAGGCTGTGGATTGCAGATTAAAGTAGTAAAACAAAGTTCCTATATGAAAAACGAATGAATACTGCCTCAGGAAAAGTTTACAGGACGGAATATTCCTCAGAAGAAATCAAAAAATTTGAGAAACTAAAAGAAGCCTTGACCCAAGCTCCAGTGTTATCATTACCAGACCTAAAGAAACCTTTTGACCTTTATGTAAATGCCTCAGAAGGGACTGCGAAGGGAGTTGTCACCCAAGACTGGGGGGGAAGTAGGAAACCAGTAGCTTTTCTGTCAAAGGTGTTGGATCCAGTAATTAGGGGGTGGCTGGCGTGTGTGCAGGCAGTAGCTGCTATGGCCATCCTTGTGGAAGAAGCGAGAAAACTAACATTTGGAGAAAAAATTAGGGTTCATACACCACATGCAGTAAGAACAATTTTGAGCCAGAAATCCAGGAGATGGATGACAGACTCCCGAATCTTAAAGTACGAAACCATATTAATAGAAAAAGATGATTTAACAACCAATTCATGTGTAGATCCGTCACAGTTCTTATATGGTCAGAACGCCATAGAAAATGAGGAAGTTGAACACAATTGTTTAGACATTATTGACTATCAGACGAAAATCCGAGAAGATTTGATGGCTATCCCTATAGAAGGAGGGATGCACCTGTTTACGGATGGGTCATCAAGAGTAGTAGAAGGAAAATGAAAAAGTGGTTACGCAGTGATTGATGGAGAAGATCTCACTATGATAGAATCAGGCAGTCTCCCAAATACTTTGTCCTCTCAAGCATGCGAGGTGTATGCAGTAATTGGTGCACTACGCATAATCGGCAGTGGGATAGGAACCATATATGCTGATTCCAAATATGCCTGGGGGGTAGCACACGTTTTTGGGAAAATTTGGCATGAGAGGGGAATGGTGACGTCTCAAGGGAAAGATTTAAGCCATTGAGATCTTCTGGAGACCTTGCTAAAAGAAATCCAGCAGCCTCAAGAAATTGCCATTGTTCATGTTAAAGGCCATAGAAAAGGGAATGACATAATTTGCCAGGGCAATAATCGAGCAGACCAAGCTGCCCGAGAGGCAGTCCTGAGTCACAAGGTACCTGAGGCAAAGATAATGGTTCTAGTACCGATACCGAAGGAAACTCCACAACCAATATTCACTGACAAAGAACAAAAGTTATTGGAAATAGGAGCCAAGAAGAATGCAAGGGGGGAGTGATTCCTCCTGGATGGGAGGCAAATGTTATCAGAAGCAATTACGTGGGAAGTGTTAAAAGAACTGCATAACAGCACTCATTGGGGAACTCAAGCCCTGGTGGACACATTTCTAAGAGCTTATGGGCACCTAGGGGTATGTACCATTGCCAAGCAAGTTACAAGCAAGTGCCTAATTTGCCAGAAAGTAAATAAGAGAGTACAAAGAGCTCGTCCCCTTGGAGGATGAGAACTTGCAAGCAGGCCCTTTCAAAGAGTTCAGATAGATTTTACCGAGTTACCCCTGGTACAGAGGTAGAAATATTTGTTAGTAATTGTAGATCACTTGACTCATTGGGTGGAGGCATTCCCAGTCTTGAGGGCAACTGCTCAAAGCGTAGTCAGAGTACTATTAGAACAAATTAATTCCCAGATTTGGATTACCTGAAACCATAGACTCTGACCGGGGACCACACTTCACCTCGAAGATTTTGAAACTAGTATGTGAAGCCTTGCAAGTAAATTGGCAACATCATACCCCTTGGCACCCCCAGAGCTCAGGAAGGGTGTATCTCCCTATGAAATGTTATTTGGGCTGTCTTATCCCTCATGTTATAAAAGTGTTCAAACTCCAGCCCTGGAACTGGGCGACAAATACCTTAGGGAATATATCAAAATAGTAGCTGAAAGACTGGAAAATCTCAGGCAGCAGGGACTGCTGCCACAAATGGTGAAGTTAGAGATGAAAGTACACAATATCTCAGTGGGGGACTGGGTTTTGATAAAGACCTGGAGGGAAGAACCCCTCAAACCGGAATGGGAGGGACCTTATCAAGTGGTGCTAACTACAGAAACTGCAATCCAGACTATAGAGAAGGGATGGACTCATAGTACCAGAGTCAAAGGACCTGTGGCACCTCCTTCCTCTGTTCCTGAGTGGAAATGTGAAGGGGAGTTCCCAAAACTTAAAATAATTCGAAAGTAAAATTCTTTTACAGTTGCTCAGAGATGACAGCTGCTGACATGCCGCTCCCAGCGAAAGAAGTCGGGATTCAGAATCCTAGTAAAAGCAACAGAGGGTCATCACCGTGAAGGCTGGTAGTAAAAAAACAAACTCAACAACAAGACCAAAGCATAAATACGTGTCTTTGTTAAATTCTAAGTCGGGACAAAATGCAATACTTGTGATTTGTGCTTTATATTTCATTTGCAGTGTCTCAAGTATAGACAAACTAACAGGTTGCGTGACGTACAGTGGCTGAAGTATTACTCCCGCAAAACTTGCAGGTACACAAAGCAGCATTTTCGGTCTGTCACAAAGTGAAAACAACAGAGGGCAAGACCAGGTTAGCCTCTATACTTGCCACAAGAAGATCTCTACCCTGCTGTCAGCTGCAACCCGATAGGCATGGGGAGTGGAAGTATATGCTATACTGGACCTCTGCTTGCTTTAGCTGTGCTCCAGCTAGTAGCCATTGTCGATGACCATTGCTCAAAGTGTCACCAAACTGCATACTATGAGATAGGTGTGGTAACCACCTTTATGGCATATGAGTATGTGAATGAAATTTGTTATGATAAAAAAGAATTAGAAACCTGTGTAGTAGGTAACAGATGCTATGGGGTAGCAAAGAATTTGAGGCCGAACGGAGCACATCTAGGATTAAGCTGCCCTGTGGGTGAGACATGGATTTGTTGGGATATCACCAGCGAGTGGGCGGTCCCTGACCTAATATTGGAAGAGATTATTACAAATAAGGAACAAGAGACAGCTAAAGATCATCTACTATTGTCAAAATTGAGTGATTTATACTTGGAATTGACACAGGAATAGATCAGAAATTTGGAACTCCCCTCAGAAGGATGAAACTTGTTCACTGATTTAGCAGAAACAATTGCAAAAGGGCTAAATGTAATTCGCTGCTGGGTTTGTAGTGGATCTTTAATGACAGAGGAATGGCCCTGGAGGGGTTTTAGCCTGGATGCACAAGAAATACTCAAAGGGAATTATACTTTTTCTCGTAATAAAATAAGTCGGCCAGAAGGGTGGATATTAAGCTCCATAGTGATTGGAAGAGATTGTATACTGAGAACAGGAATTTATTTTGTACACCCAGTTGGGGAAACCCCATGCAAAAGAACTCTGAAGACTAACTTCACTCACAGTGAATATTTCCCACAGGCCCCAACAGATTATTGGTCAGAAAAAGGTCACTCCAATTGTGAGTGGGATATGAACCAGAAGCTCTACAAATGTAACAAACCCAAAATGAACCCCTTTTCTGGAATAAAAGAAATATCAAAGTTTTGGAAGAACATTGATAGCATTTCCAAAGACTTTTGGAAGGCACCCAATGGGCTTTTTTGGATTTGTGGAAAAAGAGCATATACAACTTTACCAGAAAACTGGAGAGGTTGTTGGTTGCACTTTAGGAATAATTCTCCCTGGGTTCTTCCTGTTGCCCTTAGAGAGTGGAAATGAATTAGGGGTCCCTTTGTACGATTCTCTTAACCGAGAAAAAAGGGCAGTACCCTATATTGGAATTAAAGGACACTCGGTGGGAGGATCCCAGAAATGGGGAGATGAAGAGTGGCCCCCTGAAAGGATTATTGAATATTATGGACCAGCCACATGGGCACAGGATGGGACATGGGGTTACCATACATCCATTTATATGCTTAATCAAATCATACGGTTACAAGCTGTGGTCGAAATAGTTATGAATCAGACTGCAACAGGATTACAATTGATAGCTGAACAGCAGCGTCAAAGTAGAGCCGCAGTATATCAAAACAGACTAGCCTTAGACTATCTTTTGGCAGAAGAAGGAGGAGTGTGTGGGAAATTTAACACCTCAGATTGTTGTTTACAAATTGATGATAACTATGAAGCAGTAATGGAAATAGCCTCTAACATCCGCAAAATAGCCCATGTGCCAGTCCAAAACTGGAAATCCATGCTAGATGGAGGGTGGTGGTCTGACCTATTCGGAGGAGCATGGTGGAAACAAGTGGGTTTTTTCCTTCTATGTGCCATTGCTGGATTGGTATTTTTACCCTGTTTAATCACGTTTCAGAAGATTGATTACTAGTGTTGCTCAAGGGATGCAAATGGTTGACATGCCTATGGATCCAAAAGCTGCTGCAATAAGAGGTCCAGGAACCTAGAAGATTATGGTCCTACGTCCCATCCCCAAACAAATGAAGGACGCGAAGAATGCGCAGAAATTGTTGCTTGAATGGGAACGCTCCAAGAAAACAGAGAATATGGATGAAGCCATGGACATATTAGCCAAGTAGGAGAGAGGCCAGAGGATAAGGGGGCGATTTGATGTATAATCCCTTTAAACTTATAAAAAAAACCAAACAAAAAACCCAACAAAAACTGAGGATTATGAGAAATAAAAATACGAGTTTTTTTATATAGGCATATCGCGAAGTTGTAAGATATCCAAGTTCCAAAAATTGGACTTGAGTATCAGAGTCTTTTTTGGCCGGATAAGGGAAATACAAAAGTTCCTAAAAATCAAAATCTTTTGGGGCCATTTTGTACACAGGGGTTCTTTTCTCTCTTTGGGCTAAGAACAAAGGAAGATCCATCATCTTTGACAGAAGTTGCCTTGAAGCCAATCAGAAGAAAGGGAAAGTGCCTTTTCAGAGAAAAGAAACCTTTTTAGGCAAAAATGAATATATTAAACTTATCTGAAAAAGGGTGGGATTTTGTGAAACTATAAAATGTATGAGATTTAAACCCAAAGGGTCTTTTTCCCCAGAAAAAACTCGGTGAGAGAAAAAGACCCAGCGTGCTGAATAAATTCTTCCTTGTTTCTTTGTTCCTTGAGTTTATGGCATCTTTCTAAATTTAAAAGAGGGATTTTTCCCACAACAGGAGGGCTATAGGGTGCAGCCCAAGGTGGGTCTCTGATAATAAGCCTTCCATAGACTGTCTCTGTAAAATGCCCAAGGGGGCTTCAGTGGGCAGGAGCTTCGTAGGGGTGAGTCCCTGAAAAGGAACAGGCAGGAAGGTGCCATCTGGACAAGTGAGAAGACGTTACAGAAAAGATGGGGAAGACTCTTGAGTCTAGGAGGAAGAAACAATACAGGGGCTGTGCAAGCAACATATAAAAGAGGCTGAAGGGCAAACTGACCAGGATACTGGCTAACTAGAAACTCCTTGTCACTTCAAACTGAATGACAAATAAAACCAAACAAAACCATTGATTCCAGTTAAGGATGATTCAGAAGGAAGTTCTCACTAAAAGACTGCTTCTACTGGTAGAGGGGAAATGAGGGAGTGAATTGACCAGGAGATTCAGGCTGCCTAAGTTCCTACTACAATAACTGCCTTTTTGTTTACATACAGATGTAATTGTTTAAATTCATAAAAGAAGCTCTACAATTTCCCCTAAATTAAAATAATTGTTATGCACGCATACCATCTCTTATGTAATTACCAGTGATACCCTTACATGAATGTGTTGTATCTGTCTATGTCTGGGTAAAACATCCCCTTGGTGTAAATCTGCTGGCTGTTGGTAAGCTTCACAAAAAATAAGCTGCTTTCTTTGCCTATTACTATTATTATTACTATGAAAAATAAATAATTTAAAACTTTCTCTATGTTCTTTAGTGCAAAATTAAACTTTTTTTTATAAAAATAGCAGAATACTAAAAATCTTGGGAAAGAGGTAAGGGAAACTATTCCCTTTGAAAATTCAGCATGACATGTAAGCATGTCCCTCTTCAGTACCCTTCAGGAGTTATTGTGTTTAACAGTCCACCTGCAACGGGTGGTGTCTGAAGGAAGGAGAGGTTTTGCTAGCAGACATGTGTGCAGTTCTGTGCTTTTTGATGGTTTTGTTGTCTATGAAACATCCTTGAGCATATTTAATTTACTAGTAGAGATACAGCCTAAGAGCCTAAGACCAGCTCCATTTCCTGAACAAACAGGTTTTACTTTTTTTTTTATTATGCCTACAGAAAACGGTTGTTTGAGGCCATTAATCTAGGGATTTGGGCAACAGGTTTACTAGAGGAGTGTGGACTGAAGTGAAAAAGTATCACATTTACACCACCCAGATACAAGACCAAGACTTCAAACATGGTGTCGTGGTTTAGGAATGGTACTCCCCAATTTAGTGCTCTCACTGAGACTCTACAAACCATGCTGATGCTTGCTTGCTCCCCCTCCCCCTGCAGAGGGCTGGAGAGGAGAATTGGAGGCACAAAAGGTAAAGATCACAGGTTGAGATAAGAACAATTTACTAGAGACAGCAATGAGATAAGAAAATGAATAGTAACAGCAACAATACTAATAACAGAGGGGGTACAAAAAAAGAAACACAGAAACCCCTGACAATAGACAATACTGGACAGCTCCCTCCAGCTCAGAACTGGGCCACCCCACTGCTCCCTCTGCCACGATTACTTGATTACTCACTGGGAAGGAATCCCTTCTCCCTGGAAGAGACTCCCTTCCCCTTGCCAAAGGCAATGACATGAGGTGGTATAGAATAACCTCTGGGTCCTGGTCATGCCCCCTCCTGGCTACTGAAAAATTAACCCTGTCTTGGCCAGAACCAGGAAACGTGCTGTAAGTATAGAAGAATCTTTCCAGAAGATTTCATTGAAGGAGGGAAGGGTTTATGTCGCTCAAGATGGTTTTGCTGTCTGGGAAAGAGGCATCTTTCCCAGGGATAGTCTTAGATGTTTTCTCCTCCTGCATTCCAGAGAGGCTGACTCCCTGGTACAAGAGAAGATGAGTTCTTGCAGACGTGTTTGAAGGCCCCCGCAGTGGGAGGGCCAGGCAGACAATAAAAGCCCTGAGAAGAAAAGAGAGGGTGCATCAAAAAATGTCCGGTGCAGCTAGTGCCATGATGTTAGTGTTCTCGGCTAAATCCTTCACTGATTGGTATCTGGGGGTACCTGCGTGTTGATGCCTTAAGCCCCTAATGGTTTTTTATTTTTCTAATATTTGTAAGACTTGTAAGTTTTATAAGTAGGTTTTAAAAGCAGCAACCCCTCCCTTCTTTGTCCCTTGTCCCTTTCCCTTTCTCCAGTACCCTTGTTTATACATTCCTTAACCCTCTTACCCCATTCTATGCTCCCTATATCAATCCTACTTCTGAATACAGCAGAAATGTTTAGTCTCTTGTCAAGGCAAGGCCTAGATTGTTGGCAGAACAGCATATCAGGGCCTAAACCACAGAATACGGTCAAGAATTAGGTAACTATGTACCCTTTGTGCTCTGATGAAGACAAAGATGGGATGAATAAGGGGTCCCGAAATACACCCCAGACCCATTTTAAGGGGGTGGACCCGGGGCGGATCAGAGTAAAGGCCACAGGGGGGACACATCTGGGATTGGATGGATGGTATTATAAAGTGCAACCTCTCAGGCACGGCCTGCGCGCATCTTGTAACATCTTAGCCTTGGCAAAATAAACCCTTTCTTATCTCACCCCTAATTAACTGCTCTGGAGATTTTTTCAGCATCAAAATACCACGGCAACAGTGTAATCTTTCGTAACACATGGTAATGGTGTTTTCTGAACACCATGCATCTGTTGGATATGTCCATGATAGTGTAGATCTAAGAGTGCAGAATGTAAAAGACTTAATACTTTATCATTCTTTAAGGGTAAAGGAGAAAAAATGCTACAGATATCAAGAAATTTTCTTCTAGAGTTTCTACATGCTTTATCTTACAACTCCTCATCTATAACTGTTCAGCTTCATTTCATTATTGGTTTTGGAATTTATTCTTATCTTTTAATTCATTTTAGTCCTTTCCTTTTGTGATTATTGCAAAATATTTTTGTCCTTTTTTTTGAATGTGAGATTAACTTGGATGATAAAGTATATTAAAAATATGGACACAAAATATTTCTTCATTACTTCAGAAGGAACAGTTTAGGCAGATTTTTGTCCCATCTTCTTGATTCCAATTCAAGAGAAAAGATACCTTGAAATATAGAACTCCATACATTCTTGCATGCCCATCAGCTATGGAAAACTGTATTTGCATTGATGTAGCTATTTGACTCATTGTATATACACATATGCATATTTTGTTCAGCCATCACTAATTCAGAATGCCTGTAAAATGGAAAGAGCAATCTTATGCAGCTCTTCTGCTCATGGAAGTGAGGCAGAGAGCAGAAGCACACCCATGAAAACAATGGGCTCCAGTGGAAGCTCCTGATGATGCAGCACCATACCAGACTCCAGAAAAGCATGAGGTAGTTCAGTTTCCAAGCTACACTTTAAGAGCACTCTCCCCTGTTTCTGGAGAAAAATGCTAATTGAGAAAGAGGTGGTGTAATCCTTGTTGTTTTCCATCCCCTTCAAACAAGCTTACTTCACCATCCTCACTCTTTATCTTGATCTGTACTCAATGAAAACCACTGAGAGGTAAGACGGTTGTAACAGCATAGAACATAATTGCACTATGGATATTGCTATCAAAATCCAGTCCCAACTCAGATACAGGATCATAGCAGTCCTTTTTAAATCCTCAGGACCCAGTTTTTCACCGATCTTTTTTTGTAAGTATTGGAGTCTGCAAATGTTTGTAGGTTTTTCTATATAGTTGCAATTTCCAAGTGCAAAAATTAATCTCAGAAAAAGACAAGAAAATAAAATTGTGGGGTTTTTTTTTTTTTTTTGCAGACCCCTGTCCACTCTGAGCACTGTAGTTTTTTCAGAATCCTTGATGCAATTTATACAACAGCTCTGGAACACACCTAATGACCTGATGTGGTAGAACTATGAGTTCATATTATTGTGTCAAAGTGGTCTGAATTATAAATAAAAAACTTTGATCTAAATTTGTTAAAATTTTCAAGTGTCAAATTAACAGCAAAAGATTTATCTGTAAAATTGCACAGAACCGAAAAACTTAATCCCGTTAAACAGTTGAAAGATTGTGAAGTAAACTACTCCATAAGTTAGGAAATATCTAATTGCATCCAAATCAGGGAGAATTCCTATTGAGAAAATGTGTATAGTAGCAAATATGTACTTCCCTGAACTGGAGATTCTTCCTGCTGGACTTTCTGTGCTATTATGTTGATTACATGAACAGGTCTGGGTATGTGTTGCACATTCTGTGTTCATGGAAAGCTATTTTGCCTTGCCAGAGCTGAGGCTTCAAGGGAACAGGGATAGGAACTGGGTTTGCTCTATCTAGAGGGAACAAAACTGAAAAGTGCTAAGGAAAATAAGTGGGTTGTAATGGCATTCCAGATCAAAGGTGGAAAGTATTAAATCTTCCTTCATTTTTGAGTACATGCAGTGTGCTCTGATATAGCCTGTCTGTCACTGACCATTTTTACCTGATAACTCTCTAATCTGTGTATACAACTTTGGAAAAAGGCAGATAGATCAGGGATCAGAGGATGAGGTACTGCTGGAGCTGCTTGTGACTATGAGAACTTTCCTAAAAAATGTGTTTCTGCAAAGTCTTGGGATTTTTATGTTGCAAACATCTTACCCCTAGATATATCAAGAGCAGGTATGTCTACATCTTAGGCTGCTGTGTTGTTTGGACAGTTTATATATTGGAAGTAGACTAGACTCAGCACTGCAGCACATGACAGAAGTTAATTTACTCTGTTTCTCAGAGCAACAGCAGAATAAATTAAACAGTATAGAGCTCCACTACTTAAGTACCTAAACTAGCTTGGAATTTCTGTACTGTCTGCAAACCCAATTTAGAAACTGTTCACTTCAGGATACAGCCTTTAGCCTCCTGAATTCTCAGGATGGGACACAGTCTGAGGCACTATTGCAACTGAGTGTCACTGTGATGCACACCATTCCTCCAGCAGATCAATATGTGATATAGCAAAGCATGGCAGATGCTATTTTGGCCAAAAGCAGAAACATGTAATTCCAAAGTTAAAAGCATGAGTCTTTAAAGCCTGGGATCAAGTTGAAAACAGCCAAATTCCCACTTCCTGTGTACTGGGACAAAAAATGCCACTAAAAATGGAATAGATATTACTTTATAAATAAAACGCCTCAACTTTTAGATACAATATCCACTGCAAAGTAAATTTCACTTTCTCTGTTTAACCCACAGCTGGCAATCAATAACAGCAAGGTTTCAAGGCTTTGCCATTTTGTTTTCTGCTTCAGACACTTAATATGTAAGGTGTTAGCATAACTACTCCACCCCAGCACCTAGGAAGGGGCTCAATACGGAGTGAAGAGCAGGTCACAAAACTAGGTATTACTTGGCCACAGGGTAACGTTTCCGCACAGTATTCCCGGCCCCGGAACAGGACTGCAAGTCGCGGCAGTCTGTACAACCTGATCCAGACAAGCGCGGTGTGGCGCCGAAACCAGGGGACGTCCGAGTTACCTGGGCTCCAGCCGGCCTCAGGGCCCCAGCAAGTCCCGCTCACCTCGCCCCGGGACGGACAGCCTCTGCTGACCGAAGCTTCCCCGGGCGGCGCGGCGAGGCGAGGCGAGGCGAGGCGAGGCGAGGCGCGGCGAGGCGAGGCGAGGCGAGGCGAGGCGCGGCGAGGCGAGGCGAGGCGCGGCGCGGCGAGGCCGGCGGCCAGGGCCACGCCCCTCAGGCCTGAGCTCCGCGGCGGGCGCCGAGCATCCTCTCCGGGCGGGGCAGGCAGAGTACCTTCACCAGCGGGAGGCTGCGGCGCCGCTGGAGGTGGGGTTCTGACACTACTTCCTCCACCCCCAGCTCAGTCCTGCCGATCTCTCTGCTTCTTCCCATCCTGGCCGTCTCTGACTAGAACTCAACGGCTGCCATTGGCTTAGCGGCCTCATCCGGGCACTTGGCGCAACGCTGTTGCTCAGCTCGATCGTCCCAATATGGCGGAGGTGAGCGGGGAAAACGGGCTGGGGCGTCGGAATTCGGCTGGCTCTCTGCGGGGTCCCGCTGCTGGTAGGCCCCCTGCGCCCGTCTCACCATCCCCATAAGGCGCTTCTGGGACGGCTTGGCGGCGTGGGGTGGCTGGTGAAGCGGCCGGCAACCCCTAGGCACTGGGAGCCTGCGCGACTAGGCCGCACGGCGGGTGCCGCGCAGCGAGGGTCCCGAGTTCGCCGCCCGTGGGCGGCCGGCAAGCCGCGGCCGGGTGCGCGGCCACCTCACCGAGCCAGGGAGTCGCGGGATGCGCCAGCGGCGGCGCCGCCGCAGCGCGGGCGATGGAGAAATGCTCGGCGGGAGGGAGGAGGAGCGAGACCCGGGCCGGCAGCGGGGAAGAGGCGGCTGGTCCGGCTCCCTCTGCCTGCCCCTGTCGTGTCCCGCCGGGGTCGGAAGGAGTGGGAGCGCCGGGTCAGGCGCGGCTCCTGGGGAGCTTTTGCCAGGGAAGGAGGAAGAAAGGAGAGCGGCAAGCAGAGAGTGAGCGAGAGAAGGAGGGATGGGAGAGGGTAAACGCGATGGAGGGGGTGAGTAGGGCGGGGGCTGGCGGGGAAGGGAGCAGCTCCAGGAGTGGAGGGGGCGTGAAATGGAGACCCCCCCCTACCTCCTGCTGGGTTGGAGGGAGCCCACGTCTCACCTCGCTCTTCCTTCTCCCCGCAGGCTTCCTTTGGGAGTTCGAGCCCAGGTTCGTCTTTGCCCACCTTCTGCCCCAGCACCTAACCTGCTGCCCGCACGCTGCTTTCTCCTTCCTGCTCCTTCCCAAACTTACCTCCTGTTGCCTTGTAGCTTTCCTTACGCTTCATGTTCATGTAACTAACCACCTGCCTGATTTTTAAGAGAAGGAGATGTGCTCTGTGGAGTTCTTCCCATACCTCTGGTCACAGTTAGTAATTGGCTGCTCAGAACCCAAAATGAAAATAAAGTTTTGTAGCACTTGTAAGTCAGCATCTCAGTAAAGCCATGTAGCCTGGAGAGAGATCTCTTCTCCTGTTGCTGATAACTGCAGGGTTGTGTAAATTTTTGATTTCTTGATAATATCAGAAAACGTTTAAAATCATAATGATATGTAATTGTTAAGACTTTAACTGCTGTTAAGATTCTTTTGAATATTTACATAAGGAAGCATATTTAACATCAGCAGAGCTACTCATGAAAAATATTTGGGGAATATTGCTTCTGTGTACTTGCTCTCACCATGGGCTAAACACTAGTATGTAAGAACTAGAAGGGGAAACCAGAGGTGAAAGAGAAATATCCTAGTCTGTTTCTTTTCTCTTTCATGAAAGCCTTAACAAAGTGAATATTGAAGAACAAAACAACCTTGCATTTCAGTAATTTTTATTGTAGAACACTGATATTGCCGTGCAGAATATTTGCATCTTTAAAACTTGTTGAATCTAATGATAACCTTTCTAAGAAATGCACTTAAAATAACAACAGTGCTGTTTTGATGACTTATGAGTATCATTTTGGGTAATGAAAAAGTGTCTGGACTACAGAGCTATCACAATGATTTGTTAATTACTGTGATCCATTAGAAGTGTTTTGTTATTTCTGGTATATTTCCCTCTATTTCTTGAAAGTCTGCTATGTTTGTTCTTCCTTTTTAGATCAATTGCTAAGAATTAGTTTTATTAAAAGATCTCATCTGTGAGACTAATCTGAGTCTCACTGCTTATTTTGCTGTTGTTAGGAAACTTGTTTGCAACCTAAGTTAGCTGTTTATCAGTGAAAAACTATGCTAGTTACCATATAAATCATATAAATACAATCTAAATCTATAAATCAGTGTTTTGCAGCATCTGAAATCCTGTGACGTGGATGTTATACTTTAATGATGATTTCAAGGATCTTTAAAACAATCTTTTATTCAGTAAAATATTAATTTGGGATTGTACTTTCTGAAACTGTTTCAATAGTTTAGATACTTTTCCCAAGTGTATATATATATATATATATATATACTGTAAGAGAGAAAACTGCACCTATTACTTACAAGTACAAAAAGGGAAGGCCAGCTAAAGTAATTGAATTTGTCAGGTAATTAAGAATTTGTTCCATTTACTCTATGAGAGTTCTGACCCTGTATGTAAAAACTCATGCAACTTTATTTTTTTTGTGATGTAATTTCATATGTTGGTATAGAAAAAAAATTACTCAAATTAGGTTTTTTTGATAGTTGGCTCTTTATCATCTGAGGATCATGACTTTGACCCTTCTGCTGAAATGCTGGTACATGATTATGATGATGAGCGAACTCTCGACGAAGAGGAGGAAATGATGGAAGAAAACAAAAATTTCAGCTCTGAAATTGAAGATTTAGAAAAGGTAAGAGTGACTTGCTCTCTCCTAAATGTCCATATATGTTGTAGCTTTTTAGTGAAAAGAACACTCAACCTGTTCTTTAGTTTGTATTGTATAATGCAGTTTCCTGCAAAATGCCTTTGGAGTTTTTTTTTTAAAAAACATTAAAAATTTGTGTTTGGTTAGGATATAGCACTGCATCCTCATGAAAAGGCCGACCTTAGCTTCTCAAAGTTATAAGTGTTAAGTTCAGATTCTTCTTTTTCATTTAATAATCCTTTCACTTTGGAAATTACTGAAACAGGTTTTAGAGTCCTATCATCTAATATCCCTTATCATTTTTAAGTTTTATAAGTTGGAAATAAGTTTAAATTGTATGTTAAGTGACAGCTAGCTGTGTTTCATTTTGTTGGTCAGATTTTGGTTTTCCAATCTGGAAACAGTCCTGTTTTAGACATATTTTTCATGTTCATTTGCTACATAAATTGTAGTTACACATCTCAGTTTCATCAGTTTGCTGGTTGTACAAAATGACCACTGTGCTCCTTGGCTTTTCCTATTCTTTTTACACTCTTTAATTACATGTTTTTTCTGTTTATACCCCTTATTTGTCTGTGTCAGCGCATCACCCATTTTAAACGCCTGCTGAATGCTGAATATCCACAAACTGATGCTGCTTGCATTACCATTCAGTGACCCACTTACACCAGTCAGCATAACTGCAGATTTTGATCAACAGAATTCCAGGAAAGTGTAATTTTTAGTATTAAATAGGAGGCTGTGCTTTTGTAGTCCATTTAAAAACAAATTTTCTAAACTTGTGGGGTTTTTGTTTTGGTTTGGTTTTGCCTTGCTACCTTTTGCAATTATATTTCTGCTGATTATGATTTGCAATTATAATACCAAAGCAGCTTGCCAAGTCTGGTGGTTAAAATGGAGTTGTTACTCCACAAAATGATCTTATTGCTTCTATAAAAGAAAGAAAAAGAACTGAGGCACTCATCTTAAACACTTTAGTACTTTATGTCCCAATTCTGGAAAGACTTGGACATGAATTTACGTTTACCCATTGTGAAAAGCCTTTGCAGGACTAAGAACTTAACTGATTAAAGAAAACAAGTAATTTAATCAGTGTATAATTTCAACAGGAAATTTTTTAAGGTACTATGACTTTTAAAGGTAAATATTTCTAATTATTTGATGACTTGAATCAGGTAACTAAACAAAAATTCTCCACGGTTTGTTTTATTAATTGTGTTAGGATGCAAGTATGATGATATTTAGTAAAATAATTTGATCAAAAGCTGTTGGAAAAACACAAGTTATAAACCAAGCCTTTCTCTTGATTTTTGCTTCTGTATCATTAGCTGTTTTTCTCCTATTACTTGCTATACTGGTCTTGGCTGGGGTAGATTTAATTTTCTTCCTAGTAGCTAGTATGGGGCTATGCTTTGGATTTGTGCTGAAAACAGTGTTGATAACACACAGATGTTTTAGTTATTGCTGAGCAGGGCTTACACAGCCTCAAGACCTTTTCTGCTTCTCACACTGCCCTGCTCCTCGGGGACTGGCTGGGCATTGGTTGGTTGGTGGTGAGCAATTGTTTTCATTTGGATCACTTGTTTTTCTTGGGCTTTACTTCCCCCTCTTTTTTTTTTCCTTTTCCTTACAATTTCTTTAAAAAATTATTATGTCTTTTTAAATAATAAACTGTCTCTACTTGAACCCACAAGTTTCTTTTTCACTCATCCAATTCTCTTCCCTCCATCCCATGGAGGGGGGTGGGGGGAGGGAGCGGCTGTGTGGTGTTTAGTTGCCATCCGGGGTTAAGCCACAACAGTCCTTTTTAGTGCCCAATGTGGGGCACAAAGGGTTTGAGATAACAGATTTGACCATAACATATTAGGAGGAATTTATGTCTGTTAACAGTTGCTGGTCATGATATTGATTTATCTGCTCTTGATATTAGCTTATCTGATCTGTGCCATGCTCTTTTTTTTTGCTGTACATGTTAAAGATTGGTGTTGGCTTTTGCAGTTTACTGTGCTCTGTAGTGCTTAGTGGTGTTTTGCCTGGGAGATTTATTATTAAAACACTGGCCTTGAGCTTAATCTGGTATTTGGGCTCTGTACTGAAGCCATTACTGTACTTCAGGCACCATTTTATGGAGACAATTAACAATTATACTACTTCTGAGAGATTTTTTTGTGGAGGTAATACAGAATGGCACCTTCACCACCTTCTTTTGTCATGTTTTCTCCCTTGTGTCATGGTTTGAGAGCCCCAAAATCCAATTCTCGAGTCCTAGCCCCCCTCCCTCATCTCAACTCAGTGTGAGATGGGTTTTCCAGACACCACATGAGACTCAAAATGGGGGGAAAGGGATTATATATTACAATGGCTGAAATATTAGTATGGGGAAGCCTGGCAGATTGCTTATATCACACTACCATTAGCCTGCTGTGGCAAGCACCATGTGCTTACAATGGTGGAAGTAACTATGGAAACATCAAGTTTATGGCTGGCAACACTGCAGCCCTGAAAGAATTGGATCAGACAACAGGACTCTTCTGAAATAGCCTCAGAGATACCTGGACCAAGGAGCATGGCATTGACTGGGTGTATCACATCCCCTATCATGCACTGGCCTCCAGGAAAATCAAATAATACAATGGACTGTTAAAAGCTGCACTGAGAGCAATGGATGCTGGGACATTCAAGCATTGGGATACACATTTAACAGAAGTCACTTGGCTAGTTAACAGTAGAGGATCTGCCAGTTGACCTGGCCCTGCCCAATCAAAACCCCTGTGCACTGTGGAAGGAGATAAGATACCCATAGTACATATAAGGAACTGGCTGGAAAAAAAGTCTGGGTTATTCCTTCCTCAGGAAAGGGTAAGCCTATTTGTGGGATTGTTTTTGCTCCAGAACCTGGGTGCACTTATTGGGTAATGCAGAAGAATGGAGGAGTCCAATGTGTACCTTAAGGTGATTTAATCCTGGGTAAAAATAATCCATCATTTGAGTTGTATGATGGCAGTGCTACACGATGCTGTATGTCACCACTGCTGTGACTGTCACATATCAAAGGTATTATAGCAGGTACCTCTTGCTGCTAGCTAAGCTAGAGGCAAGAGGAGAGAGATTCATTGCAATGTTAAAACTTAAAGCCTAGTCCAAAGGGAGCAGGGGTGAGGAATGTAATGGATATACCTTTTAATTGTTGTAACTCATTATTTGAGTTGCATGTTATAGGAATTACTATAGCAGGAACCACCTGAACCACTGGAGGAAGCAGTTGCAGTGCAGCAGTGACCCGACCTGAGCTGGCTTTAGTGCCCAGTGACTCTATGCAACACACCACCTCTCCTGTCCTGAGTGACCACCAGAACAGATGGAGCCCAAAGTCATGGACTAAATGAATTCAATGAATGTTTTATAGATATTTATGGATATTTTACAGACATTTAACAGGGGGAAGGGGTGGTTAATGAGGATATATTGCAATAGAGTGGGACCTGAACATGATGTAAATGATATGGAATAAGGGTTGGAGAATGTACTGATTTTGGCTGGGATATAGATAATTTCTTCACAGTAGCTTGTATGGGGATATGTTTGGATTTGTGCTGAAAACAGTGTTGATAACATACTGATGTCTTCCTTATTGCTGGAGCAGGGCTTACTGAGTCAGGGCCTTTTTTGCTCCTCATGTTGCTACACCAGCGAGTAGGCTGGGGGTGCACAAGAAGTTGGGAGGGGACACAGCTGGGACAGCTGACCCCAACTGACCAAAGGGATATTTCAGACCATATGACATCATACTCAGCATATGGGCGGGGGGATGTTGGCAGGGGGGCTGCTGCTCAGGGACTGGCTGGGCATCGGTTGGTTGGTAGGTAGTGAACAGTTGTTTTCATTTGCATCATTTGTCTTTCTTGGAGTTTATAGTCCTCTTTCATGTTTAGTTGTGGTCTTTTTTTCTCCTATTTTCCTTGCATTTAAAAAAAATATTTATTTTTAATGATTAAACTGTCTTTATTTCAACCCATGAGTTTCTTTCTCACTTTTTCAATTCTCGTCTCCATCCCACCAGGGAGGAGTGAGTAAGCAGCTGTGTGGTGTTTATTTGCCAGCTGGGGTTAAACTACACCTTCTCTACAGTCATTATAAAATATATTGAGCAGAAGATGGAAAGGAGGGATAAAAAATTGTTACTTTGGTTTACTTTTGTGGTGTTTTGCATGCTTGCAGCTGTAACTATATAGGACTAAAGTCTTCAAGTTTTTCTACATTTCTTTCTTGTAAGAGGATTGTTAGTGTTCCTAGTATATCTTCTGTCTCGAAGAAGTATAGGCAAATCATGTTCTACAGTATGAATCAGATAAGGAGCAAATTTTTAATAATTACTCTTTAGTTTCATACACTAAATGGTTTTCTTCAATAGTTTAATGGGACTTCATTATATGCCAAGAGACATGGTTATGAATTATTTCAGTCTCGTGCCTGAAAATATTTTAGATCTTAAATCAAGATTCCTGCTTTCAGTCAAGTTTTTCTTGCTTGTTTTTTACTATTGTTTTTCAAAATATGTCTTATCCTTTTAGGCCTGAACTGTTTACAAGTATTTGGCAATATGTTGAAATTTTTGTAACTCTTCTTGTATTAGGAAGGAAACATGCCGTTGGAAGATTTACTGGCATTCTATGGCTATGAACCTGCAATTCCAGTTATGGCTGGTTCCAGTGTGGATAGCTCTCCAAGTGAACTTGCAGATGAGCTTCCAGATATGACTCTAGATAAAGTAAGTCAGAACTGTTTTCCCCTGTATTACAGTTTAAAAAGTAGAAATCTGTGTGACCTTAACTTATATTTCACTATCTCTTGATGTTACAAAATACATATCCTTGTCAATTTCA
Source organism: Pseudopipra pipra (assembly GCF_036250125.1). Classification (NCBI taxonomy): domain Eukaryota; kingdom Metazoa; phylum Chordata; class Aves; order Passeriformes; family Pipridae; genus Pseudopipra; species Pseudopipra pipra. The sequence goes on along the minus strand of NC_087580.1, from coordinate 47,749,161 downwards.
ATATACAATTAAGAGTTACTGTACTTGTGGTGGATTTGGCAGTGTTAATTTTATGGTTAGACTGGATGACCTTAAAGGTCTTTTCCAACCTAAATGATTCTGTGATTGTACTCTGAATTAATTATTTTCCAAGGATATTTAGGATCTGAATCTAATTATAATTATCACACACATGCGTAGCAACTTTAGTGGCATTATATTACTACAATTGAGAAATGAATAAGGTAATGGTTCTTCTAAAACTCATTCAGAGAACTTTAAATAGATTTCCTTTTTTTTTTTTTAAGTAGCGGGATTTTTTCTGAAAAGTTCTGCATTTTATTTTAATGTATGCAATGTCCAGAAATAATAATTCTGGCTTCAAACATATATGTCATGTATCAAACCTTTGTGGATAGCTTGAAAAGTGCACTACTAAATGCTTTGGAATGTTTCTTTCAAATACATATAATTTGTAAAGGTCTCAACTTTGGGGGATGAGAGAGATTGTTTTATGTGCAATTACTATATGTATTGCATTATTGAATATAGAAACATGAAACTTCAGGTTTTGTGATTCACAGGCTAACTTTGAATTCTGAGATTAATCTGATTTTTTTAAAGCATATGCAGCTAGTAGCAACTAGTAGTTTGTATTATAAAATCTGTAGTTGTCTTTTTTTTCTTTCCATAAGTCTGATGAAATTATAAACTCCACAGAAAGTAGGGTATAATGATGGCTCTGCACATCTGATTCTCATTAGGAGTCATGATTGTGTTGAGGCTACAGAAATGTAGTCGGCTTTTCTAATACAGTTCTTTGCCTCCCTAATCTCTATACAGAAGGGTTCAAGCATGTCTGGTTGTGGAGAACGTGTGTTCTCACTCCCTTTCCCTTTCTTTTGCCCTCCCCTTTGCTTGCTCTTGCTTGCCCCTCCTCTTGCTCTATTATGTATTTTCTATTGTTTGTAATTCTTCTCAGGAAAAGTGCCTGGCTTTTGTTTTGGGTTTTTGTTGTTTCAGTCGTACCCACCCCCCCCCCCCCAAATTTAAGGGCTATCTGTGATGCAAATAATGACAAAATTTTAAATATTTCCACTCACATTTTTCATTGGAAGCAGTTGGAGGAACATCTGAGATTTGATGCATTACTACTTGTACATTTATTTTAATAGAAGAAAAGGGGGAAATAAACCTCTGTGTTTAACTCTGAAATGAATGGTTATATTTGTTTTGAGAATTAGGAGTGGACTAGCTTTTTAATTAAGAGTGAAGAGTCTGCTAAAATTACTTATGATAAAATAGTTCATTTTAATTAATGAGACTTACAATTTGCTGAATCTAAATGCTCGCCAGTCTATACTTAATAGTCAGTCTGAAATTTTGGGTTTTTTTTATTTTAATGAAACAGGAGGAGATAGCTAAAGACCTCTTGTCAGGTGATGATGAAGAAACACAGTCCTCTGCTGATGACTTGACACCATCAGTTACTTCACATGAGGCTACCGACTTCTTTCCTCGGCCATTAAGATGTAGGAAACCTAATTTTATAATAGTACTCAAAAGGTCTTAGCATTATATATAGCTTCCTAGTTTAAAATATCAAAATTGCAGAGTGGGATAGAGAAACAGTGCTTTGCAGGAGGTTGTACGTGAATATTGTCTTTGGTTGGTATTATTGATTACCTAAAAGACCTATATTTAGTACAGTGCTCAAAGCACAAGTACAATTAATTTTTAAAAAAATACAGTAGTTTTTCAGAATTATTAGTTAGTTTGTCAAGGAACACTCTTTGTAATTTTCTGTATGTTAGTGAATGACATGAATATGTAGCCCGTTCTTTTAAATTAGTGTTTCTCTACTAAAACCAACTTATTTTTGTCTGAAGCAAACACTACATGTGATGGAGATAAGGAATCAGATGGTGAAGACATAGAGGCAGACAATGGTAATTCATCTGAAGATTTGAGAAAGGTAATAACTATATCTTAAGAAAAAATTAAGAAAAATTTTACTATTAAAATGCATTAAAATTTATAGTACATATCTAAAATAGAAAATCTCTGCAAAATCCCATGTTAATGGAATTCATAATGCTTCCATGCACAGAATATTAAGCTAATACCCTTTTCTTATCATTTTTGTTACATCTTCAGGAAATAATGGTCGGTTCACAGTATCAGGCTGAAATTCCACCTTACCTTGGCAGATACAGTGATAATGAAAAGGGTAAGTTCTGTTTTATTCAATGGCTTAGTTAAAGTCTCAGGGACCTTAAAAAAAACCCCAAAACAACCAAACAAAATAAACCTAGTCAACTGAAGTAACACAACCACATAATTCTATCTCGAAAGTGTGATTCTACAACTTTGAGTGGATATTCTCAAGAAGATGTAGGAGTAATATTAGGAGGCAGCAAACTGGGTCGAGAAGGAAATATTTTCATCATGGTATCATAACTGGGCTATGAACATGTAACTTAGTTTATATTGAAGATCAGTATTTTTCTTTGCTTGTTTTTTGGCAAGCACAACAGTGCAGGTTGCAAAATGGATATGAAAAACAAAGAAATTAACTATTTTAATTTTCCATAGCATGAGTAGAAGATGTAGGTCCTGAAATTGTGCTACAGTAGAAGAAACAATTTTATTTAATAGAGTTTTATTTGGTATCTTTAGAAACCTTCACTGGCTGGATGCATTAGCAAGTGAACATCTCTTGTGTTGCTTAAGAGACCTATGGAAGTTTCTGATTTTCTAAGATTTAAGCATGATGCTTACTGGTTGTAAGAAATGGAAGAGCGAGAATCAGTTTTATCTGAATAGTCCTTTTACTATGTACACATCTTGACTTCTCCTTGGCCAAGAACTAGAGAAGGGCCAGTATCTAGAGGATGATCAGGAAGGTGTTAATCTGACAACTTTCTCTGGAATGAGCTGGTGCTAGAGAGAACTAGTGAGAGTACTGTCCACTGGCATAGCCAGGAGCAAAGAGGTAGCTCCCAGATGGGAGAACCTGAGGAGTTCCTCTTGAGACTATCAGGCATAGATTCCAGTGAGAAGTGCTAGGTTGTCTTGGTTGATAATGGAGATTGAAGCTGAGCTCAGCAATGCTTGGAGAGGTTGGACCTGGCTGTATAGGTGGAGGATTCTGTAAAAGCCTCTTTTGTACTCCCTGAAGAGCATGTGATGGCAAACAGGTGCTTATATTTCTGCTATGAAGTCCCAGCTACTGGAATTGTGCTAGAAGGCAATTCTGCTCTTCTATAAACCTTACACTTGTAATGTCTGTTTGAAAGCTTTCCATGTTCTTAAGTCACCTTAGATTAATATTCTTTCCTGCAGTTTTATGAGAGATTTGAGAATCTTCTTTATCTCTTCTACTGTAACTGCCATTATACTTGGGTGTGTTTGAATTTAATAACTCTCATTTGTATTGCCAAGAGAGTAAAGGATTTGTAGTTTAATCTAGAATTTAAATGTGCACAGACAAAGGTTCAGGCCAACTCTTGAATATTTACAATATATTTCAAATAAACTACTTAAGAGGTGCATACATGATTTCAGTATACTACGAAGGAGGACTATACATCATGATTGCTTGTAAAATATGGAACGTACAAGTTGTTAACAGCATCCAGTTGTTAGTGAATGGAAAAAGAAATTACCACATTGAGACCTAGATTTCCATTCTGTTAAGTAAGTTTCGGCAAATTTTAGTTGAAAATTACCAGTTAGCTGCCACCTCTTTTTTTTGTTTGTTTTATATGCAATATTTGAAATATTAAAGTACACTCTTTTACTGTAAACTATAGCTTATTTGTTGTAACCAACTGAATAAAACTGAGTAGTTTTGCTAGGTTTTTTTAAGTGAAGATGATGAATACATATGCATAATTTGACATGAATCATCTAGCTGTCAACAAGCTGCTCCTCTGTAAAGATTCTGTCTCAAGAGCCAGTCCCTTATCCTTATGGGACCTGAATCTCTTCACCATACCACACTGAAGAGTCTCCCTCTTAACTGAGGCTTTTTGGGGAGAAAGTGAGCTGCATTTTAAAAGTGGCATGATGGTGCTTGATTTGATTACTTCTATATTCCTGTTCTTAGCCTTAAAAATGTCACACCTGCTATTAATGAATTCTGTTTTAACAGCCTATGAAAATGAAGACCATTTACTTTGGAAACCTGATGTGATCTCAGAAAGTAAAGTTAAAGAATACCTTTTTGAAACCTCCTTAAGAGCAGGAAATGAAAATGCGATTGGCAGGATTCCTGAAGGACTACATACACGGGACAATGAACAAGTATATTTTATATCCTGTTCTATTTGTGACACATTGCTTTGTAATTAATGTGTTCTGTTTCTATGCCTTGTATTATAAAGGCAGCAATATTCTTTGGTTGTTTTTTTTAAGATGTTATTGGGGTCAGGATCTTATTTGTAATTTTAAGCACGTGCTTAAAATTATGAGTATTTGAATGTTGGCAGTGTTGTGATCTGTGATGTTCCTGATTGACATGCTGTTGACAAATCTAGCTTTTCTAATTATCGCATATAATGTTTTACATTTGCTTAATTAAACTTTGCCTTAATATTTGGATGGTGTAGGAATAGATACATTTCTGGAAGAATTTGTAACGGAAAGTTAGAACTCATTTTGCTATGAAGGCTTTCTGCCTGGATGGTGGATCTTTCTCAAAGGCAGTTTCAATGCTTCCCCCCCCCCCCCCCCCCGCATAGCAAGAGAAGTTCTCAGCCTTGCTCTCTGGTATGCAGAGAGATAACATGTTTGCAGACATGTACAAGGCCTCCTTGGGCCAGAGAGAGTGGGGGAGGAGAGAGAGAAGATACAAAAAACTGAGGAGGAGGAGGGGCATTGCCTTTTGCCCCTGGGACCCGATGTGTGCAAAATCTGAAATAAACCTTTTTTTTAATCCTTCCACTGCCTTGGCATTCTCGGGAAGAATACCTGTGAATGTTTACCTTACAGATGGTTTTGCTTTTGGTGGTTGTTTTAAAATTTTCATCCTGTATAAAGATAAATCCTCTTTTTTTACATTAGATATGTTCACTGAAAGGGTTGTTTCAGGAGTTTAGATAGGATATTTGCACACTTTGACTCTTTCTAAAGATGACTTCTATTTTATAGGCACTATATGAACTTCTCAAAAGTAGCCATAATGTTAAAGAAGCAATTGAGAGATACTGCTCAGATGGAAAGGCATCTCAGGGTAAGAGAGTACCTGCTTTTTACGAAACATGTCTTTGGAGGGGGAGGATAAATAAATGAAAAGTTGTGTAGAAAAACCATGAGTAAGATTCAGATTGATGAGCCAGAACTTGAGGTGAGACCGCCCCAGTGCAGAGCAGAGCAGGACAATCCCCTCCCTCACCCGGCTGGCAATGCTTTGCCTGATGTTCCCCCCCAGACATGGTTGGCCCTCCTGGCTTCCAGGGCACTGCTGACTCATGTCCAACTGGCCATCAACCAGGACCCCCAGGTCCCTTTCTGCAGCACTGCTTTCCAGCATCTCATTCCCCAGTCTGTCTGTATATCCAGGGTTGGCCCATCCCAGGTGCAGAATCTGGCGCTTTCCCTCATTCCACTTCATATGGTTGGTGATTGCCCAGCTCTCTAATTTGTCGAGGTCTCTCTGCAGGGCCTCCCTGCCTTTGAGGGAGTGAACAGCTCTTCCCAATTTAGTATCATCAGCAAACTTACTTAGCATCCCTTCCAGTCCTGCATCCAAGTCATTTATGAAGATGTTGAAGAGCACAGGGCCTAAGATGGAGCCCTGCATAACCCCACTGGTGACAGATCGCCAGTCTGATGTCACCCCATTCACTATTACCCTCTGTCCTCAACCCGTGAGCCAATTGCTCACCCACTGCATGATGTGTTTATCCAGCTGTGGGCTGGACAGTTTGTCCAGAAGGATCCTGAGAGAGACAGTATCAAAAGCTTTACTGAAATCCAAAAGGATTACATCAACTGGCTTCCCTTGATCAACTAGATGGGGAACCTTGTCCTACAAGGAAATTAAGTTTGACAAGCAGGACTTTCCTCTCATGAAGCTGTGCTGGCTGTGACCAATGACTGCGTTATCCTTCAGGTGTTTTTTAATAATTCCCATTAGGTATATAACTCAGATTAGGTATAATTGGACTTTTGACCAGATTTACATTTCTGCTGGAGAAGTTTGTAACTTGTATAAAGGTTGCAGGATCAGATTTTACATCTTTTCTTTCTTTCTTTCCTCTGTTTCCTTTGCTGTTTTAAGAATGATACACACTGAGCAGAAGGATGGAGGGGGAGTTGTGATTTTGCTCCCATAAGGCACTTCTCTCCCACATTACAGTGCCTTTCTGAGATCATAGTCAATTATCATCTGATAACATTTATACCATAATCAGGAGAACATAGCTGATAATATGAGTGAGCCCCACTCTTCATCACTGTGATAACATTGTGCTATGTCAACCCTAAACTGATTCTACTGTATAGTTCTATGGGTCTTTGGTAGAGTATGGAGAGATTTGCTTGAGTTTACAGTGGAAAACATGCTTCCATCTTGTTTGTCCCTAACTTTATTACTCCTTTAAATAAAAATCAGTGTGTATCATTTAGCAAAGGCAGTTCTTTGTCCTGTATTCTAACATGTTCCATAAAACAGAAATGGACTATGAGCCCTGGTATAAATTTGTATTCTGGCAGATATTCTCTACTCAGAACTGGATCCAAGGGGAATTTGAGTGTTTATGAGTTAGGTGCTGTGAAAGCTAAGTATCGAAGGTAAAACTGAAGGGAACAATAAGGAATATCAGAGCGGTGTTTCAGAAAGCTCTTTTACAAGAAGAGATTGTATGTCAGAGCCCCAAATTCTGTCCTAAGGACTAGTACTCATCCCCTCCCAGGCACCAAGACAGATGGGATTTATACCCTCATTAAAAATGGTGAAGGGGGATAATACTGTTAATGATTGTCTCTTAGAGTAACCACTGTGCAATGATCTACTCTACCCACTGAAGTTCACTGCTATTCTCAGTAGGAGTTAAAAATCCGCATCTCCCAAGATAATTTCGTAACAGTGAGACTTTACATGGGGATCTCCTCTTTGGAGCTTGAGAATTCTGTAGTAAGGAGTGCAAAATTAATGGCCTTGTAGTGGAATGATGATCACCTTCATCTGGAAGCAGAAAGGTCTTTGTTCCAGTGTCTGCTTCCAGAAATGTTTCAAAATGTTTTTGTTGGTTGTCTTTTTGTTCTCCACTCCCATTGGCTTTAAATGACAGCTGAACAGATCACTATTATGAATGTAAGATGCCTGAAATATCCCTCTTTTATTATATATAGATACAAAACCATAATCAAGATAAGGAAGAAACAATACTTGAGACAAAACTGACTTACTCAAATAGTTTGAGCTACTTTGTTTTAAAACTCTTATTCCTTTTTAGTGTTTTTTGTTTTGTTTTCTTTAATTTGTAAAACTAAAATTCACTTCTGTCTTCCAAAAGGTTCCTTCACACTTTTTCCAATAGTCACCGTTCATTGTATCTGATGCAAGAAGGAATATTCAGAAAAATAATCCCATTGATATCTTAGTGATGTTATCAAATCTTGGTTTTTTTGATGACAAACTTTTTAAGAAGTAATAAATCAAGTCTTTTGAATGTCCTTTACCCTCCAGGGTAAAACATTTCAGAAATCAGACTTTTTTATGAGTCTTTATAAACAGAAATATTAGATTTCAGGTAGGATATCTGTACAGTAGAGGAAAGAACATTGGTCTAAATAACTGAATTGTTGCCTTTTTTAGAGTGTGTTTGGGTAATCAGGCATTAGCAACACAAATATTTTGTTCTCTGTAAAAGGTTAGTGAGCAAAAATAAGTTTATCATGCTACTTTTGTAATTGTCTAGAAGAGATGACAGCATGGACAGAAGAAGAATGCAGAAGCTTTGAAAATGCACTTCTGATTTATGGAAAAGACTTTCATCTCATACAGAAAAACAAGGTTAGTATTTTACAGTTAAATGGAAGAATTGGTAGATGATATGATGCTGAATATTTGTAAAAGTAATGCGTTTTTCAGAAGCTATGCAGAAGAGTGAAATAAGAGGCAACATATTAAAACCAGCTTGGTGTTTTTGTGCTAATTTTGCCTCTGATGCCATTGGAAAAGCTAGGCATTGCAACATGAGTCAATATATTATCTCTGAAATCAACTTATGTTGATATTGTTTCCATATATGGAAGCATTTCTATGCATTTATATTATAATTTAGATAAAATGTCTGCCTCTCCTAGAAGTGTATTATTTTCATACCATGGCTGTGGGAGGGGAAAAGACATCTTTAATTAATTTTGTCACTCAGAAGGTGTAATTCTACAGAAATGGGCTTAGCTCTTTGTGTTTTCAGAAAGTGTAGTCATCTATTAGTACCATCCAGGTTTCTGGCCAAAAAAGGAGTTCTAATCTTGACTTGAATTGCTTCTGATTGATTCCTCTGTGCCTGAAGAATAAGAATTGGATTTTTTTTTTTTTATCAAGTATGTATATCACTTGGTACAGTTGTCAGTATGGATGTTTCCAAACTTTCTGTATATCTCCTATATGTTTTGATACCACCTTGAGGTTTTGTACTGGTTTTGACTGGGATAGAGTTAATTTTCTTCATAGTAGTGTTGCCTAAAGAAACTTCGGGGAGAAAAAAACTCCCGAGGCAATTTAGTTTTGGAGGTGAGATAAGGAAAGGGTTTTAATTTGTGCCTCTGAGGCATAAGATTACAAGATGCATGCAAGTCCCTCTGTACAGATGTTACAATTTATAATATTGTCTGTCCAATCCCAGATGTTTCCACCCTGTGGCTTTTGCCCTGATCTACCCTCGGTCTGCCCCTGGGGAATTGGGGCTAGGGACTTTTCGAGATCCTCTTTTCATCAATCATCATCTTCTTCAGAGTACAAGGGGCATATATTCACCCAGTTCTTGACTGTACTTTTGCGGTTTAGGCCAAGATAAAAGCATTCTCCAAACAGAACAGGCCTAATCTTAAAGAGAGACTAAACATTTCTACTGGAATTCAGGTGTAGAATTGATATAGGGAGCATGGAATGGGGTGATAGGGTTGGGGAATGTGTGTAGTTACTATGCTAAGGGTAAAGGAATAAGGGCTGCTGCTTCTAAATCTACTTCTACTATATAACTACTTATAAAGCTTATAAAAATTAGAAAAATCCAAAAAAACAGATGGACCTTAAGGCATCAGTAGCTAGTATGGGCTATGCTTTAGACTTGTGCTGGAAACAGTGTTGATAAGACGCTAATGTTTTAGTTATTGCTGAACAGGGTTTATGTAGAGTCAAGGCCTTTTCTGCTCCTCAGACTGTCCTGCCAGTGAGTAGGCTGGGGGTGCACAAGAAGCTGGGAGGAGGGACAGCTGACCCCAACTGACCAAAGGGATATTCCATACCATATGACATCATACTCAGTAATAAAATTGGGGGGTGAAGGTTGTTGGGTGGGGGCTTCTGTGGCTTGGGGACTGGCTGGGCATCAGTTGGTTGGTGGTGAACAATTGGGGTTTTTTGCATGTTGCTGGTGAGGCTTAAACCACAACAAGTTTTTTCTTTAGGAGACTGGTGCTTTTGTTGTATTTCAGGTAAACTTTATAGGGTTGTGGTTGCTGTTCAACAACTGTCTGATAGTCCTGTTCAACACTTGACTTAACTTGTTCTATAATAAATATTTGGGTGGTTCAAATTGTAAATGGACCTTACCCATAAACAATAATTAACCAGAGATACAAAGAAATAATTTTAAAATATTTTTTCCAATGTGCAACAAAACATACGAGTTGATCTATGTCACTATGGACCAGAATTTTATAAGTACCCAACATCTTTTCTGCTTCACTTCTCTTGGGTCATTCATTTGCTCAGTGTTTTCCATCCTAAGAGAGAGTCTGTCTCATAGTTAAAAAACTTACTATGTAGGTTATGAACTGAAATACTTCAGATGTAGATACAGTTTCAATCTAGTTTAAAAAAAACCAAACCTAAACAACAGTAATGTATACAATAGAACAGATGTAGTAATTATTTAGAATAGAATAGACTATTTCTGTTGGAAGGGGCCTACAACGATCATCTAGTCCAGCTGCCTGACCACTTCAGGGCTGACCAGAAGTTACAGTGTTATTAAGAGCGTTGGCCAAATGCCTCTTAAACACTGACAGGCTTGGGGCATTGACCACCTCTCTAGGAAGCCTGCTCCAGTGTTTGACCACCCTCTCAGTAAAGAAATTTGAAACTGTAAATGTTTTTTTCAGGTCTTCTGATTTAATTGGTTTGTTCCAGATACTAGAACAGTAAAAGTAACAATATTGCAGGAATATGGGGACTAGGGAGATGACAAAACATAATGCTTTGCATTTATCTTGTCAATTCTTCCTGACTTCTTTTAGGTAAGAACCAGAACAGTTGCTGAGTGTGTGGCTTTCTATTACATGTGGAAAAAGTCAGAACGTTATGATTACTTTGCTCAGCAAACAAGATTTGGAAAGAAGAGATATAACCATCATCCTGGAGTTACGTAAGTAAAATGTCTTCAGAATATGTTTTCTGTTGCAAATTGTAAATGTAGAAGATTAGTTTTTTCTTCCCATCATTGCAGTGTAATGCTGCAGTGGCTATGGCAACTGAAAATAAATCCATCATCATTTTTAGGCCTTGTTTTCCTGTTAAATAACTCATTATGAATGCCATATTCTTTAAGGGACTACATGGATCGTTTGGTAGATGAAGCAGAAGCCCTTGGTGGAGCAGTACATACTTCAGCCTTAACATCTAATACTCGAACAGAAAGCATTCCTGATCAACAGCTAAGCATTCTGAACTCTATCACTGCCAATGAGTTGACAGGTAAATCAAGGAAAAAAACCAAACAAAACCCACAAACTTTTTGTTGTAACTATATAAACAACTATTTCATTTACATTTTATGTTCATCTTTTTTTCCAGCATTGACAAACAGTGTAGCTACAGTCTGCCACACTTCAGATGTGAATTGCCTTGACGATGCCTTCCCTCCTATGGACAGCTTACCCCGAGCAGCAGTTAATCATGTGCCTGTTGGAACAGAAGAATTACTTAACTTGCCTAGCAATGGTGAAAGTGATTGTTTTAATTTATTTGAGACTGGCTTTTATCCCTCAGAGCTAAACCCAATGAACATGTGCAGTGAGGAGACAGAAAGACCTGCGAAGAGATTGAAAATGGGAATTGCTGTCCCAGAATCTTTCATGAATGATGTCTCAGTAAATAACCTTGGTGTGGACTTTGAGAACCACACACACCATATTACCAGTGCCAAAATGGCTGTTTCGGTGGCTGACTTCAGCAGTCTATCTGCAAATGAGACAAATGGCTTTATAAACACCCATGCTCTTCACCAACATACTGCCCTTCACTCAGAATGACTGTGGAAAACTAAAACAGTGGGTATTTTATGCAGTAATAGTAAACTTGATGGGAGCTATCAGGTTTGCTTAGTCTTTCACTGGAAGTTTGAACTTTGACATCAGTGATGTCTTTTTATGTATAGAACTATATCTTGATTTATCAAGAGTGATTTCTTTTTTCAGTCCATAAATGTGGAAATGTTTGGCAGTTTGGAACTAAGAGAACTCTGGTGCAGCTTTAAGCTCTGCTTCAAATTTCTTTTAAAGCCTGTAGAGAGAGGACATCATTTCAAAACCAGCACAGAAGTTCCGAACTGATTGGAGTGGCTTTTTAGTCAAAGTTACTTTTGCCATAACGGATGCAGTGTAATAACAGTGTTTACAGGTACCATTCCTGATCCCTGCTTAATGTAGCATTTTATTTTATTTTTTTTTTTATAAAGGCAGAGATGAGTTTCTTTAACTGCACAAACATACAACGATGTTTTATAATGGAACCTTCTCTTATGTGATACTAAACTAGAGCACTTCAGTTTAAAAAACAGCAATTTCATCTTGGTGGAAGCTAGCACAAGGGATTTAACATGAGTAAAGTATGAAGACCTACACTTGGAGGCTGTTGCAAAGTTATAGGCCATGGCTACCTTACACAGAAGTAATTATGCTGCCAGAGGTATCTGTGTACTTTAAACGTACTGGCGTAAACAGATACATTTTAGACTATTGTATTCAGATAGGTTTTGTCCACAACTTTGAAGATTATTGCACCTGTGTAACTTAACTTTGCTAAGGCAGCTGATGTATAAAGCTACAGTCTGTACATCTTAGGATTTACCACTAAACAGTCTACGTTTTGGAAGACAGATTATTTGGAGCACTGCAGTTCAAAGTGTTACAATTTTGAGAGACTGTCTAGTTTATATAGAAATAGTAGAACCTTGAAGTATGTATTTGGAAGTTTTTCTTCAGTGTGGATTGAATTTATTTGTTTCGGCAAGTCATTGGCTCAAAAATGGCACTTCGCTACCTTGGTCAAATAGAAAAGGATGAGTAAAAATGTTTCCCCTAAAAGCGACTATTTAACTTCAATAAATTTTTATTTTGCTCATTGAGTGCAATTTAGCCATCCATGAAGTTTGTCTTTCAAATGTTTGCTCTAATTCTTGTGAGAGACCATTACTTCAGTAGGATTACCTCTTTCCCTCCATACTTTTTCCTTGCACTGTTCATATTACAAATTTAATTGCCACAAACTTGTTTTGATTATTGAAGTGATTAAGCTCGCGTTGTTGATATATGCAATAGTTGCTTCAAGGTTATGCCGAGTAATTAAAAAGTAGTGACTTTAATATTTGAAAGGGAAGAGGATATTTATTATGCATACTATGAACTGCATTGACATCCTGAGTTATGGATGCAGTGTATGGAGTTTTCTTTACAGCACTGCAATGAAGATTGGTTTGAAGCATTTATGCAATAGCACATTTACCATATTAAAACAAATTAGTTTAGCACAGTGGACAAAAGTAAAGATAATTTTGTAATCAGTTCTTAACTTATACATCTGAAATATGTAATTCTAATAAGTAAATAATGGGTAGCCTTGACCCTGTGTTGTACTCTGACATTTTTAGACAAGTTGTCAGCTTCTTGTTGCTGTGTTTTGTGCTGAACTGTGTACCTTGTTTCTTTTCTTTACGAATCAAAACATTTTATGTAATTTTGTAAAATACTGGTCATAATCCTTCATTGTTATACATTCAAGTTTATGGGTTTACAGTGAGTGGCTGGTCTGTATAAAAATCATTATACAAAGATGACTGAATGCTTATAACAGTTGCGTTTAAATGAACATGCCCATTCTCATTAGCTGATGCAGTAATATATTCAATTTATCTATGCATTGCTGGGCTCTTAATGCAGACAGACTTGTCTAAGGTTTGGGTTGTCAGCAAGTTGAATGGACACTTTAGTTATTTAATAAAGACTTTTGACCAAAATTCAGAAAATTATGGGAGAAAAATTAATTCCAGCTAGTCTAATAGATTTTTAAATGCTGATCTTATTTAGCTTGTTGGCTAGCTAGCTGGTATTGTTTACTTTCAATTCCTTGTTAAAATGAGGCAATAATTTGCAAGATTTTGTAAATATTTAATTCTTCATATCTTTTTAGATATCTATTTCAATATTTTCTGACTACTTGTGTGTATAGTAACACTTTTGTGCATGCTTGATGTGACATTCATAAATTTGTACCATGATGACTTTATCCATGTAAAATAGCTATTTATTGAATTTTTCATTTAGAAGCTGGACTTAATTATTTTTCTCTCAGTTTAAACATTTAAAATGGAGAACTTGTTACTGTTTATTAAAAGAATTGCATTTTGAAAGTCAGCATGAAGATAACTGAATTGCAACCATATGAAGAAATTATATTGCCTTGGTTCTTTGATGGTGAAGCACAATTCTTATAACAAACTGTGATGAATTCTTTGTCCTCTGCCATACTTTTTCTTCATACAAACAAACCAAAAATCCATAATGGGCGATTGTGGTGTTGGTAAATGTATCGTTTTAATGTACAGGAAATCTGAAGAGGATAGCTGATTCATTTAGAAGTGTAACTCGGTGCTGTGATTATAGCAATACTTTTACTTTGGTTACTTGTGTGTCATCTTCTCATGTTAGGTTTTTAAAGGTTTAGTTTTCCTCTTTCATGGTCAAAGTACTAAATTGTGTACTATTAGGTCAATGAATTATGTAATTGTTTCCTGTTTTTAACTTTTTAAATTGAGGATCAAAAATGTATGAAAACTTCAGATCAAGTAGAATATAATGATAGTACTTAATTTAACCAAAGTCTTTAGGTGAGTATTTCAACTTTGAATGTAAACTAAATGTATAAACTGACCAACGGGGACACTATTTGCCCAGCACTACAAGCACATTGTCTACAGATGGAGAAACTAAGTACAGTAATTTATAAAATAATGACAAGGTTACTATTTTTTTATTCCTATTTTTCATTGGAAGAAGGAAAATACTATCAATTGTAAAATACAGAAGGTATGGTTATAGTCCTCCTAATAAAACAAATTCCAGTTATTCAAAGTACCTTGAGCATAACAACAAATTTTGTGACAATCGGGACATGATTTTAATATCAGATGTTCAAGAGGAAGTTGCTCTTGTTGCATTGGTTTTAATATTTGTACATAAACACTGATTTTATTTTTTTTTTAGCATTATTTTGTATTTGTTGTACTTTAATACCTGGTGTACAATTCCAGAAATAAATGTCTGGAAACCTTTCTTTATCTGTAATGCAGATGCATGAAAAGCTTGGTTAGCTACTTTCTTTTCAGAAATACATAGCAATACCTCTGAACACATTTTAAGATACTCTGGGTATTACTGAAGTGCACACTACCACTCTCTAAGCAGTTGGGAGAAGTCTCAAAAGCTCTAGCATTTGTTATTGCAAGGGACTTAAACTTATCAGATGTCTGCTGGAAATACAATACAGCGGAGAGGAAACAGTGTAGGAGGTGGTGTGGTTTAACCCCAGACAGCAACTATGTACATGCAGGAATAACCCAGGCTGTTTTTCCCAGCATATTTTTAGTTGCACTACAGGAACTTTATCCCTTTCTACAGTACATAAAAGTTTTGATTGGGCAGGGCCAGCCCGATTGGCAGATCCTCTGGTGTTGAATAATGAGCTGGCCTTTGCTAAATGTGTATCCCAATGTTTGAAGGTCCCACCTGTTACAGCCCGCCCCGCAAGGCAGAAGTAACTTTTGGTTTTTTCTAATAAATCCCTTGGGGTGAATTAAAGTAAATTGATACTAGATGATCAGTGTTTACAGATATAGATATAGATAGATAGATATAGGATTTATTTTAGAACAATTTGGTTGCAAAGGAAAATGTAGCCATTTTGGTTGTGATGATCTATAGTAATATGGCAATATAAAAGTATAAAGATATCACCCAAGAAAATGTGTAAGGGAAAAGAGAGAAAAGAATGAAAGTTAAAGGGAAAAGAGAGAAGGGAAGAGAGAAAAAGTAAGAGTTTATAGTCACCACTCAAAGGTCTTCAATGAACTTGGTTCTTGTCGCTGATGTCTTGATCCGTCGGGGAGTGATGGGAAAAAGAAGCCCACAAAACATAAAGTCCCATGGGTTTATATACCCTTAGAAACCTGGTGCTTCCCCTGCATGTGGGGAGTGCTGTTTTTGCACAGTCATACTGTTTTTCAGAGGCTGGAGGTGATAGGTTTTGTATAGTCATTTAGGTTTGGGGGGTGCTTCAGAGGCACCCCTGCTAAGAGGCCTTCTCTGGGGTAGTGGTGGGTGTGTGCACACTGGGCCTCCTTTGACATGGCCTGGCTCATAGGAGATAAGCATCACACACATAGAGATTTGCCCCTAGGGCCTCTACAAATCTAACAGTTTGTGGGCTATGGCTTGCTCCCTTCAGCCTTATCTTCAATCCCCTGGCAGGAGGATTGCACAGCTCGCTCCAGTAAAAATGTTTTAAGGCAATTAAAAAATCCAATTCCTCATACCATCCCATGACTTAAAATATAAATTTTTCTTCCGTTGCTCTCTCCAAATCTTCTTCAAGGATGGTGACTTTCACATAGTGGGCAGAAGGAGAAAAGAAAGAGGAATGGGGAGGTAGTACAGATGATCATACAATGGACAATGGCTATACCAATCAATAAAAGTATAAAACCAATAAACAATGACATTCCTATTTTTGCTAACCATGTTCCCACCCAGTGAGTCTCAGAGATACCAAAATGGATTGTAGCCAAGAGCTTGGGGTCCATCCATTAAACCAGCCTTTCAGTTGTATTGCTTGGAAGAGTTCTCTAGTCTGGTCAGTGATCTTCATTTTCCATCATGCTTCTTCTATAGAGGTGGTGGCATTATAAATGGTGATACAGCATTCTCCTTCAGTCAAATTTAACATTCTGCATATACCATGTTCTTTTAACAATAAAATATCTAAAGCTAACTTGTTCTGTAATGCCATCTTTGATACCTGTTGTACCTGTGTATTTAATTCCCCAAAGGCATAGCGAGTCCAATTATTTAAGACATACTGACCAAGTGATGTTTTCCAAGATAAACTGGTGTCTCTTAAGGGTAACATATGGGGTAAATATGTTTTTTAACATTAGAGACACTTTCATCCCCCACGTATAGTAGTCAGGTACTTGGACTCCATGCACAGCCCATTGACCTTGGGGTCCATTACTTTCCCTGCACTTCCTATTACGTGGTGAGGAAAAGTTAAAAATCCTCCTAGGACACATGATAGGAAATCCAATAGTGCATTGGAGTCCAGCCATTTCATACATGTTCAAGTGGGAATACATTTTCCCATCTGAACATGCCCATACCGTTCCTCGTGGAGCTAAATATTTGACTTGTGAACAGGTCACCCAGGGGAATTTTTTGTGTCTGTTTACTTGAATTCTGGACCCTCTTTCAGTCAGGGCCATGGGTGATGGGAATACCACAGAGTAGTGATGTCTCTGAATTTTTATAAGACCCCTGACATCAGGCATCTCGGTTTTGATAGCCATAGTTGGGATAGTCCTAACAGGTACACGTCCTGAATAAAAGTTCTCAGCTCTGAGAGGTACCAGGTTTCTATGGGTTTACCTGCTCCTGTGGTGCAGTTCATTATACAGGACCACTACAAAAGGTGAGTCTCTAATTTATTTCGGATAACATTTCTATGATGACTCATTTTCCAGCACATTGTCTCTCCATTAGGTAGTTTCACCAGCCGGTCCTTACAGTCTGATTTCTCTACTTCCCATTCTATTACTTCCCCTGTGTGGGCCTTGGAGGCCTCTTGTAAGGGAGGTGTGGAGTCAAGGATTTGTTTCAGTGACCAGGCCCACTCATAATTTCTGTGGCTAATTCAGCATGGGGTTCCTGGGCTACTGGGGATTTGTATACACCATCCTGTTTCCCAGGGTGTATTGTATTCATGCTCAAAAAGTTACCTTTGTTTGGAGGATCCCACCATGATACTATTGTACAGGGAATAGCAGTAGCATTTCGTAATGTACTGTCTAATGATCAATAACATGTTTGGTTCCATAAACAGTTCCAGGAAGGGTTGTGTGGGATCAGGTAAAAGTCTTTCTTGTATTCTATCCATGTCCCCTTTGTGGTCCTTGCTTGTCCCTTCTTTTGATTTAGGAAGGGGGACTTCACATCTTTCATTTTTTTCTTTTGTTTTGTTAAGATTGTTTAATTCACTTGTTAATATTTCTGAAAAAATTAGCCAAATCATCATAAATTTAAAGCCTTCAGAGGCAGAACTGGGAAGGTTGATACATATCCCTTGATTCGTATGATTCCAAATATGCCTAAATCCTTGTACCAGCTCCCAGGCTAAATTTGGTTGAGTTTCCTGATTCTCAATTGGTTGAGACAAAATTATATATGCATAAGATAAGAATAAAAACTTTTCCCATATTATTTTTTTTCAATAAAAAGGCAAACTTAGCAAAAATTAAACTAACAATACATAAAATGGTTTGACTAATATTTGGTCAATAAATCACTTGCAATGAAAACACAAATCACAGAAGTAATAAACTGGAAACATGAATAGATCACAAAATTAATAAATGAAAATACAGACAATAAAAAATCTCATTAGTTGCATGCAGCTTGGTCTCATCTTCTGGTAGGTTCCCATAAAAAGAAACTAAAAGATTGGTCCCACTACAGACCGGTTATTAAAAAGAAGGAAAGATCCATCGAGTGTTGATTCAATGGTCCTTTCCATGGGCATCAGTTGCTACCCATGCATAACGGGTGACTGGCATTTTTAGAGTGAGTGGCACCTGTCCCACAGAGGGTAGGTTCACTAATATAGGTTGACCTGGGTAATGGAGTGGGTTTACAGGATTTTTGTCTTCCTTTTTACCTGGTAGAATAATGGGAGGTTCAGGGCAGACTGCTGTAATTTGGGGGCAACCATTGATTCTCCACTGACTATTAGTTTTGGTTACTGCATCAGAAACTCTGGAGGCCCATCCAAGGTTATGAGGCTTTATGGTTCGCTTTAGGAGCCCACTGGTGCATTCCACAATATCGTTTGCTTGTGGATAATACGGAGTTTGGAAGGTCCACTGAATTCCTTCCTTCTGGGCCCATTCCTGTACCACCCTGGCAGTGAAATAGCTCCCACTGTCTGATTGGATAGACTTCGGTTTGGGCAGACAACCAAATCATAACTTTAGGGTTTTTACAGTATTTTCTCCTGTAGCTCATCACACAGCTTCAGCCAGAGTTAGTCTTGATATTACTTCAACCCCAACCAGTATGTATTTGCCGCAGACAGGAATGCACTCAGACAGCAATTAAGCAGGGAAAGGTACTCGGCATAAGGCACAAGGCCCAAGGCCACTGGCCACTTTATTGCAACAGGCTACAGATATTTATACTCTTCACACAACACACGTCAACTTATTATTGGTACTTTCATGTACACATATATCAGGCCATACACATGTCAACCTACTATTGGTACTTCTGTTTACGCGTCTAAACTCATCTTTTGATAGGTGGTCAACACTGTATGCTGGCAAATCTCAAAAACAGCACCTGTTATTTATAGCAGTTTTTCTCCTTATCTGCTTTCTCATTCTGGATTGTTTACATTCTTTACAACTTCACAGCTGCAGCTGCTCAAATTCAAGGCCTACCATCCAGTCATTTCCTACATGTATTGTTTTCCATTAGAAATTTGGAAGGGACCAATGTAGTCCACCTGCCAGGTATCCCACAAACCTTTGTTATCTCTTAGGTGCAGTGGTGGATCCTTCAGTGGATCATGATCTCTCAGCTGAGCGCAGCAGAGGCTAGAAGCAGAGATCACTGTGTTGCAGAGTTCCCTGGTTACTGGCCACCCCCTACTGACTGCTTCTTTATATAGATCTCTGTTGCAACCCAGGGGACAAAGGGTCCGACCACAGAGTTAGGGTGGAACAGAGTGATCTTTTATTAACAGGGGAGCACGGACTTATATAGGGTTTCAAGGGAACTCTCTGGAAGAAGGGGCAGAACATGGGAGGAGTATGCTAAACAGGGACATACAAGGGAAAAGGGGAGGGTTTCAACTACGACTGGGTGGAGACAACCATATATGGAATGCCCAAATAAGGGAATGATGCATGGCACCAACTGAGAACCAATCAGCAACAAGGGGACAAATAAGGGAGAGAGAACATGAGGGATTTTTACAAAATCGATGAAAAGGGTACATCAGAGGACAGAAAACACATCTTCATATAACCCAAACTTCAACCCTAAGTCCACACAGCTGTTGTGCTCATTGGGAGGTAGAAAAGGTAGTTGTTTCTGGTGTTTCACAGGTTTCTTCCTTTGTTGCTTGTACATGTTGTACTCCTCAGGTCTTTGGCTTCCCACAGATCTCTGTTTCCTGAATGGCCCCTTTTTACATGTAACCACTGTAACAGGTGTTCCCACTTTTCTTCTTCTCCACCTATTGTTAGCTAATCATGTCAGTGAATCTACTTGGTTATTCAACAGGTACATGGGATTGTTCCCTGTTTGGTGTGCAGCAACCCACCCCACAAGGAAGGCTTTTTGTTTGGCAATATTCAGGATTTCTTCCCATTTTTCTCGTTGCCACACTGGCACTCTATTTACTTCCCATAGGTTTTGTTCCCCAAAGGGAAGCCACTCTGTACATCCTTTGAATACTGCATAGGAGTCTGTGTAAATGTACACATCTTCCTCAATGTCTGATTCCTTGGTAAATACACTCCATACTGCTATTAACTCTCCTACCCGGGCACTCCCTTCCCCTTCTGTTACCACCCTGTCCCCTGAATCAGCATGTAGAGCAACTGCTCGATACTTCCACACCTTTCCCTCTGTAAACCAAACATTCTTTAAGTGGGATTCAAAAGGGGTTGCAGGTTTTATACAGGAAGGAGGAGGGTCCAGGTCAGGTTGTTTGGCAGATTTTTCTTGTATTTGGAGTATTTTTGGGGCTCCCTCAGTTACTCGGTGAGAGTGACAATAATGCTCAATTTGTCACATCATTTCCAGACCATTTCCCTCTGAACTACCCCTGCAAGGGGAGGAGTTCCAGACAGCACTGGTTTTAAAATCCTTAAAAGGCCCTGTAGAATGATTGATTGGTGTTGAATTGTTTTTTCTGCTTCTTGCTGATCACAAATAGGCCTTTTTCCCACACAGGAAATTGCTTTTCAGCATCTTTAAAGCTGAGACAATAAAACCCAATGAGGTAAGTGATATCCTCAGGTCCTCAATGCCACGTGTATGGACAAACCACGGATTGCAAATCCCCATTCAATTTGGAGGGGGTCTGTGGGATGTATTGCCCCAAAGTTTGATGCACACTGGTTTCAAAGATTAGTAGTTTTAGTGCTTCTTCATGCCTGGGGGTCCATTCCCAAGCTGCTCTTTTCCATGTTAGATCATACATGGGGAGAGCAATAATGGAGAAGTCTGGAACATGTTTTCTCCAAAAAACCAATACACCTAAAGTGTGCTGGAGCTCCTTTTTGCTCTCAGGCATTTTTACTTGCTCTTGGGTGGTCAGGGTTTCAGCGGGGATACACACTGCTCCTCCTTTCCACCATGTGCAAGTAACATGCAGAGATGCCCATAAAGTAATAATTTCCCTCAAACACTAAAACATTATGGCTGTAGCATAGTAAAATCTTAGATGGGACTGAAGTGTAGCTTC
Source organism: Pseudopipra pipra (assembly GCF_036250125.1). NCBI lineage: Eukaryota > Metazoa > Chordata > Aves > Passeriformes > Pipridae > Pseudopipra > Pseudopipra pipra. Next base: position 47,727,926 of record NC_087580.1, on the reverse strand, counting down.
ACATATCACAGCAGTACAACCCAGTATTCAAACTACATGGTAAACTGTAGGGAATACATTCCTATTCTTTTGTGTCAGAAAATCTGCCCAAATCCTTAAATCCATGTCAGGTTAAATTAGACTATTCAAAATGTTTTTTGTCTTTTTTCCCCCCCTCCTTTCCTTCAAGAAAATGAACATTGATCTTGGATCTTGTTGCCTTGGGGGGGTTTTTTATTTTTTGTTTTTTTAATTTTTATAGGTTTTAGAAGTAGTTATGTAGTGAATGTAGGTTTTAAATGTAGCTGTGGTATCTTTCTCACAGTATTATATCTCTGTTATAGGTTATAAATCCAGGAGTGGAATTTTTCTTCCCCTGTTTCACTGTGGGAAGAATGGAGTTCGAATAGGGAAGGGGGAAGGGAGTCAAGTAGCTTTACAAAGGGTCTAGCCAGCAAGGCCGCATTCCTAGCTAATGGCCCATTGAAGGCTGGAGTGAGGGGGGGAAGGAGTTTGGGATTTCGGTAACCGGCCCCCGGCTCATGGGGGGAGTTGCTGGCCGCCCTCACACAGGACAGGTCAGCTTTTGCTGAGCTCTTGCTCTGGGACGGAGACAGGGGTCCTGTCTGCGTGCTTTTGGAGAGGAGGCCTGGAGACCGGTCTTTCTGGCTTCCCGCCCTGGTCAGCCCTGACTGCTGACCTCGACTTGCGGGCAGGCTGTCTCTGTCTCCAGCCCGGACCTGCTGCGTTCTCATTGGAGAGTTTTTGTGCTCACCGGGAGAAGAAAGGAGGAGTCTTGGGACACCGTCATCTGAGGACAACAGTGAGTTTCTTGGGACACCGTCATCTGAGGACAACAGTGAGTTTCGTGTGGGTGAACTGTTTTCCTTTCCCCCTTTCTTCCATTGGGGGAAGCGTCTCCATTTTCTTTTCGGCTTCTCCCGTGATCCGAGACCACCTCCCCAGACCCCCTTCCCGTGCGGTGACCGCCAGAGCCCGACAGCGCCCCCTGCAGGTCAACACAGAGAACTGCAGGCTCTGCATCTCCAGTAATCCAACAGCGCCTCCTGCCAACCATGATTAGAACTGTGCTAGAAGACAGAGAAGTATTCAGACTTTTTCTTTTGTTTGAAGGGAACTTCTGGGTACAGGACTATTGTTTAGTTGTTTTTATGTTCTGTTACTGTTCTTGCCAATATACATATATCTTTTAATAAAGGGTTGTTATTTCTTCTTTTTTTTTGAACACTTCCTCAATTAAAGCCCCTTAATTTTTTTGAATTTACAATTGCTGAGAGAGAGGAGTTTGGTCTGTCTCATAACTCATCCTCTTTAGCAAACATTCCAGTCTCTTCAAACTGAGACAATCTCTTATCAGTATTTCCAGTAGAAGTAACGGCAGAAGCCTAACGGCTGTACATATCAAACCCCTTCCCATATCAATTCCGTTAAGTCCGTTAGTTGTTTAGTCTTCTACCCTAATGCCTACCTCAGGAATGTAAACATGGGGCTCCACATGCATTGATGAAGAGGAAGATGATGAAAGAGGGGTCCCAAATACTCCCAGACTCAATTCCTGAGGGGGTGTGTTGAGGGGCAGAATGGGGCAGAGTTGGGGGGTGGACGAACGAGGATTGGATGGACATCATTATAAAATTGTAACACCTGAACCAAAAAGCGCACGCATGGGTTTTGTATTCCTGGAGCCTGTAGGCTCATTAAAACTTCTGCTCTCTTATCTTATCTCCTACCTAACTTGGCCTGGAGTCTTTTTTTCTCCTCGATCTTTTAGGCAACAACCCTGAAAAGCACTGTATTATTTCAAAGATCTTGTGTAGCACTTCTGTCAAAGGCCAGAATTATTCAGTGCTGTGGTTTCCTAGGCCCAGCATGCTTGTTTTTGCTATGGATGGCACAATAACACTTCAGGGAAAGAAAGGATTTGTTTGGGGTTTTTTTAATAGATGGGAGTGCAAACTGATGTAAAATTGAACAGCAAAAGCAATAATTTGCCAAGTAATTTAAATGAGCTTTGCTTTCCTTTTTCCATGAGACGAAGAGATGCAAGACCAGTGTCTTCAATGGTGGTTGATACAAGGTAAAAAACAAAATACCTATCCAAAATACCTACACTTCTCTTTTCCAGTTATTTAGCATAAAGATCAATGTTGCTAGAAAAAACAAATAATAATGACCAACTTCAGAGTTTTAAAATAGCTCCAGAATTACAAGTCTAGATGATCTGCTCTAAAATCCTTATACATCCTCTAAATGAAGAGGATTAATTTAGTCCCTGAAGGTAGAAACTGGACCAGAAATGCAATTTTTTGGTGTGTTAAAATCAGGAGCAACATTACAACTTATTTTTGCACAGCTTCAAAGTTATTCTTGACTACATATCAGTACAGGACACTCACTCCTTGTAGATATTTATCTACTTGTCACTTTTCCCACATTTCCAAACAAAACTACTGCAAAACTACTAGACTGTAGTGCTTGTAAAACCGCATCTTCAGAGCTATGCTGATCTCATTTGCAAAGATGTGGAAAAAGGAACAAAAAGAAAGTTTTGCAAATCACTTAAAATTGATCTATTAAAAAAGCTAACTCTTCGACACAGGTGTACACTTGTGTAACTCATCTTCATATAGAGTAATAGTCTTCTTCAACCATGTTTGGGTTTCTTTACACATAGAGTATGCTTTGTATCATACAAATCTATCAGCTCTTTGACTCACTGCTAACCTCTTTATGTTAGGGCATTAGACCATTGTCTCAGTTTAATGAGACTGAAAGTGTTTTGCTAAGGAGGGTGAGTTATGAGGTAGACCGAACTCCTCTCTCTCAGCAATTGTAAATCCGAAATTAAGAGGCTCCAATCGAGGAAGTATGGAAAAAGAAAAATAACAACACTTTATTGAAGGATATATGTGTATTGACAAAAACAGCAACAGAACACAAAACCGACTAAACAATAATCCTGTACCCAAAAAGTCCCCTTCAAAGAAAAGGAAACAGTTTGATACTTCTCTGTCTTCTAGCGCGATTCCAATCACGGTTGGAAGGAGCGCTGTTGGATCACTAGAGGTGCAGAGCCTGCAGAGCTCTGTGGTGGCCTGCAGGGGGCGCTGTTGGGCTCTGGCGGTCACCACATGAGGCCCCAGATAGCAGGAGAAACCAAAAATGGAGATTTGCCCCCCCCACCGATGAGGGGAAGGGGAAAGGAGGGGAAAGAAGGGCAGTTTCTTTCCCACTAAATTCACTCTGTCTGCGGCTGGTTGTGGTCAGGACTCCCCCTTTTTTGTCAATGAGCACAAACTCTCTGATGAATTCTGAGCAGATTTGGGCTGGAGACAGAGCAGCGTGCTGGCAAACTGAGGCCAGAGAGCAGCCAGATGACCAGGTCAAGAGCAAAATGGCCTCCGAGCTTTTCCAACACACACACATGCCCTGCCTCCGCAAAGGCAAAAAGTGGAGTGTGCTTTCCAAGGAGAGGAGGGGAGAAGAACCCCCCTCCCCCCAGCCCCAGTGAGGGCTAGCAACCTGGAATGTAGTTCTGCCAGCCAACTCCTTTGTGTAGATAATCATCCAAGGCAGAAATCTGTCCTCCCCATTCAACATCCCTCCCCCACATGCAGCAGGGGAAAGAAAAATTCCCATTTGGTTTTTTAGAACAAGTAAACCCATGACAGCCATGTTTGGTAGATACCGTTTCACTTCTACTGAAAAATATCTCAGCACATCGAACTCCTGGTAACACACATTGGCTGCTTTTTCTAGAAAGTCTGATACTGAAAAATTCTTAGATAGGGTTTAGAGATGTGTAAAAATATTAAATGTACTGCTGCAAAAGGACCAGATGCTTCATCAAGCCTGAAAATCATGCCCCTGTCTGTCAGGAGCTACTACAGTCTTCTGAAGTCTATTTTGAATTTACACAAGAGATACACAGCAGGAGCTTTAATTCATCCTTATTGCATTAAAAACAGCTGTACTCCTACTTCATCTGGCAAAACATGATCTGCTGCTCAATTCTTGGACTAGTGCCAATCCCATACTACCAGCATAAGCTAGAGAGCATATGCAGGGGATGATTCTGCTGACAGATGAAACAGAAACAAATCTAAAGCATTTCAACAGATCCGTCCTAGTTTGGACATGCTGTCAGAATTAAAAACTTTTTTCAGCAATGTAAACAAATACAGTTCCAAGAAATGAGAAAGAAGAACAGAGAAGTGCTGATTTTCCAAACATTCTTTATTGAAAGAGAGTTCTGGTAAGTAAAGGGTTTATTTTCATTCTCCAATTTGTATTTTTGTGCTTGGAAAAAATTCATAGTCTTGTCTGCTTTCTGTGTGGAGACCTATGCACTGGGCACATATGAAGGCATAATTGCAATCCAATTTTTTAAAATTTTAAAAATTTATTTTTAAAATTAAAAACTGACATAGGTATTTAAATAAAGTAGAACAAAGTAAAAGTCATCCTATCAGAGTGCTGAACTGATTGACCAAGAGGGCTTCCTCACTCCCTGCCCACCATAGATCTGAGGCACAATCTGTTCACTCCCTAGAGCCAGGGAAGGATGCCCAGGGAAATATGGATTGACCAATTTGTCCTGCACATGCTAACAGCTAGGCAGGGAGCAGCTTTCACCCAGCTAAGAAGAGAAGGCAACTCAAAAAGACCATGAGAAACATTTTAATGCCAACAGAGTCGCTATCAATGAAACTGGACTCAAGTGCAGCTGGGATTCTGTTCTTCAACAGCTGACAACATCCTATGGTTAACTAGATCTTCATATGCTACACATAAATTCATTATATATTTGCCCCATAAAAGGGAGAGTTGGAGGCATTGGAAAAGAAAACTTGTATCCCGTGGGTGCATATTTATATATGTAAATATACACATATATCTAAAAGATGCTACATGCCCCTTCTGTGTTTTATTAAACAATCAAAAAAGGCAAGATCTGATACAGAGCTAAAAAAAAAAGAGCTAGAAGCATCAGTTGAACCCCATTACCTTGACAATTCTACATTCAGGAGCAATCCAAACACCATCATGATCTCACCTTTCCAAAACTGCCTGTGTCTACTGATGATGAAGACTGTTAGTACCTCAGGTGATCCACTTCATAAGGAGTACATCAATAGCCCAGAGCTGCAACCTGTTAACATTTCTGTCCACTTTTAAATAGTACTTGACCCTGGTAACAAGGGGACATGAATTATACTTTGTAGCATCATAAGCAACTGCAGCTTGATATATATAGCCTGCTTACTGCTGTGAAGCAGTCTGCATGATTTACAACAAGCCTAAAAGAAGGAATATATTTAGAAATAATGAGCATTTAGGACTCAAATGTATGTGGGGCGGGGGCAAAAACTCTTTCGGTGCCACATTCTACCATCAGTTGTCTGTAAAATGAACCAAAAAAATCTAGCAAAAAACCCAATAATTCAGCAATTGATCTTCAAAAATTAACTAACTACATTATGTGTTGGTACCTAGGTGTAAGCTTACATAAATTAGCCCATATGCAAATGAAGTAACATTTGGGGAGGGTGATAACAAAAACATTTATCAATCAACTTCATAGAATGAGATTAAAAAGAGTGATATGCTAACACAACCTGGACTACATGCTCTGACCCATCCAAGCCTTACTTGGTGTTCTTATGAGCAAGGTATTTTATTATGACAAAGGCCCCCAAATTATTCTTTACACATAAGTTTAGAACCTGTTAATAGATATCTAGTAAAAGTAAAGTTATGAGTTCCTTGGTCACCGTTCTTTCTCAGTCTCCCTTCTCTGTTTAGCCACCTACTTTCATAAAGCTTGTATCTTTAATATTGCTCCTGATCTGCAATTTTAGTTAAAATCTGCCAATGAAGTCAAAAGTTCTTGGGAAAACAAGATAGAACATGACAGCATATATCTTTCTTAGGAAACCAACTTTAAAAAAAATCATAAGCAGCTAGTGTTTGGGAATTGATTTTTGGGTGAACAGAGAAAGTAAACCTCAAGTCACTGCACAAACTCCTAAGTTTGGATCTGAACTCTTGCCAAAAGTTTGGCATTTCGAGCCAGACCCACCAAAGCAATGAAACAAGCAGGATAATTCATTTTCTGTCTCAAAGCCTTGCAAATATTTTTCCAGTAACAGGAACTGAGCAATGATATACTGCAAACTGAAATAACAGGGAAATAGAGGGAAATGGTACAGTACATCAGGATAAGCCTCAGTCTTTGCTGGCTCAAAGTGTTTTGCTGCCATCTTCTGGACTTTCTTGGTAATGTCATGAAAGAAAGGTAGTAATTCACAACTGAAATTTTGAATTTCAGCAGCTGTGTGCTTTGTAGCCTAAAGAGACCGAGGAGAAAAGGACTCCAGGCCAATTTAGTGTATAAGATAAAGAGAGTGGGTCCTTTAATCAGGCCTCAGGCCCAGGGGAATACACATGGTTCTATGATTTTATGATAAGGTCCATCCAATCCCAGATCTATCCACCCCCCGGTTCTGCCCAGTTCTGCCCCCCCAGCACATCCTTCTGGGAATTGGGTCTGGGGGCATTTGGGACCCCTTCTTCCTCATCTTCATCTTCTTCACAACATGTACAGTCCTTGGAGCTCCTTCTGGTCTTGAAGGTTGCTTTGTCTGCATGATATCTTCTGGTCCAAGCCTAGGGTGCGATGCTCTGAAACAGAGGTGTTTTTCTACAATTCTACCTTGAAAACAAGACTAAACATGCTAAAGAAATTTAGAGGGGTTTAATATGAAATGGGGTAATAGGGTTGGGTATGTGTAAACTGCTATGTTAAAGGGTAAGGGATATAATACAGCTACATTAAAATCTACATTTACTACACAACAACTTCTAAAATCTACAAAAGTTAAAAAATCCAGAAAGCTCTGAGGCATCAGTTCCCCCTTTAGAGATGGACAAAACTCAGTCTTGTCCAATCTCTACCACTTATACCTAGCATTATACCAAAGGGATGACCAACACCTACAGCATCAGGTTATGCGATGAGCTATTGCACAAACACTATGTACATCAGTGATATAAACAGTTGTTTTATCCAGATCCAGTTCGGTAACCATGAACTAAGTTTGTGGAGAATGTCTCCAAAGCCCAATGTAGAATTTAAACTTTCAGCCAAATTCATAGTGCAAATCTGGCACTCATTTTCATGAAGAATATTGGATACATTTTTACTAAAGCCAAATGCAAATTTTGGTTCTAAACCTGAATCATAGTTACCGACTGTTGTGGTGGTTTGGGCTAGACCTTCCTTGGTGACCAGTTTGTAACCAAGGAAGGGTCCAGATTTACCCAGTATTCCCTACGATTTTTACGTAAGCCAGATTTTAAGAAGAAAGGAGGAGAGGCCTTCGGTCTCTTTCCTTCCGGCGTCTTGGAGGTGCAGGTGCCCTGCTGTTGAGTCTGCTGTGTTGGGGAGCGAGGCCTGGCTAGGCCTTGCCGACCTTGGGAGACGGAGGTTGCCGGCGATCGTTCCGGAGCAACTCTCGGTTGTCCCAGGAGAGTAGTGAGCTATTTCCTTTGCTAACACTTTTAGTTGGTAGATATTGTGTCACTAACTGGGATACATATATATATATTATTTTAGTTTTGTTCTTTTTTTTTTCTCTTCCCCCTTCCCTTTCCCTTTTGAAATTATATATTTTAATTATATATATAAGTGTAAATATATTTATATATCTCACTTTGGTTGTCTCTCTCTCCTTTCGGGTTTTTCTTAGTTTTTTTTTCTCCCTCTTCTCCCTGAGGTTTTGGGGGGGGGGGGGGGGGGGAACTTCTGGTGGTAAAGTTTGGAGACTTGGCAGGGAGCCAGCTTCAAACCATATCAACTGTACAGATAATATGAATCCGAAAAATCGGTCCAAGAAACTGCTCAGAGACCTTTTTATCTTTAAGCAGCAAGGTATTTGTTTATTCAACGTTGGGAGCAAGCCAGCTCGTGCTGGACAAACTTGCTCAAAGGCTTCTCAGAAAATCAACACTTTTATACAATTTTCAGATGTGATTAAATGCATATTCAAGTGATTACAACATCTATCAATGCATATTAATAATAGGTAGAGTATAGGTGGAGCTCAGGCGGGGCTTGGGGCGGTGCTTCTCTTGGCTCCCCATTTCGGAGGGTAGTTCCCATCTTCCTCCATAGGGAAGGGGGCTTCAACTCATCTTCCTCAGCTTGACCCTTCTTCTTTTCCATTGTTCTTGACACACTCACTGAAGCTTGGAAAAAGCCCTGGCTCCAGGTCTATTTCTCCTATTCAAATGTCTACCTTATCCTACTGCATTTCTAATTTATCACCTCTAGGCCTATTACATGTTCTTGTACTATTCTCTTAAGCTTTGGTCCAGTAAGTAGAACAGAACAAGCACAGATCGTTTTGGATGTTGGTAGCTTGTTAGCAGGCCCAAATTTCTTAGTTAACTCTTTTAGGCCTAGCCTCCTGTTTCATTCCCCCCTTTTTGTTTAGAATTTACGAATTCTTTTGTCAAGATGGATTTTGATAGGTATTCATCACAGCCCACATTATCTGCATCTTTCTAACCACGATGCTTGATTTGTACCATAGCCAAACAATTAGGACCAGTAGTAGAATAATGCCAGCTCCTAATACCAATATTGGATGTATCAAATAGTGGAACACTCGTGATGCCGTAGGGGAGTATCCTGTAAAGATGTCCCACCAGTGATGTTCTCCCACCTTTTCCACTTTGGTTAGAACAGTTTTTATGCTCTCAGTGTCATGTTCTACTTGCCAGAGCATTCGTTTAGTCGTTCTGTTTACTTCCTGGACCAGTTTTTCTGTATCAGGATGTTTAAGCATTGCTTTAAAAAGATTAATGTTCGTTCCTATCTGCAATTTCGGCACATCATAAGACATTGTATAATCAGCTTCAATCAGTTGTCTAGTAGTCACTAGAATGATATAATCAAAGTCACAGCCTATTATTTTAGTAAAACAAAAAATTAGTACCACTCACTACTTCATGACAAATATCTATGGTAAAATTAAAACAAAAGATTCTAACACATGCACAACCATTTCCTACATAATAGACTTGTGATTTGGTTTAATATGGGGAAGCATTTCAAAGGTACACACACTATCGTCAGTATCTAAGCATAAATCTTCATTTCCTACTACAGCATTTTCCTTTAGGAATACATGCCTCAGTAGTGACTGGCTGCCACTTTTTCTTGGTGTGATCATAACTTGCCCAAACATTATGGTCTATGGGTCTGACAATTACATTTTGGTGTATGGCTCCTAATGTCAGGATAGGAAAGATGGTCTTTTCTTTAGCTGCACTGATAGTGAGTACATAAGCTTCAATTTGTTCATGTTGAGGATTGTAAGTGAAGTTCCCTAACTGCCACCACGCTTGGTAATTTTTCTCAAATTGTAGTAGAACTGTTTCTAGCTATTATTTCTCTTACCTCCTGTGGTAATATTCCTGAAGTTCCTTCTCTTAATATTCCTGCAGCTACAGATTACACCCACTGTTGAGTTTGGAAACATTGTATTGCAAGTGTAAACTTTTTATGGATGACACCAGCATAGTCAATAATCTTGGTGAAATCTTTTGCAGTGTGGTTTAGCTACTAATGTTAACAATTTAACTGCTAATGATCTAACAACAGCTTCTGCTCATCTGAGTGCCTATGGTCCAGCTTAAGTTAAATTGTGGACACTCTCACAGGCTAAAGAAGGAGTTGTAGAGCTGGTGGTGGTCTTAGTCAATGGGGTGGTAGGAGATTTGCTGGTTGGAAATCTCCTGGTTATATTTCCTTCCCTGAATGTCCAGTGACACATCACAGAAACTGATTTATCTAGAGTGAAGGTGTGCCAACATTGATCAGCCACTAATTACATTTCCGTAGTCAAACGGGTAGGTAAGAAATACTTTCACAGAGTCCTGTACAATAATATCAATTTTGGGTGACCATCTAATCTGCCTATTAAAACACTTGCATCGTATAGGGTACCAGGATTTTACCAATTATTCAGTACCCTCGTTCCTTGGAGGACTATAACAGATGCATTGTATTGATTCAGTTCAGACGGATTCAGAATATCTGTATTTATAGCAAATCATAGACTAGAACTCCTATTATAGACCTGAGACCATAATGATTTTTGGGTAAGGGCTTGATCTAACACCAGTGTACTTATCAGTCCAAAGATCAGCATTGAGGAGGTTTGATAGTAGATGATTCCTCTCCCGAGATCCATGCTTCCTCTGGAACTCTCTTGACTCGAGAGTAGTGGATCCACGTGGGTTTCTCTTTCACCCAGATCGTGTGGAGGTGGTCATCAGCACCTGCTGGGGTCAGTCCCACTTCTCCCGTAGTGGATCTCCTGAAAGATTCTTAACATATACCTGATCAGCAGGGTTGAATGGATATAACTTACAATCAGGCTGCTTGGGTTGGTGTTCTAACACCACTGTAGCATTTTTTCTGCAATTGTTTTCCTACAGCTATAACATGATCGTACACATATTGATTACTGATTTGATCTACAGCTTCACTATTCACAGTTTGCATCATGTAGGGTCTGCCCAATAGAATTTCAAATGGACTCAGTTTCTCTTTTGATCTTGGCTTGACCCTTAGCCTGATTAAAGCAATAGGTAAAGCTTGATACCAATGAAAATTTGTTTCTTGACATATTTTAGATTCATCTTTTCTACTTGCCCATTTGCTTGGAATCTGTAGGGCATATGCAGTTGCCAATTGATTTTTAGTGCTTTACTTATTGCTTGTACAATTCATGCACAAAAGTGTGAACCTCTATCTGAAGAGATGCTCTTAGGCATTCCAAACCATGGTATAATCTCATTCAACAAGACTTTAACCACTCCTTTTGATTCATTTTTTTCTACATGGGAAAGCTTCAGGCCATCCAGAAAATGTGTCAGTCAAAACTAAGAGATAACAGGACCCCCCCCTTTTCTTGGGAGCTCAGAGAAATTAATTTGCCAAATCTCACCTGGGAAATGCCCTTTACTTATTGCCCTTTGGTGTATTTTTGTTCCAGTATTAAAGACAAAGTTCACATTGGGATGTGACTTGCTCTATTGTGGTAAATAAATTTGGTCCTGCTACTCTAGTCCTTAAATGCTAATAGAGTGAGTCTAAGCCCCAATAGTTTTATCATGTTTTACTTTTACAAATTGCCACACTAATTTTTCTAACAGTATTAACTGACCTGTTTTTAGTTAACCTCATCTATTGTCTAACACCTTACCTTCATTTTCATGTATCCACTTATAATCTGTTTCTTGATATTCTACCTGTTGATCTGTCTAGTTCTTCTAGTACTAAAGCTGCTACTGATAGTTCTTTACTTCTTGCAGCAGCTAATTCAGCTTCTGCATCAGCTTTTCTGTTTCTTATTTCCAGGACAGTGTTACCTTTCAGGTGTCCTTGGCAGTGCATAATTGCCACCTGAGAGGAGAGTTGTACAGCTTCTAATAATCATAGAGTTTCTTCAGTATATTCCACAACTTTTCCTTGAAGAGTTAAAAGTCCTCTTTTTTCCAAATTGCTCCATGAGCGTGAACTATGCCAAAGGCATATTTGGAGTCAGTCCAGGTGTTAATTTGTTTTCCTTCTGCCAATCCTAAAGCTCGAATGAGAGCCATCAGTTCTGCTTTCTGGACTGAGGTTCCTGCGGGCAAAGGATTTGATTTGATTACCTCAGTAGTGGTGGTCGCAGCATACCCAGCCATCTTCACACCTTGTCTTATGAAACTGCTGCCATCGGTAAACCAGTCTTCTGCATCCAGGAGTGGTTCTTCTTTAAGGTCCAGGTAGTTGGAGTGCACTGCTTCAATGGTTTCCAGGTAGTCCTGCATGACAGGTGCAGCCGAGATTCTTCCTTCTAGGAATGAAGCTGGGTTAACCATGTTAGTCACCTGAATGGTTATGTCATCTGATTCAGCCAGGATTACCTGATATTTCAGAAATTGGGAGGGTGACAGTCAATGATTTCCTTTCTGTTCCAGTACTGTAGATACTGTGTGGGACACTAACAGTCATTTTCTGTCCCATTGTAAATTTCCTGGCTTCTTCTATATTTATGATCATTGTTGCTACTGCCCTTAGGCAGGTGGGCCATCATTTGCTTACTTCATCCAATTGCTTGGAGAAGTAGGCTACTGCTCTTTTGTATGGCCCTTGTTGCTGAGCCAGGACCCCCAGAGCCATTCCTTGTCGTTCATGCGAGAACAAGCAAAAGGGCTTCGTTACGTCAGGCAAACCCAACGCCGGAGTCCTTATGAGTTCTCACCTCAGTTGTTTGAAGGCTCCACTTGCTTCGGGAGTCCAGATGAGGTTGCCCTTAGTCATTTTCAGCAGGTCATATAAAGGCTTCACAATTAGCCCATACTGATATATCATCTATAAACAACACCAACCTGTCATTCCTAGAAAGGCTTGAAGGTTTCTCACCATCTGTGGTTTCAGTGTCTGGCAGACAGTTTCCTTTCTTGTTGTCCCCAGTGATCATCGTCCTTCAGATACTTTGTAATCCAGGTACACCACTTGTTTCTGCACTGGAAGTGCTTTCTGTTGAGAGACTCCATACTCATTTAAGTCCAAAAAGTTTAAGAGGTTTACTGTCCATTGGGCACATTCTTCTTGTTTTTCAGTAACAATCAATAGATCATTCCCATGTTATAAAAGTACACCCTTTCCCGGTGGTGACTGCGATTGTTCTAATTCTTTAGCTAATTAATTCCCAAAATTGTGGGAATATTTTTGAACCCTTAAGGTAACACTGTCCAAATGAGCTGAGTTTTCCTTCCTGTGGTGGGTTTTTCCCACTTGAAGGCAAATATCCTTTGACTTTCCTGTGTTAAGGGAAGGCAGAAAAAGGTCTCTCTTAAGTCTAATACTGTGAGCCAAATTACGCTTTCTTTTAATATTGTTAATAAGGTATATAGGTTTGCAACAACTGCATGTATGTTTTAGCTATTTTATTTACTGCTCTTAAATCCTGAGCCAACCTATGTGTTCCATTTGTCCTTTTGACTGGTAAAATTGAGGTGTTGCAATCTGATTCACACTCTACAAAACCTTGCTCAATTCCTCTTCTATCTTCCATCTTCGGTGCATATTGCTTCCTAACTACTGGATTTGCTCCTGTCCGTAATTCTATTTCAATGGGAGCTGCTCTTTTTGACTTTCCTGGTGTTTCAGTAGCCCAAACTCCTGGGTATACCTGATCTAAAATTTGATTGACATTTGAATTACCCTGGCTTGGCTCCACATAGCTCATTGCTAAACTCAGAGCTGCTATTAATTGTTCTTCCTTTACCTTAAGTTCAGTTTTACCTTGTTTGAATTCTATTACAGCTCCCAGATTTTCTAGTAGGTCTCTGCCCAATAAGAGTTTGGATAAATTTGGTAAATACAAAAACTGATGCACTCCCATTTGTTTTCCAATTTTGAACTTTAGGGGTTTCAAAAGAAAGCTTTTCTGATTGGCCAGTGGCACCCACGACTTAAACATATTTATCACTTTTAGGTATTAATTCAAAACAGAAAATGTAGCCCTGGTATCAATTAGAAAATCCAATTCTTCTTTTTCTTCTCCTAGCTTAATTTTTACCAGTAGGTCCCCTAGGCACTGGCCTGCCGGCCCCCCCCTTCACTCAATACTCTGTAAGCAACAACAGCCTCTCCTGTGCCTGTATTTCCACCTGTTAATTCAGGGTATTCTTGCTTCCAGTGTCTCTCTTTTCTGCAATATGCACGCTGGTTCTACCCAACCTTGTCTGTCGGGGAGGCAAACCTTACATCTGTTACACAAGGCTAATACATATAACTAACAATTGCAAAATTGACAAATCTTAATTGTAGGTCTTATCCAAAATGATGTGCTTATAGTTAACTCTTCAGCACTACCTCTCATATAGTAACTCTTAGCATGATAATACCTTTAACTATGTGCTCCTGGATGTTTCAAGGTAAGCAAGATATATCAGGTACACAATAACAATACTTGGCCAAATACAAACAAAACCAGACCAGAAGACCAGACCAGACCAGAGGGGATATTCCCCTGGGAGAGTGTCCTCTCCCGTGTCCCCTGCGAGACGGCGTCCCGCCTTGACTTACAGGTATCCAGAAACCAGATACAAATACCTTTTATCAATAGGCAGTGTTCTTGTCCAGCCCCCGCAAGAAGCCACCGAAGAAGGGAGCCCCTTCGGGTAAAAAGACTTACCCGAGGGCGCCCAAGGGGGTCCCATCCTCCAGGGGATTCCGCAGCCGGGTGGAGAAGGTGTCCTGCCGCGGTCGCCAAATGAATCCGAAAAATCGGTCCAAGAAACTGCTCAGAGACCTTTTTATCTTTAAACAGCAAGGTATTTGTTTATTCAACGTTGGGAGCAAGCCAGCTCGTGCTGGACAAACTTGCTCAAAGGCTTCTCAGAAAATCAACACTTTTATACAATTTTCAGATGTGATTAAATGCATATTCAAGTGATTACAACATCTATCAATGCATATTAATAATAGGTGGAGTATAGGTGCTTCTCTTGGCTCCCCATTTCGGAGGGTAGTTCCCATCTTCCTCCATAGGGGAGGGGGCTTCAACTCATCTTCCTCAGCTTGACCCTTCTTCTTTTCCATTGTTCTTGACACACTCACTGAAGCTTGGAAAAAGCCCTGGCTCCAGGCCTATTTCTCCTATTCAAATGTCTACCTTATCCTACTGCATTTCTAATTTATCACCTCTAGGCCTATTACATGTTCTTGTACTATTCTCTTAAGCTTTGGTCCAGTAAGTAGAACAGAACAAGCACAGATCGTTTTGGATGTTGGTAGCTTGTTAGCAGGCCCAAATTTCTTAGTTAACTCTTTTAGGCCTAGCCTCCTGTTTCATTATGTACGGAAGAAAGAGTCTAAGCCGCATCGTCTTCATCGGTGTCAGGCTCTGATTTGCTAGTTGTTCCAGGAACTGAAGCCTTCTTAACTCTGAAGTAATGAAACCAGGGTCCTTTGCCAGCAACTTTGACTGCAGTGAGGGAAGTCAGCAGGACTTGGAATGGTCCTCTCCACTTGGCTTGCAGTGGATCACTGTCCCACCATTTAACATAGTCTCCTATGGGTCTGGATAACTTGATGAATCTCTGGAGTTTCTGTAAAGTAGAGCCTAGGGCCATTAAATACTTTTGTAAATCAATTTTCCTTCTCATGTGAATGTCCCCTGGAATATGCGGAGCTTGATGTGGTCTTCCATACAATATTTCATACGGACTTACGTTATCTCTCTGCCTTGGTTGGATGCGAATTCTCAACAGAGCTAGAGGTAAAGCCTGAACCCATGACATGGATGTTTCCTGACAAATGTTACCAATTTGCATTTTAAGAGTACCATTCATACGTTCTACTTTGCCACTTGCCTGAGGTCTATGGGGAGTATGCAAGTCCCAAAGAATTCCCAGGACATGACAAACCTCCTTCACTACTGTTGCAATAAAGTGTGTCCCTCTATCTGATGACATTCCTAGAGGAACTCCAAACCTTGGAATTATATGGTTGAGCAAAGCTTTTACCACTTCCCTTGCTGTGTTAGTGCGACAGGGGTAAGCTTCAGGCCATCCACTGAAGGTGTCAAACAGTACCAGTATGTACTTGTATCCCTCCCTGGGTGGTAACTCAGCAAAATCTATTTGCCAATAATCTCTGGGAAGGTCCCCGGCCTTTGTTACCTCTAGCACCACTCTCGTGCTTGTATCAGGATTATTTTGCAGCCCCTTTTGCCGCCTGGTCAGCAAAATGATTCCCCAATTTGGGAGTTGTTTTCCCCTTCTGATGAGCTCTGCAATGCATGATAGACACTTCCTCAGGTTTCCAAATACTCTGCAGGAGTGCATGGATTTGGTCTGCATGTTTGATCCCACTGCCTTGGGCAGTTAGTAGCCCTCTCTCTTTCCAAATGGGTCCATGGGCATGTACAACGCTGAATGCATATTTAGAATCAGTCCATATATTTACCTTATCTCCTTCACTCAGTTCTAGAGCTCTTGTCAGTGCAATCAGTTCTGCTTTTTGGGATGACACATCTGCTGGCAAGGCCTTCGCCTCGATTACTTTGTCCTTGGTTGTCACTGCATACCCTGTCATTCGCTAACCATCTCGTATGAAAATGCTTCCGTCCGTGTACAGTTCCCAATCTGGGTTTTCCAGAGGCACGTCCTTCTGGTCTGCTCTGCTGGAATAGGCTTCCTCGATGGTCTGCTAACAGTCATGCTCAGGCACACTGTCAGTCAATGTTGAGGACAGAAACATAGGATTGACAATAGATGTTGTTTTCAGGGTAACATCATCCTGTTCCAACAACACAGCTTGATATTTAAGATTTCTGCTCAGGGACAACCAGTGGCCCCCCTTTTGCTCAAGCACAGCTTGGACTGCATGGGGTACATACATGACAATGAGCTGCCCAAGGGTGAATTTTCGGGCTTCCTGGATCAGGATAACAGTTGCAGCTACAGCTCTCAAACACCAGGGCCACCCTTGGCTAACATTGTCTAGCCATTTGGAGAAGTAAGACACAGCCTTTTGCTGGTTTCCCAGGGTCTGTGACAGTACCCCCAGAGCAACATTCAGTTGCTCATATGTGATCAGTTCAAAAGGCTTAGTTAGGTCTGGTAGTCCCAGTACTGGAGCTGACATTAAAGATTGTTTCAGCTGTTAAATTGCAACTGTTTTCATCTGTCCATGTCACAACTCCTTCCCTGGCCACTTTTAGTGTTCCATATAGGGGTTTGACTAGTAACCCATAGGTATTCACAGGTGACACCATCCTACTATTCCTAGGAAAGCCTGCATTTCTTGTATGGTGTGGGGCTCTGGAAGATGAAAGATGGCTTCCTTCTGGTCTGTACTGAGTCATTGGTGTCCACAGTAGATCTCAAGCCCCAAATAGATGACTATTTCCTTTGCAATCTGTGCCTTTTCTTTTGAGACTCTATACCCACTCGGTCCCAAAAAGTTTAAAAGACTTACAGTGAGCTCAATGCACTTGTCCTGATTTTTGGCAGCAATTAGTATATCATCCACAGACTGCAGGACAACTCCTTTTGGTTGCTGCCTTCTCCAGTCCTCCAGTTCTTTTGCCAGTTGGTTTCTGAATATCGTCGGACTGTTCTTGTAGCCCTGGGGTAGAACCACACAGGTGAGTTGAGTTCTTCTCCCTGTTTCAGGATTTTCCCATTCAAAAGCAAAAAGCTTTTGACTATCCTTATGTACAGGAATGCAGAAGAAGGCATCCTTGAGATCAAGCACAGTAATCCACCCTAAATCATCTGTTAATGTGGTCAATAAGGTATAAGGGTTGGCCACTACTGGGTGTATATCCTCTGTTATTTTGTTGATTGCCCTTAGATCCGGCACCAAACAATAGTTCTTACCATCAGCCTTTTCTACCAGTAGGATGGGGGTATTGTATTTGGATTCACATTCTACCAATAACCTAAATTTAAGAAACTTTTCAATTAGGGATGCTAATCCTTTACGGTTTTCTAGCTTCAAAGGGTATTGTTTTTGTCTTACCAGTGTTGCTCCTGGTTTGAGTGTGATGCTTACAGGTTCTGCTTGCTTGGACCTCCCAGGACAATCGCTAGCCCACACTATAGGGATGACAGCATTCTCAACCTCTGTGGGGATCTCTCTGTGGTTCTCCCGTATGAAAAAAGGAGTTGCCTCAATATATTTAGTGTCAGGAATTATGACTTTTATTCCCCCCCCTTGCAAAATTTAATTTTGACTTCTAATTTCTCCAATAGATCCCTACCCAGTAAAGGCTTGGGAGAGTTTGACATATAGAGGAATCGACGAGTTACCCAGTGCTTTCCCAGTTTAAATCTCAAAGGTTTAAAGAAAGGCCTTGTTTCGCTTACCCCTTGTAGTGGGTTGACCCTGGCTGGATGCCAAGTGCCCACTAAAGCCACTCTCTCACTCTTAAAAAACACCTCCCCCCACCCCTCCTTCCTTCCATGTTCTCCCTCTTCCCCCCCAGTGGTGCAGGGGGATGGGCAATGGGGGTTACAGTCAGTTGTTGTTTCGGCTGCTGCTCAGGGAGAGGAGTCCTTCCCCTGCTCCCATGGGGTCCCTCCCACAGGAGACAGTCCTTGATGGACCTCTCCAACTTGAGTCCATCCCTCAGGCAACAGTTCTTCACAAACTGCTGTCTTGTGGGTCACTTCTCCATGGGGTGTAGTCCTTCATGGATGAGCTATACTGGTGTGGGTCCCCCACAGGGACCACAAGTCCTACCCGAGAAAAACCTGCTCCAGCATGGGCTTCCCTCTCCACAGGCTGCAGGTCTCTGGCAGGACCCTGCTCCATCTTGGGCCTCCCATGAGGTCACAACCTCTTTCATGCATCCACCTGCTCCAGCATGGGTTTCTCCATGGGCTGCAGGTGGGTCTCTCTCTGGTTGGCATTGGCTCCACTGGACAGGGGAAGCTTCTAGCAGCTTCTAACAGAAGCCATCCCTGCATTCCCCCGCTACCAAAACCCAGCCACAGAAACCCACTACACCCCTGTAGCACCAACAACCGTTACAGTGTCATGACTCAGTTTCCCTTCCAAAATATTTAACACAGAGTATGCTGCGCCTGTGCCAACCAAGAATTCAACTTCTTCTCCCCCCAGCTTAGCTACACCCAGAAGTTTTGCTGGGGAAGAATTCTCTGGTCCCCTTCATACCTGTCCATCCTGGTCCACAGCGAGTTGAGGGACTGGGTTTCCATTTTTCTTCAAATCTGGGCAATCCCTTCTCCAGTGCCCTTTCTTTTTGCAGAAAGAACACCGATTGTTCCCCTTATCATGCTGGCAATTGGATTTACAACACCTGTGGTGGACATTGTGTTTGCAGCGTTCCTGGCAGTTACTGCATTTGTGGGGTGTGTGGCGGTCATCTGCCTCCAGCTCCAGCACCCTTGCCCTGCCTTTCTGATTCCTATTCCAATACACCGTCCAAGCTATATCCAATAACTCATTGATGTCTTTCTTCTCACCTGCCTTTTGCAACTTTTTCCTTATATCATCTGCAGACTGACCTATGAACAAATAGACCAAGTGTTTTTTTCCAAGGTCTGAATTGATGTCCACATCTGTATATTTTCGTATAGCCTCTTTCAGCCTATTCAAGAAGTCTGTTGGGGATTCATTCTTGTCTTGCTTCATCTCATACATTTTTGACCAATTTACTGCTTTTGGAATAGCATGTCTTAAACCATATACCACCCAATCCTGATAGTGTTTCAATGTTTTCATTTTTTTCTGGTGAATTGGGATTCCATTTTGGGCCCTCTAAAGGGAATATATCCTTAAGTTCCCCTGTGAGTTTTCCATATGCTAGTAGTAGCTCAATCGCAGTTCTGGCAGCTCGCTTAACCATTTCCTTCTCCGTACTATCAAGTAATGTATCCATTATAGCTTCCAGATCATACCAGTCTGAATTTTGTGTTCTTATTGCTCTTTCTACATAATTAGCCACCTTCTCTGGGCTCTCCCTATATTCCCCAACTGAGGCCTTCCACTGTTGTAACTCAAGCAGAGAAAAAGAAACTTTTATCAAAACTGGTCCTTGGTTACCCATGGCGTGCCCCCCACGTACCTGATGGGGGGGTAAGGGCTGTAAGGGACTGAGAGTTGGAATGGGGAAGAGGTGGCCATAATGGCAGAGCCAGAAGCACTGGTGTTGATCGGGGTGGTGACAGTGCCTTTAGGTGCCGCCTGTGCTCCTCCTCCTGTGGCAGCAGTCACTTTGCCCATAGCTGCCACGGTATCATGGGCAGTCAAGTTGGCGCTGCTTGTAGCCGTAGAGTGTTCAGACACAGGGCGAGCCGTGTCCATGCTGGTCGCAGCTGCGGAGTGTTCTGCGCCTGCACCTGCTGCAGTCTCTGTCCCATCTGCCGGACCAGCGGTGGTCCCTGCTCCAGCACTACTTCCCCCAGGACCAGCAGTTGTGGCTCCTACCATGGTGTCCACAGGGTGTCCAGTCCCCGCTTGTCCCGTAGTGGTAGCTCCCGCTTGTTCCTGCCACCACAGTGCCGGCAACAGCACCAGTGACAGTGCCAGCAGCAGTGGCATACTTCTCTAAGCAATTAGATGAAGTAAGCAAAGGATGGCCAGGATGCTTGAGGGCAGTAGCAGCAGTGCTAAACATACAAGAAGCACGAAAGTTCACAATGGGACAGAAAATGACTGTTCTAGTATCACATGTGGTTTCAGCAGTGCTAGAACAGAAAGGGAGTCACTGCCTCTCGCCCTCCAGGTTTCTCAAATACCAAGCCATCCTAGTAGAACAAGATGATGTTAAAATCATCACCACCAACATCGTCAACCCAGCCACCTTTTTGTCCAGTTCAATGACTACAGGGGAACCAGTGCATCAAGGTGGCATCGAAACAATTGAGGCAACATATTCCAGTTGACCGGACTTAAAAGATACACCGCTGCCTGAGGCGGAAACGTGGTTTACTGAAGGAAGCAGCTACTTGAAAAATGGAACCCGCAAGGCAGGGTATGCAGTAACGACTTTAGATCATGTCACTGAAGCACAGGCAGTCTCTGCTGGCACTTCTGCACAAAAGGCAGAGATAATTGCACTCACCAGGGCACTGCAATTAGGAAAAGGAAAGGACATCAATATATGGACAGACTCAAAGTATGCCTTGGAGGTAGTGCATGCCCACGGAGCAGTATGGAAAGAAAGAGGATTGCTCACATTGCAAGGAAAACAGATAAAGCACGCAGAAGAAATCTTAAAGCTACTCGAAGCTGTCCAATTACCAAAAAGCTTGCCATTATGCATTGCAGAGGACATCAGAAAGGGAATACAGACCAAGAAAAAGGCAATCGATTGGCAGATCGAGAGGTGAAAAAGGCAGCAGAAAACGGCCAGGTAGAACTTGCCTCCCTAATTCCTGATGGCAAAATCATAGAGGTAAGCCCTAATGTATCATATTTAAAGGAGGACTTAAAATTAATAAAAGATCAGCAAGCTCAACGCAAAGGTAACATGTACCACTTAAAAACAGGACAAGTAGTAGTACCTGAAAGGGTACTATGGAAAGTTGTACAGGCAGAACATAACAAAACTCATTGCGGGGCAGATGCGCTGCATAAACACCTAAGGAAACAAATTATAGGATGAAATTTATACACTACAAAAATCCAGGTTACTAAACAATGCAAAACTTGCCTTTACAATAATCCTCACACAACCAATAAAATCGAGATAGGGACAATTGGCAAAGGTAATCTCCCAGGGCAACACTGGCAGATAGATTTCTCAGAGCTGCCTAGGAAAGGGGGGTACCGATACCTATTGGTCCTAACAGATACCTTCTCAGGGTGGCCAGAGGCTTTCCTGACCTGAAGCAATAAGGTTCAAGAAGTTGTCAAGGTACTACTTAATGAAATTATCCCCAGGTTTGGAGTACCTGACATCATCTCCTCAGACAGAGGACCACATTTTGTAGCTAGTATTATACAAAGGATTAGCAACATTCTGGAAATTGATTGGCAGTTACACACTCCATATCGCCCACAGGCAAGTGGTCAGGTGGAGAAAATGAATCATTTGATAAAACAACAATTGGCAAAAATCGGTCAAGAAGTAAATCTGCATTGGTACCAAGCCTTATTGCGAATAAGGATCAAACCTAAAACTAAAGAAGGGATAAGCTCTTTTGAAATGTTATATGGGAGACCCTATGGGAATTATTATCAAGGAGAAGACCTCATACAAGTTGGGGAAGGATATATACGGGAATATCTGATCACACTGAGTAAGCAATTGTCAGAAATTAACAAACAAGTAATGAGTACTCGCTCAAGGGGAATAGACCAGCCCTTACATAACATTTCCCCTGGAGAGTGTGTGTATGTTAAAACGTTTTCAGGCCAACCACTAGATAAGAAGTGGAAAGGACCATACCAAGTGCTTCTGATGACCTTCACAGCAATCAAAATCAAAGAACAGCCCACCTGGATTCATTATTCATGAATAAAGAAGGCACCTAATGAAACATGGATGTCAGAACCAGTAGGACCAACAACCCTCCAGTTTACTCGACACTAGCCATTGGAACTCTGATAAGTATAATAACTCTGGCTCAAGCCATTACCTTAGACTGGCTGTGGTCTCAGGCTTATATCAGATATTCCGGTATGTCTGGGAGAGACATTTCTAATTTAAACCTGGCCACTGTGGTCATGCACAAAAATGAACCATATTTACAACACGATTGGGAGAAAAGGAATGAGCTTAGTACCTTAACTGGAATAATTGGGGAGGAATACAAATAGGATGTAGAGGAATTAATATATCTGCCCATGAGAAACGAATTTCCCACACTCAAATCGCTGTAAAAGACTCCATAGAACATACCAAGGGAAAACTGATTGGTAAGTCTGTCTGTGTGTCTGATCAATGCTGGCACAACTTTATATTGGACAAACCAGTTTTCATAGTATGTCTTTGGGTTACTTTAAAAGGAGACAAGGCATTATCAAAGAAATTTGTAATAGACACTGAAATAGACACCACAACAACAGTATCTACTTCAATAATACAGACTTCTGCTAAACTGACTCCTTCCTTATATACACCCTCAGAATGTACAGAAAAAAGTCATTATCTTTCTCTGGTAGGATCTTATGTAATTAGACAATCTAATGAGCAGAAGTTACTCCTGGACCCTACATATTCACTAAAAAAGGTCCAGGTAAAAATCCAAACAGACATGTCCTCTATAAAAGGGGATTGTCAGCCCTTCATTCTCCAAAGCCTTAAAGAATGGAGTGCTTGGTTGAGAACTAGATCCCATCATGACAGAACACGAAGAGATCTAACAGGATGGTTTGGATCAGGACTAGTTGTATTAAATTCAATAGATCAGGAAATATCAGTTAATAAACTCAGCACTGTAACCTCCGATTTGGGAAAGCTGGAGGTACCACTAAGATCATCATTAATGACTATAGCTGAAACACAATCTCTTACTACAGACGATGATTTTGTTAGCTAAACACATATCTGAAGATTTTCAGGTTGTGACTAAGTTTTAGAAGGTTTACAAGAAAATGTCTCAATAGCAATACAGTGTATCCAAACCAAGCAATGGATACAATCCTAGCTGTGGGAGTCATAAGAGAAGGAACATCAGGAATTTTACCTCAAGAAATGAGAGATCATATACAGAAATGACACCACAACCAAATTTGAGAAAGAACATCAGACATGGTGGCAATTAGTAAACTTCACATATAACTCAAAGCAGGAACAGATAGAGGCATATGTTCTTACCATCCGTGAGGCAAAAAAATGGGCCATATTTCCTGTCTTAGCATTAGGGGCAATACACCGGGACATAGTAATTAGACCCATGGGACATAATGTCTGGGCAAGCTATGACAGGGACATAGGGAGATGGCAAACTATGAGCACAGAAGCCTGTATACCCACAGAACAACTAGGATACATACGTGAAAATGCTGTAACAGAAAATGAGGATTTATGTTTAGATATAGAAGATAATGTATGTACCTTTGAAATGTTCCCAAATACACAGGCACAGTCCCAAGTACACTATGTAGGCAAAGGATGCGCATGCATCAGGACACATTGCACAAATGTAACTATTAATGATTGTGAAGCATCAACCAATGGTACTAACTTTTGTGTTTGCAATTTTACTAAAATAATAGGATGTGACTTTAGTTACACTGATCCTGAGACCACCATGCAATTGATTTCAGATAAATATATGTTATATCATGAAGTGCCTAAACTATAAATAGGCGTGGACATTAATATCCTCCAGAAAATGCTCTATCATCCTGATATTGAACAAATGATGGAAAAGGTAAATGCTACTTCATGTCTCATGCTGTGGCAAGTGAAACACGACACTGCGGAGATTAAAAACATCAATACCAAAGTGGCAAAGACTGGAGAACATCATTGGTGGAACATATCTATAGGAATAACCAATACACAATCACCCACGGCAGCTCAGCTGTTTAACTTCCTGGTTCACCCGGTCTTGGTTTTGATGCTGGCAGCTTTCCTTCTTACAATCATCAATCTATGGATGTGGTGGTGAATTAAGACCATAGCGCAACAAGTACATGTGCTCTGGACTGTACAAGGGGTGATGCAAAAGAATTTGCAATAGTTACAAGAAAAGGGGGGATTGAAATAAAGACAAAACAAAATAAAATAAAAATTTAGCTATGATAGTTGAAATTTAGCATGAAATGTGACTTTGCAAATTGTAGCCACCTGCAAGTAGGGATCTGTCCAATTGTGGGCAGTTAAGATGAAGGGGAACTATGGGTTGTGTGAACGGATAAGATAGGAGACTGACAGGGAAAGCCAGAAAAGAAGGGCTTTTAGCATGTAGCAAAATGAATCAATAGCATTGCAAGGGAGACAGGAGATGGGTGGGGGGAGCATAGTTGCTTGAAATGATAAAGCTTTATGTAATTATAGTAATAAAAATAGGGGATAGGTAACCGAATGTCTATTTAGATAAGGTAGACTTCGTACCAGTTCTCAAAGAATGTATATGATAGATAATTTTTGAAACTTACTCCTTCCAAATGTATAAAAGCTGTTGTTTTGTTTTTTTTTACTCAGCAGACACGCACTTGGAGGGTGAAAACCCCCTGCATGGCCCTGACCGTAATAAAAGTGTGCTTTACATATTGTTTAAGGATTTCTTTGAATCAGCGCAGCACGTGCAACAGCCACATATTTATAGAGAGCCTACATAACTCCTGCCTCTTTAAAGATGTTTCAGGGCCAGTCAAATGCCTCCAGTGCTGCAAAATCAAGGCTAAAGGAGATCCTTTTGGAATCTCCTCCTCTGGGGACTCGCTACAACCCATGATGACAACTACCAGGCAGGAAAAAACTTCCCGGTGCTGGATTTGAATCCATGGCCTTAGGATTACCTAACAGGCTCTCTCTCTGCACACCACCATCAACTTCAAGTGAGGGCAGGCTATTTTAATGCAGAAAAGGTGTCCCTTTTCCTTCCAGCTGTACCAAGCCAGTACAAAACCCCCTGAGTAACCACAGTGGTACGATCCACTGTCCACCGTCCCTGCCCTGCCTTTACCAAAGCCACACTGTACCGGGCCAGTCAAACTGCCCATCCCAGCAAAACGCTTTTCGCCCACAGACTGGGAAAACACTGACTTTTGAAACAACATGGAACCCCAAAGTCTCACTTCCCAGCCCACTGTATTCCCCAATTTCCAGGAAAAACTCAATTTACAGTTGCTAACAAAATTAACCTTAAAAGAGCTGCTCATTTATCTCACCGGCGCCCATGATTGCTAGGAGCTGGGGCTTCTCAGGATTGGTGTGGGAACCCTTCAAATAAGTGGCCCCAGAAGAAAAGGTCTCGCAGGATGAAATGATTCAATCCAAAGAAGTCGCAAGTCCAACAGCTTCCAGGGTGCTGGCTTTCAATTTCCACCTTTAGGAGCGCCAAACTGTAGCCTAAAGACTCCACATCAATTTAGTGTATAATGTCAGGGCTGACAGCGGGTCTGTTAGCTCTTTGGAAGATTTTGACCTGGGAAAGTTACGGGTGTATCCTTGAGATAGGAGAGGTATGTACACAGCCCTAGCTGAAAGAAGACAGCTGTGGAGTGTTTAGGTTTGGTCCTGTGAGAACTCCAGCTTTGGCCTTGAGCTTTGCCAACAGTATTACTTACAAATAATGGCTAATTAAAAAAATAAATCACCTGCCTGCCTTCTGATGCTTGCTAACATGGGATATAAAAAGACTTGTGGGAAAGAATAAAGAGACTGGTACTTTGCTCAGTACTGGACTGTTCGTGTTTTTCTTTACTTTTGACTGCCGCAACAATAACAATTGGTGATTTGTGATTAACGTGATCTCCAGAAGTTTCATGAACGACCTTGGCAGGTGATCTCCTAGAGAGTTCGTCAGGGACCTCCGAGGTACTCTCCGAGAGAGAGGCGACCCATAGGGCGAAGCACGGGTGGTGGCAGAGCTTGGTGTAGCTAAAGAGCAGCGGGAACTGCTGTCACATCCGGACGCAGAAAAATAGACACCTGGTATAAGGTGAGCCGCCAAGATCAGGGATTTTGATAATGGGAAATCAAATCTCTAAAGAGGAAAGCATAGTGCTATCCTCCTGGAAGCATCTCCTAAAGCGTAAGGGTGTAGATATTGATGACTACGCTTTGCAGCACTTGCTATTATGGTGCTGAAAGCAAGGATTTGAAGCTAAGTCTGTAGTCGCATTCAGTGTATCCACCTG
Organism: Pseudopipra pipra; assembly: GCF_036250125.1. NCBI lineage: Eukaryota > Metazoa > Chordata > Aves > Passeriformes > Pipridae > Pseudopipra > Pseudopipra pipra. Next base: position 47,701,561 of record NC_087580.1, on the reverse strand, counting down.
GCAAAAGGTGGGGGACAAGTTGTGGGATGAAATTCAGAAAGGTGCTAAAGGGACGGAAGGTTTGCCTATCACTTGGCATCCAGTAATTAACACTTTAAAAGACTGGCTTAATGAACAAGTTTCGAAAGATGCGCAGTCGTCTGAAACAGCGCCCGTGGTAAACACGGAGGAACATGCAGGGGAAGAGGGAACTTCGGTCACTGTGGCACCGCTGCCTCCGGCACCGGCGCCAGTGTTTGCTACCTCTGACTCTTATGACGAATTAGGTGCTTTAACGGACAAATTAAAAATGGTGTGGAGCCCAAATTCACCTACTAAAACCACTAGCCCGGCTCTGAAAGCTCAAAAAGCTCTGAAAGTTCACTATCCCTCACCCCAAGAGCTAGTGCCTGTGCCTCGCAAGTATATATAGCCTACCGAGATAGCTCTGCACCACTATAAGACCTCTATGGAGCTGGTAGAGGAATACCAAGCCAAACAAAGGCTTGCTTCCTCTGCTCCCGTGCCGAAGGAGGATGATGGTGAAGATGTGCCTGGCGGGGGGTCGTATCAATCAACATCAGTCCTTGTAGCAGAGGATGCAAACATGCAGGAAGCCGAAAGTGCCTCTGTCTGTACTCGAGTCTTTCAACCTCGAGTCTTCTTGCCATAAGACACGGTCATTAGCTGACCCGTGGACTTTGCCGCCAGCAACGATTACAGTGCTAGTAACCCTAGGAGGTTTTGGGAGGCCGTACGCATGCAGGCTGCAGAACGGGGGAATTGGGATTTGTTGGAAAAGGTCGGGCACCCCTCAAAAGCTGTAGAAGACGTTGCACTTGCACCAGGGATGGATTCGGGAGTAGAAGTTTACCTGGTACTAAAAGCTGTTCCTAATGGTGGCAAGCCAGATGAACATTGTGTAGTCCCTTGGAAGTCTATTCAAGATTTGCAAATGTATGTAACCAAATATGGAGCAAATTCTCCCAAAGTTATGCATGTACTTCGCATACTTAATGCTGATTTATTAGCCCCTTATGACATCGAGTACCTTGCTCAAGTGTTACTTGAACCTGTGCAATACCAAGTGTTTAGTGCTAATTGGTAAAAACAGGCAGAGCACACAGCAATGGAGAATATGAGGCTTCCCACAGGAGATCTGAGGTTGGGAGTAGGAGTAGAGGCACTGATGGGAAAAAACTTTTTCAGCAACCCTGATGTGCAGGCTCACTGGGACCCTGCTGTGCTGCAACAGTGTCAGCAAGTGGGAATGCTAGCTTTGATAAAAACCATGGAGCTTGCATCCCCTTGTCCTCGGTACACCACAGTGAAACGGGGTGAAAGAGCTGTTTTTGCAGTTTGTCAAGCGTATCGCAGTGTGCAAGTTTCAAGTTGGCTTCCCGCCAAGTCCCCGAAACTTGACAACAAGGACCTGCTTCCCAGAGAGGGAAGAAAAAAAACGACTTAGGCAGCCAAAGCTATAGCAAAAAAAAATATATATTTTACATATAAGACAGATATATACAATGAGAATATTATATACTATAACTCCAGAAATCCCAAACAGCTCCCTAAAAGGGAAGAGAGGGAGGGAGAAGGGAAAAGGACAAAATCGGACAAAAAGGACAAAAACTAAACAAGTCTACACAATCTAAAAAACCTAGTAACCAGCAAACTGAAGAACTAGTCAAAATCTCACCACTTCCCTTGATGAGAAGCAGGATGGCTGGACACGGCCCAGTACTCTCCCCTCACGCGTGGCAGATAACAGCAGTTGCTGTAGGCCTCAGCTCCAGATAAGCCAGATGGAGACAGAGACCCACCGTTCTCGAACCTCGCCGGAAAGGAAGAGAGCGAGGTCCCTCCTGTTGGCTTTATTTATACCTCAAGTTACGTAAAGGAATAGCATGGAATACTTCCGTGATCACTTTTCTAGTTCCTTCCTGGTTACAAGCTGGTCTCCAGGAAGGCCTAGAGTGAAACCATCACACGCAGTCTCCTTAGTAAAACAGGTAGAGGACGAGACTCTGCGTCAAACACTCCTAAAGCAGTTAGCGAGAGATAATGCAAACGAGGACTGCCAGAGAATCATAGAAACACTGCCAGGAGACCCATCGGTCACTGATATGGTCTCGGCGCATAAAATGTCTGTTCTTGCAGTGGTGTTGCGCCCTACCCCTGATGTTTCACTTGCAAACAAGAAGGACATGTTAAAGCTTAGAGGTAATGAGGGAAAGCAAAAGGTTTCACCTAATCCCCCGGGCATTCATTGTAATCGCTGCGGGAAGCCTGACCACTTTGCAAAACACTGCCACTCCAAACTTCATGCTAATGGCCAGCCCCTGCAGGGAAACAGGAAGGCGAGTGCAGCAAGGTTCCCTCGGACACAAATACCTTCCCAAGCTCAGCACAATCCGTATGCAGCTCCTCTGCTACCAGCTCACCAGGAGGACCAGCGGAACAGCAGGTATGGATGTACCCACCACCAGCACAGTAATAATTTCTACCACAGATGTTGTCAGAGTTCCCCTAGATGCCAAAGGACCTATTGGTCGGGGACTCAGTGCCTTATTAATTGGGCGTTCAAGCAGCACTATTGCTGGGATAATCGTTCATGTGGGGCTCCACACGGAACAAATTTGTGTGATGGTTTCTACACCCTACCCTCCTGTGACCATTCCAAAAGGAACATGTATCGCTCAACTTGTGCCTTTTATGAGCTGTGTTCCCAGGACAGAAAACCGAGAGAGACGCTGGAGGATTTGGATCAACAGGACCTCTGCAAGTCTTTTGGTCACAGACTGTATCCAACAAACGCCCACAGATGATCTGTGAACTGCGCAATGAAAAAACTTCACCTTCTACTGTTAAGGTGACGGGCTTACTTGATACTGGGGTTGATATTATTATCATTTCCCTGTATCACTGGCCGAATTCCTGGCCCTTGGTATCTTCTGACCTGGGTGTTGTGGGACTGGGGGGAGCTGCCCAAAGTCGCGTTGCAGCCCGTTTTACCCTAATCTGCAATCCTGAAGGGCAAGTTGCAACCGTGAGACCATACGTCAACCCTGCTCCCCTAAATCTGTGGGGAAGAGACTGCCTGGCTCAGTGGGGAGTTAAAATCATGATGGATTTTTGACGGGGACCTCTGCAATGCAGGACGTCAAGCAGCCCACACTGGCATTAACATGGTTAACAGATACCCCAGTGTGGATTGGACAGTGGCTCCTACCCTCCGAGAAGTTACAAGCCCTGCAAGAACTTGTGCAAGAACAGCTGGCTGTTGGTCATATAGAACCATCACATAGCCCCTGGAACACTCCTGTGTTTGTAATAAAAAAGAAATCTGGGAAGTGGAGACTTTTGCATGATTTGCGACAGGTTAATGCTGTCATGGCAATGATGGGAGCTCTGCAACCTGGACTTCCATTGCCTACAATACCTTTCGATTGGCCTATCATAGTAATTGATCTAAAGGATTGCTTTTTCACCATTCCTTTAGTTGAAAAAGACAAAGAAAAATTTGCCTTTACAGTCCCTTCTGTAAATCATGCAGAGCCCTCCAAACGATACCAATGGAAAGTTTTACCTCAGGGGATGAAAAATTCTCCTACCATTTGTCAGTGGTTTGTAGCACAAGCTTTGTCTCCTCTTGGAAGCCAGTTCCCTAATTGCTTCTGCTATCATTTTATGGATGATATTCTTTTTTTCAGCAGTGCACAAAGATGAATTGACAGCAGTGGCTGATGCAGCAAAACAGTCCTTAGAGTCATTCGGCCTTATCATTGCTCCGGAAAAAGTACAGCACACAGAACCCTAGAAGTATCTGGGTTTCCTAGTTATTGCTCAAACAGTGACACCTCAGCCTATTCAATTAGGCATATCTATTCATACCCTAACTGATGTCCAGAAATTAGTTGGTTCATTGAATTGGGTATGCCCTTATTTGGGGTTAACTAACTCACAACTGCAGCCTCTTTTTGCACTGCTCAAAAATTCTACTGATCCACTGGAGCAACGATCTTTGACTCGAGAAGCAATTCAAACCATCCATCAGGTAGAAGCATTGTTAACAGAATGCTTAGCTTATTGTATTGATCTGTCACAAATCATTCAGCTTTTTGTCCTCATAGATCGAGTTTCCCCCTGTGGGATCCTTGTTCAATGGAATGAGACTTGGGAAGATCCTCTACACATCCCTGAATGGTTGTTTTTACCTTCCAGATCTCATAAAACAGCTCCTGGATTGTTTGAATTGCTCTCCGAAATCATCATGAAAGCACAGAAATGGTGCATTGAACTAACTGGTAGGGATCCTGGTAGAATTGTTTTACCTGTACAATCCTGCTATTTTGAGTGGTGTTTAGCTCATAAATATGAGCTACAGGCTGCTATGGCAGATTTTCAGGGGCAAATTGCTTATCATTTGCCTTCACACCTTTTGCTGAAATTTTTTAATGAAATACCCATTGGGCAGAAATTGTTATCATCCACGGAACCCGTGGAGGGGCTTACGGTGTTTAGTGATGGCTTGGGTAAGACAGGGAAAGCTACTGTGGTTTGGTATACACCTACAGGATGACAACATGAGCTGGTTAAACAGTCTGGGTCTCCACAGGTAGTGGAGCTACATGCTGCAACTTTAGCATTTCAACTTTTCCCTCAGCCTTTTAATCTTGTTACAGATTCTGCTTATGTAGCAGGACTGGTTCAGCGATTGGATCAAGTAGTTCTTTCTGCTTGTGATGATCGGCTTCTTTTTCAGGTTTTGCTCACCCTGTGGCGTACTATTCAGTCTCAAACAAACCCTTATTTTGTTTTTCGCATTCACAGTCACACCTCATTGCCTGGCTTTTTTACTGAGGGTAATGCTCGGGCGGACAATCTTGTAGCCCCTGCACAGATTGGTCCTGTCCCAGATAAACAGCAACAAGCTCTCCTTTCACATCGCTTTTTTCAGCAAGGCAGCACTGCCCTCAAATGCCAGTTTGGGATTCCACAATCCCTCGCTCGATCTATTGTGGCTGCCTGCCCAGATTGTCAGGGTCAGAATGTCCCAGTGTTTTATGGAACCAATCCTAGGGGATTACAGGCTTTGCAGGTGTGGCAAACGGATGTTACCCATGTTCCAGAATTTGGCAGACTTAAGTATGTACATGTTTCTGTTGACACCTTTTCCCATGCTGTCTGTGCTACTGCTCATGCAGGTGAACATGCCCTAGATGTGATCCATCACTTCCAATGAGCCTTTGCTACCCTCGGCGTTCCATCGCACGTGAAAACCAATAACGCCCCAGTTTATAGCTCTCAGAGATTTCAAACCTGAATGATTGGGGGGTGTCCCATGTCACTGGCATCCCTCACTCTGCTACTGGACAAGCTATCATGGAATGCATGCATGGCTCTCTGAAGTGCCTGCTTCAAAAACAGAAAGGGAGAATGCAGGGTGCTTCTGCCCAGGCCCGTCTAGACAAGGCTACCTATGTTTTGAATTTCTTGACTTTTCCTCAGGATTCCCACTTTCTTGCTTTGCTTTTACACTTTTCCTCTCTGATATCATCTCAACCTGTAACAACTCCTGCTCCTGTCCAAGTGCGAGACTTGGTGTCTGGACAGTGGTCAGGCCCACATCAACTAATAACCTGGGGAAAGGGGTATGCTTGTGTTTCTACAGATGCTGGACCGCAGTGGGTTCCTGCTCGGTGTGTGCATCCTATTCTGTCCTGAAGGAACCAGCAGTGATGACTCCTATAGAAAACATCTTGAACGACTCAGCCCATGGAACAGCCACAACGTCTGAGTGACCCTGATGAATGCTCTAAACCAAACCACCTTCTGTGCTTCCTTCAAACAACCTGAACTGCCTTTCCACACGTGCCTTGTTGGGGTACCTGTAAATAACTCTGATTCTGTGAAACTTGTTTCTAATGTTACACAACCACAATATTGGGCTAGAAAGGCTTGCAATGCTTCAGCGCTGAACTGCATTACAGATGTATCCACTTGGCTAACGAAACTACCAGTAGGCATCGCACCACCAGAACTAGATATTATGGGTACTCTAACTGCTACTGCTTGCTTTTACTTTAATTACACTAAGGGATATGATTTCTTTCATGGTGCAGGGACTTCTTTACAAGATGTATCTCCAGATATGCCCTTTTACCAAAATGCATCTGCCTGGTGTTTGTATAGACGTGCTCAGCCCTCATATGGTGTGGCGGTTGCTCGCTGGTTCCTAAAGGGATACTTTTTGATCTGTGGCAATCGGGCATGGCCAGGTATTCCGGCGATGCCCGTAGGGGGACCCTGCACCTTTGGTAGATTAAGTTTGCTTACATCCACAGAGAAGCTTTTATTAAATCACTCACATATTTACAGTCATGTCCTAACTAAACGATCACTGACACTTAGTTCCAAATGTAGTGATACACTAACTTTGTGGAGTCAAGCAGCTATTATATCTGCCTCCTTGTTTTTGCCACAAGTCGCCTCAACTAAGACGTTAAAACAAATTAATAGTTTGGCATGCTGGATTACTGGGCGGGCAGGTTTGATCTCAAACACACTTTACAGACTTGCCACTGATGTGGATACAGAACCGTGATGCAATTGATTTTTTACTGCTAGCACATGGACATGGACGTCAGGAATTTGAAGGCATGTGTTGCTTAAATATCTCAGATCATTCTGCATCCATTTACAAACAAATTGCTGCTCTACAAGAACAAACAGAAAAGATCAGGCAAGAAACTGGATTCTTTGGCTTAGAAAGATGGTTGTCTGGTTGGGGTCTTTTGGGTTGGTTAATGTCCCTACTCAAGATGGGGGTCTTAGTTTTGGTAATAGTTGTAGTTGTGCTTGCAATATTGCCATGTTTTGTGTTGTGTCTGGAAATGACCCTCCAGAACGTGGCAAAGGCAGTCTTTCTTGTGCAACTACAAAGAGAGGGAATTGTCACAGCTGACAGTGGGTCTGTTAGCTCTTTGGAAGAAGATTTTGACCTGGGAAAGTTACGGGTGTATCCTTGAGATAGGAGAGGTATGTACGCAACCCTAGCTGAAAGAAGACAGCTGTGGAGTGTTTAGGTTTGGTCCTGTGAGAACTCCAGCTTTGGCCTTGAGCTTTGCCAACAGTATTACTAACAAATAATGACTAACTAAAAAATACAATCACCTACCTGCCTTCTGATGCTTGCTAACATGGGATATAAAAAGACTTGTGGGAAAGAATAAAGAGACTGGTACTTTGCTCGGTACTGGACTGTTCGTGTTTTTCTTTACTTTTGACTGCCGCAACAATAACATATAAGATAAAAAGAGTGGGTGCTTTAATCAGGCCTCAAGCACCCAGACAGTAGTTCTATGATAATAAGGTCCATCCAATCCCAGATCTATCCACCTCCCAGTTCTGCCCGGTTCTGCCCCCCAACACGCCCCTTCGGGAATTGGGTCTGGAGGCATTTGGGACCCCTTTTTCCTCATCTTCATCTTCTGCACAGCACGTACAGTCCTTGGAGCGTCTCCAAAGTTCTGGGCTTGAAGGTTGCTTTGTCTGCGTGATATCTTCTGGTCCAAGCCTAGGGTGCAATGTTCTGAAACAGAGGTGTTTTTCTACAATTCTACCTTGAAAATAAGACTAAACATGCTAAAGAAATTTAGAGGGGTTTAATATGAAATGGGGTAATAGCGTTGGGTATGTGTAAACTGCTATGTTAAAGGGTAAGGGATTGTAGTGGTTTGAACCAGGTTTTCCCCCTGAAGCTAAGAAAATGGTAAAACCCCAGCGGGTGGTGACCCCTGGAAGTTTTGAAGTTTTGTCCAATGGGCGCTCCTGCAAAATGTAAACATACCACAAGCAAACGGAAGAGAAGGTTAGTTGTAGTTTGGTGGTAGAAGTGGTAGCCATGTTCTGACACCACGAGGAAAGGGGCTCTGAGTCCCTTGGGGTTTTGGCCCTAGGCCCCCGGCTGGGGGGACTGCAGAGACTTGGAACACTGTTAGACTGAGCTAAGTGTCTGTAGTTAAGCTGGGAGATGTTTTCTCCACCATGGGCAGCGGAGACAGAGCAGAAGCAGAGATGCAGCGTCCAGAGGCTATGGTTGAAAGCCAACTGATAAGAACTGAACCGGAGAAACTCGCTTTGCAAAAGTGAGTTAAGAATTCTTGAATTATCAATCTCTTTACTTAATACTTTTGTGATAATAGCAAAAAATCTATAACAGTTCTATTTCATAACAGAGTATACTACATACTATCTACATCTTCTAACAATTCTAATAAAATTATAGGTTAACATGTTCAAAAATTCTATTTTCATATTCTCATCTAGGTCAGGATGGGTATTAATTACATGATGCAACCGATTAATAAATTTCCCAAATGGTTCTGTTAGCTCCTGTCGTACTGTAGTAAAAGATGAAGCTGTCTCATCATCATGTGCTGCTTGTATTGCTTTTCTGATTACGACTCACAGCTGTGTTACAAAAGTCGTTTCAGTTGAAAAGTACAGATAGTTAATAAGTACAAAATAAGATACATGGGTAAAAAGAAAAGAATTCCTATAGATCACTTAGGTCTATAGTTAAATGCGATTTGCAAAAGAAAAGTAATGTATCAATATCTACTTTGGGATGTATAATAAAACTCCAGAATTTCAATTGATCTTAACTATAAAACAATAGGTTTTGTTAAAGCTGAGGAACCATCCATTGAAAAAATGAAACTACAGGATTGAAGAACTGATAAAAATCATCTCTGATTATACTCTAAAAAAAGAAAGTATTTTCTACAGACTTAATTACTCTCAGCAACTCTAAAATTTCAATGTCTCATTCAAAAATGTGATACATAGCATTTGTGAGTGTAAAATCAAAAGGAATACTGAGCATTCTCTGCTTAAAATCTCTAGAATACAAATAAATGCCTTAAGCCCCTAATGTTTTTTTATTTTTCTAATATTTGTAAGACTTGTAAGTTTTATAAGTAAGTTTTAAAAGCAGCAACCTTCCCCCCCCTTTTGTCCCTTGTTCCTTTCCCTCTCTCTAGCACCCTTGTTTATACATTCCTTAACCCTCTTACCCCATTCTATCCTCCCTATATCACTCATAGCCCCAAATCTAATAGAAATGTTTAGTCTTTTGTCAAGGCAAGGCCTAGATGGTTAACAGAACAGCATATCTGGGCCTAAACCACAGAATAGGTCAGGAATTAGGTAACTATGTACCCTTTGTGCTCTGATGATGCTGAAGATGGGAGGAAGGAGGGGTCCCAAAATACACCCCAGACTCATTTCAAGGAGGTGGACCCGGGGCGGACCAGAGGAAAGGCCACAGGGTGGGCACATCTGGGATTGGATGGATGATATTATAAAATGTAACCTCTCAGGCACGGCTGGCGTGCGCGTCGTATACCATCTACTGCCTTGGCAAATAAACCCTTTCTTATCTCACCCCTAATTAACTGCTCATGGAGATTTTTTTCAGCACCAAAATACACCGGCAACATCATACCAACTAATAAGTTAAAATTATAACAGAGAAAGAAATATTTTCTTTACAGATGAAGTGATCAAAGATTGCAACAGTGAGAATTTTTCTCACTATTTATCAATTCTGCATATGCAGATTGCAAGTAGATACTAACACCTGGCAAAGAAGGCAGTTTCATGTTAGGGCACTGCAGAAGTACTCATGAAACTGGAAGTGTGACAATCCAAGCTGTATTAAATGCTTCAGTTACAAAACCATTGCCTAGAGCAGCTTATAGAAAGATCAATGTGTACTATACACAGTTCTAAAAAAAAAAGGTGGTATTGCACTGATATAATTAAACTGAAGCAATTTTGTACATAAGAATGATGCACTGATTTAAAATTGGTTTATTTATTATTCTTGCTTCACAACAGTGCCATATCTATGGGCAAAGTAGGCTTCGGCCTTAAGTAGATGCCTGAACTATCAGTCTCATAGGATTAGCAATTTTAATTTAAGAAAGAAGTTGCAAGAAAAGGTAATTTCATGCTTCGAAAAGAACTTTCATTGATTTCAAAAGTTTGGATCGTAGAACCATCAGTTCAGAATCTTATCCAAATGGTGATGTCATCAATGCATTTTAAAGCAGTTTTCAATTAGGTTAAATAAAGAAAATAGAAGCCGATAAAGAAAGCTCAGTAAGAGTTTCTAATTCTAGATAAAGTTTGTTTTAAATGCATAATCAATTTTGCTAATTGTAAGATGTGATACACATGACCGAGTTTATAGGCGATTAGTGAGAGTTTTGTACTGCTTAGTATGTTATTGTGAACAGTCAGCACAAAGATAATGTTATAAAAGAGTTGGTCTGTAACTTTTACTCCTCATTGAAAAAGGACATATTTTGCATAAGTCATACTCGGTAACATTTGCTCTGGGCTGCAACAGCATTTGCTTTTCTTATAAAATGTTTCATCTGCCTAAATTCAAAAAATCCTTTTCCAGTTTTCTTAGCTCAAATGAGCGTACAAACAAGGTAAGCATTCAGGGAACATTTTTTATGTTTAAACTCTCTCAATCAATAGTGCTGTAACTTAAGTCTCATCTTAAGCCTTAACAAGGTCTTTAAGAAAGCTAAATTGTATGCGTGTGGAAATCTGTAGCAAAAAGAGAAGAAATAAAAATTAGGTTAGTCTAATTGTTTCTTGTAAAGGACAAAAATATCTTATTCTTCCAGACCTCTTTCTCACTCAATCACAATGAGATGTGTAGACTGAAACTTGATCAGACAGAAGAAGGGTTAAGAGAGCACTGATTACATGTTTATGCAGATTTGTTCATCTTAGCTGAAATGAATTCTGATGTCTTTTTGACATGAATAAGATAGGGTTTGATAGAATTCAGCAGTCATTTGAGTTTCAATAAGTAACTTTCTGTCTTGTCACTTCACTATCTAATCTTAACAGCATTGTGATCTTACACTGGGACAGCAGGTCGGTTCTTTGATATTACACTAGCAAATTAAACAAGGAGCACAAAAACTAAGCCCTAATATTTCATCTAAGGGTCTAAGAATTGCAAAGCTTTCTCAAATAGCTAAAGACCACTACAAAGATCATGATATGAAGTTAAAGGGGAAATGGTCTTTTCACAAAAAAATTTTTTTTAAAAAAAGAAAGCACAAGAGAATTATGTTTTCTCAATCAGAACAAAATTATATCTCTTTGTGTCTTCTGTAAACTAGACTTATCTTTCCCTACTCATTCTCATTAACACATGACATTTGAAAAAATATACACAACAAATAGGAATGTCTCTAGATGTCAAAATCTGGGAAGTGCATATGGTAAAGTACCACACTAAAAGATCTAGAATACTGCAGTGCAAGGAACAGTACAGACTCTTACAGACTTCAGTGTCTCTAGTTTATACAAGCATTCTTGCTACTAGAATCTCAGATAAAGTTTAAAGAGCTAAGAGGAAAAAAAAAAGGAAGAAGAAAAAAAAGGTCCTTATTATTGGAGATAATGCTTATTCTTAAAATGTTGTAACACAAATGTAGTATAACCCGATCTTAACCCATACTGAGTAATTATAGATTTAGCTTCTTATAGCATCTTCTAATTTAATGTTTAATAGCTTCTATTGTCTCCCGCATCTGTTATAACTGGAAATGCGTTAGGAGTTAACAACTAAAGTTTTTCTTTATCATAGCATCTCACAGAATCTCTTTCTATCTCCGCTCCAGACTCTTCACTTTCGCCAGCCCCTGATCTTTCAAACAGCAGATTTACAGATCTCTCCAGCACGGTCCCACCCTCCTCCCCCCTCCCTGAAATAGTGTTTGAGGAGGTGGTGGAAGCGACAGAAAAGGGCTTGGGGGAACCTGCCTGCATGGGGGTACAGGGAGCTGGAAGAGGGCTTTTGTCGCTTTAACTTCTGCCACAGATGTCTGCAAAACTTTTCTTGCAGCTGCACTCGGGTCTTTGAGTCTCTCTGTCTGTTCTCGTAGTTCGATGTCGAATCGGGAACGGGGGGGCAGACGGCAACAGCGGTAGACAGGGTGGCACGGGAGTGGGCTGGTTCATGGTTCCTTCCCCCCTCCCCGTTTCTTCTTACCGAGACTGTCTCTTGCCGGGTTCGGCGGGGGGCAATGGCGGTTCTCTGCGGGTCGAGGCCTGTGTCGCGCGGTGGTGACGTATCAGGGTGCGACGGTGGTCGGTCAGCGCGGGCTATGGCGGAGGCGATTGCGTTCGTGGACAGGCGAGCGGCGGAGGGCGCGAGGTTCGCGGCAGCGGCAGGTGCGGGTGACGCAGTGGCAGTGCCGGCAGCGGCTGGCGAAGCGTGGCGCGGGGTTCGCGGCAGCGGCGGGAGCGGCTCCTGGCCAAGGTGGCGCCGGGGGGGCTCCGTCAGTTTGGGATTCTCGGCCGGGGCTCGGCGCGGGCGGGGGAGCAGCGGGGGGAGCGGCTCCACGCAGCAGCAGGACGGCGCCGGGCACGGCTTTAGGCGGTGGCGTGGCAGCAACTTTAAAAGCAGCGGCAGGAAAAGCGGCGGCGGGCAGGGTGGTGGAGAGCTCGCCGCAAGGGAAGGCGCAGCTAGCAGTGGCCTCCCTAACGTCCTACACTTTGGAATTCTCCGGGGCTAAGGATGAACTGCTGCTGGGGCCACTGGCTGATGGTCGGGCAGAAGCCTGCACTTTGAAACTAGCTGGCAGCACAATCGTTGATATAATGAATAAAAGCTGATAAGATGACTTGCTCTCTTTACTTTCAGTTTCGCTGCTCGCTAATGCAGCATAGGCTAAAGCTGTAACTTGCCTCTTAGTCCTTAGAAATTGCTCTGTTTCAGTCAGCAGCTGCCACAATGTAAAATAGCGAGCTGCTTCGTCATATCTTTTTGTGATTTTTTCCCCTAACTGTTTCTTTATAGCATCCCAAATGGATACCTCAAAGGCAGCTTTAGCTGTAGGGATTAGTAACCCTTTAAGGGCTTTTTCATCATAATTAGAATCTCTCTCAGAGAGAATTAAATAAAGGAGCGTTTGCACTGCCTCTTCTTTTGAAAGAGCAGACCCCATTCTCCTTTCTTCAGCCGACTCACCTGATCAGGGTAAGATTTCTTTTTGACTATATGCAGCTTTTTTCTCGTAGCGCCGGGGGACACGCCACCTCTAAAGGCTGCTTCTCCCACCTCCTTCTATTCGCCTTACGTCCAGCAGAACTCGACGAAGAAGAAGTCCCATTTCAGGCACCAGATATCGATGGGGAGGCTCAGAGACATAGCAACACGACCAATGTGATCAAAGCAATGTCCAATTTATTATTTAAATCAGTTAACTTTTATACAGTTTAGTTTGCTCAGGGTACATGCTCACAATAAGATGATTGGATAGCTCAGTTTGTGCACGCGTCTCATGCTCTCAGTTTATTGGATATGAGGTTCTGTCCATGCGACCTGAAATCATTCTTGGCATAGAAACCTCTTTCTAATTAATCTGCTTTTAGGGGTTTTTCCTAGATCTGCAGGTGTACTTTTATCTCTAGGTTCTCAAGGTTTTCTTACTATAAACATATTATGTTCTCAAACCTTATAATGAGACACACAGTTAACAAGTATAAACATCACATATTTTCACACAGCCTATAAGTATAAACAATACACGCTTGTCACTTCCATGGCAAGCAAGGCCTACAGAGTGCAGGAAAAATTGTTCAGAGAAATCTCTCTGTTCCGGCAACAGTTGGTCCTACAGGTTCTGACGTCCATGTTTTTCGAGGTGCCTTCTTCACTCGTGAATAATGAATCCAGGTGAGCTGTTCTTTAATTTTGATTGCTGTGTAGTTTGTCAGAAGCAACTGGTATGGTCTTTTCCACTTCTCTTCTAGTGGTTGGTCTGAAAAAGTTTTAACATACACCCACTCCCCAGGGGAAATGTTATGTAAGGGCTGGTCTATTCCTCTTGAGCGAGTACTCATTACTTGCTTGTTAATTTTTGACAATTGTTTACTTAATGAGATCAGGTATTCCCGTACATATCCTTCTCCAACTTGTATGAGATCTTCTCCTTGATAATAATTCCCATAGGGTCTTCCATATAACATTTCAAAAGGGCTCAGCCCTTCTTTAGTTTTAGGTTTGACCCTTATTCGCAATTAGGCCAGAGGTAAGGCTGGGTACCAATGTAGGTTTACTTCTTGACAGATTTTTGCCAATTGCTGTTTTATCAAATGATTCATTTTCTCCACCTGACCACTTGCCTGTGGGCGATATGGAGTGTGTAATTGCCAATTGATTTGCAGAATGCTGCTAATTCTTTGTATTATGCTAGCTACAAAATGTGGTCCTCTGTCTGAGGAGATGATATCAGGTACTCCAAACCTGGGGATAATGTCATTAAGTAGTACCTTGACAACTTCTCGAGCCTTATTGCTTTGGGTTGGGAAAGCCTCTGGCCAATTTGAGAAAGTATCTGTCAAAACCAACAGGTATCTGTAACCTCCTTTCCTAGGTAACTCAGAGAAATCTATCTGCCAGTGTTGCCCTGGGAGATTACCTTTGCCAATTGTCCTTATCTCGATTTTATTGGTTGTGTGAGGATTATTGTAAAGGCAAGTCTTGCATTGTTTAGTAACCTGGATTTTTGTAGTGTATAAATTTCATCCTATAATTTGTTTCCTTAGGTATTTGTGTAGTGCATCTGCCCCCCAATGAGTTTTGTTATGTTCGGCCTGTACAACTTTCCATAATACCCTTTCAGGTACCACTATTTGTCCTGTTTCTAAGTAGTACATGTTACCTTTGTGTTGAGCTTGCTGATCTTTTATTAATTTTAAGTCCTCCTTTGAATATGACACATTAGGGCTTACCTCTATGATTTTGCCATCAGGAATTAGGGAGGCAAGTTCTACCTGGCCGTTTTCTGCTGCCTTTTTCGCCTCTCGATCTGCCAATCGATTGCCTTTTTCTTGGTCTGTATTCCCTTTTTGATGTCCTCTACAATGCATAATAGCAAGCTTTTTCGGTAACTGGACAGCTTCAAGTAATTTTAAGATTTCTTCTATGTGCTTTATCTGTTTTCCTTGTGATGTGAGTAACCCTCTTTCTTTCCACACTGCTCCATGAGCATGAACTACCTCGAAGGCATACTTTGAGTCTGTCCAAATATTAATGTCTTTTCCTTCTTCTAGTTGCAATGCTCTGGTAAGGGCTATTATTTCTGCTTTTTGTGCAGAGGTGCCAGCAGAGAGTGCTTGTGCTTCAGTGACATGATCTGTGGTTGTTATGGCATAACCAGCTTTGCGGATTCCATCTTTCATATAGCTGCTTCCATCGGTGAACCACATTTCTGCCTCAGGTAGTGGTGTATCTTTCAAGTCCAGTCGGCTGGAATATGTTGCTTCAATTGTTTTGATGCAATCATGATACACTGGTTCCCCTGTGGTTGTTGAACTTGATAAGAATGTTGCTGGATTTACGATGTTAGTGGTGATGATTTCAACATCATCTTGTTCTACTAGAGTGGCTTGGTATTTGAGAAACCTGGAGGGTGAGAGCCAGTGACTGCCTTTCTGTTCGAGCACTGCTGAAACCACGTGTGACACTAGAACAGTCATTTTCTGTTCCATTGTGAACTTCCGGGCTTCTTTTTTTTCTGACCCAAGTCGACGTTGTCCTCCTGAGATTTCATATCCTAGATAAGTAACTTCTTTCTTGACAATCTGGGCTTTATTTTTAGATACTTTATACTCTTTCAGCCCCAGGAAGTTTAATAAGCTCACAGTCCAGCTTTCACATTCCTCCTGTGTCTTGGTTGCAATTAATAAGTCATCTACATACTGTAAGAGGACTCCGCTGTCTGAAGGTGCAGTCCATTCTTCAAGATCTTTGGCAAGCTGGTCTCCAAAAATTGTTGGACTATTTTTATATCCTTGTGGAAGACCAGTTCATGTGAGTTGTGATCGTCTTCCTGTATCTGGGTTTTCCCATTCAAAGGCAAAACAGTTTTTGACTTTTAGGGTCCAAAGGCAAGCAGAAAAAGGCATCTTTTAGATCTAAAACAGAAAACCAGACATATTCATTTTTTAGTTTAGTTAGAAGTGTATATGGGTTAGCTACCACTGGGTGGAGGTCTTCAACAATTTTATTAATAGCCCTGAGGTCTTGAACTAGCCCATAGCTCTTGCCATCTGGTTTACCGACTGGCAAAATAGGTGTGTTAAATTCTGATTTACATTCAATTAGTAAACCAAATTTGATAAAATTGTCAATTATTTCTTTAATTCCTTTTCTATCTTCTAGTTTGAGAGGATATTGTTTAATTCTTACCAGCCATGTCCCAGGTTTTAGGCTTACTGTTACAGGTTGAGCATGTCTGGCCCTTCCTGGGGTCCCATCGGCCCAAACCCCAGGGTAGATTTGGTCATAGATTGCTGGTGGTACTTCTCCCGATATCTGTGGCTGGATTAGAGCAAGACTTAAAATTTCGATTAATTAATTTTCTTTTACTTTAATTTGCATATCTCCATTGTTGAACCTAATTTCTGCATTCAATTTTTTTAATAGATCTCTTCCCAAAAGTGATTTAGGTGCATGAGGCATATAAAGGAATTTATATATACCTAAAGTCTTTCCTAATTTAAAACTTAGTGGTTTCATAAAAGATACTTTTTCAACTTGACCAGTGGCTTCTACCACATTCAAAGATACATCATCTATAATGCTTAATTCCTGATTTAACATAGAGAATGTTGCTCTAGTATCTGCTAAAAATTCTATTTTATGCTTATTTTTCCCCAGTTCCATTATAACCAAGGGGTCCCTGGGGCAAACTCCTTGGTCCTCGTTAATCTTGGTCTAATTCTGCCATTAAAATAGGTTTTTGCTTCCTTTGAGGGCATTCTCTTTTCCAGTGTCCATTTTGTTTACAAATTGCACATTGTTTTGGTCTCAACTTCTGATGGTCACTATTTCCAGGGTGCCGTCCAGGTTTCCCGGAGCGATGGTCTCTTTTATCCAGGGCAGCGATGGTTGCCTTTGTGATAGTTTTACCTAATTTCTGTCTTTCTACCCCTTCCCTGCTGGTTTCCCATTTCTAGCTTTTGCTTTGGCCTGCTTTTAGTCGTGCCCTTTGCACGATAACAAAGACACAAACTCAAGCTTTATTCACTTCGTGGTTATCTGCAAATTTCAGTTATACACTTTCAACACACACCATACACACAGCACCAGCTTTGAAGCAGCAAAGTTCTGAGTCAGCCCTGTTAGCTTGTTCAAGTATCTCCTGTCCAGTAGCAATCCTCAGTCTGGCAATGAAAAAACTCCTTTCTCAGGTGTTCACAAAATAACCACACTCCACACTTATTGATACAAGGTAGCAATCTCACAATCTAGATATTAATAAAAAGAGAACTGCCTTTATTCCTTTTGCCTTATTTTACCTGCAGATTTCATTACTCTCTCTTAGATACTGTATAAAAAACCGTATCTAAATTTAACCACTCTAATGCTAAAATCTCCTAATGCCAATCTTGCCCCTAATTTCAGGTTAACATGCCAAAATTGCCAACATTTAACACAGATTACAAATATGAGGTGAACAATTTTTACAAATTGAGCAAAGATACGACTTTGCACTTTCAGAGGTTGTCAACCCTGGAGTTTGTGGCATCTGCAAGCGGCCAGCAAACTTCCTGGCTTAATTCCTGCAAACAATGAGTGTTAAGGTCCTGCCTAAAACCATAAAACCACAAAACTACTATCTCCCGTAAACACATGAAGGTAGTCCTTTTGCCCTGGTTAGGAGAAAACCAGTAACAAATATGAAAACAAATATAATTTCCCAATTTTTGCTTACTTAACATACAATAGTAATTTTATGACATAAGAGACAATACTCACAGACAAAAGCAGACAATACAATTCAGCAAACACATGGAACACAGACAGATGGTTTAAAACAAACCCAGATATAATATATTACCAAACTTATAATAATCGCAATTCCAAAACCAAGTCCCAAATCTAGCCACAATGGTAAACCCAAAAACATCTGTACCTTTTTCCAAATCCTCTTAGACTGAGGAATTTGGTATAGCTTCGGTGAGACTTTAACTCACAATCAAAAGCCTATGCCACCCTCTAATGGGACTGTTAACCCATAGTCAGAAGGATGCAGCCCTTTGCCCAAAATTCCTCTTAGCTCGAGGAATTTGGTATAGCTTTGGTGAGACTTTAACTCACAATCAAAGCCTATGCATCCTCCCGGTAGGACTCAAACCTACTATTAAAAGGGTGTTACAGCTCTTGTTAGCTGCTAGCAAGCTTAGAGCCCTAAAAACCAGCGTACGACTTACGGTTTCCTTCCCAAAACCTTAGGGAAAAATAAAAGAGTGCTTTAGAATTTGTATACCTGCGCACAGGATCTTCATCTACTCCCGTGATGATCCAGCGGAGCCCAGGGAGCCTCACCGGAGTAACGTCCCGGGGCGCACAGAGGGTCCCCGGTTCCGGAGGGTCCTCACTGGCAAGCAGAGATCTGGTCCCGCCTGGGGTGCCAAATTGATTCAAAGAAACCTTTGAACAATCTGAAAAGCACTTTTATTATGGCCGGGGAATGGGAAAGGGGCAGGTGTTTTCCCCAGTGCACTCCACTGAGCAAAGGAATACCATAGCTTTTTATACAGTTTGAAAGTAGCAAGTTTAAAATTATCTATACACACACTCTTTTTGCAGTCTGCCTTATCTAAATAGACACTTAGTTTTACTTCCTATTCTTACCATTATAGAGTAGTTACATAAAGTTTTATCATTTCAAACAGTTTCAGGTTCCCCACCCCGCTCTACGTGCTAAAAAGCCTTCTCTGTTCCCTAAGCTATTTTATCTTAATTGTCCACAGTTTGGGCAGAAACTTTTTAAGCAGTTTTACATTTTGCAAAGTCACACTTACATAGATAAATAGCTAAATTTTATTTCATTTTCTATTTCAATTAGAACTACCAAACTTCACATTTTGGTATTATCTTTTTAACTCTTCAAAGTCTGCCAATCTTTCAAAACAAAAGAATGTGAAGTTTCCAAATGAAACACATTCACAACTAAAGACACTGTTTTTAATTAGTATGAGCACTGTCATCCCCGTAAATTTATCTTTAAGGTGTTTTACTTCCAATTTGTATTGTACATTTTCAGTGCGCTATAGCTTATTTAGTTTGGCCTGAGTCTGAAAATAACCAATTTTATTTCACTCCAACAATTCAACTGGCTTCTGAAGAGTTAAAACATGAACAGTTTTTGTTGGTGGGATTTTTTTTTTTTTCTTTTCAGAATTGATTAAATACAATGAGCATTTGATTTTAAAAGATCTCCCCTCTTAAGGAGGCAAAAGAAAAGCTGCCATTTTCCTTCGGCATTACAGGCATTAGAATCTAAAAATCTGTCTTTAAAATAATTTTAAAACCACACCTGCTAAAAACACAAGTTTTGCACTACAGGTGAAACTTTACTTCACATTTTATTTCACCCTGTTTTTTAGGTACAAGTCTGTTTCTTGTTAAAATAAATAACTTTCTTATGGTAATATTTTTAACATTTTCAAATTAATATATCACTAATGGCTACAGTAAATAGATGATGTACAGCAGAAGAAAAACAGCAGGTAAAGCTTGTTATCAGTGAAGAATGTGACCTCAGCTTTGTTATAAAGAATGAAATTTTCTCATAGGTGAAACCTGCTCCCACTGAAGTACAAGACAAAGTCTCCCATAAACTTTAATGGGAGCTGGGTTTGGGGCCTTTGACACAAAACTTCTCTACATGATTTGCCAGAAGAAAACTGCTATATGAAAAGAAGGCTCAACTTTTAGCACAGTTCAGATGAAGTTGTTTTATGCAAAACATATTTATATATATTTAAAATAAGATATAGTATCAGAGGCTGAAACACTGACTTGAAGATGGCATTTTATTTTATTCCAGATTTCCAGCAAATCTGTTTTTAAAACTTGTGTAAGCAAGATGTTCCACAACACAGTTTGCATCTTTTTCTAAAGACTATTTTAAACTTTCCCTGAAAGTTAAAACCACAATGAAAACAAACTTTAATTTCAAAAGACCAGCAGTAAATGCACAGTGAACCACAACTGCCTGCTTCTACTTTAAAGCAGGCAAAAAAATTTTTTTAAAGTATCCATCAATGTTTGGATTTGTTACTCAGAGAACTTTGTATAACTAAAAGAGACAGATACAGAACTCTTTTTTAACCAGTGCTGAAAACTGACTAATTGCAGAACCCTCTGCTTACATCCACGATATGAAATGTAACAGTGATTGCTATATTAAAATAGACCCTAAGCCCCTCAGTTGCTAATATTGCTGAAAAAGTGCTACAAATAAAATAAAAATCACTTATCTGCTAAATAATCATGCATATTTAAGGGAAAAAAAATTTGTGTTCACATAGAGCCAGATGTTTAGAAAGGCACAGTTTACAAGTCTCTGCACAAGTTGTGAAATGTTGCATACTGAGCTTAGGTAAAGATCTCAATTTGCCAGTCACATACTTAGGTAGAGTCCTGCACTGACCTTATGTCCTTGAGGCAAGCAGAATAATAGAAGCTGCTGTGCTTAACTGCATTGGAAGACAGTTATCATATATTCAGTAGCATATTCTTCAGTATATCAGCCTTACACATAAGTAGCTACCATGTAGTATGGAAGACTGGGTGTGTCAGCAGCTCCCTTGATGGAGGGCTGTCCTGAGATTGAAGTTCTAAACATCGAAGAGTCACATCTCTCAAACCAGGAGACAGATGTGAAGGGATTGATGGAACAGTAGTTGCACTAGCAATCTGAAAAAAGGGAAAATATCTTTTTTAAAAGTCGGTGATTCTTAAGCCCCCTCTCCTACCCAAAAACTTTCAACAAGCTAATAATTTTCAGCTGACTATTTATGAGCTTTTATCCACTTAGCATATTTCCTACTGCAGTTTGAGGATTACATTACTGCTTCCATATTATAAAATGGGTCTTAAATTCCCTTTATGCTTCTTTCCCCAATAACATAAGCTCTATTACTTTTCATAGTCTGCCACTTTTCTCTAAATTTTTCTCTTACAGCAAGATTCTGCAGTAATCATTTGCTAAAAAGGCCATAAGAAAAGCTCTTATGCCATGATTACAGGCATTCTTTAGTTTAATACTTGCCATCACTGTTAACTGGCATCGTGTAAGCAAACACTGAGATATATTAAGCTGAACAATGTTACATTATGATATGTTAAGCTGGATATGCTCTCTTGCATTGTCTTACTATACCACCCCAAAGGGCAATCTTTCTCAGATAAAAGCAGATCACTCCCAAATCAAATTAATTTTGGTCTTCTCTAGATGAAATTAACCAAGATTGAGAACACTAGGGTGGAACCACTAGATTCACACGGACACAGAACCAAGACAATTACATATATTATAATTGATTTGTACCTAATTAGAACATATTTAAATACCACTATGTTAGTTCTGTTTTGTGAAAACACTTTCTTCACTCATACTAGTGAAGATGCTAATCACTTGCTTCACTTGTGGCAGTATTTTCTTTATTTGTGCCTACAATTCAACTAGATTTTTAGAATTAAATATACCAAATTGAGGAATATTATTCATATCATGGCTAGGCTTCGCAAACGAAGATTTGGGAAGGCTCTATCCGCATTTGCTACAGGCACGCTGGTGGCTTATGAGGCCAATACGTGACAGACATATCCGATTGCAAAAGGCACAGCAGAAAGACTCCTTAGATGGTGTATTCTGCAATACACGGTTCTTTCTGCGTTGCCTTTTTTCCTCGAGAGTGATCCTGCGTGTGTTCTCGAAGGAGACAGCTGCGTTATAGATGGTGTGTCTCCAGGCCTCCCGATTTGAGGCCAGAGTAGACCAGTTATGGTGATCAATATGACCAAGGCTGAGATGTTGTTTCAGGGAGTCCTTGTATCTTTTCTTCAGGGCTCCTCTCTTGCAGCAGCCGGTGGCAAGTTCACCATAGAGCAGGATCTTAGGGAGGCGGTGGTCCTTCATCCTTGAGACGTGCCCTGCCCATCGCAGCTGCGTTCTCAGTAACATGGCCTCAATACTTGTGACAGCTGCTTGCTCTAGAACAGATGTATTGGTCACATAATCTGACCAGTGGATGTTTAGGATTGTACGGAGGCAGCGTTGATGGAAGCGTTCTAGGAGACGCAGGTGGTGGCGGTAGATGACCCATGATTCGGAACCATATAAGAGAGTCGACATATATAGCATAATATAATGGTAAATATCTTTCAGCAAAATCTGAACATGAAACATCAGGTTTTTACCAAAGGACATTCCCAAGGAAATATGAATACAAACATAAATGTTTTACAGTAGAAAAACTTATTTTGTTCCTATATTTTATGGGATTGTAAAGAAAGTATTCAAATACCAATATTCTGCCTAGAGTAAATATCAACTCTATTACAAAATTATTTTTTTTTAGTCTGTTACATTATGTATTTATATCTTAGAACAAAGCTTTTTCTGCATATTATTATGTTGGTAGCCTTTTTTGTTTGTTTTTAAACAAGCAAGTATGATTATTATGTTGGTATTGTGATAAACAAAAGGAATGATTCGTGCAGCATTCCAATTAAAAGAAAACAAGTAAGGTCAGTATAACCCAGAGAAAGAAGAAAAACAAATTGTAAAACTTAATTGGGCCCCTATAAAGACATAAAACAAATTACCTCCCTTTTACCTTGTACAAAATTTATAGTGAGGAGACTCTGTTTAGTTAACTAGATGATAACACTTTCCTATCGAAGTTATGAGAATTTACAACTTTTTATAGATAACAAACTAGTCTAAGAAAAACATCTGTTGAATTCCTGACATAACAATGTATAATGTTTATGCTTGTGTATAATGAATATGCATGAAGTAGCTGAGAATAAATGTAGAACACTGTGCCTGCTTTCGGTGTGACAAGCTTATGGAGTTGCAGAAACTCCACTTGTACACCCAGCGCTGTTTGCTTTCATCATATAATAAATTCTAATTGGAAACTACCCGACTCTGAGACTCTTGTTTCTCACAGTATCAATATTGATTTTGTACTAACAACTCCAATATAAAGAAGAGCCATTGCAACAAACCCTACTACTTGTATACTTTTCTAAAATTCCCATTGCTGTATGTGAAATTAGTGTCTTTTATATCAACAAAGTACCTCACCTTAAATATCAGAGCAAGATGATTGGAGTGTTTCTCTGCATTCCAGGAAGGTTTAGCAAAAGACATTTCTATAACAACACAGCCAACACTCCACACATCTCAGCTCCTACCATATTGATGACCTCTCAGAACCTGGACAGATCAAAAACTCAGATTATCCACTTCAAAATCGCTTAACTCTAGGTAATTTAGATTTAAAGAAAAATCATCAGTCAAGTGCATTCTGATTAACATTTCAGGTTAAGAGGGTGATCAGTGATGCAAATGCCATAAGATCTATACAGCTATAGAGAGCTAGTAAATAAAATGCCTGATCAAGGAGTAAAGCAAAGTATCTTGCAATAGTTAGCTTTTGAGCAAATGCCCATTTGAGCTTTAATAATGATGCCTTAAGGTCCATCTAGTTTTTTGATTTTTCTAATTTTTATAAGCTTTATAAGTAGTTATATAGTAGAAATAGATTTAGAAGCAGCAGCCCTTATTCCCTTACCCTTAGCACAGAAGCAACATAGATTTTCAACCCTATTACCCCATTCCATGCTCCCCATATCAATTCTACCCCCTGAATTCCAGTAGAAATGTTTAGTCTCTCTTGCATCCCTATTGAAAACTCTATTATTTCATGATCACTGTGTCCCAGACATCCACCGACCACCACATCTCCCACCAGCCCCTCTCTTGTCTGTCAACAGGAGGTCTAGCGGGGCTCCATCCCTGGTAGGCTCATTTACCAGCTGGAGCAGGAAATTATCCTCTATACACTCTAGGAATCTCCTAGACTGCCTCTTCTCTGCTGTGTGGAGTTCCCAGCAGACATCCAGCAGGTTAAAGTCACCCACGAGAACAAGGACTGGGGATTTTGAGACCTCCACCAGCTGCTTGTAGAATAATTCATCACCCTCATCATCCTGATTGGGTGGTCTGTAACAGACTCCCACCAGGATATCAGCCTTGTTGGCCTTCCCCCTGATTCTGATCCACAGGCACTCAATCTTATTGTTACTGACTTCAACTTCTACAGAGTCAAGAGTCTCTAACATATAGAGCTACCCCTCTACCTCTCCTACCCTGCCTGTCCCTTCTGAAGAGCCTGTAGTCACCCATGGTAGCACTCCAGTCATGCGAGTCATCCCACCACGTTTCTGTGATAGCGACTACATCATAGCTTTCCTGCTGCACGATGGCTTCCAGCTCCTCTTGTTTGTTACCCACACTGCGTGCATTGGTGTACATGCACTTCAGCTGGGCTGCTGATTTGGCTCTTAACTTGGGCTGTCCACCCTTGGGCTCCTTTCTGGAGAGCCCGGTTTCAACCCCTTCCCCCTTCAAACCTAGTTTAAAGCCTTCCTTATCAGCCCTGCCAACTTATGGGCTAGAGTCCTTTTGCCCTTGCCAAATAGATGAAGCCCATCTGATTTGAGGAGACTAGGTATGATGGAATTTGGCCCATGGTCAAAAAACCCAAAGTTCCACCGGTGGCACCAATCCCTTAGCCACCTATTGATGAGTCTTCCTACTCCTCATTCATCCCTGCTACTGCAGGAACTGAGGCGAACACCACCTGTGCTCCTGTCCCATCAACTAATCGACCCAGCGCCTTGAAGTCCTTTTTAATTGCCTTGGTACTTCTCCCATTAATGTCATCACTGCCAGCCTGGACTACCAACAGTGGATAATAATCTGAGGGCCGCATTAGCTGAGGGAGTCTCCTACTAATATCCCTCACCCAGGCCCCAGGAAGGCAGCAGACCTCCCTATGGGATGGGTCTGGTCGACATATAGGGCCCTCGGTTCCCCTCAGAAGGGAGTCACCAACTACAACTACTCTTCTTTTTTTCTTTGTAGCTGTAGTTGTAACCCGTCTGGTAGACGGGGGGCAAACAGGAGACCTTCCAGACAGATCTTCCTCTTGTCTGTCCTCTGCCTGGTTCTCTGAGTCCAAGGCCTCATATCTGTTCTCTAAGGGCAGCCGGGGGGATGGTGGGGGTTGGGAGGGGATTCTTTTACCTCTCCGGTGAGGTACCCGTTTCCATTCCCCCCCATCCACCAGGTTTGCTCCAACTGCCTGATGGCAGGAGGGGCAGGGCTTCACCGTCTCCTTCTGTACTTCTTTTGGGGTCAAAAGGGTGCAACTCCACCAGTCAATTTCCCTTTCACTGTCCCTAATACTTCTTAGTCTCCCTGCCTCTTCCTTGAGCTCTGCCACCAGGCATAGCAAGTCATTCACCTGCTCGCATCGCACACAGATCCCACTCACACTGTCCTCTGATAGCAACACCAGGCTCAGACACTCTGCACAGCCAGAGGCCTGAACAGCTGCGTCCGTCTTGGTGTCCCTCTTAAGGGGTTCCATCTGTGTGGACACACCCTTCGTCTTAACAGCAACAGCTTTTGCTTTTTTGGAAACCATTGCTGGTTTAAGCTGAGTTATGACAAAAAAAAAAAAAAAAGGCTCCTTCAAGAGAGCTGGGAGGTGGCTGTGCCCCTCCTGCTTGCCCTGCCCGCGCGAACTGCCTCGCTAACTGCTGTGCCATGTTCCCGTTTGCCTTCTCCTGTTCGCCGGTATAATGCTACTAAAGCAGTAACTTGAGTTTGAAATGCAGACATTTAGGTCATCATCTAAAGTTTATTTTCTCCTACACCACGATAACACCAGATTCCATGAACTCCATAGTGTGCTGACAGTATTAGTGACAGTAACATTACTAAACAGCTCACATAAGGATTAGCAAGGAGCGCAGGAGACTTTATTATAAAGCCATTTATATCAATGTTGGGGGGGGGGAAGGGTGTATTCCTCCATCATCTCCAGATAACTCCCCAGAAGATAACTCCCCCAGCATAACAAGGCCATTAGTGAAAAGGCAAAGCACGGAGCCACTGTTTATATTAGTATGTTCCCAGAACTTAGCAAAATAAAGTGATAAGGAGTGCAGCCAGCAAACTCCATGTCCTGCACAGGAGCTTGCTATTCAATAGCTACTATTACTATAGCATGCAACATATATATATATAAAAAATTGCCTTTATCTCGTCCCACATTGGGCACCAAAAAAGACTGTGGTGGATTGACTTTGGCTAGATGCCAGATGCCCACCCAACCGCTCTATCACTCCCCTTCCCAGCCGGACAGGAGAGAGAGTAAGGTGGAAAACAACTTGTGGGTTGGGATAAGGCAGTGTATTAAAGCAAAAGCAAAGCGGAAGCTTGTGCGCACAAAAGCAAAGCGGAAAATAACACAGTTTATTCTCTACTTCCCATGAGCAGCGATGGTCGGCCACTCCCGAGAAGCAGGGCTTCAGCACAAGTAACAGTTCCTCAGCAGGCAGCCATTGGAGACAATGAATGCCTGCCTTCCTGCTCCTTGCCTTAGCTTTTATATCTGAGCTGACGTCATATGGTCTGGAATATCCCTTTGGTCAGTTTGGGTCAGCTGGCCTACTTGAGTCCCCTCCCAGGATCTTGCCCTCAACTGAGGAAGGAATGTTATAGTGCCGATGCTGTGCTCAGCAGTAGCCAAAACACCGGTGTGTTCTCAACACCCTTCTAGCTACCAATGGAAAGCACAGCACTGTGAGGGCTGCTATGGGGAAATGAACTCCATCTCAGCCAGACCCAATACAACCATCTATGCCATGCCAAAATTAATACCTTCTTTTGACTATATACATATATATATACAATGAAACATTACAGACAGTTCTCACTTAAAATTAGGTCCCCTTGTGCTACACAACATGTTTCCCCATCTTTCTGCATTACCCCCCAAGTGAAACCAGGTCCTTGAGCAAAAACAATCCCTTGGATGGGTTTGCCTTTGCTTGAGGTGGGACTAATCCAAACAATCTTTCCTAACATACCTCTTATATGCACCACAGGGACTTTATCTCCATCCACAGTATGCAAGGATTCTGATTGGGCAGGGCCAGCTCTATTGATGGAGCCTCAGGTGTTGACCAACCAGGTGGCCTTTGCTAAATGCAGCTCCCAATGTTTGAAAGTACCCCTGCCCAGTGCCTTCAAGGTGGTTTTCAGCAGTCCATTGCAAATTTCAACTTTTCCAGCAGCTGGTGCATGGTAGGGGATATGATACACCCACTCAGTGCTGTGCTCTCTGTCCCAGGTGTCTATGAGGCTATTCTTGAAATGAGTCCCATTTTCAGACTCAATTCTCTCCAGAGCGCTGTGTTGCCACAGGACTTGCTTTTCAAGGCCCAGGATGGTGTTCCAGGCAGCGGCGTGAGGCACTGGGTATGTCTCCAGCCATCCAGTGGTTGCTTCTACCATGGTCAGCATATAGCATTTGCCTTGGAGGGTTTGGGGAAGTGTGATGTAGTCAACTTGCCAGGCTTCCCCATAACTATGTCCACCATACCATAGAGGCTTCACCCGCTTGGCCTGCTTGATGGCAGCACGTCTCACAGTCATGTATAACCTGTGAGATACTGTCCATGGTTAGATCCACCCCTCGGTCACGAGCCCATCTGTATGTCACACCTCTCCCCTGATGACTGGAGGCATCATGGGCATATTGATCTAGAAATAATTCTCCCTTGTGCTGCCAATCCAGATCTACCTGAGATACTTTAATCCTGGCAGCTCGATCCACCTGCTCATTGTTACGATGCTCTTCATTAGCCCAACTCTTGCGTATATGAGCATCTACATGACAGACCTTCACAGCTTCTCAACCCTGGCAGTGATGTCTTGCCACATCTCAGCCACTCAGATGGGTTTCCCTCTGTGCTGCCAGTTGGTCTTTTTCCATCGGTCTAGCCATCCCCACAGAGCATTGGCTACCATCCACAAGTCAGTGTAGAGGTAGAGCCTTGGCCACTTCTCTCATTCAGCAATGTCCAAGGCCAGTTGGATGGCCCTGAGCTATGCAACTTGACTCGAACCACCTTCTCCTTCAGTGGCTTCTGCAACTCATCGTGTGGGGCTCCATATGTCTGCTTTTCATTTTCGATTTGTCCCTACTGACAGGAACTATCAGTGAAAAGAACGTACTGCTTTTTATCTTCTGGCAGTTGATTCTATGTTGGAGCTTCCTCATCATGTGCTGCTTGCTCTTCTTCCTGTTAATCTGCTAAACCAAAATTATCACCTTCAGGCCAATTCGTGATGATTTCTAGGATCCCAGGGCAATTCAGGTTTCTGATTCGGGCACGCTGTGTGATCAGAGCGATACACTTATTCCACATAGCATCAGTGGCATGATGTGTAGAGGGCACATTTCCCCTGAACATCCACCCCAGCACTGGTAGTCAGGCTGCCAGGAGAATCTGTGCTTCTGTGCTAATCACCTCTGAGGCAGCTTGTACTCCTTCATAGGTTGCTAGAATCTCCTCTGTTGGGGTGTAGTTGGCTTCAGATCCTCTGTAGCCTCAGCTCTGGAATCCAAGTGTTCAGCCTCAAGTTTCACCAAGCACCTTCTGCCAGAGGCTCCAGGAAGGACCATTATTCCCAGCTGCAGAGTAGAGCATGTTCTTCACCTCTGGCCCTGTCCTGACTGGCCCAAGGGCTACAGTGTGAGCAATCTCCTGCTTGATCTGTTCAAATGCTTGACGCTGTTCGGGGCCCCACTGGAAATCATTCTTCTTGAAGGTTACCAAGTAGAGAGGGCGTATGATTTGGCTGTACTCAGGGATGTGCATCCTCCAGAAACCTATGGCACCCAGAAAAGCTTGCATTTCCTTCTTGCTGGTCAGTGGAGACACTGATGTGACCTTGTCGATGACTTCTGTCGGGATCTGATGACGTCCATCTTGCCACTTCACTCCCAGGAACTGGATCTCTCGGGCAGGTCCTTTGCCCTTACTCTTCTTGATGGCAAAACCGGCTCTCAGGAGAATCTGGATGATTTTCTCTCCTTTCTCAAAAAACCTCCTCTGCTGTGTCTCCCCATATGATGATGTCATCAATGTACTGCAGGTGTTCTGGAGCCTCACCCTTCTCTAGTGCAGCCTGGATCAGTCCATGGCAGATGGTGGGACTGTGTCTCCACCCCTGGGGCAATTGGTTCCAGGTGAACTGCACACCCCTCCAGGTGAAAGCAAACTGCAGCCTACACTCTGCTGCTAAGGGGATGGAGAACGCATTTGCAATGTCAGTAGTGGTGTACCACCTCACTGCCTTGGACTCCCGTTCATACTGGAGCTCCAACATGTCTGGCACAGTGGCACTGTGGGGTAAATTCATTTAAGCCACAGTAGTCCACAGTCCATCAGATTTACGCACAGGCCAAATGGGTCTGTTGAAGGGTGAGTGGGTCTTGCTGACCACCCCTTGGCTCTCTGGCTCACGGATGGGGATCGCAGAGTCTTGATTCGTTCGGTATTGACGATGATGCACTGTTGTGGTGGCAGTTGGCACCTGCTGTTCCTCAACCTTCAGCAGTCCCACGACAGAAGGATTCTCTGAGAGGCCAGGCAATGAATTCAACTGTTTAATCTCTTCTGTCTCCACAGTGGCTATCCCAAAAGCCTATCTATGTCCCTTTGGGTCTTTGAAATACCCACTCCTGAGGTAATCTATGCCAAGGGTATGCGGGGCCTCTGGACCAGTCAGGATGGGGTGTCTGTGCCATTCCTTCCCAGTCAAGCTCACTTCAGCTTCCAGTACAGTCAGTTGTTGGGATCCCCCTGTCACCCCAGAAATAGAGAGGGATTCTGCCCCTGCATATCTCAATGGCATCAAGGTACATTGTGCACCAGTGTCAACTAAAGCCTTATATCTTTGTGGGTCTGATGTGCCAGGCCATCGGATCCACACAGTCCAATAGACCCGATTGTCCCTCTGCCTGGCTAGAGGCAGGGCCCCCCTAGTTCTGGTTGTGGTACTTGTTGCTCTCTTACCATAAATATGACCTAGAGGTACCTTCAAGAGGATTGGACATAACATCATCACTCCTATACCATCTGGAGTCTTGCCTGCAAGAGACCAGAGCAGCATTTATCCTTGAAGAGTTTCTTATGGTAGTCATTCCTCTTTTCAATTCACGTACCCATGCTGCTAAGGAAGAGGTGGGTTTTCCATCCCACTTCCTCATATCTTCTCCATGCTCATGGAGGTAAAACCATAGATTGCCATGTGGAGTGTACCCTCTCTCCTTAGCTGGAGGATGCCTGCTCTTGATAGCAGAGACTCTTGTTTGTCCTGGTGAGATATGGAAAATTCCTTCCTTAAATTCCTCTCTTAGCTTCTGGTGGCCCTCTTCAATTTTCTCTTCCAGGCTTCGGACATGTTCGGCCAGTTTGGTTTCCACAGATGAGACGTGGGCTTGTAATGGGGTGGTGAGAGTGTCTTCATAAATCCTGAGTTTACTAACCAACACACCCACCTTGTCCTCTCCCTCCCTCCATTGCAATGTTGCTAAGTAGCAGGAATACATTTCTGGCCCTAGTCATGCAAATTTTAGCCACATCTGGGATGTGCACTGTATGCCATCTGGACTTTTAGGGAATCTTTCATCCTCTGAAAAGGTTATCTCCAGTACAGCTAATTGTCTCAAGCATCGGATACCTTGTTCCATTGTGTTCCACTGTCCTTGCTGTACATGGAGGTCCTCCTTACAAAGATATCTCTCCCTCACACTTGACCACATCTCAAGACAGGGATCCCAGTTGCCTTTCTTCACTCCCATCTAGAATTGTATCGTTAGCCACAGCGTCCCAGATTTGGAGCAGCCAGGTCAAAATGGATTCATTTCCCTGTTGCATGAACTATCTCTGCAGCTCATGCAGCTCGCCCAGGGATAGGGACCGAGTGATGATTTCTGTCTCTGTTTCTTCTGCTGGGTCTGAAGTTCCTGCCTCTTCTTCATCATTCACTATGCAAACTGATTTAGTATTGGATTTTCTTTTCTGGACAGGGGCGATTGCTATTGGTTCAGGTTGTTCTTCTGGCTCCACAGCGGTTTGTGTAGACACGCTGCTGGTTAATTTGTTTCCTTTTCCCTCTGCCTCAGCCGTGGTTTGGGTGGACATGGTGCCTGTTGATTTACTTCTTTTCGGGTTCAGCTCTGGTTAGTGTGAACACAGTGCCTCTTTGATTTGTTTCCTTTCTCCTCCTCCTGAGTGTGCTGTACCATACCAAGCAGTGACTGGTAGGCAGTGGCCAGGGCCCAGCATGTGCCCATCTCTGAGTCTCTCAGGGCATTTTCCCTTCACATATCTTATTACTCTAACAGGGTCCTGCAGTTGTTCAGGGGTGAATTTCCAGATCATTGGAGAAGTTCTCCAAATACTGGCGCATGTCCTCCCACTTCCTGTGCTGCTCAGCATTATCCACTCCTGAGGCAGGCCGCCAGAGAACTTCCCTAGAAGGCCCTGTGCTGACTCTGAGCATGGTGTAGAAAGTACAGAGAAAATATAGCAAAACTAACAACAAGATTATGCTGTCCTTAACATCAAGAGGAAACTCCATATTTTCAAAAACTGTTGTAGCAGGTCTGAAGGGGGAGAAGGAGGGGAAAGGTTGGAAAAAAACATTGTGTCCTGTTCCCCCTACAGGCTGGGTGAGATTATTAATGAGGCCCCAGAGGTAGCAACCCAGACCAGGACAGATGAACAAGACTGAATATACATTTGTAGTGGGTTTCTGTGGCTAGGTTTTGGTAGGGGGGGCTAGAGGGGTGGCTTCTGTTGGAAGCTGCTAGAAGCTTCCTCTGTCTGGTGGAGTCAATGCCAGCTGGCTCCAGGATGGGCTTCCTGCTGCTGTCCAAGGCCAAGCCAATTAGGAATGATAGTAACATCTCCCTGATAACATATTTAAGAACAGAAGGTTGTTGCGCAGATGAAGAATTCCAGCCAGGGAAGAGCGGAGTGAGAACATGTGAACAACAATGTAGACACCAAGGTCGGTGCGGAAGGAGGGGGAGGAGGTGTTCCAGGCACCAGAGCTGAGGCCCCTGCAGCCTGTGGTGAAGACCATGGTGAAGCAGGCTGTCTCCCTGCAACCTGTGGAGGACCATCGGGGTGCAGAGGTTCACCTGCAGCCCATGGAGAAGCCCATGCTGGAGCAGGTGGATATCCAAGGGAGGCTGTGACCCCGTGGGAGGCCCAGGATGGAACAGGGTCCTGGAAGGGATCTGCAGCTCATGGAGAGAGGAGCCCACGTTGGAGCAGGTTTTTCCCAGGTAGGACTTGTGGCCCCTGTGGGGGACCCACGCGGGTACAGCTCATTTGTGAAGGACTGCACCCCATGGAGAAGTGACCCACAAGACAGCAGTTTCATGAAGAACTGTTGCCTGTGGGATGGACTCACACTGGAGAGGTCCATCAAGGACTATCTCCTGTGGGAGGGACCCCATGGGAGCAGGGAAGGACTCCTCTCCCTGAGCAGCAGCAGAAACAACAACTGACCGTAACCCCCATTCCTCGTCCCCCTGCACCGCTGGGGGGGGAGGAGGGAGAACATGGAAGGAAGGAGGGGTGGAGGGAAGGTGTTTTTAAGATTATTTTACTTCTCACTCCTTTGATCTGATCTCGTGCTACATGTTGGGTGGCAAAAGATTTGCTGGTTTAAAAGTAAACCCAACTCAAGAGAGATTACAAGTCAGAGGATACAGGGATACAGAGACAGATGGCTTAACCTTTTGTTAGTCACTCTTTCTAAAAGTTTTGCAGTCAGATTTTCCCTGTTCCTTTCACATACTAATTCCTCCCGCAGTTTCTCAACCAGTTCCTTTTCTGAACTGATATCCAAGTCCTTGTGCTCCCCCCACCAGCTTTCTCATTCCTGCTGGAGTACCCAATGACTCAATGTATTCTCTCGCTCCACAGCCTTACAGAGCTCAAGGTGCAGTTGTCGGTGATGCCTTAAGGTCCATCTGGTTTCTTTTTGATTTTTCTAATTTTTATAAGTAGTTATATATCAGAAGTAGATTTAGAAGCAGCAGCATTTCATTCCTCTATCCTTAACACAGAAGCTACATAGATCACCAACCCTCTAACCCCATTCCATGCTCCCCATATCAATTCTACCCCTGGATTCCATTAGAATATGTTTAGTCTCACTCTAAGATAGGCCTCTTCTATTTGGAGAATGCTTGTATCTTAGCCTAAACCACAGAACACGGTCAGAAACTGGGTGACCGTGTACCCTTTGTGCTCTGAAGAAGATGAAGATTGATGAAAAGGTGATCTCAAAAGACCCCAGCCCCAATTCCCAAGGGGCAGATCTAGGGTGGTCCAGGGCAAAAGCCAGGGCATGGATGAAACCAGGGATTGGACAGAGAATACTATAAATTGTAATATCTGTAACACACAGGCACGCGCGTCTTGTAACCTTATGCCTCAGAGGCACGAATTAAAACCCTTTCCTTATCTCACCTTCAAAACTAATTTGCCTTGGAGGTTTTTTTTTCTCCCTGAATTTTTAGGTATCAGCAGGTAAGGTCCCTTTCCATATGCAGCAGAGATTCCAAATTCATCCTCTCATTTTGCTCCATATCTAAAAATTTTTGTAAGGGGTCAACCAAATCTTGTTTAAATTTGTCTCTCTCATTTTACTGTCTATGCAAATGTTTTAGTAAGGCATGAATTCTTTTATCCTTAACTGCTGCCATCAGCACGACACCCAATACCCCATATATGAAGACAAGGATGAGGCAAGCATTGTCCATGAGGAGAGAACAGTTAAGGCTTGGCATTTCCTCAGCCGTCATGTCTTGCCCCTCCCCATTCCAGATCCATTCTGTCCCCCAGTTGGGGATGGAGACATCCGAGCCCATCCTGGCTATAAATAGCTGAAGAACTGTTCAGTCCCTTTCAACCTCATGAGAATCCTGCTGACTATGCCAATTTATTGTCACAACCCACTTGGTATGGGGTGCGATGTTCTTTATAAATTCTCATTGGGCTAAACGAAGACACTAGTCCACGTGTCAGGGAACTCTTATGCTTTTATTATATAGTTGACTTAACTCTGGCAACCAGCCCACTGTTTAGTCTCAAAAGTGTTGGCTAACAAGCCCTTAACTTTTACAACACACTTCCATAAGCTCCCCACTCCCACAACAAACTTCAGTATGGAGTACCGGGTAGAATATGATAGCCATGCTTTGCCCAGACAGAGCAAGGAAGGAGAGAAACAAAGGAGGAAAAGAGAAAAAGAGAAGAAAGAAGATCACCAGTCCTTAGATCCTGCATCGGTCTTGCCACGTGCGCCACGGTCCATGGGGGAGGAGTGTAGGGCCGTGGCACTGCACAAAGGGGTTCAAGCGAGGTTTGAGGTGCAATGCTGGTTTAATGAGGGTGTGCGGGGTTTTATAAGCTCTGACGTGGAATGCACCAGAAAATGAGGTGGAGCATGAGACAGACAACCAGGAATAGGGACTCAGGCGAAGAGGGAGGAACTGGGGAGCAATTGGGGAAGAAAAGGATGAATGGTAGCTCTCTCCTCACTGCAGCTTCTTCAGCCAATCAGAGGGAGAAGCAGGGAAGCAGGGAGCAGGCACCACGAGGCATGCCTGGGCAAGCCCGGATATTACAACCATTGGAGAATCATACAATGTACATATTTGTAAACACATAATAACTGTAAAGTCCATATAATAAAGTCCTTTCAATTGCTATATATCTTTTTCCACTCCTGGAACCGTTCCCATTCTGATTCTTGCTCTTCCACAATGTGGATGGTTCAGAGCTGAGGTCAACAAAGAGTGAGAGAGAGGGGTAGGAAAAAGGGGGGAATGATCCACTTTCTTTTATAGTTAACCTGGTGTACGCCTCTTATATATGTAGATTTTTTACACCATTTCATTCGCACATTTGCAGCCAGCCCTTTTGGGCCCTCCAGGAAGTGAGTCAGGGGAGGGGGGGACTTGATGCAGGCACACCGACCACAAGTCTCAAGGTGGAAATGGAAGTTGGCTTAGAACAGTGCTGTCCCACTCCCACCTCTGTGGGATCTTCTCTTCCAATCATAACCTTTCCGTTCCAATCATAACCCCCTGTTTGCTGAAAGATCATCAAACCCCAGAAGCTAAAACATTTACCTTAGAGTAACTTAATGCTGTTTTCAACCACTGAGGTTCTCATGACTTGTCTCTTGAGTTGACACAGACAACGTGAACACCTTGGCTAGCCTTTCTGAACTGCATGTCCTCAAGCAACAACCCAAGCTAAAATTTTCTCCTTGAAGATAAGACAGCAATCTTACTAAAAATTTAATGTCATTGCCTCCTGCTAGCAGAATGCACTGACTCATCTTAAACACAAGCACTGAGAGAATGGAAGATACTTTGATGGGCAAACTGCCATCAAAACTTGTCTGTTGCCTAAGTTAGTGAGAACTTGTTCTGATTTCCAGGCTGAGACTGAGAAGTCACTCTCATAAGGTTCCACAATGGATGGTAAAAACTCATGGACAAATAAACTTAAGGCTTATTCCTCCTGATCAATTGGCAGGTATAAGCAAGGAGCTGCCACTGACTAGTCCTTCACTCTGAGACCAGCCTCTGCCAGCCACCTCTCTGCACAGGGCCAGAGCAACTTCAGGGTTGATGTGAACCTCTTCAGCCAAAAATGACCCAAGTCTCACAGATTTCTACAACCCAGCAGTATTTATTTGCCCATAATAAACCCCTGTGGGGAGTGGCCAGGGTTAACACAGGCACAGAACCTACTAAGAAGGTCCTCTGCAACTTTTTATCCTGGGTGAGGATGCAGATACCTGTACATGGGAAATGACTGTTCAGTCCTTCATTCTTGCTATACCATACTTTATTCATCCTATACAATGGATTTATTGCTGAGCTCACTTTATTACTGAGATGTATTGTTGATGGAAGGGTATGGACAGATTGCTCCAGGATCAATATGATCAGGCAAATGTCGGATTTATTAGGAGAAAGACAGATTATATAGTGCTCATGACGCTCAGCTTCTTGTTCACACAACATTGGTTACATAAGGAAAACATGCTCTGCTGTTCCCTGCTAATTGGACCACAACAGGTGGTCATAGGAGATGAGAAAACTTTATTCACCTCCCAAAAACTCCTCCCTGGCATCTTGGCACAAGGCCTGCAGCCATATTAGTGGCGCAGCATTTTTTACTATCTGCACCCAGCCATGCCAAGGTGAAACACACAGAAATGTAAAGAAAATTGTTCACACAATTTTCATCCTGTAACAAATCCCCTTTTCTGTTTTTGAACAATTTGATTTGCATTTCTGTAATATTCCTTATTGTACCAATAACATATCAACGAACATGATTACATATAACAATAATAGTATATTAACAACCTTAACAACTTAATAACTTCAAAGTTTTGCTCTTAAATTTTCTTAAAAGTGCTTTTCTAAATATAGGATTTATTCTTGAAAATCCGCATTCAGTATAAAACACTTCTGGAAATGGAACTCCACTTATTTTTGTTACGTGTCTTCTGTGTTTATTTAGAGATGTTTGTGTATTTGTTGGATCAAAACACATTAATCATCATGCATTCACACACACATACACACATACAAACTCTCACAGTGGCCACTGTTAACACTCACACAATCATACTTTTGAATTCCATATCAGTATGTTTTATGAGCTAAAAAGTTATAATTCTTTAGTACCTTATGATGTTAAAGCTTCTTAACCAAATAGATAAACTTTCTTTTACTAATATATAGTGAATAATCTAAAGTTCACACAACACACTTTCTTAAATTCTAAACCTCTATAATTATGTACTTCTTCAAAAAATTGTGCTCATAATACCTAAAAATTGTGCATTTGTAATACTGAAAAAACTGTGCCCAAAAATTGTGCTCTCAATAAGACCAAACACTGTGTCCTCTTGGCAATTCACTGTCACCTGCAACAGCAACAACACTGATGTTGTTTTGAAGCTCTGTTTTGAAGAACCAGCTTCTTTCCAGGGTTTCATTTATGTGCAGATAATCAGAGAACACCTGTGGACAAAAAACTTAAAACATATGAAACACTTTTGCAAATCAATAGAGGAAAACTGATATCTCTCTTTTCCCCCTTTTCTTTGTGCAAAAGTGTGTTAAAAATTCTTAAATCACTAATGTGTTTACTAAATACTCTTATGCTAATAAGTCTAGACTTATAACAGCTGTATTCTACAACAAACTCCACTATACTAATTTTATTATTCAATAATTCTGAAAAAATTCTGGGAATGTTATTGATCTGTTCTAAACTCCAGTATTATTTTCTTCTTCATCATCATCAGAACATATGTCTGAATCTGAAGAAGTGTCAGTCTCTACAGACAAAAGGGGTTTTATTGCTGCAGTTATAGCATCAACTAAATAGGCTGTTTTCTCTTGATGGACTATTTTTGTAGCAGCTTCTAAAAACTGGGCTGTAGCAGCACCCTTAGGTAGTGTACTTAAAACTCGTTTTGTATTTTCATTAGCATTATTATAGGCCAGCATATCTAAGAATTTTGCTTTCATGTTATTATCTATGTCTGGATCTGAATTTATTGACTCATGTAAACGATCTACAAATTGATCGTATGGTTCAGCAGGTCCCTGCTTGATTGAAGTACATGGGGGTCCTGACTTTGCATCTCTTACACTTAGCAATGCCTTGTAAGCTAAATCCTGACTAGTTCATAACACCTCATCTGGAAACCGTGCCCGTACATCTGCTTTTTCATACTGACCAAGACCCATGAGTGCATCAGAGGCAACACCGAAAAGAGGATGCCCTTGCTGTCCGGGCTGCGCAGCAGCCGTGGCACAGCTGGCATTCCATTTGCTAAAACACTGTAGCTACTGAGATGGAGAAAGCAACGTGTTTATAATCATACGAGTATCATATGGTGTCAACAAATGCGCAGAAAAAAGATGTTGCATCATTGATTGTGAACAACTGCTTTTCAAACCACACTGTGAAATAGCTGCCCTTGCCTCTTCTATGAGCTTCCAATTTATAGCTTCCCAGGACTTATTTCCTGCATTATCTACAAATACAGGAAAAGCACTAGATTCCAAGAGCTTAAAATCTCCTTCAGAGGCAGCAACCTGTATAATGTTTTTCCAATTCTGTTCTGGATTAACTCTTATCCCCCCTTTTTTCCTCCCTCCACCCGGTAAGGCTGGAACCCCTAAACCAGAAGTTCCCACCCCGGGTATCCCAGGAGAGGGGTTTGGAGGAGGCAATGCCGGCACTGCAGGCAAAGCTGGAACCTGGGAAAAACCTGGATTTTGCGGCACGAACTGTCTTTCTGTTAAATGAGACTTAAGCTCTTCGAAACAGTGTAACAAATTGTTCACTTGATCTTTTGTTGCAAGCATAGTAATCTTGTCGCTTTTATCTTCCGGGCTCTCTTTCTCAGAGGGTGAGTTGGCAGACGGGAGCAGGGAAGATCGCTGTTCCACGTTGTCTTGATAGAGTGTTTCTTTCTTTCTCTGCTGCAGCGTTGGTATGAAGCTGGCAAGTTCTCCCGCGGTAGTTTCAATCGGGGTAGCAGCAGCTTTTTTCAAAATAGATCTGGTTGCTATAGTAGTAAGTTTCTGAGGGTCTCTTCCTGGTTCAGAGGCGTCAGCTCTTGATGACGTAAATTCAGGAGACATGGTGTTTCCAGGCGGTAGCGGTGCAGCGACATCTAGTGGCGCGGAGGCTCCCAGCAGCTCTGTTCCGGCCGGCGCATGCTCAGAAGCAGTTGATGACTCACTGCCCACAGCAGGCGCAGCTGAAGGAGGGGCTGCTGGCTGCGCAGGCTCAATAGAAGATGGCAGTGCTGGCAGAGCAGGCGCAGTGAAGGGCGGTGGCACTGGCAGAGTGCCAGCGTCGCTCTCCGCTGCTCCTGCATTTCTTACAGTCTCTGCAGGCACTAGGACCTCCCCGCTAACAGACTTATTGGCTCGGAGGCATGCCGCAGTCTCACTAACTCCCGATAAAGTTCCCTGAGCAATTATAAGTTTTCGCTGTTCCGTACTTAAGTCTTGCAGCGATTCAACTATCAGATGCCAAATCGGAGGGTATTTTTTAGCGTCCTTTGATCCCTTAGAAATCTCGTCCCATAACTCTTCCTTAATAGCATCCCACACGGATACCTCAAAGGCGGCTTGAGTGGACGGAATTAGCTTCTTAGCTCTCACCCAAACTATTAACCCTTCAAGGGCTTTTTTATCATAATTTGGCTCTCTTAGAGAGACTATATATTGTAGGAGCCTTTGCACTACTTCTTCATCTTTGGAAAGTGTGACCCCCATGCTCCCACCAGCTGACTCACCGGATCAGGGCGAGATTTGAATTTTTGCCGTGCACGGCCTTCTTCACAGCACCGGGGCAGTGCTGCCTGTAACAGCTGCTTCCTTCGGCTCTTCCTGCTCGTCTCACGTCCCGAAGAACTGACGAACTTGGAGTCCCTTTTCAGGCACCAATTGTTGATGGAAGGGTATGGACAGATTGCTCCAGGATCAATATGATCAGGCAAATGTCGGATTTATTAGGAGAAAGACAGATTATATAGTGCTCATGACGCTCAGCTTCTTGTTCACACAACATTGGTTACATAAGGAAAACATGCTCTGCTGTTCCCTGCTAATTGGACCACAACAGGTGGTCATAGGAGATGAGAAAACTTTATTCACCTCCCAAAAACTCCTCCCTGGCATCTTGGCACAAGGCCTGCAGCCATATTAGTGGCGCAGCATTTTTTACTATCTGCACCCAGCCATGCCAAGGTGAAACACACAGAAATGTAAAGAAAATTGTTCACACAATTTTCATCCTGTAACAATGTATGTCAAGGACTGGCAGTTGACCCAGGCCCATTCATCCATAACCACGAAAGACTCTCAGCACCATCCAGAATGTCTGTCTAGCATATGTCCCCCACTGCCACAGCATGGAAGAACTACATACATAATGAATTTATCTTGACAGCATGTTTAGATGGTTGTGAAACATTATCTCTTCAGATTAGGGAACAGAGACGGACATTCATTCCAAGCAATACTAAATGAAGAGTTAAGAATTTCTGAGTTAACAGTCATCTATTACACAGATGGGAGCTGAGATAGCTAATATATATTGCAAAGGTCAAACAAGAATGTCAGCATTTCTGCTCAATTATCTCTAATTTTACACAACCTAGTTAGAAAAAAAAATTCTGCAATTTTATATTCTCACTTGAAGAATATTTTTCTCCTAAATTCCACTGCATCTTTTCCTAAATTCCATAGCACACTATAAAATATCTTAATTTCTGATACCTGTTTTATGTTTTCAAGTATGATTTTACAAAACATTTAAAAGCTAATCATATTTGATCCTTTAGAATCTGAAAATGAAAAACCCAAACCAATGCCTAACCCTAGAATAACATTTGTCACATTTATTGCATTTTCTTAGTTGCTTTGCTAGTTCAAAGTCTTTACTTGCTTTCAGTCTGTTAACTTCAGTGTTTAAAATCATTTTGTGCCCTCTAGTGGCAGCCCTGCTAGGCACACCAAACTGTTGTCTGGGAGGATTAAGAATTAGACATTACAGTTACAGATGATGTAGAAATGAAAGAAAAACCGCTTATTAACCTTTTAAGGGAAATTTATTATCCATTTCTACAGTTTAAAAATTACAGGCATTTCTAGCTATGATGAGATAGTACCATCAGCAAAACAAAATCATCTAGAGATACATCATAAATAGCAACAATAAAAAAATCACATACTGAGCAAGCATTTGACTGAGTTTGCTATTAGAAATTATATTGATGAAAATTGGCCTATTTGTAGCCATTTCCTTGCACAAAGCACTATTCAGTGTGTTTCCTACTAGGAAATTGTCCAATATGAAGATGCACAGTTTTCCAGGGTCCACAAAGGAGTATCATCATAATGGTGACAGTCAAAAGATGAAATCCCATAAGACCTTCATCTTCTCTCATGGAAAATCACTTTGATTTTCTTACTAAAGCAACAGAATGATATCATAGAGGAAAATTAACAAAATAAAGAAGGAAACATTTGAGAATTTCAAGAAAAAGTCACATAGAGAGTGATACACTTTTTTTATTTTTTGTTTCAGACCCTCTATTCATTCACTTTTTTCTTAATTCAAGATGGCCTAAAGTCCTTACCTTTTCCCCAAAATATTCCAAATTTTTAAATTATAATAAATTATAATAATATAATATAATATATGATTATAATAAAGCTTCTGCACCTGAGCGGAATAAAAAATCACAATGCGTATGATGTCCCATCCTTAAGGGGAAGGTAGCACCCAAGATTGATAAATACCTGTGGTCGAAATGAACAACAAAAGTCAGAGGGTCCACAAAAAAAATCACAGTTTTATTAGTAAATTACACACTTGGCATGGAAATTGGCATGTTAGTCCCTGACCTACTATATAAGCACACGGCAGTGGGTTTTGGATAAAGGGGTAGGGTCAAAGGGAAGAGAGAAAGAGAGAGATGAATGAATTAAGGAGGGGGGGAGAGAGAGAAAAAGAGATCATGAGTCCTGGTTCCAGCATCAGTCCAGCCAATGGGATGCCCAGGGTCCTGGAGGCACCACCCAGGCTTGGTGGGGGGACCATTTTGTAGATAAGTTTTCTCTGCCCTGAAGACAGGTTTCTTGCTTTCTATGCAAATTAGTTATCATGTTCAGTCCATTCCTCTAGATAGACCTTCCTGGAAAAGGGTCAGAGGGCTTTGG
Organism: Pseudopipra pipra; assembly: GCF_036250125.1. Classification (NCBI taxonomy): domain Eukaryota; kingdom Metazoa; phylum Chordata; class Aves; order Passeriformes; family Pipridae; genus Pseudopipra; species Pseudopipra pipra. The sequence continues at coordinate 47,659,714 of NC_087580.1, read as the reverse complement.
GGTTCTTGGGTGGTCTTGATCTCCCCCTACAGTCCATGTCCACTTCTCGGCCTCATTCCTGCGCTTGTGTCTTATTGTGTTATGCTTATCTCCAGGGACTAGAACAATGATGTTTGCCTCAGGAAAGTGCTGCCCTACTTCCTCATGGCCACAGCAACATCTTATTCTTTCTCAGAACCTGTTAGTACCAACAATCCTTGGCTGGCTCCACAACCACCTGGCTATAGGTGTTTGAGACATACACATTAGCCCCTTATCTTCTGGGCTTCTACACCACCCCATGGCTCAAACATCCATATGGACTTGGTGATCCATTGAAAAGGAAAAAAGAAAAGAAAGAGAGGGAGAGGGAGAGGGAGAGAGGGGCAAATCCATTCTATAAGATATCTCTTGTAGTGGTTTGAATTTTGTTTTCCCCCAGAGGCTAAGAAAAGTGGTAGACCCCAAGGGGTGGAAACCCCTGGAAGTTTTGAAGTTCTGCCCAATGGGTGCTCCTGCAAAAATATCAACATCCCACAAGCTCACCGGAAGAGATGAGTTGTAGTTTGATTGTGGGAGAGGTGGCCATGTTGTAGAGCCACGAGGAAGGGGCTCTGAGCCCCTCGGGGCCTCTGGGGCCTCCCAGCCCCTGGCTGGGGGGGACTGCAAAGACCTGGAACAGTGCTAGACTGGACTAAGTGTCTATAGTTAAGCCGGGAGATGTTTTCTCCATGGGCGCAGAGCAGCAGCCGGCATTGACCAGAGAAACGGTGGCAGAGAGCCAGGACAGATAAGAACCTGAACCGGAGGAGCAGCAGAAACAACATGCAGCACCGCAGAGAAGACTCCTGGAAAGAGAGAGAGAGAGAGCCAGCAGCTGAGAGACAGGGTTCTGGGGGTAAGACTGATACCAGACCCCCCAAAACTCCTTTGAGATCCCTCTGAGAAAAGAGAGAGATGGACTCCTATTAAGGAGAAGAGTTTTAGACATGCAGCACCGGAGAGAGAGAGGAGCTGAGAAGTTCAAAGATGTCCCGGAGCTGGACCGGGATGGCCAGATGGAATGCGGGGAGAGTTGACCTTGGCTCTCCCCTCACACTGCTGCCACGGTGGCAGCCTGAAGGCAGGGCACAGAGACCCTGCAAGGAGCTTGAGTCTCCTGGAGATACCAGACCGTCACGAAGACCCCCCTGTGTCTTCGTGATATGACCGTGGTGAAACGACCTTGTCTGGGGTTACGAAGCCCACGGAAGACCCCTTTGCCTGCGTCAAGGGGGCCGAGGGAGCTTGGATACCACCCTCGTGAGTGCTGGTAGAAAGCCAGCCACAGCTGCTGCATGCATGAGAAGAAGAAACCTGCTGCCTTAGAAGATACTCCTGCTGTTCAGAGACTGGAAGGGATCTGTCCTTCTTTCCCTCCTGGACTTTTATTTGGAGGGGAGAAGAGATCTGATCCATTGTAAATACTATATGTCATGGTAGAGATAGTTGTGATCGTGTGTATAATGTGATATGGTATTTATTTGTACAGTCATTGTAATATATTCCCTTTCCCTCACTTTGAGTCTGGTGTGTTTTGTCTGGAAAAGCCCATCTCACATTAGGTTGAGATGTGGGAGGGGGAATGGAGCTAGGGAATTGGATTTTGGGGCTATCTCAAACCATGACACTCTAAACATTGGGGGCAATGTCTCTATAATCCTCTACACAATCCAATTATCAAAATAAAAGCAGAAAGGTTAATATTAAGAGAACAATCACAGGGTGCAACACCTTGTTAAAAACTCCCATTGCTGTTGGCAACCATCCAAATAAAATGTCCCACCAATGATGTTTGCAATCTTTCTTCACCTGTTCCATCGCCCAGTGGATTTCTTCCACATTGTGATGAACGGTGTTTCAGTTTAATGAGACTGAAGTGTTTTGCTAAGGAGGATGAGTTATGAGGAAGACCAAGCTCCTCCCTCTAAGCAATTGTAAATCCGAAATTAAGAGGATCCAGTTGAGGAAGTATGGAGAAAGAAAAGATAACAGCCCTTTATTAAAGGCTATATGTGTATTGGCAGAACAACAAAAGAACACAAAACCAACTAAACAAAGTCCCATCCAAAAAAAACCAAAACCAGTTCAGTACTTTCTGCCTTTTGGCACAATTCTAACCACGGTCAGCAGGGGGCGCTGTTGGATCACTGGAGGAACAGAGCCTGCAGTTGCTCGGTGTTGGTCGGCAGGGAGCGCTGTTGGGCTCTGGCGGTCACCGCGTGGGCGCCCTGGTGCACGGGAGAAGCCAAAACAGAGATCTCTCCCCCTACCGAGAAGGGGGAAAGGGGAAAAAGGGGCTCTTTCCACAGACTCACGCTGTTGGCAGCTGGCTCAGGCTGGGACTCCCCCAAAGGTTCCTTCAAAGAAGGGTCAAGCCTCTCTGATGAAATCTGAACAAGTCTGGGCTGAGGGCAGAACAGGGTGCAGGAGAACGGAGGTAAACCGGGGCCAGAAGCAGCCAGATGACCTCGCCAAAAACAAAACAAACTCTGGAACCCCCCCCCCACACCCTCCCTGAGTCAGGGCAAAAGTGGAGTTACCTGCCGTTTCCGAGGAGAAAAAAAAAACTCATCAGCTCCCCCCTCCAGTCTTCTGAGGGCTATTAACCTAGAATGTGGGCTGTCGGCCAGTTCTTTTGTGTGTGTGAATCACCCTAGCCAAACCACCCTACCCCGTTCAACATCTTTCTTTCACAATGATGCAGGGAAAGAAAAATTCCCTGCTTGATTTTTTAGAACAAGTAAACCTATGACAAACAGTAATCAAAGTCTTTTGTCCATTTTCTTGTGCTTGCTTCAATAACAGCTTTCTTATCAAGGTGATATTCATTCTAATAGGAGTAGGCTATAGGTCTTAAATCTGTATAATTAAATCGTAACAATTGATAAGATATAAGAGAAGCTGAATAACTAAAATCACATCTGTGCTGGTTTTAAAAACTCAGTGGGGAAAAGTTAAGACTGATTGAGGCCCCTGCCTTACAATAGTGGAGGAGGAAAACAAAGAAAACAAGACTGCGAGAGGTTAAAAACGTTAAAGTCACAATCTTACTGAGGTGGAGCTCGCAAATTACACAACAATACAGAGGAAAATGGTTTACCCACAAAACCAACAAAGGCAAAATGTTACCTGGCCCCTCACCCCTAGGGCAAAACCAAAATGGCTCCCATTCCCACACTGCACACCACGTGGCCCAAGAGAATAAAAAAAAAAGTACTGTGGCAAACAAGTTTCTGCAGTTTAATGCCCTCCCCAGGCAGACAAAAACAGTGGAGAACAGGGGCAAAGCAAAATCCTGGAAGAATATTTCACCCAAAAGGGTTTATGCTGCTGAAACACTGGTATGGGTCCTGGCATAGCAGCGGCGTGGGTGCAGGGGGCTTATTTGTTCCCTGCTTCACAGCTGCCTCCAGCACTGGTGCTTAGCTCCACTGAGGTTTTGGGCTCTGTGTGGTTGGTCTGGGCTGTGAAACGGCAGCGGCAAGTTGCAGTGATGGCTTTGGTTGCAGTGGCTCTGGCAGTGGCAGCTGCGGTTGTGGTGGTGATGGTGCAACAGGTTCTCTTCTATGCATGCTGAGTGGTCATGCACTTGACTCCTCGTCCTGCACCCCCTCTCCTGCGAGCATGGAAGCAAAAATGGAAAACTTTCTGTTTCTGGACACTGGTCTTAAAGAGAGAGCCCACCAAAGATGATGTAGAGGGTGTAGAATACACAGTTTGGTCACACCCACATAGTGCTAAACTCCATCTCCTGTCCCTGTAACTAGGACAACATCCCATAATGTCAACAAAGTTACAGACACAAGTGATTACTTGAATCTACAACAAGGTTGTCTACAACTACAAAATCACAAGGGGTTCGCATACAGGCACATCCATTCCATTGGGCCCATACTCTATGCTCCAGGGGATAGAGTACAGCTCCATTGGGATTTAATCCTGACACAATGATTGGGTATAGAGTATATACCAAAGCATTGTGTATTGTTAAAACAAAAGCTGTGGCTTTACCTTTGGTGGGGTCATAAATGAAAATAATTAGTTACCATCAGGAGTGGAATTCCCTTTTAAATTTAGTTGCATTATGTGCTGGTTTAAAGGTAAACCAGCAGGGGAAATGAACTCAACTCAAAACAGAGATTATAAATCAGAATAACAATTTAATAAAATAATACAATAAGTACGATTATACAGGCAAACAATTGGTTTTAACCCACAAAACCCAAATGTATAACCCAGCACCCTGGGGCATGAACAGAGTGGTGTTCTTTGGCATCCCTGAGTCCAAAGTAAAAGGAGAGGGGAAAACCTGTTGGTGAGAGTGCTGTTGCAGTCTGGTCAAGTGTCGGAGCTGAGGGAAGCGGTCGTGAAGGCAGCGCTGTCCCCGGCGCTGCAATAAAGGCCGTGCGCGCGGCACAGAGAAATCTCGCCTTGGCCTGGTGAGTCGACCGAGGGAGGAGGCATGGGGCCCGCGGCATCCAAAGAGGATGAGGCTGTGGAAACGCTCCTCCGATATATGATCTCTCTAAGAGAGCCAAATTATGATAAAAAGGCCCCTAAGGGGTTAACAGAATGGGTGAGAGCGAAGAATCTACTTCCCACTGCTTGAACCGCCTTTCAGGTGTCCACAAGGGACGCTATAAAGGAATTGTTTTGGGACGAGATCTCTACGGGATCAGGAGACGCTAGAAAGTGTACTCTGGTGTCTGGCAGTTGAGTCGCTACAAGAGTTAAGTTCTGAGCGACAGGAACTTAACAACCCTTAAAGGCAAGGGGGTCCAGGAGGGATGGACATGCTTCAAGCAGGCAATTTTGAGCGCGCAGGAACAGGCTATACCAGTGTGCCGAAAGGCCAGCCGGAGGGGAAGACGGCCGGCTTGGTTAAATAGGGAGGTTCTAAAAGAAATCAGGGATAAAAAGAAAGTTTACAGACTGTGGAAAAAAGGGCTGGTTACTTATGAAGAATTTACGAAGAGAGCTAGGCCATGCAGGAAAAAAATTAGGGAAAGAAAAGTGGAATTTGAAGTTAATTTGGCTAATTCAGTTAGGGATAACAAAAAGTCCTTTTATAAATACATTAATAGCAAAAGGAGAGGCAAGGAAAACCTCAGTTCTCTGTTGGACTTTGAGGGAAATATAGTTAACAAAGATGAGGAAAAGGCTGAGGTACTTAACACCTACTTTGCCTCAGTTTTTAGCAGTAAGACAGGTGGCCCTCAGGACAACTGGCCTCTAGAGCAGATAGACAGAGACAGAGACCTGAATAGCCCTCCTGTATTCCAGGAGGATGTAGTTAGCGACTTACTGAGCCAGCTGGATCCTAACAAGTCTATGGGACCAGACGGGATCCATCCCAGGGTGATGAGGGAGCTGGCAGAAGAGCTTGCCAAACCGCTCTCCATCATCTTCCAACAGTCCTGGCTCTCTGGGAAGGTCCCAAATGATTGGAGGTTGGCAAATGTCACCCCAATCCACAAAAAAGGCTGCAAGCAGGACCCTGGCAACTACAGGCCTGTCAGCCTGACCTTGGTGCCTGGCAGGGTTATGGAGCAGATCATCCTGAGTGCAATCACACAGCACCTTCAGGATGGACAAGGGATTAGACCCAGCCAGCATGGGTTTAGGAGGGGCAGGTCCTGTCTGACCAACCTGATCTCTTTTTACGATCAGGTGACCCACCTGGTGGATGAGGGGAAGGCTGTGGATGTGGTCTATCTAGACTTCAGCAAGGCCTTTGACACTGTCTCCCATAATATACTCCTGGAAAAGCTGGTAGCCCATGGCTTGGACAAGTGTACCCTCTCCTGGATTAGGAGCTGGCTGGAGGGTCGGGCCCAGAGAGTGCTGGTGAATGGAGCTGCATCCAGCTGGTGGCCGGTCACTAGTGGTGTTCCCCAGGGGTCTGTGTTGGGCCCAGTCCTGTTTAACATCTTTATTGATGATTTAGATGAGGGGATTGAGTGTATCATCAGCAAATTTGCTGATGACACTAAATTGGGAGGGAGTGTCGACTTGCTGGAAGGCAGGAGGGCTCTGCAGAGGGATCTGGATAGACTGGAGAGATGGGCTGATTCCAATGGGATGAAGTTCAATAAAGCCAAGTGCCGGGTCCTGCACTTTGGCCACAACAACCCCATGCAGCGCTACAGGCTGGGCACAGAGTGGCTGGAGAGCAGCCAGGCAGAAAGGGACCTGGGGGTACTAATTGACAGGAAGCTCAACATGAGCCAACAGTGTGCCCAGGTGGCCAAGAAGGCCAATGGGATCTTGTCCTGTATCAAAAATAGCGTGGCCAGCAGGACCAGGGAAGTGATCCTTCCCCTGTACTCTGCGTTGGTGAGGCCACACCTTGAGTATTGTGTTCAGTTCTGGGCCCCTCAGTTCAGAAAGGATATTGAGGTACTGGAGCGGGTCCAGAGAAGAGCAACAAGGCTGGTGAAGGGACTGGAGCATAAGTCCTATGGGGAGAGGCTGAGGGAGCTGGGGTTGTTTAGCCTGGAGAAGAGGAGGCTCAGAGGTGACCTCATCACCGTCTATAACTACCTGAAGGGAAGTTCTAGCCAGGTGGGGGTTGGTCTCTTCTCTCAGGCACTCAGCAATAGGACAAGGGGGCACGGGCTTAAGCTGCGCCAGGGGAAATTTAAGTTGGATATCAGGAGAAAATTCTTTACAGAGAGAGTGATCAGGCATTGGAATGGGCTGCCCAGAGAGGTGGTGGATTCACCATCCCTGGAGATTTTTAAACGCAGATTGGACGTGGCACTGAGTGCCATGATCTAGTAAATGGACTGGATTTGGACCAAGGGTTGGACTCGATGATCCCGGAGGTCTTTTCCAACCCAATCGATTCTATGATTCTATGATTCTATGATTCTATGAACTCATAAAGGTTCGAACAGCTTTGTCGGGGGGACGGCGGGACTGCGGCAAGTCCCCGCCCCGATCGGTCCGCTGTAGGGGAGATCCCCGTGCTTGCGGCTGCGAAGTTGCGAATGCTAGGAACCTTAAAGGCAGCAGGATCACCTCTGTTTAGCACCGTGTATGTAGCAGCAGAACGTGTGGGGCTGCAGGAACATCAGTAGCGGCAGAGAATGAAGCTGGAGCCGTGCCCGCGGCACCACTCTCTACTGCGGCTGCGCAGTCGGCAGTGTCGCTCCTGCTGTGCCTGCTACTGCGCATGTGTCGCCTGGACCAATGCTGCTAGGAGCCTCCGCGTCGCTAGATGGCGCTGCATGGCTGGCGCCTGAAGCCACCATGAAACCCGGAAAAAAGCCACTGTGGATCGCTGCCATAGCAACAGACGCTGTTTTCAACAAAAAAAAACAAACAACCAAACAAAAAAAAAACCACCACCAAACAAACCAAACCGTTTCCAGGTATGGTACATATGAAAGAACGTAGCAGCTATTGAGCCTTGCATTAGAAGATGTTATATTAGCACAACGAGCATCACCGAAAAAGTGCCACTTCTCGTTGACAGGAGAGGCAGGCTAGAGAACTGCCTTCCCGTATTTTTGTTAACTCTTGTGTTAATTGTGTTGTGTGTCCAGTGTTGTTGTGAGCTCACTGTATTGCTAACGGTACCATGCTAGTGTGTGTGTTGGGGGTTGTGTGTGTGGAGAAGCGGCCATACGTTTGTTAGTAACTGTTAAAACCCAGAGGTGAGAGTCCGGGAGAATTTCCTCCCGTTAGAGTGTCTCGGGTACACATAAAAGCATAAAAATTCCCTTTAGGATTACTCAAACAGCTGCCAGAGTCCGGCGTGCGGGCGCTGGGGCCGCGTGCCAGGGCTGGGAGCCGCGGGCTGGGGCTGCCGCTGCGCCGAGCTCGGCCGTGGGGGAGGTGGTGCTGGCAGCCACGGCAAGAGGCGGCAGAGGCACCTCAGCGACAGAGGCAACGCCGACAGCTACTTCTGCAGAGCCAGCCAGACTTCTGCGGAGATCCCCGGGAGCTGCACGGCGCACGGAGCGGCCCGGGGAACAGCAGCTCGGCGGTGACTGGTTTGCGGGGCAGTAGCCCCGCAGAATCCAGGCATGTCAGTAATTGAGAAGAGAAAGTAGAATCTCTCTTTTTAGTCCTTCTACTCACTTGTAGATAACTTAAAACTAAAAGATTGTGTTTTACTAAAAGTTAGCATACAAGAAATTTTAAGAGTTTCCCAGAGAATGAATCTTTATATAAAAGCTTTAGTGAATTGCCTTGTTTTTAGTTACATCTTACCCCTGTAAAGACCTTCTGCCCAAATTTCGTGTTCAGCCTTAGCAGGAGGAGACGTAAGGTTCACACAATAGAGATCATTTGTTGCTTAGCAACTGGGTGGGACTCAAACCACCTCCAGCAGTTTCTTAGAACTAGGGAGAGAGTAGAACTTACCTTACAAAAACTACAAATTTGCAAATAGGATAAATGGAAAGCCAGCAGGCTGAGGATTTCCTTAATTCTTAGATAAAACGTCTCTCTATCTTCCTGTTATAAACGGAGAAGTGATTGTGACAGTGGAAATCACATCTTTAGAATTGTGTTTTAAAAAGGTTTACTCAGCTGATTTTAACATTTGGATGTTTAGTTTACATTCCTGTCTGATATTATTTCTTTTCCTTGGTCAAGTTGAGTGAATTCGTTACTTTTTTTCTCTCTTCTGTGTTTGTGACAGAGTTGCACCTTTGAGTTGCATTTCATGTACTGCTTAAGCATTTGTTAATATTCTATTTATAACATAGCAGCAAGTACATTTTTTTTTTCAGATTTTAATATATATCTTCTGTTGTGGATTCGTACAGTATGTACAGAGCAGTTTGGTCAAACGAAACGTATTATATGTGTGATAAACAAAGTCTCGAGTTTCTGTAAGTTTCGAATAGTAGTTTATTATATGGTAAAAGCTGATTCAAAGAAACCTCTGCCAATCTGAAAAGCACTTTTATTACGGCCGGGGAATGCAAAGGGGCAGGTGTTCTCCCCAGTGCACTCCGCAGAGCCAAGAAATACCATAGCCTTTCATACAGTTTGAAAGTAGCAAGTTCAAAAATATCTTTACACACACTCTTTTTGCAGTCTGCCTTATCTAAATAGACATTTAGTTTTACCTCCTATTCTTACCATTATAGAGTAGTTACATAAAGTTTTATCATTTCAAGCAGTTTCAGGTTCCCCACCCCTCTCTATGTGCTAAAAAGCCTTCCCTATTCTCTAAGTTATTTTATCTCAATTGCCCACAGTTTGGGCAGAAACTTTTAAGCAGTTTTACATTTTGCAAAGTCACACATCGCTAAATAGCTAAATTTTATTTCATTTTCTATTTCAAAGCAAGCAGCCGGCTGGGTGACAAATGGGACCAGTTTCCCAAATCTGCACACCCCTACTACAGGGTACATTTAGTATTTATCTTAGCTACTTCATGCATATTAATTATATCATATACATATACATTCTACAGGTTTTTGCTAAGTATTTAATATATGGGTTTTCTTACAGCTAAAGCTAAAAGGGTTATCTCTACAACCAGTCATAATTCATGCATTCTTGGATGAACAGGCACCTAAAGATTTAAAGTTCTACTATATTTTATTCTTAGGATAGTAAGGAGGTTTTAGGCCTCTTGACCTTGTGAGGGTCTGTTTTATTTCTTTATGGGGGTGTAATTAAGTTTTACAATCCGTTTGTTTTATTTTGATATAATCACCCATTTGTTTCACGAATCACGATTATTTATATATCACATATGTTTTTAAATGTTTTATAACTGCTGATATAGCATACAGCCTAATTGCTTTTCTAAAAACACTACTCAGGCACACACTATGCTGTGGTTTGACTTATCTCTCTTGGCACTGATGTTATGTCAACAGTTACACTACATGAATTTCAGATTCTTTTTAAAATAACCTAACAAGATGCAAAATGTGTGTGTTTAATTTACACCGATAAAAGAGCAGATTGCTACATTACACTTTTCAAAAACCATTGATGCGTGAATTAGAACTTTTTATGCCCATTTGATTTATAAAGCAGAAATGTCTGGAGACCACATGATAATCTGTCAGGAGATCAGTAGAGATTGCAATAAAACTGAGTTACTAGAGTCAGGTTGAATTTAGTAAAGTCTTTCTAGTTTGCCTCCCAATATAATGATCTCAAAGCTAGATTTAGTTAGCTTTGCATTCGGGAAATTATTTAAAAACTGTGAGTGATTTAGGATTTTAATATAACAGGTGTGGTTTTTACCTGTTCTGTGCTGTTGTTCCACAATTATGGAGTTACATGTTCTTACAACTAGTTATTTGTTTTCCTTTGTGCTGTTTATGTTGTGAATTTTGTTCTCTTTCTGAAATTTCATAGGTAAAAGAACTAAAAATACGAGCAGATGATGTAGATCACATCTAAGGAACCGGCTGCAAGCTGGAATCTGGCCTTCTCTATCCTTCTGAACTGCACATGTAGCTTAAAGCTGAGTATTAAACAGAATAATCAAACGGTATTTTTTCACTGTCATAGACTTAAATGTGCTAAATATATTGCAAAGTAAGCAAATTAACTTTTACATAATTAATTTTTCCTTCCTTCTTGGAGTAGTAGGCAACATTTCTATGGTGTTCTGAAGAGAAAGACCTTTGTAGTTATATTTTTAATTTTGTGGTTATATTTTTAGTCTCCTGCTGAGATAGTGTTAATTATAATTTTGGAAAAAGAGAGAAAATGACACAAAATCTTTAATTTGATCCCAAGTGCAAGAAATGTATGGTCTATATTGAAAAGCCCTGGGATGCACCTGGTATTGTAATTGGTATGACTAACAATACCTCTCCTATGCCTTCAAATAATCCTTATTTGTCTGGTTATATCACAAGTCAAAAATGTTCATTCTCAATCTATCATTAGTAATTGTCATGAATAAGAGGAGCCAATCTGTGGCTCCGGTGAGCCTAGCTCAAGACTGAGAAGATGATGCAAAATACAGGAAATTAGAGAAATTTTTTAAATTGTTTTTGTCATCTTTGTATTAATCAGAACAATAACTACGACCATGCATTAACCATTCAATGCAGGCCATGCATTTTAAAGAACGAAATGCATTGTTTTTTTCTTTCTTGTATAGCAGGCCTCTTGCCCTAATAGATCCCTGAATCTGCTATTCCAGAGTTAAGGAAATCTCTGTCACCAACAAGGTGTTTCCACTTATTCTTTTTGTATGTGGTATTATATTGCTAGCAAGCAAGAATCAGAGTTGGAATCACACCTTGCATTTTTCTCTGCATAAAAAGTTATAATATGATTACATTTGTATTATGGATTTAGCCAAGATTTGGAAACAAACTCTCCTGAACTGTGTGCTGCCAAGTTGTTCTTGCAGCAGTGTTAAAGGTAAAAGCTAAAGCTAAGCCCTGGCTTCAAGAAGTGAAGGACATATGTGATGGTGAAGCCAGGTAACACCTGAAAAGCGAATTTAAGCAATATAAAGAGTTAACCACAAAATGTAGAAGCAAGCTTTAGCAAGGCACATAGGATTCAGCATTAGGAAAGCGGAGACAATAAATTCACTGAGGTACAGGTCACTCTGACACAAGAGAACATAAACATGAACAGAAAATGCTAGTACACACAAAAAGAGACATATGGAGAGGAAGCCAAAGAGATAAAGAGAGGGACATGCCAAGAAATTAGGTATTGGTGCCAAATACCGAAACTCTCTGCCAAATTCATAAGGAAGCTACCCAAATTAGGGAAGGTTCAAAAGTTTAGGAGGATGATGATGAAAAGGACATGAGGTTCATGATGAAGGAAGACCGGAACTCCCACCGAAGTTCTCCCCAAATTAAGGACCACGCCTCTAACTCCGCCTCAACTCCACCTGTTATGAATATTAAAAGTAGATGTTGCAATGTAATGAATATTCATAATATATGATGTAATTGCTTAGCAAAAAGTGTATAAAAATTGGATTGTGTGTTTCTCGAGTTGGAGCAGTTTGTCCAGGGCGACCTGGCTGCTCCCCGGCCGTGAAATAAATACCTCCTGCTTATAGACTGAAATTCTGTCTCTGAGCAGTTTCTCCGCGCCTTGTTTTGGGGCATAAATTGGCATCAATTTGGCGAGCCAGGCAGGAGAGGGGGGTCTTCCTGAGCCAGGACCCAAGGGGCCGGGACGCTCTCAGGGCCCCCCGACTGAATTTTTGTCGGCAGAGTCTCCCAGACCCCTTGGATCTGCGCAACGGTGGACAAGAACCTCTTGCTTCAAATTAAGAGGTATTTATGTTTTGAACTGCAGTTTATAAAGGAAAGTAATTAAGTTGGTGGGGATAGGACGCTATCGCCCAAAAGGGAGCTGAGGGACGCCTCAGCATTAGCCCTAAAGCTGGGTTAGAGTCCCAGGTATTGAAAGTTGCAGGTTAGAGTCCTGCACAGATAGCAGGTTAGAGTCCTGCCAAGAAAGGGTTAGAGTCCCTAAACGGGTTAGAGGCCCGACACTGCAGTGTAAAATTGTCTTTTCTTTGTAATGCTGTGTTCACCCTTTATGTTTCTGTGTCCTGTTTGCAAATGTTCTTGCTCTAATTTACCCTGATCATTCTTTGTTTGTTTGTTTGTTTTGTGTAAGATATTGTCTGGTAATGCATTGGAAACTGTGCTCGACTCAGAAAATTAACCATTTTTAATTCTTCCGAGACTGCTTGAGAGTTTCTAGGAGCTTTAGGACCCAGAAAAGCTCCTTGTACTAGCAAAGAATCCTTGGAATGCGGTTTCTCTTGCAAACTGTTCTGGTTTTTGTCAACGAGTAAAACGAAACTAAAATAAGCTATTTAGGTACTGAGAGAGAGTCTCATTTACGATTTCATTGTTTGCAGCAGTTTGTTTGTCTGTTGAAAAAAATTAGATGTTGTGTTTTTCATATACGGTATAGTCCTTGAGACGTCTTTTAACTCTATATGGGAAATGATTGCAATCTCAGTTCTATAAAAGTGAATAAGCTCTTGCCGGCACGTATAAATCCTAGGATTAAAATCTGTCCTTTCTGTTATTGTTCACTGTATGTTAGAGCTTTGTGTAACAATTGTGGTAAATATATTCTGGGTCCAAGAGGAACACAAGAAATAGCGCTCAATCGTACCCTTACCTTCTACTGTATACGCTGTTGGTCAAATCAAAATTTGGCAGAAACTAAGTGGGTGAGATTTTATTGCTGCCACACTCATGGACAGGTATTCGTAACATCTTGGTTGCATTTTTCTGTAAGAAGTGTGTTTTATAGTTTGCAGCAACATCCTGTGAGTTTGTGGTAACATAAATCGGACAGCCGACAGCAAAGCCATATCTCTCGGTCTGCGGCGCCATCTCGCGACCTTGCTTGGTAACGCAGATTGCTCAGATAGAAACCAGAAGGTAGGAAAGTTCTCCTATATCAAGTGTGCAAGTGTGAATGTGAGTGTGATTGAGACGCGGCTCTGCTGCGGGGCGAGTGGGAGTCCCGCTCTGCGGTTCCTGTTCTCCGCGAGGAGCCAGGCCAGAAACGGACGAAGCGATTGGAGATTGCGTACATGAAGTGTTGGGGCAGAATCAGAAATACTCTAAGACGGTGGAATAGGATAAGGAAAGTATTGCGATTTAAAGTAGAATTTACTGACATACCGAAAGCTACACAGTGTGAATACGTTAGTGGAAGCCTAGCCCAATTGGACATAGAAGCACGGATTCAGAGACAAGAATTGCTTGACATAATAGAATATCACGTAAAGGAATTCATAAGAAAAATAGAAAAGGAGAGTGGGAGGTTGGGATACGATCCTCTAGTATTAGAAGAGTTTCTTGGTTGGATACCCGTTTGGGAACACGATCCCCAGATTAGCTGGTATATTACTGACGCACAGATAGTAGAAAAATCTGGAAGAGCACCCTATAGGTTTGTCTGGTAAGCCCCTACCTCTCACAAACCTTATCCATCACTACATCACCAAGCCCTACGATAATAATGGGAGGCCAGCAAAGTAAAGAAAGCAGCCTGCCAGAAACCAAGAAGGGATGATTTAGATATGTTGATATCACCTGACAAGAGAGAGAGAGTAGCCCGGGAGTTCCACAAATCGGACTCCCTGCTGCAGCAGCGGTGAGGGGAGTTGGAGCTGCCGAGGTGGTGGTTACTCCTCCTGGACCGGCTCTGGCTGAGCAGGAAAGAGCCATTGAAGGACCCCCTGGTGCGGATCTGGCTGCACCGGAAGGGATTAGGACGCACAGAGGTGCAAGTGAAATCAACTTTTGTTGAAGCCGCTTTCAGCCCAGGGGGGGGCGACGGCCCCAAATGTAGAGGTGTTTCTGAGAACGAGTAGCTCAGCACCACTGATGAGTGCTCAGGCAGTTGATTCTGTTGGTGACGCTACTGATATGAGAGCTGTAAGAAAGTGCAAGAGGGTGTAAGAGAGTGCAAGAGAGTGTAAGAAAGTGCAAGAGAGACCCCAAAGTTTGTCGCGGGCTGTACTGTTGTAGAGGAAACGACAAGAGAAATAAGTTGGGTCAAAATGTATGAAACCAGGCAAAAGCAAAAGCCCACAGACGTTTTGAGCAGATTGAAAGATGCCGTTAGGAAATATATTGATATTGATTTAGAATCAGACTTGGGAAAGAAACAGCCCAAATTGACTGCCTGCTGGATGACTTTAACTTTATAGATCCCATGTAAAGAATGTCACAATGGCTAGCAATTTATATATTGACTAATTAGTGGGAATAATTTTGTTGACAGAATCCGTTGTTGTGAGATAAAGCGAACCTTTACCTAGAAACGAAAAAAACTGGGCCTTAATTAAATTAGAAAATCTAAAAGGGGCAAGACCAGGTTAACCTCTGAACCTGCCACTGACAGCCAGCCACGGGATGCAACCCCGTTTGGGCATGGGCCGTGGAGGCTTAAGTTATGCTGGACCCTTTTGGATACTCTGCTGCTTTTGGGCTCATGCCCTGTCTGACGAGTGTGCAAAATGCTACCAAGTTACACGATATAAAGGCCGTATGATTCAAAGCTTAAGCTACCATTCATTTGTCAACAAAGTCTGCTATGGCTCTAGACAACTGAACACTTGCAACACGGGTTCTCGGCAACTATGGGTAGCAAAAATTAATAAAAGGGGGAACCAGGCTGGGACTTAGTTGTCCTAAGGGAGAGGAATAGATTTATTCCACTCAAGAAGGCCATTGGGACATTTCTGACGGTGGTGGAAGGCAGGACATGAAAAAGGAGGAAATAATAGAACAGAGGGTGCAAACTTCATTAAAAGAAACGGCACAAAGAAAGCCTCCCAACACAAGTGGCCATAATGCATTGCAAAGGACACCTGAAAGGTAACACTGTTCCAGAAACAGGAAGTAGGAGAGCTGATGCAGAAGCTAAATTAGCTGCTGCAAAAACTGAGGAAGTGGTTATAACAGCTCTAATACCAGGGGAACTAGATACTGACTTCCAACCAAATTATCAAGACTCAGATCATAGGTGGATTCAAAAGAACAAAGGTAAATTGTTGGATAATGGATGGGGCCAATTAGAAACAGGACAGCTAATAATACCAGAGAAATTAATGTGGCAATTTGTAAAAATAGAACATGAGAAAACACATTGGAGTTTAGACCCGCTTTACCAGTATTTGCAAACTAGAATAGCAGGGCCAAAATTATTTGCTACTGTAAAACAAGTTACAACCCAATGCGAACGATGCCTGAAGAATAACCCAAATACAGGGACCAAGATACACCAAGAAGCAATAAATCGAGGTAAATTCCCAGGTGAAGTATGGCAGATTGATTTCTCTGAACTCCCAAGAAAAGGGGGGTATAGGTACCTATTGGTACTAACTGATACATTTTCTGGGTGGCCTGAAGCATTTCCCTGCAGAACAAACAAGGAGAGGGAGGTAACTAAAGTTTTGCTAAACGAAATTATACCACGATTTGGAATACCAAGGAGTATATCCTCAGACAGAGGTACACATTTCTGTGCAAAAGTTGTGAGAGCAATAAGCAAAGCATTGCAGATTAAATGGCAATTACATACGCCCTACAGACCACAAGCAAGTGGGCAAGTAGAAAAGATGAATCATCTCATCAAACAACAAATTGCTAAAATATGTCAAGAAACTAACTTACAATGGTATCAAGCTCTGCCTATTGCTCTGATTAGATTGAGGGTCAAACCTCGATCAAAAGAAAAGTTGAGCCCGTTTGAAATTCTGTACGGTAGACCTTATGCTATGCAAGTTGTAAATAGTGATGCTGTAGACCAAATAGGCAATCAATATATATATGATTATGTAATTGCTGTAGGAAAACATTTTGATAAAAATGCTGCAGCAGTAATAGAACACCAGCCCAAGCAACCTGACTGTAAATTGCATCCATTTAACCCCGGTGATTGGGTGTATGTTAAGAATCTTTTAGGAAAACCCCTACAAGAAAAGTGGGAGGGACCTTTCCAAGTGCTGCTGACCACCTTCACCGCGGTTAGGATCAAGGAGCGACCTACATGGATTCACTACTCTCGAGTCAAGAAAGCTCCAGAAGATAAGCAAGAAAACTCCACATCATGAAGCCGACGTCCTTCCAAATTACTTCGACCTGGACCGTTGGACTTTTGATAAGTATAGTTCTATCCCAAAACTCTACTTCTGAAGGACCGTGGTCTAATGCTTACATAGAAGTACCTTTCGAAGGTGATTTTCCAGAAATGGAGATTTATATTTTACATAACAAGCAACCTTACACGCCAGACCCAGGCTATCTCATAGCACAAAAGGGGGACCAATTTCAAATAGGGTGTCGAGAAGTTGAGAGACTAATAGGGAAAACAGATAAATTAACACTGACAATTAAATTCTGGCCAGATGAATCTAAACAGGGTTTAATCACTTATAGCCAAGTAAAAAGAGGTCAGCCCATTGTTTGGATTCAACGGCCGGGACCAATCTCATGTCAGTGGGATAGTTTTGAAAGAGGCAGAGCACAATGTGAAATTCTATTCGAGTTAGATCACTCAGTGACATTCACCTGTAATAGGGAGGGAAACCCTCCAGGTGGTTACACCGTTATAAAAAGAATTTCACTAGCCAAAGACCCAATTGTGAACCCATCTCGTGAAATCACTCCACAAGTAGAATGTAGAAGAATACATAATTTCACTTTGATAGGACCTCAAGTAATAAGACAGTCAAACGAGTTGAAGTTACTACTAGATCCTACATATTCTCTAAAGAAGGTACAGATGAACATTCAGACAGACATTACACACTTACAAGAAGATTGCCAGCCGTTCGTAAAGCAAAGCCTCAAAGGCTGGAATGCCTGGTTAGCGACTAAGTCACTTCACAAACGAACACAAAGAGATATAAGTGGATGGGTTGGCACAGGGTTTGGTATAATGAACACCATAGACCAAGAGGTATTACTAAATAAGTTGAGTACCGTCACTTCCAATCTAGGTAAGCTTAAAGTACCTTTAAGCTCATCTATGCTAACTTTAGCAGAAACACAATCCTTAGTAGTTAAATTGATGGCTCTAGTAGCTGACCACACCGCTGAAGATTTTGTCAAAATTGCTGATTACGCTGGAGATATTAGCAAGGAAGTGGCACTTGCTATCCAGTGCGTTCAAACACAACAATGGATACAGTCAGTAGCGGCAGGAATATTGAGAGAAGGGATGTCAGGTATACTACCTCAAGAAATAAGAGAAACAATATTAAGAGATAGCTCCACTACACGATTTGAAATAGACCACCAGGCTTGGTGGCAATTAGTTAATTTTACTTATGATCCACAACAAGAACATGTTGAGGCCTATGTCCTCACCATCAGCGCTGCAGAAGAGAGAGCTATCTTCCCCATTCTAACATTAGGAACTATACATCAAGATGTCATTGTCAGACCTGTAGATCATAATGTCTGGGCAAACTATGACAACACTAAGAACAAGTGGCAATCAATTAGCACAGAAGCATGTATTCCTAAAGGACAATTAGGTTATATTTGCGAAAATGCCATAGTAGAAGCTGAAGACTTATGCTTAGATGCTGAAGACAGTATATGCACTTTTGAAATGCTTCCGCACAATAGAACCCGATCACAAGTATTCTATATAGGAAATGGATGCGCTTGTATTAGAACCCCTTGTGTTGATGTAGTTATAGATAATTGTCTTGAAGTGACTAATGATACTAACTTTTGTATATGTAACTTCACCAAAATTGTAGGTTGTGACTTTAGCTATACTGCACCCATAACCACACAGCAGTTAATCGAAGCTGAGTACACTTTGTATCATGAAGTACCCAAACTACAGATAGGCATGGATACTAAGCTTCTCAAAGAAATGCTTATGCATCCTGAAGTAAGAAAGTTAGCTCAAAAGGTGAATCAAACGACCCAACGCATGGTGTGGCAAGTAGAGCATAATTCAGAAGGTATAAAGAATATCTTGACGAAAGTTGCACAGGTAGGTCAACATCACTGGTGGGACATTTTCACAGGGTACTCTCCAACAGCAACTCAAGTCTTTCACTACCTAGTACACCCCATATTGATTATAGCTATAGGCATGTTCTTGTTAACCCTCATGAACATATGCCTGTGGTGTAAGTTAAGGTCCATGGTCAAGAGAACCCAAATGATCTGGGCAATGATAAAAGCATATCAGCGCCCTTTAGGATTAGAACTTGACGAAGGAATTCGTAAGTTCTAAGAAAAGGGGGGAAATGAAGCCAGGTAACACCTGAAAAGCGAATTTAAGCAATATAAAGAGTTAACCACAAAATGTAGAAGCAAGCTTTAGCAAGGCACATAGGATTCAGCATTAGGAAAGCGGAGACAATAAATTCACTGAGGTACAGGTCACTCTGACACAAGAGAACATAAACATGAACAGAAAATGCTAGTACACACAAAAAGAGACATATGGAGAGGAAGCCAAAGAGATAAAGAGAGGGACATGCCAAGAAATTAGGTATTGGTGCCAAATACCGAAACTCTCTGCCAAATTCATAAGGAAGCTACCCAAATTAGGGAAGGTTCAAAAGTTTAGGAGGATGATGATGAAAAGGACATGAGGTTCATGATGAAGGAAGACCGGAACTCCCACCGAAGTTCTCCCCAAATTAAGGACCACGCCTCTAACTCCGCCTCAACTCCACCTGTTATGAATATTAAAAGTAGATGTTGCAATGTAATGAATATTCATAATATATGATGTAATTGCTTAGCAAAAAGTGTATAAAAATTGGATTGTGTGTTTCTCGAGTTGGAGCAGTTTGTCCAGGGCGACCTGGCTGCTCCCCGGCCGTGAAATAAATACCTCCTGCTTATAGACTGAAATTCTGTCTCTGAGCAGTTTCTCCGCGCCTTGTTTTGGGGCATAAATTGGCATCAATGGCGTGTGCAGAGTGTCTGCAATTGTGCTTAGTTTTGCCTCCTGGGATGGAGCAGCCGTGTCACTAAGGGGGAAAGAAGGCAATGGAAGACTATAGAACTTGTAACATCCTGAGGCCTAATGGTTGTCGCTGTATACAATGGTCTGTTTTCTGTGCTCTTCATGTCACACCAGTGATGTTTGTGAAGATCGGGCAGACTGGTGTGTTTTGGGGATTCTACATCAGACACTGATTATCTTGCGGTGCTCGTATTTGTATGTGTTTCATCCCAGTAGTGTTACAGCGGGTAGCAAGATTTATTTGGAGTCGGCATATGGCGGAAACCTTTTGGCTTGCAAGTCTTCCCAAGATTATATGTGATTGTGCAATAATAATTTTTGGGGTAAAATTCTGTATCATATCCAAACTAGAAAAACTTTAAAAGGGTGGATTACTTGTCCATTTTGAAAAATACTACCAAGTTGCCAGACAATGCGGTGTATTTGGTGTAGGGGTCAGTGATTTAAGAATTTGTACAACACTTTTGCAAGACAGAAATGGGGAGAGAACAGGTGGCAGCCCCCTCAGTTCCCTTGCAAAAGTTGTTTCATATGTTAAGTTTTTTTTTTTGTACACAGGTGTTCGTAGCTGCCTGCATGAGGAATGAAACCTTGGAAAGAAAGAACAAGGTTGATGCTGTTTTCTGCAGGTAACAATGGTAACATCAGGAGCTGTTGTGGCTAACAGTTTCCTCAATATTGTTAGAACACAGTTTTTGGAGCACAATTCTTTTTAGTATTATAAGCATAGTTTTTCTTAGTCATATACACCTTTTTAGTATATTTTTTTTAAGCACATGAAATTAAGGATTTAAGAGAGTGTATTGTACGAACTTTAAAGTGAGTATTACAAGAGCACAATTTTTCAGCATTATGAACACATTTTAGTGTTGTTAAGGCACAGTATTTTTAGTTTTGTTGGAGCACAATTTTTTAGTATGTTTAAGCATATAATTATAGAAGGTAAAGATCTTAGATTATTCACTGGGTATTGGTGGAGGAAAGTTTACCTATTTGGTGGAGAAGCTTTCACACCAAAAGGTACTAAAGAATTAGTCTGATTTCGTAATTCATGAGACACAGTCAAATGAGATTCAAAAGTATGTGTGTGTGAAGTGTGTTTGAATGATAGTGGCCACCGTGTGAAAGTGAATGAATGAAAATGTATGCATGTATATGCGTGAAAATTCAATTACACATACACAAACACTTTTGAATAAACAAATACACAGATACCTTTACATAAAATGGCAAAAAATCCTGAAGCTGCAATAGAATGGTATGCAAAGAGTGCAAGAGAAACAGAAGATTCAGTGTTAATATATGATTATGTCACTGTGTTATTTAAGGGCCAAGTTGTGAAAAAGAATAACAGAAGACATATAGCCCAGAGTTTAATGGAGTTCCATTTCCAAGGATGTTCTGGATGGAGTGGAAGTTTTAAGAATCAACCCCACATTTAAAGAAGCACTTTTAAGCACACTTTAAGAGCACACATCTTGGGGTCAATGGGTTGTTAAGTTTATTAATGATAGTAGTGTTATTGTATGTCTGCGTTTATTGAAATGTTATGGATACAATAAGGAATGTTACAGAAATGCAATTTAAATTGTTCAAACTTCAACGGGGGATTTGTCGGAGGACAGAAATTGTGTGAACAATTTCTATTGCATTTCTGAGACCTTTACCTTGGCATGGCTGGGTGCAGACAGTAAAAAATACTGTGCCACTAATATGACTGCAGGCCTTGTGCCAAGGTGAAGGAGGAGTTGTTCTGGCAGGAAAACAAGTTTTATGGACACCTGCTGTTATCCAATTAGTACTGTACACCACAGTATGTTTTCCTTATGTATCCAATGTAACCTGGGGAAGAATCACGTCTGTGTGTCACAGGCAGCATATAAGCTGTCTGTCCTCTAATAAAGCAGACATTTTTGCCAATCATATTGATTTGTGTGCATTTCTGTCTGACCCCCTCCACCGATAGTCAAGAGTGGTGATTGCAGTCCGGTCGAGAGTGATGGTTGCAGTCTGGTTCAAAAGTGGTGGTTGCAGTCCAGTCGAGAGTGGTGGTCTGCAGTCTGGTTGAGAGCAGTGGTCTGCAGTTTGGTTGAGAGCGGTGATCTGCAGTCCTCCTCTGGATCCCACGAGTGGTTAAAAAAGTCCCAAGATTCCAAGATTATATATCCTCCAGTTCAGGCAGGAATGCTCAGTACCTCCCTCAGGGTGGGGGGTTCCTTAATGGGTGTGAGGACAAGAGCAACCTCCTCTCTCGAAGGCCTCTTAACACCTAGTTTATAGCCTGAGGAGTCAGGCTCTATGTGCAGATAGTGTAAATGGTTCATTGATAACAGTTTCTGGGAAATGGCATGGAAGGCTATAGAACACAGTTTTGGGTTACACCCATACCATGATGAACTAGTCCCAGCTGTTCTAACTAGGACACATTATCCCAGGTTACCTTTGAATTTCAGTGGTCAAATTGCTTTCATCTCCTTCCACAGTAAATTGCACCCACAGCTGAGAAGCATGTGTGGTGCAAAATGCACTATAGTTGCCATACTGATTAGCATAAAGAAGTGAGGGTCTTCACCCTGTGGGTCAAGCTTGTTGACATGTGAACCAAATTTGGTTCATGGTGGTAGTGATTGCTCCTGCAAGAAGGATAAGCAGTCCTTCAATGGTTAGCTTGCTCTTCAGTGGGGGTTGATGCCTTAAAATCTATATTATATTAGATTTTAGTATAGCTTGTTAGTACTTTTAACTTGCTTAAGCACCTTTGTGCTAGATTTCTACAAATGCTGTTCAACATTTTTGTCAAGAATTCCAATTGACAAAGATTTTAGCAAGGGGAAAAACACCTTATCTGTAGAAATGTACTCAGAATAACACACAACAGGATCACATCACATGATATAACCAGTCAAAACTACTCAGAGGCCTTGAAGCCGTTCCAAGGAGGACACAGACAGCAAGGAAGACGAAAATGAAGGGGTGGTCATTGTGAGACCACCAACTCAAATTTGGGAGGCGTGGTGAGGGTGGGACGATGGGAGGGACTATTTTGGGGATGGGTGTAACCGATGAGGTAATGTCCAGATATTGTAATTAGATGATATTATAAATTTGTTGAGGCCTATGTGTGATAGTTTCAGTCTAGGCCTTCCTGGAGACCAGCTTGCAACCAGGGAAGTACCCTATGTTCCCAGTATTCTATACGATTTTTACGTAAGCCAGGGTATAAATAATAAGAAGAGAGAAGGTTCTGCCCTTCTTCTCTTCTGGTTGGACTTGAAGACAACAGGTTCCCTGAGGCTGGCTTTGCTCGTGTGGGACTGAGGCCTGGTCAGGCCTGCTGTTGTTTTTCTTTCCAATCCGGGAAGCGGTCTGGTGACGTGGCGTGATCCTGTTTTCTCAAGGGAAGTGCTGAGATTTCGTTTTGCTAGTTCTTTATTGATTGTTCCTGAGTTTCGAGTGTGCATATCTGTTTTGGTTTTCTTTTTGTCCCTTTTCCCTTTCCCTTTGGGGGGGGGGTGTTTGAGGTTCCCTTTTTATATGTACATAGTATTTTAACCACCACCTGCGACTCCTAGAACGCTTCCATCAACGCTGCCTCCGTACAATCCTAAACATCCACTGGTCAGATTATGTGACTAATACATCTGTTCTAGAACAAGAAGCAGTCACAAGTATTGAGGACATGTTGCTGAGAATACAGCTGCGCTGGGCAGGGCACGTCTCAAGGATGAAGGACTACCGCCTCCCTAAGATCTTGCTTTATGGTGAACTTGCCACCGGCTGCCACATGAGAGGAGCCCCGAAGAGGAGATACGAGGACTCCCTGAAACAACATCTCCGTCTTGGCCATATTGATCAACATAACTGGTCTACTCTGGCCTCCAATCGGGAGGTCTGGAGACACACTATCTGTAAAGCTGCTGATTGCTGATGCCTTTGAGAAAGCACGCAGGATCACTCTTGAGGAGAAAAGACAATGCAGAAAGAATCGTGTCTTGCAGAATATACCACCTAAGGAGTCCTTTTGCTGTGCCTTTTGCAACCGGACGTGCCTGTGTCGTATTGTCCTTTTTAGTCACCAGTGTGCTTGTAACAAACATGGGTAGAGCCCTCCTCAGATCTTCGTTCGCGAAGCCTAGCCATGGTGATGACATGTAAAATTATATATATTTTGATATAATTCGGTTGTTTTCGTTTTTTTTCAGTTTCTACAGTTTTTCCTTTGCCCAAAGGGGAAGGGAGGGGGGAAGTTTTCCCTATAGTTTCATGGACTTGGCAAGGAGCCAGGTCCAAACTTCAACACTATACCATTGGGGTGTGCAATATTTTTTGTGCACCTATGGTGCCTCAATTAAAGAACTGCTTTTTGCCTTTCTATTCTCAAAATTGTCCAGACAATTATTTCTCTGATTTTAGGCAACAGGGTGTGTGGGCATCATTCCCGATATCGTTCCTGGGAAGAGAAAACAATACAAGTCTTGGCAGGGTTTATCTGGACAGATTACCCATTAGTGGCTCAAGTTGTTCAACAGCTCAGACTAATGACAAAAGTCCCTCTTCCCACTCAGAATTTCTCTGTTCTGTCTCTTTCAATGCAGTCAAGCTGAATAGTAAAAATCTCTTTGGTCTGTCAGGGCCAGTTTGGCCTCGACATTCCTCAGGAGGAATCTCAGCTTCTACTTCATGAAGTGCTTGCTGCACTGCTGTTGCTGCTGCCCCCACCTTTTTGGGGGGGTCTCCTGCAATCCTTGCTTTCCACGAGTGTGATGCTCTCTGAATTGGAGTTACCAGTTCCGCAAAATTTAGCCCAGCAGCAGTTAAAGGCACAGTATTGGCATTCAATTGCCTATAATAAACTGTAAGCCAGGACTGTCTGTTTGACTCTTTCACTGGCCAGACAGAAAAATTAGAAGGGGAGTGTGATCAAGTGATAATACCTCTTTTCTCCAAATTTGTCACCACCCCATCAATCTGCAAGCACACAACTGCTTGTATTGTGGCTGTTAGGTTTGCAATATTAGGTACGGTAGGTGTTAATGGAACCAAATCAGCCAGAACTTCAGAAATTCCACCTCACACTGCAGCAAAAATCTGGCACTGTGATACACCAGCAATCCTTGAATCAGGGAGTGCAGGAGCTGCAGTGAGCAAACATGCTGCAGTCTCAGGATTTCTTTTAGGGTTAAGATTAATGTTAGAACCAAAGGGCCACATGCTGCCATCCAGCTGTTGCCTTAAGAGACCGCAGAAAAAAGGACTCCAGACCAATTCAGTGTAGGAGATAAGATAAAGAGAGTAGGTCCTTTATTCTCAGGCCTGAGGCCCAGGGAATACACATGACATGCACCCATGTCCAGGGGGTTCCACAATTTAAGGTATTATCCCAACCAATCCCAGATCTATCCACCCCCCAGATCCTCCTCCTGGCACACCCCTCTGGAAATTGAGTTAGGGGTTCTGGGACCCCCTCTTCCCCATCTTCCTTTTCTTCACAGCACGTCCAGTCCTTGAAGCTCCTCCAAAGTTCTGGGTTTTGAAGGATGCTTTGACTATGGTGTATCTTGTTGTTCAAGCCAGGGTGCAAATGCTCTTAAACAGAATGAAGGCCTACCTTGAGGGAAGTCTAAACAAACTAAAGGAATTTTGAGGGATTGATATGAGATGGGGTAGTAGGGTATGGGTATGTGCAAACATTATGCTACAGGGTAAGGGATATAATACAGCTACATTAAAATCTAAATTTACCACACAATTACTTCTAAAATCTACAAAAGTTAAAAAAACCAAAAAGCTCTGAGGCATCAAGCAGATGCCAGGTTTGATAGTTCAGAATATTGAAACCCAAAATGTTTTCAATATGAACTTTAATTGCAAAGTGAATAGCTGTGAGAGACTGAAAGAAATTATCAATGGCTCTAAACAACTCGGGGGGGGGGGGAGGGGGAAGATTGGGTCCTGCCAAGGTGGAATGGTGCTTTGCCCCCATACCCTGCCTCCTTGAGACCCTCTAGTGCAGCTGTCAGTCACTGGCACACCAGAAGCACTGCTACACACAACACCACCTGGAGCCCCTAACCCAGCCCCAGAATGGCTAGCAGACCAGAAACCCCACCTGGGGTGACCACAGGAGTCCAGAGCAAATAAAACCAACACCACGAAGTCACCCATGTGCATGGTCCTATCATTCTTGGATTTGTGGTAGCTGGTTCTTCTCTTTCTTTACCTCTTCTTCTCCTAATTTCCTTTTCTTGATATTTGGGTAACTTAAACCTGTATGGGTTGGAATTTGCTAAGTCAATGCTTTGTGAAAGGCTTTATGTTTGCTTTAAACTTTTGCCAAGTTCCCTTATTTTCCAAAGTTTGCCAGTAAAAGTGTGTTATTTTGACCTCCTGAAAAACATAATCGCATTTTTCTTGTGCTCAGCCTCAGGGTATAAAAGAACCTAAGACCCCTTTAATAAATTGGTCAGGCGGGTTTTGGGACCTCACATCTTTCTGGCATAAAACCCCTTTGATGAGCTCATGGGGTGAGCCTGGGGTCTTACAGTAGCTGACATCCACTTCTCACCCAGGAGCCATAAATTAATCTTAGGAGCTTGGCAGAAAACACTTGCTCTGTTTACTCCAGTGATTTTAACTCTTTGCCATCTGGGTTGTACACCCAGCTTCTCAGCACCCCACTGTGTTAATATTGAATGTTGTGCTCCTGTATCTATTAGAAATTTTATTAATTGTTGATGAGAACCAACTGGAATCTGAATGTCTGGGCCGTTGTTATGTCTGCATTGATAGGATCACACTTGCTGCATTTCAATCTCACCTGGCTTGTAGACAGAATACTCTTGCAAATCAGCCACCTGAATTGGAATCTGTACAATACCAGGTAGATTAGCAGCCTGCTTAAGCATCATCTCTACCTTTTCTTCCAATTTTTTCTACCTTTCTTCCTGTAATTGTTTCTGCGGCTGCTCAATTTTCAATAACAGTAATCATTCAGCTGCTTTCCTCCCTTCTATTTCCTCTCTCAGATCTTGTTTCTCTCTGCTGCGCTTTTCCCTATCCAAATTCTCCAATAGAAGTAGAGTCCTAAGATGATCATTCTCAGTCATAAGTTTATCAACTTGAATTCTCAGTTTTTCTCCTGTCTCCCTCTCAGAAGCCAATGATGACTTTAATACCTCATTTTCTGTGTCAGTCTTATTTTTGGTGATCCTCCTTAAATGTTTCCAACTGCAGTCCCCCAGCTCACTTACTAAAGATGGAGAGAGTCTTTTTCTGACTTCTAATTAACAACATTAGCCTCTGGGGCCATGAATGATAGGTCTCTTGGGGCACTACTGTAGGGTTCTAATTTCCATATAACCCTGTTTATCTTGCCTGTGGAAAGGGAATGGTGACTTTCCTTTTCCCCAGGATTGTACTACCTTCTCAAGAACAGCAGTGAGTAATTTGTCCATCATTTCCCAAGAAATTCCTTTCTCCAAACCTTCCCCCCACAATACATTCCATCGGGCACTGGGACCTGGCTGTTCCCTTTTGGGTGGTCCACTTCCCTGCTGTGGTTCCAATCTCCTGACTGCTGTTCTATGTTTACTAACCATTCTGGTGAAACCCATCCTTCTGCCATAGCTAATTAGATCCTGAACTCTCTCTCCCCTCATTGAGGGTCTTTCCTCGTTCCATTGTCTTCCTCCCTATGGGGTTAACACTCACCTCAAGCAGTCCTGTAATTGTGCCACATAGTGTTTTATCGCATCTGGCAAACCTCTAATCACAGAAGACATCAGATTTGGATTGGTAACCAGTGACATAGGTGAGGGCTGTCCTGGAACCAACCATTCATGAATTGCAAACATGCTGCCTTCTGTACACTCTCCACCACATGATCTATAGTTGGGGTCTTGATTCTAACCATATCACCACTCTCTAATGGATCCAAACCTCCTGCCCAATAGGCAGCCCTCTGAGTTAAAGACCATGGTTCTCTCTGGTCACCCACCCTCAGAAATACTCCTGACCCCCAGAATCCTTGGGCCTCTGCTTCAGACAACATGATTTGATCACCACCGGTCGGGGACACTGTCCACACATATTCAGTTTCTGATTCCTGTGAAAGTCTGCTATACTTTTCCTGGAACTTTGATATCTCGGTCACCATATATGACACTGTTTTAGTAGCAGTTTGCTGACCCTGACCATCATCTGTGGTTTCAGTTTTCATTAGGGGTTGTAATGTTACTTCCTCATCATTAGATAACAATGCAAATGTTATATCTCATTTTTTGTTGGGGTAAGAGACCTGTTTACTGTCTTCCAACTCCTTCATTGGATACAAAAAGTCAGTTACAAGACCACATTTCTGCAAATGGTCCAGATTCTAAATCCTGCAATTTCTCCCATAAGATTTTCTCTCTCATACACATCCCAAAGCTCCACCTGAAGTCTCCTAGTACAAACGTACTCAGCAACAAGCAATGCCTCCAACTGCAACCTGTTCTCCCTTTCACGATCATGCTCAGCAGCAAGCAGCCCCTCTGCCTGCATTCTCTTTTCCTTTTCCTGATTGTGCTCAGCAACAAGCAACACTTTTTCCTGAAGTCTGCTTTCTCTCTTCTCATTTAACTGATCCTGCAATCCTTTCACCAAATCCTGCAAAGATCCAATCATTTCTCCCTCTGTTCATTTGTTGGCATATCTCTCTTTTTGTGCAGCGGTTAAAGTTGCTCCCAAAATTGCACATAAAACAGTTTTACCTTTCCCCTTTCATACCCTTTATTCACTTAACACTGCATTTATGCATTCAACCATCGCTTCAGGGTTATACCAATATCTATTTGCCCATTCCGTGCCTGGGGGAGACAGGCAGGCATTATATTCTCTCAACTTTTCAAAAATCAGGGTGCAGTCAATCACTGACATTTCCTGGACAGTCTTGACTTGCAGCTGCTCGGATCCCTCCTCTTCATTCCAAATGAAAATGAGATATCCCATACATTGACATCTGTAACCATTTGGCTTTAGTTTAGCTTTCAGTTTCACCCCACAAATTACAAATCCCTAGGATTTCTGGAGGATGCACATTCCAGGTTACAGTCAGTTTGTGAGCCCCTCTATCGAGTGACCCAGAAGAACAACCATTTTGAGTGGGACCTTGTTACGATCTGCTTAAATATTGCAGAAAGAACTTTTAGATTCGAATATCCCCTTGAGCAAAATTAAAACTCATACAAGTTATCTGTCTGTTACACACCACCTCGTGGTTTGACATTGTTTCTCAGCACATTGAGGTAGTTTTCTTCAGTGGTGGTAATACGAATATAGCGAACAGAGGGGGAGAAAGAAACAAGCAAGCGGTCTATCATGCATTTAACTAGGCCAATGCCAATAATTAGGAACAAAATTCCAATGACAATTGCTATTCCAATTTGTGCTATCCATTTTCCCCATCCAGTGAGTCCAAAAGACTCTAGGATGTTGGTAACCTATGTTCCATCAAACATTTCTTGCGGTTGCATTGCATAAAACAAATTTCTAGTGTAGTTATCTCTCTCATTGTTGTTCGTGCCTCCTCAATGGAGGTCAAAGCATTATAAATCGTTACACAGCATTCGGTTTCTGATAAATTTAACATTCCACAAACACCTTGTTCTTTTAACAGTAACATATCTAATGCTAATCTGTTTTGCAATGTCATCTTAGTAGTTTGCTGGGTTTGAGTGTTTGATTCTCCAAATGCATGTTGTGTCCAATTGCTTAAAACACTTAATTGCCAGGTAATATCTTCTAATACAAATTGGTGTCTTTTTAAGGTGACATAGGGGGTAAAGAAATTCTCAAGAAAAAGGGATACTTTTTACCCAGTGGTGTAATAATCTGGAAAATCAACTCCTTTAATTGCCCATTCTGGCCTTTGTGTTGATTTTGAAGAGGGAATAACACTGCAATGATGACGTTCTTTAGACCCTTTAGTAAAAGTAAAGACACGTCTGGGGCAAAGAGAGGGAATTCCAGGTCCACACCTAAGTCCAGCATGCTGCTCTAATGACAAATGTGAATAAAACTTTCCATCAGAACATCCCCAAGCTATTCCCAGAGGGGCTATATATTTTGCAGTTTTACAGTCAGTATTGTCTGCATGATCAAGGATGGTGATTTTTGATTTAGTATTTATTGGAGTACCGTGGATTGGGTAGTGGGTGTAGGAAACTCCACAGGGATTAAGAAGATATTTGTAGGTTGTGTTACAGGGTTCATCCTGATTTCTCCAGCCTTTAGAAGGGTATCTCCAACAAGTATGTTGCAGAGCAATTTAAATTTAATAGTAGAATGGCTAAGGCTTAGTAAAAGAGTAGGCCTAGAAAGCAACACTCCAAAGTAGTAAGTTAACAACCTTGTTTGTGAGCATGGAGTGTTGTGCTGAAGAAGTGGAAACAATAATCAAAGGATTTAGTCAAGCATGTATATAATGATTTGTTACCTTGGATGTGGTAAGGGTCTGTTAAACAGTTTCTAGGAGTAAGACAACTTAAGTAGATTTATGATTAGAGTAGATGATTATTAATTGTTATCAGTATGAAGTATGAGCTTGTTTGTAACTGTACCTGGTTTGCTGTGGAAACTGTAACTGTTTTGCTGTGGAAACTGCACGTAAACTTGTTTGTGTATAAAAGCTGAACTGAGAATGAGGGTCTTCGGAATCCTGACTTGGGACGTTAGTCCGCAGGTTCCCGGGCCCTGAATAAAGCACCGCATAAACCGGCACTCTGTTGGTTTGTGTTTTTTTTTGGTTAGGGGCAACAGTTTTCTGGCGACCGAGATGGGACTCCGGGGGTAGCTGGGGCGGCTCACGAGCTGATCCACTCCATGCCGGCAACCAGGTGATTTCTGGGGAGACATCGACCCGTGCCCGACCCCGCGCCCGCCGGACAACCATCCAGGTAAGCCCGGAGGTGCTTTATTCTTTTAGGTTTGTTGGTTGGAAGCCTGCCTATAAGACGGGACCGTGAGTTTACCCGCTGGGTTGGGCAAAGGTACCTTGGTTGGGAAGCCTAGGCGCTGGTCGTAAGACGTAGCGAAAGCCGCGCTGTACCAGCACTCGCCACTCAGAGGGAGAATTGGCGAGTTGGTTTTGGTTTTGGAATAAGTAATTGGTTTATATCGTCGTGTTATTGTGAATTTGATTTTGAATCCAGACTGTGGTGTGTGTGTGTGTGTGAGTCAGTATGATGCCGTTTAAAACCTTTAGGGCACTATCTTGTGCAGAAAATTATATTCCTAGCGATTCTCCGCTTGGTTGCTTGTTAAAACATTGGAAGGAAGGAAATTTTGGACAAGAGTTAAGCAAGAAACAATTGATTGATTATTGTAATAATGTATGGCCTCAATATGAGACAGAAGGAATGCAGTGGCCTAGAAATGGTTCATTGACTCCGGAAATTATAACCCCCTTGATGCAATATTTACAAGAAAACGAGATGTGGAATGAAATACCGTATCTAGATTTGTTTTATTATTTAAAACGTAAGACTGAATGGCAAAAGGAATGTGGTATGTTGATTTTGAAAGAACTGAATGATAAATGCATAGGATGTCAAGAGCGGAAAATACGGTTTTCAGAACCAGAGGAGGATGTGTTTTTGTTGGTCTCCCCCAGCATAACTCCAAGTGCGCCCCCAGGAGATAGCCTCCCTTCACGTGTGAGGGCACAATCACCCACCATGCCCCCGTTAGAATCGTCCTCAGATGAGGAAGAAACAAGAGAGCGAGGATGTGATTTTGATAGAACTCTGCTAGCAGAACGGACTCGGAAGGGGCGAAAAGAAAGGGGAAGGAGTAGAGAAAAGAGACGGGGAGGGGGAAGGGAGACAGACGTTTCGCTCTCACCCCCTAGACTGATGGCCCCTTTGCGGGAAGCAGTTGGAGCAGACGGGGGAAAAGTCATGGTAAAAGTTCCTTTTTCACCTAATGATTTATTAATTTGGAAACAGTCAGCTGGGACATATAGAGAAAATCCGGAGCGGGACTAGGACGCTGAGGATTCCCCCGAGAGTCCCTTGGGGAACCTCTTAGAGAACTGGAGTTGTTATTCCAGCACTTATAGAAGATTAAAAGAGAAAATGATTAAATATTGTATTGAAGTGTGGGAGGTAGAAGAATAGGAAATAATACCTACTGGCCCATATATGGTACTTTTAAGAATTGGGTCTGTGAACTTTTAAATTGGTATGTTAGCGATAAAAAAAAAACCCCTTTTGCCCAGAGGAGAGTTTTTATGCTGCTATATGGTTAGAAGCCAGTGAAGATATTTACTTGTTTTCTTTAAGAGAAAGAAAGAGCCAAATGAACTCTGTTAAAGATTCAGAGTCATATAAAGAAAAGAACCAGAGGTACAAGGTATTTAATAAGATGCAAAAGAAAGATGAGAGTCCTACTGAATGGCTGGAAAGATTAAGGAAAGCTCTCCAGCTGTATTTAGATGTCAACCTTGACGACCCAGTAGGACAAGAATTCCTTAAGACACAATTTGTGGCAGAATCATGGGAAGACATTAGAAAGAAAATTCAGAAATTAACAAATTGGCAAGATAGAGGACTGGATGAGTTGTTGAGAGAAGCTCAGAAAGTGTATAAAAGGAGAGAAGAAGAGAGTCAGAAGCAAGAAGAGATAACTAGACGAGAATAAAGAAGTTGTTTCTATTGGGGAAAAAGTATGTGAAGAGGAATTATAGACAGAAAATTCTGAGTATAAAATGAGAATGCCACACCCCCCCCCCGGCATTCCAAAAGCTTGGGAAAAATCGAAAGAGTGAATGGGGATTTTACTGCTGCTATATTTAATGCTGCTATATTTAATATTGCTATATAGTATACTGACAAAGATGAGTCTCATACCAAAATGTTAGTATGTTGCTCATTAAATAAATACACTGTGAGTGCATATTTTTAACAGGGCTGTGAAAATGTAGAAACACCAATTCGAGCTGCAAAACGTGGATGGACACATGTCAGTTGCATTGAAAAGACTAGTGAATCCCTCACGCTGGCAAGTAGTCGACACTCTTGGAAGACACCAAGGTAGTCTTAAGAAGAAAAGTTATAATAAAGACATTAAACAATTTTTTTTTTACTACTTTACTTTTAAGAATTAAGTGTCTACTAGCATTCATTGT
This sequence comes from Pseudopipra pipra, assembly GCF_036250125.1. NCBI lineage: Eukaryota > Metazoa > Chordata > Aves > Passeriformes > Pipridae > Pseudopipra > Pseudopipra pipra. The sequence goes on along the minus strand of NC_087580.1, from coordinate 47,627,076 downwards.
GGCATTCATTCTATCTTTGTTTGTATATTATGGAATATTTAGGGCATGAAAATGTGTTAAAATATTACGAATTGGGGCACAAAAATCTGTTAAAATACGTTGAGCTAGGTTTTAACATAACATATCGAGAACACGCAGACCCAGAAGAAATTGATACACGAGATATAAGAGTGTGGTGTAATACACCAGGTTGTAAATGTTATCCATTTGTTTGTTTTAAATGTAAAAGGTGCCAAGAGAAATAGTGGATGCACTGTAGAGACGGATATCCTCCTAGGGGAGTCTGTGATCAGTGCTATCGATCAGAATGAGAATTCACTGATTGGGCATTAAAACAGTTAAAAAGAAAGGGAGTTCCGTGGGATTCCCCCGAATATTGGAATTGTGACACTTATGGAGTAAACCCTCAAAATTTCTGTTATTTATATTATGTAGGAGATCCTTTCGTAGTGGAAATAGTAAAAGTCCAGTGCCGACGGGATGTTAGTGCCGTGTCGTGTAACGGGCCTATGGTAAAGGCTGCCTCGTGGCCCGCATATACAACACGTCTCACTAAAAAGAGGCATATTCCTACTTGGGACTCCTGCTGCCGAGAAGATGAAACACCCTGTGACTCGAAGCAATCGAGCCGACAGGCGAGGCAGAGGAGGAAACGCCAAAAAAATGGAAGAGCCTAAGTTGTGGGACATGAAAACCGCGATGGCTGAACTCCCCCAGGACTGGTGAAGATAAAAGGACTGGTAATATCCAAATTAATAAAAGAATCAGAATTAATAAAAAAAAACAAAACAGGTTTTTCTCTAGGCACTGTTTACATGATTGCTATCCCTATTGTACTATTGGCAGCACCAATACATGCAGGAAACCCGCATGAACCATTCAAATAGAGTTTAATTAGAGAGGAAAACCAAAAAGTGCTTGCTACTTTTACAGGGATGAGAAACCCCACCTTTTACATATATTTGTGTGATTTAGTTGTTGTAGAGCCATGTAGAAACGCTTACTCATACTATATGTGCCCTGCTCTAAACCAAGGGAGAGAATAAGAGTAAGTTCATATGAGATATTGTATGGCAAACCCTATCATGCAGCTACCTATCAAGGGGATCCTCATAGTAAGTGATCAAGCAGTATTTAATTATGTGTTATCTTTAAATAAGACTCTCACAGCCCTCAGAGGAACATTGCAGTGGAATCGGCCTCTGCCCCTGGAGAATCCAGTTCATGACATTTCTCCAGGAGACCAAGTCTATGTGAAAAACTAGTTGGTGGAACCATTAAAGGAAACATGGGACGGTCCTTGCCAGGTGATAATGACCACTTACACGGCGGTGAAAGTCGAAGGAATCGACAATTGGATCCATTACACCCGAATCAAGAAGGTTCCAGTCTCGTGGTCGGTAGAACCTCTCTCACCTACAAGGATGGTATTTCGAGCCAACAATTGAGGATCGTAGTATTCCTGGGGTTGATGAGTTTAGCAGAGACCACCGTGAGAATTGAGACCCCGGATCCTTATTTATTTGTACCAGAGCACACTGATGTGAATTTAACCTGTCTGTTTTCTGATGACCAGGGAGCTGAATTAAGAGATGTTAACATCAAGTGGAGATGGAGAGATCAAGATCAAATCATGACAGAAGGAGTGACAACAGTTTGAGATGCTACACAACAAAAAGGTTACACCGTTCTGCAGGTACCCAAAGTGTCTAAAGCCATGGGAGGAACATATATGTGTGTAGTTTGGATTTGGGAAAGTTTTGATTATGGACATATAGAAATACAGACCATAAACACGACTCAGAAAACAGTGACCCAAGTGTGAGTTATACCCACTAGGAAACAATCAGACATGTGGGATGGTCCTCCCTTAAAAATCAATTGTACCTTCCAATTTGATGATTGTCAAAAATCAGTTAAAGTAAAATAGTGGAAATTGAATATGGCAAATCAATCTTGGGAATCACAAAGTCAAGGGGTTAGCTGGTGGTCAAATAGTAAGAGAGGTAAAGGGTGGCTGAATATTTCTGATCCCAGAGTAAGAAAGACAAAAGGTACATTTCTTTGCGTAGTCACATGTGGAGAGGACAAAGATTATGGGATAAGGACAGCAGTAGCCATACCACATCAAGGAGTAAGAGTCAAACCAGAACACAGTGTTTACCCGGCCCAGGAAGGAAGAGATCTGATTCTAAGTTGCAAAATTCCAGAAAGACAGTATTCTGAATATGGGTGGTGGTTTAAGAGACAGAACTTGAAAGTCGGGAAGAAACATCAGATTGAAAAGAGGGCAGATACAATAGTTTTGAAAATCAAAGAAATACGAAGAAGAGAAGATGAGGGCCAATATACTTGCTGGATAAGTAGAGATGACTGGTGGGATACTGGAATTACTGCCGTCTACATAAGGGCTGAAAGAATAACCCGGCAAGTAAGTAACCTGCAGATTCCAGATAGAGAAGTAGAACAAGAAAACCTAGTCGTAGGCCTAATTCGTGATTTTGGGAGAGTACAGAATGTCACAAAAATCACTGCATGTCTCCCTATGCCTCATGCTGCAGGAGACCCAATCCCATGGGGAATAATCCCAGTGCCAGAAATTCCTAAAATGTTTAAGAATACTACATGGAATTGCAGATTTGTAACCAAAACATGGAATGAAGTGATAGATGCATGTTTATTCAAGAACAAAATGACTAAGAAACAATGTGAACAGATGCCTGGATTTTTCCGATGAGTAGTAGTTGGAACATGAGTAACAAGTGAAAACATTGACAAATTAAAAGGATCTTGTTTAGTTACAAATTCAGTACTATACCCATGTTCTAAAGTTCCAGCTCAAATAAAACGAGAAAAACAAGAAGAAGTATGCCAAAATATTACTAGCTCTACAACCATGGAAGAGTGGTAAACAATTTGGGGACCCAGCCTACTAGAGACTTATAGTTACATTGGAAAAGTACAGTGGTATATTCACTGGAAGGAAAAAAAAAAAAAAATCACACTTATTCTACAGGAAATAGAAAAAAATCATAATTGGAAGACAAAAACACGTACAAAAGATAATTGGAATTGCACTCGAATATACACATGTGATACCCCAGACGATGAAATAGGTTTAATGCCAGTCAAAACACTCTTGCAGTTAGGATGTGAATGTCGGAGATATAATCATACTATTAAGGGATCTGTGGAAAACATTGATTGTCGTACCACCACAGTTAGGAGTCCAGGAAATTTGGTGTGGGTAATGGGGCATGGCCAGTGGACCACTCACATGCCAATAGATGGTCCAGTTGTACCTGTCACACTAGGGATACCTACTCTCTGTCCATTCTGGAAGCAGGACAAGTTAACATCAGTAGAAATACAACCACGAGGAAAAAGAGAAATTAGTAAAGATATTGATGACTTAGAGTTGAGAGATTGGCATGAACCTTCAGCAGGAGTTAAATTTGGATGGGCATTAGAGTCTCTGTTTGCACCAATCTCAACATACCGGAACAGAGAAATGTTGTTTAAATTAATGAGACAAACTGAAAGGTTAGCAGCAGTCACTAAGAAAGGATTTAAAGATTTAAATTTGCAATTACAAGCCACCTCTAGAATGACCATACAAAACCGCATGGCATTAGACCTGATATTACTAAAGGAACACGGAGTTTGCGGATACCTGCATGCAAAGGACGAGCATTGTTGTGTGCACATCCCAAATGTCACTCAGGAAGTAGAGAAAGATATTAGTCAATTAGAACAAATTGACAAGAATGTTCATGAACTACAAAAGGAAACAGAACACAATTGGATAAGAGAATTATTCAGCTCCCTAAGTCTTCATGTGTCAGGATGGATATCTTCTGTTATCCAGTATGGAATATTGATTGTAGTGATTATTGTGATAGCTATAATTGTTTACAAGTGTCTTTTAGGAATGATGTAAAAGAAAGTCAACATACGAGACGCATCATGAAAGCTATAACAAGAAAAGAAGTAATCTCACCGCAAGATGGACTACCTCCTGCCTATCAAGAAACTGCAACCTGAAGATTGATATATTTGAGCATCCTTGCAGGCAAAGCCTGAAGAATGCTCAAAAGGGGGGACATGTTGCAGAGCAATTTAAATTTAATAGTAGAATGGCTAAGGCTTAGTAAAAGAGTAGGCCTAGAAAGCAACACTCCAAAGTAGTAAGTTAACAACCTTGTTTGTGAGCATGGAGTGTTGTGCTGAAGAAGTGGAAACAATAATCAAAGGATTTAGTCAAGCATGTATATAATGATTTGTTACCTTGGATGTGGTAAGGGTCTGTTAAACAGTTTCTAGGAGTAAGACAACTTAAGTAGATTTATGATTAGAGTAGATGATTATTAATTGTTATCAGTATGAAGTATGAGCTTGTTTGTAACTGTACCTGGTTTGCTGTGGAAACTGTAACTGTTTTGCTGTGGAAACTGCACGTAAACTTGTTTGTGTATAAAAGCTGAACTGAGAATGAGGGTCTTCGGAATCCTGACTTGGGACGTTAGTCCGCAGGTTCCCGGGCCCTGAATAAAGCACCGCATAAACCGGCACTCTGTTGGTTTGTGTTTTTTTTTGGTTACGGGCAACAAGTACACATATCTCTTATCAAAGTTCTGAGTGAAAACCACGTTTCTGGAGAATCTCCAGGTCCTTCTTTGCATGTTATAACCTTTGAGCAATTGAATAAAGGACTTTCTTCTACCTGAGGCACGGTAAATTTGGGTTCTGTAAATTTGGATTCAAAAAATGCTTGTACAGACCATGCCCACATTAAGTTTTTCTGGTTAATTGGAGTTATATTTGTTACATTAGGAAGTTGTACACACCAGGAAGGACTAAAACCTGTGGCATATTTTGTATACATCTAGTGAGTATAATGGGTCAAAGAGTGGATCCCATGTGTAAATAAGGCAGGGTTGTCTAGCATTATATTCCGCAAAGGTTATTATTCCAGGTTTAAATTCACCTTTACTTGATGTAATAGATGGGTGAGGGGATTCAATTTGAAATAAGATGGCTATATTTACCTTTGGATGTATTGTTTTACAATATTTGGTGCGTGACATCCAGTCTGGAGTCATGTTAGGAGGTGGGGTGTAAGTTTGGTAAAGGCCATGTACTATAGGAATATCTTTCCAGAGTATTTGGGCTCCGTTGGTCTTTTTGGTCCACTTTTCAGGTAGGGGCAATGGGACTGTCACACTAGCCATGTTAAAAACAAAAGATAAATTCAAAGGTATCATAAAAAAAATCGCAATCCTTGTTCAGCAGACTCTGGTAAAGTTACACGTATACCCTGATTGGTATGATTCCATATTTTTGCAAACCCTTTGACTAGTTCCCAGGCAAGGTTCCTTTGATTTTCATTTTTAACAGTCTGTTCTGCTGAGCACATGTACAAAGTAAGTAACCATACAAGCATAACTAACAAATTATTACTACAATTACCAGTAAACTGAACCATAGTCCAAATCTGAGATTATTCATTCACAGTTCTGAATACTTTTCTCCGTTGGGCAGTTACCTGTAAAAGAAAAGAAAAAGGTCTGTCTGGCCCCTTTTAGGGCCCAGTATTAAAATGTAGGAATTATCCACTGAGAGCTTATTTTATGTTCTTTGCCATAAGCATCTTTTGATTTCCAGGTGTATATGTTCAAGGGAGTGGTGAGTACCATTGGTACAGCTCCTACAGAAGGTAGTTCCACTAATACAGGTTGTCCAGGAAGGTGAGAGGGTTTCTGATTACTCTCAGATTTTGATGTTGCTGGTATCAGAGAGGGAGGCTGTGGATAAAAAGCTGTGAGTCTGGGACAGCCATTTACTCCCCATCTGTCATTCACCATTTATACAGCATCCCATAGTTGCTCAGTCCAGTTGGATTTCTGAGGTTTTAGAAATTGTTTAAGCAGGCCATTTGTTCTTTCCACTATGCCATTTGCTTGTGGATAATATGGTGTGTGAAATATCCACTGGATTCCTTCTTCCTTGGCCCACTCCTGGACGATGGCAACTGTGAAGTGTGACCCGTTGTCTGATTGGATAGATACAGGTTTTGGGAAAAAACTGAACCACATTTTAAGAGTTTCTAGAGTGTTTGTACTGGTTGCCTGAGGGAAAGCTTCTGCTTGCACTAATCCTGACCTGACTTCCACTCCCACTAACACATACTGTTTTCCCTCAGACTTTCGAAAGGGTCCAATATAGTCTATCTGCCATGTGTCCCACAGTCCTTTTCTGTCTCTGATATGTAACGGGGGTTGTTCTAAAGGGTGATGCTCGAGTCGGGTTCTGCACTGTTCACATGAGGATATGCAGGTGCGGCACATCTCTCGAGTTACTGGCCATCCCCTGCTTCCTGCTTCTCTGTATAGGTCTTGTGCTCCTGTGTGCTGTCTCTTTAAATGCAACCACTCTAACAGTCTGTCCCAGTTCTTTGCGGGAGATTTTACGCTTAGAGGGGCTAATCTGGCTAGTTCATCTACTTTGTTGTTCCAGCAGCTAGCGAGATTTTCATTTTCTTGATGAGAGGCTACCCATACGACTAAAAAATTCCCTTTCTTTGCTACAGCAAAAATTTCTTGCCATTTCTCTTTTTGCCAAACAGGGACTCTATTCACTTCCCAGTCATTTTTGTCCCAGAAGGGGAGCCACTCAGTACACCCTTTGAACACAACAAAAGAATCAGTGTAGACATATACAGAGTCTGAGGTTTTGGCTTCATGATTAAATACACTCCAAACTGCTACTAATTCTCCTACCTGTGCACTGCCTTCTCCTTCAGTTATTATTTTGTCTCCTGTATGTACCTGTAAAGCTACAGCATGATATTTCCAAACTTTACCTTCTAGTTTAGCTGAGGCATCAGTAAACCACACATTCTGCAATTGTTCTGAATATGGGGGTACTGCTTCAATCACAGAAGGTGGAGAATCAGCTGTGCTATTTGAAGTTACTTCATCTTGTAAAGGAAGATTTTTGTGAGCTCCCTCTGTTACCTGAAAAATGGTGCAATAATGTTCAATTTGAGCATACCATTTCCGAACAGCAGCTCACTGGGCCACTCCGTCAGGGGGTGAGGTTCCTGTCAAAACAGACTTGATGACCTTAAAGGGTCCCCTTAAAATTAGAGGTTGCTGACGGACAATTTTTTCTGTTTCACAAAAAGCAGTACTCACCATAAATAAGCCTTTTTCCCAGATAGAATATCGTTTTTCAGTATCTTTGAAACTGTGTGAATAAAACCCTATAGGTCTGGTGGGACCATCAGGTCCTTTCTGCCTTAGGTGTATGGACAGTCCGGAGTTTGCAAATCCCCACTCAATTTGTACTGGATCAGTAGGGTGTATGGGGCCTAATGAGTGGTATGTGTTGGCCTCAAAAATCAGGAGTTGTAGGGCTTCATTGTGAAGGGGGGTCCAATCCCACTTTGCTTTTTTCCGCAATAAATCATGTAAGGGCCGTGCAATTATTGAAAAGTCAGGGATGTGTTTTCTCCAAAAAATCAGCAGGCCTAAAGCATGTTGCAAATCTTTTTTATTCTCTGGTGTTTTAAGTTGGTCTAGGCAGGTAAGTGTGTCTGGGGGAATACAAACCATTCCTCCCTTCCACCAAATTCCTAGGAATTTTACTTCTTGTGAAGGAGGTTGTACCTTTTCAGGACGGATATGTAAGTCCAGGGACTCAAGATGCCTGATAATGTCTGTTTGGGTTGTTTGCACAGGTGCAATCTCATTTCCTGCTACTAAAATGTCATCAATATATTGGTACACTTTTACTCCTGGTGCAGGAGGAATGAGTAACAGTTCCTGTGCCAGTGCATGATGTGCTAGAGTGGGTGAGTGTTTAAATCCTTGTGGGAGATGGGTAAAAGTGTATTGCTGGCTCTCCCAAGTGAAAGCAAAGCATTCTTGATCCTGTTCCTGCAGGGGAGCCATAAAAAATATATCTTTGATATCAATAGTGGCTGTGATTTGATGGGCTTGTTCTTGGATGGTTGCTATTAACTCAGCTATATTTGGGACTGCTGCAGTAAGGGGTCCCGTATTTGCATTGAGACAGCGGTAGTCTACCGTTAGCCTCCAATTACCATTTGGCTTACGGACAGGCCACAGAGGGGAATTATAAGGAGAATGTGTTGCAATCACTATTCCTTTTTCTTTTAAATCTCCAATAACTGGAGTGATTCCTTCCCTTGCTCTCAAGGGTAAGGGGTAAGGTTTGACATTGGTTACTAGGGAGGAAGGAAGAGCAGGGGCAGGACTTAGTAAACACAGATGTGGGATTTCTTTTCCAAAAGCCCATATGTTTCCTTCCTCATCAGTCCAAGACCTTCCCTTCAGGAGGTCTAGTCCCAGTAAATTGGTAGGAAGTTTACCCAAAATCATCAGGGTTTCAACTGCTTTCTCCTCCCCTGGTAACCAGCATCTTACCTTCGCTGTTATCTGGGGTTGTATGTTCCCGAAAGCATCCACAACAAATATGCCTTTATGTGAGGGAGTGATTCCACATGCAGATGCATCTTCAATTTTCAGGGCAGATACCTGAGCGCCAGTGTCTATCAAAAAAGTTACAGGAGTTCTGCAGGGACCAATAGGAAAGGTTATTAACAAATCTCCTTTGGAATTTTTGGTAAGCCGTCTAATGTAAAACCAACCTTTGTCCCCCAGCTTACCTACTGAGGACGAAGAGAGGAGTTTCCCGTCACCTCCCCTTGCTGTGATCCCTCCTCTTTCTGTGACCCCTCCAGGGAAGGGGCTGTAGCAGGGACAGTTTTCAGGGATTCCTCTTTTACTGGCCATTCTTGAATTAATATCTTTAATTTATCTGTGGGTTGGCCATCCATTAGGGATTTTGGGATTCCTTTTTGCAAACCCACAATCCACAGGGCATTCCTTTTTTCCCTGTATCCCCCAGTGTTAGTGGGTCCTCCTTGTCCAGAGAAGAATGTTACCTTTCTGAGTCTTGCTGGAGTACTTTTGCATTCTGTGCGCCAAATTGATTTAGTATCAGTAGTAATTGAGGGTACTGGACCATATTTTCTTCCATAATTAATTCTTGTGTCACTCCTCCCCAGGTCCAAATCTTACTTTGTCTACGGTAATGACTGGGGGTTAAAGCTGCTTCTAAAGTGACTGCAGTTCTTTCCCCTTTGGTGAGGCTTTCTATTTGTCCTTTTAGCTGAATGCCAATGGGCTTCATAGCCTCAGGGAGTCCCCTGATAAGGGGAATCATTCTTTCAGGATCTACAGGCAGCATCATAGGGGATTCATGTCTTGGTGTTAATTCCCTATCATACATCATTTGTAAACAAGCAGCCTTTTGAACACTTTCTACAATCTGATTAACATTTCCCACTATAGCCAGAGGATCTCCCCTTTCTAAGGGGTTGAGTCCTCCAGCCCAATAGGCTGCTCTTTGGGTAAGGGACCAGGGTGCTCGATTATCTCCTGTAGTCAGGAAAACTCCAGCTCCCCAAAACCCTTCAGCCTCTTTTTCTGATAACAAAATTTGATCACCCCCAGTAAGAGAGACTCTTCAAACATACTCAGTCTCAGATTCTTTAGGGATTCTGCTATATTCCTTTTTTAATTTAGCTAATTCAGTTGCTGTATAAGGGACTTTTTTAGTAGTTATTTGAGGTGTATCGTCATCCGAGCCCTCGTATGTGTATTCTGTTTTAATTAGGGGACGGAGAGACACGGACAGTTTTTCCACTTGATCACGCAAAGGTTTTAAGTCAGAGAGAGGGTATATTTCTTTAGATGACTCCAGCTCTGACTCCCTTTTTCCTTCTCTCATTATTCTTGCATACAGTTCCTCTCGGAGCACACGGGCTGTAGCCCTTTCATTCCTTATCTCTTCCTGGAGGACAGTGGCAGTAGCCGCTTGTTCCTCCAACTGCCTTTGCAAAGACTTAACTGAGTCTTGCAGTGAGTTAACCACTTTCATGTGAGCTTTTTGCTGCTGTTCTTTGTCGTTAATTGCAGTTATTACGGTTGCACCTAATATTGAACAAACGATAGGTTTTCCTTTACCTTTTCTCGCCTCTGCCTGCAGGGTAGAGATTTGATCAACAATTGCTTGAATATTACACCAATTATCTTGTGCCCATTCCATTCCTGGAGGAGATGGCCTGGCACCAAATTCATCTAATAGATTAGTAAGCGCTTGCACATTATGTCTCATGTTACCACAAATTCGGAGTGAATATGTCCCCAGGGGGTTCCTCTTAAAAGTTACAGCAAATTTCCAAAGTTCTTCACTCCTCTCCCTGGAAAGGCCCCTCTTAAAAAGTTACTTTACAAATTCGGAGCGATCTTCTCCAGTGAGCCCCTCTTAAAAGTTACAGCAAATTCCCCAAAGTCTTGCTCCTTCCTCCGGAGAGTTACCTCTTAAAAAAGTTACGTTACAACCAAAACCGGGGTGAGCTTATCTGGGGGGTCCCTCATAAAAGTTATTTTCCAAAATTTCACCCCTTTCTCCCCAGAAAGCACTAAGTTACAATGTGCACATTAACTTCAAAAACAAAGCAAAACAAAATGAAAAAAACCTGAAAAATAACTTGTAAAGTCAAAGTCCTTAAGTCACACAGTCATAAAGTCAAAAAAGAAAGGAAAAGAAGGTAGGTAAGGTAAGGAAGGTAGGTAAGGTACCTTACTCTGATTGTCTTATCACAGAATGATTGATCATAAAAATTAGCAATTATCAGGTTTTGGAATGAACAGTTTTGCTTAAGGAAATCCTGTCCGTGATGCCAATAAAGAAATGTTACGATCTGCCTAAATATTGCAGAAAGAACTTTTAGATTCGAATATCCCCTTGAGCAAAATTAAAACTCATACAAGTTATCTGTCTGTTACAGGCCTTGAGCAACAACAGGCCTTTGAGCAGATCAAACAGGAGATAGCCCATGCAGTAGCTCTGGGGCCTGTTCGAACAGGACCAGCTGTGCAAAATATCCTCTACATGGCAGCTGGGGAGCATGCTCTCACCTGGAGCCTCTGGCAGAGAACACCGGGAGAAACTCAAGGTCTACCATTAGGGTTTTGGAGCTGGGGTTATCGAGGATCAGAAGCCCACTCACTACATGCCAACTGAAAAGGAGATATTAGCAGCTTATGAAGGGGTTCGAGCCGCCTCAGAAGTTGTTGGGACAGAAACGTGTCTCCTCTTGGCACCGCGTTTGCCCGTGCTGCACTGGATGTTTAAAGGGTGTTCCCTCAACACATCATGCAACCAGTGCTACATGGAATAAGTGGGTAGCTTTGATCACGCAACAAGCCCGAATGGGAAAACCCAATTTCTCGGGAATCCTGGAAGAGATTATGAACTGGCCAGAAGGCAGGGATTTTGGAGCATTTCCTGAAGGGATGACTCGTGCCCAAGAAGCACCACCATATAATGAGTTACCAGAAAACAAGAGGCTACGCTCTATTTACTGATGGATCATGTCATGTGGTAGGAAACCATCGGAGGTGGAAAGCTTCTGTGTGGAGTCCCACATGATGGGTCGTCGAAGCTGCTGAAGGAGACGGTGAGTCAAGCCAGTTTGCAGAAGTGAAAGCCATCCAACTAGCCCTAAAGATTACTGAATGAGAAAAGTGGCCTGTGCTATATCTCTATACTGACTCCTGGATGGTGGCTAACGCCCTATGGGGGTGGCTACAGCCCATCTGGACTGCTGCATTGTGGCAGGACATTGCTGCACGGGTGGAAAACATGACTCTGAAGGTGCATCACGTCGATGCTTACATGCCCAAAAGTCGTGCCACTGAAGAACATCAGAACAATGGGCAGGTGGATAAGGCTGCCAAGATTGGAATAGCCCAGGTAGACTTGGACTGGGAGTGGAAGGGTGAGCTATTTATAGCCCGATGGGCCCATGAAACATCAGGACATCTAGGAAGAGATGTGACATACAGATGGACTCGTGATCGAGGGGTCGACCTGATCATGGAGGCCATCACAGGTTATTCATGAATATGAAATGTGTGCGGTAATTAAGCGAGCCATGCGAGTAAAATCTCCCTGGAATAGAGGGAGGTGGCTGGGTTTCCAATATGGTGAGGCCTGGCAAATTGACTACATTGGACCACTGCCACAAACACGCCAGGGCAAGAGCTACAGACTCACCATGGTGGAGGCAACAACTGGCTGGCTGGAAACATATCCTGTAAACCAGGCCACTGCTCGAAACACCTCAAGAGGCACATTCTGTGGCAATAGGGGACCCCAGAGAGAATTGAATCAGATAATGGGACTTACTTTCAGAATAATCGTATAAGCTCTTGGGCAAAGAAACATGGCATCGAGTGGATCTATCACATCCCTTATCCCCCATAAGCCTCTGGGAAGATTGAGAGGTATAATGGACTGTTGAAGACTATTTTAAGAGCGTTAGGTAATGGGACATGGAAGCATTGGGAGGCAAATTTAGCTGAAGCCACTTGGCTGGTCAACACTAGAGGATCTGCCAACCACTCTGGTCCTGCTTAAACAAAACCCCTACACACTGTGGGAGGGGATAAAGTCCCGGTACTACACATGGGGAAGTGGCTGGGGAAGTCAGTGTGGTTTTTCCTCCCATGAGATCAGGCAAACCCATCCGTGGGAATGTCTTTGCTCAGGGACCAGGGTGTACCTGGTGAGTAATGAGGGAAGATGGGGAGACGTGGTGTGTGCCTCAAGGAGATTTAACCTTGGGGGAAAGATGATCTATGTTTTGAGTTGAGTGTTGCAGGAAGTAAAGTTGCAGGACAATGAAGAGTGAATTCTAAGAGGAGCAACGACAGTGTGACAATGATCCAAGCCAGGCTGGTGTTGATGCCCAACGATTGATTGCTTCTCCTGTCCTGAGTACCCATCCCAATGGAATGGACCCCAAGATCTGAAGGGGTGGAAGAAGGCCATACAATGAGATCTGTGCAAGTGTGGGAGATAATCAGATATGGGATCTGAGTATGACGTAAATGGTATGGAATAAGGGGTGGAGATTGCATTGGGTCTGGCTGAGCTGGAGTTCATTTCCCCATATCAGCCCTCACAGTGCTGTGCTTTCCATTGGCAGCTAGAAGGGTGTTGATAGCACATCAGTGTTTTGGCTACTGCTGAGCACAGCATCAGCACTGTAACATTCCTTCTTCAGTTGAGGGCAAGATTCTGAGAGGGGACACAAGTAGGCCAGCTGACCCAAACTGACCAAAGGGATATTCCAGGCCATATGACATCAGCTCAGATATAAAAGCTAAGACAAGGAGCAGGAAGGCAGGCATTCATTGTCTCCAATGGCTGCCTGCTGAGGAACCGTTACTTGTGCTGAAGCCCTGCTTCTCGGGAGTGGCCGACCATCGCTGCTCATGGGAAGTAGAAAATAAACAGTGTTATCTTTCGCTTTGCTTTGCTTTTGCACTCACAAGCTTTTGCTTTGCTTTTGCTTTAAATAAACTGCCTTATCCCAACCCACGAGTTGTTTTCCACCTTACTCTCTCTCCTGTCCGGCTGGGAATGGGAATGATAGAGCAGCTGGGTGGGTACCTGGCATCCAACCAAGGTCAACCCATCACAATTCCTTACCACTTGGAGCAGCAAAATCCCATTCCTGAACTGGCTTTGCAGTTGCGCAAAGCATCTTGTTCATCACCCCAGATTGTTCAATGAAACAAATCTTCAATGTGTCTATTTACATAGATCAAGTATGTCAAGACTGAAAAGTTTAAAATAGGAGTTGAATCAGATGCAGTACAATGTATATAAAACCATAAATAGTACAGAAAAGTCAGATCAGGAACTAATTTTCCTGTATATAAAACCATAAATAGTACAGAAAAGTCAGATCAGGAACTAATTTTCCTGTAGTTTAACCTGTGAGGATTCATGTTGATGCCTTAAGACCCTTTTAGTTTTTTTGATATTCCTAATTTTTATAAGTTTTATAAGTAGTTAAGTAGTAAAAGTAGATTTTAGAAGTCGCTATATTATATTCCTCACCCTTTAGTACAAGTAGTTTACACATTCCTCAACCCTCTTACCCCATTCTATGTTCCCCATATCAATTCTACCCCTGAATTCCAGTAGATGATGTTTAGTCTTTTGTCAAGGCAAGGCCTATACTGTTTAGAGAACACTTATATCTTGACCTGAACCACAGAACACAGTCAGAAACTAGGTGACCATGTACCCTTTGTGCTCTGAAGAAGATGAAGATGATGAAGAAAAGCCCCCAGACCCAATTCCCAGGGGGTGGGCCAGGGGGTGGACTAGAGCAAAGGCTACGAGATGGACAAAACTTGGATTGGTCGGACATTATTATAAATTGTAACACCTGAACACGGTCTGCATGCGTGTCTTGGTGATCCTTATGCCTAGGCACAAATTAAACCCTTCTCTTATCTCATCCTCAATTAACTGCTCCAGAGTTTTTTTTCCTTAGCTCCTTCAGGCATCAGCTGGCGGCCCGTACACGGATATCAGATACCTGAGGCTACTCCAGATTGGAAACTTTCATCCTGCAGGAATTCTTCATCAGCCAGCATTTTTGGAGAATTCCCGCAGTGATCTAGAGAAACCCCAGCTTCACAGAACACTGCAAGGAGCACAGAGGTGAGATAAGAAAAGGCAAAATAAGCAGAAAAGGTACCTTCTTTTGTTAGCAGCTGTGGAAGAGTTTTTGTGTTTCCGGGGAAATAGGGAACACGGGAAGACTGGAAAGGCTTGGACTTGGACCCAAAAAAGTCGCAAGAGTCAATTTCCAGTAGGCGAAAAGGGTTCACTGGGGCAGGTCAGAGCGGATTTGTGTCAGCCTAGGGCCGGGTTTCGTTTCAGTCGGAGGGGGACGCCCTTCCAGAGTGCTCTGTTCCTGCAAGGAGGCTCTGTAGTTAAGTGGTTAAAGTAACAACCTTGTAACCCTAGAGCTGCGGATTCGAGTCTTGCAGTGAAAAGTTTTTCTGTGTCTATTAATCAGTATGGGCAGTACACAATCCAGAAGAAAAGTTTAGGAGGACTCCCCTTTAGTCCTAATTTTACACCACTGGGACAATCTAACTAAACCTGAAACACCTTTAAAGAAGCAAGAACTGTGTTGGTTATCTATGAATATGTGGCCTTCATACGGGAAACAAAGGGGGGTAGTGTGGCCAAAGCTTGGAACATTTGAGTTAGATACTGTAATGCAACTTATTATGATGTTACATAGAGAGGAAAAATGAGAAGAAATCCTGTATGCAGAATTGTTTCTATTTCTTTTAACACGGTCTGAGTGGAAAAAGCAGTGCAAGAGAGCCCTGGTAGGGAAAAGGAAGCCTGAGAAAGCGACGGGAGCGAGTCCCGCTGGCATAGATGATAGAACAGAGGCTGTCGGTTTGGCTGGAGTAGGCACAGCGGCGCAGATAAGATCTATAAGGTCGGCTTTTGTTGGAACTGCTTTCAGCGCGGCGGAGCCGGGTGGGAGTAATACAGACGCTGCATGGCTAGCTAACTCGGAAGTAATGTCTAGTTTGATTGCAACAGGGGTTAACAGCAGGAGCGACTCCTGGCCCCACAGGGGCAATAGAAGCGGGACCCTCCCCGCCTGTTCCACTGAGCGTGGAGGGAGCAGCCCGTTGCCTTGCAGCTGCCAGTGGCTTTGCCGGAGTAGATGGGGTTGTCATGGTAACAGCAGAGGTGAGCTCAGGCATAGCAGAGCAAGTGAGAGCTGAAGTTGATAGTTCTACCAGTGATGTGACAAGAACTGTGAGGTCTAAAAGGTCGGCTTTTACTAGAGTTGCTTTCGGCATGGTGACACCGGAAAAAGTTACTACAGAAGCGGCATCTGTTGTAGAGGCAAGGGAGACTTTAGAAATCGCGGCAAAAGCGCCACCGGAACCGGCCATTGTAGTGACGGCGGCAGGCGTAGGGGTCACTGGCTCTGATGGTGGCAGTGAAGTGAAGGTGTCGGCCCCAGGAGGAGCCACGGCCCCAGGGGTGTTTGTAGAACCGAGTAACCCAGCACTGCAGATGGGCACTGAAGCCATTGATTCTGTCAGTGACGGTAGTGGCGTGAGAGCTGTAAAAACGGGGCTGCATGCCTCGATTGCAAGGGGGACCCCAGAGTTGACTGCTGCGAACACAGCTACTGTAGTGGCGAATACAAAGGCAATAAACTGGTCTAAGATGTATGAAGTTAGACAGGATACGAATGAGTCACCGATGGATTTTCTGAATAGGCTGAAGGATGTCAGCAAACGCAAAGGCAGACCACTTCCCAACTGTGACCAATTCAGACACAGCTGCCCATAATACCCTGGCAACTACAGGCAAAAAACTGGCTAGAACTGCAGAAGCTGCAGAAAAAGCTAAAGCAGTGTCTGTAACTGGGGTCCCAGCCCAGCCTGACATGGGACCCTCTGGTTCCGCCATTAGGGGCAGAGACGGTGCTCTCACTCCCCCTCTAGCTCTCCCAACCCTTCACTATCCATACCCTCCCACGAAGCCGAAAAGGGGGGGATATCATCAGTATGCATTTCCAGCAGTGTTAGCTCCAAACCCAACAAACCTGAAAGCTAAAACTCGCCAGTGCAATATATGTAATAGGTACAGAAGTTTTTCTAACATGGACACATACACATCCAATGACGAAACAAACTATGACTCGGAAGAACCACAAGCATACCTTCAACTCAAAAAGCTGTGAAAGCTGTGTGAAATACTTTGGAAAAAATTGAGGTATAATACCATAACTGTAATTGAAGTTACAGGAATAAGTGAAACCAAGCCATTCTTTGAACTTCTGGGATTTAAATTGGGTAAATATTAGGTGATTCATCGATTCTTCTGTATGTTAAAATTGCCTAATCCTTTGTTGGGTAGAAGTTCATTAGAGAAATTAAAAGTTGAAATCAAATTCTGCAAAAAAGGAGATAAAAGTTATAATTTTTGATACTAAATATGTCGAAGCAGCTATCTTTTTCATACAGGAGAACCATGAAGAGATCCCTGCAAAGACTGAGTGCTGTCATCCCAATGGTATCAGCCAACATCACACTCAAATCAAAACCAGTAATTACCAGGAATGCTACAAACACAGTGTACACCACAAAATTAGAGATACAATTACCAACATGATAAAGCAAATGGTGAGTGTTCGTTCTGTAAAGGGAAGGGACACTAGAGAAGAAATTGTCTAAGTCTGAAAGGAAAAAACTGATTTGTCCCCAACAAGCAAAGCTAGAAGAATAGAAACTGTCTATTGACCCCTGTATCCTCTGTATTTTAAAACTATTACAAGCTCATAACCTGTAAGTATCTCTACCCTAACTCAGGAGGGAACTGTAATAACACCAAAAGGATGGCCACTGTTTTGCTCTTAATGTAAACTAACAATGTGTCAGAAGTTGACTGTTTGCAGATAATCTGTTCCAGCAAGTGGACCTAAAGGCTGTACCACCAAAACTCAAACTGAGAGTCATGGAAACAACTTTTGTGCAAAGTAGACAAATGTCTTAGCAACTGCAAGTGAAATACATCAGGACAAAGAGTGCTGAACTACAATAAAATCGAGAGTGAGTAAACAAGAAACTAACATAAAAGCTTCTGACACAATTGAGAACCATTATAAGATCAACTTGGAACTTCCAAAGGTAGTACATATACAACAACCAAACAATGCTATGATTATTGTATTTATTTTGTTATTTTCTGTTCTATAGGGCTCGGCCTCCCCACCGGAGGCCCACGCGGCCGCGGAGGGGCTCGACCCCCCCGCCGGAGGCCTGCGCGGCCACGAAGGGCCCCCCTCATCAGGCCCGCGTGGCCTGGGGCTGCCCCCGGGCCCCCCTCCAGCGGGGAAAGGAGAGAGGGAGCTTCGCCGGCATGGCTTTGTGCCCTCGTGAGAAAGGAGAGTGGAAGCCTCGGAGCACACAGAGGTTTGCCGGTCTGGTTTGGGGGGGGGGATGGAGGGGAAGGGTACCGGGTGGGCTGTGGGGGTCCTCAGACTGGAGGGTGAGCAGGTAAGTGGTGCGTGGGAAGATACGAGGTAACACGGTGGGGGGAGGATAAGGTCAGGGTGGATAATGGTTTCCTCTGGGGGTTGGGGGTCTCGGCCAGGCTGGGGTACTCAAGCCCTAGGTGGGTACAGGGGTCAGAACGGTTTTGTTTGTTTCTTTGTTTTTGGCTCACCTCCGGCTACTGCCCAGGTTCGGCATGTTCTGGATATATTCGTTACATCCTGAAAGGGTGGTCAGGACAAAGGGTTGATCCTGAGTGTTTCCCTGGGATTGAATATAGACAGGTGGCAGATAAGTAGGAAATATAAGACTTGCCCTAATCGTTTTTAATAGTAGGAATCTAGCCTGTGTAATCCTATGTGGTTGCGAACTATGCTGGCAATGGTACATGCCTTCGGTAGGGTCGCCCATGCCAGACAGGTCAAAACCGTAGGGTCAGATACAATACATCCTTGGGCGGATGAGCTCGTTAGCATTCTGGCAGTCATCCTAGGAGAAGGACAACTCTAATCCCAAACCTGGGAAGATGGAGCTCTCTTAGCCCTGTAAGGCCATCCATCTAAGAGAAGGTCACTCTAATTAAACCTATGTCCTGAGGACCTCACTGCCACCGTCCAAGCTCGCTCGGCCCTGGCAGATGAACCTTAGGATTAAAGGGTGGGTTCAGTTCGACGCATACTGCATCTCACCTAAAAAATCCACTGTGCAGGCTCGAAGGTTATACCCACATTTGTAAAGCCCTGTAGCGACGGGCGAAGGTCAAAATGGCAGGTGAAAGGTGCACTGGAAGCCACAGACCGAACCCTGCATGCAGGCGGTTCAGGATATTGGTCATTTGAGACTGACCGGAGATGACAGTCTCTTGGGGCAGCACCCTGAATGACCAAGCAGCCTTTTAAAGGACAGCACTGCTTGCTCCACTCGGAGAGGGGCCTAGAAAAGGTGACCTAAACAAAGCTCATCTCCACCTTCACCCGGTTGGTTAACCGAGGCCAACGGGCATCTTCTTCCAATGTGGTCGCACAAAGATCAAAAGACAAAGGCATGCACCTGCCTCCAAAGGTGTACCTAAATTAACTCTAGCATGTTGGAATATCAGAACCATGCTCGATTCCGCAGATAGTGGATGTCCTGAGCATCGTTCTGCCCTAATCGCCTATGAACTGACTCGTCTTAACATCGACATTGCTGCTCTGAGTGAAGTTTGTCTCCACGAGGAAGGCAGCCTCAGAGAACATAGTACCTGTTATACCCTCTTTTTGTCAGGTAAGCCCAGAACCAAAAAACGTATCTCAGGAGTTGGCTTCATGATCAAAAACTCTATTGTTCCAAAACTCGAAAATCTACTGACAGGTCACTCTGACCGCATTATCTCCCTACACCTTCCACTACACAACAATCAACACCTTGTCCTCTTTAGTATATATGCCCCAACTCTCCAAGCTGACCCTGCCGAAAAAGATAAATTTTACACTGACCTGTGCCGCCTTACCCAAAAGGTGCTTGCAGAGGATAAGATCATTATCCTTGGTGATTTCAACGCCAGAGTAGGTAAGAATTTTGAAGCCTGGAAAAGAATATTAGGCAAGCATGATGTTGGAAGCTGAAACGATAATGATTCTGCTAGAATTCTGTGCGGAGCAACAGCTCACCATCACTAATACTATCTTTTGGTAGAAAGATAGTCTGAAGACAATGTGGATGCACCCCAGATCTAAGCATTGGCACCTCATCGATTATGTCTTGGTGAGACGGAGAGATGTCCGCGATGTCCACCATACCTGCGTGATGCCCAGTGCAGAATGCCAACCAGACCATCGGCTTGTGCGCTGCAGACTAAACTTCAATCTCAAATTCAAACCTAAAAGGATCAGTATCCCAAGGAGAAGACTCCAAGTTAACAATCTCCAATCAGCCACAGTGAGAGACAAATTCCAGGCAAACCTTCAAACTAGGCTCGAAAACCATTCCATAGATTCTACAGATGCCTCTCCTGAAACAATTTGGCACCATATTAAAAACAGCATCTGGCAATCCTCCAAAGAATCCTTAGGGTTCTCCTTCAAGAAGAACAAGGACTGGTTTGATGAAAACAATCAAGAGATCCAGGAATTGTCGAGGAAGAAGAGAACCACGTACCAAGCACACTTTTCTCAGCCATCTTGCCATGTCAGAAAAGTAGCCTTTTGTCTTGCATGCAGCAAACTCCAATAGAAACTCCGTGACATCCAGAACAAGTGGTGGATTGATCTAGCTGAAAAAACTCAATTATGTGCAGATACAGGTGATCATAAAGGTTTCTATGAGGCCCTGAAAACAGTATACGGGCCTACTTACCAGGTCCAAAGCCCTCTACAAAGGCCTGTCAGCCTGACCTCAGTGCCTGGTAGAGTTATGGAGCAGATTATCCTGTGTGAAATCACACAGCAGCTACAGGATGGACAAGGGATCAGACCCAGCCAACATGGGTTTAGGAGGGGCAGATCCTGTTTGACCAACCTGATCTCCTTTTACAATCAGGTGACCCACCTGGTGGATGAGGGAAAGGCTGTGGATGTGGTCTATCTGGACTTCAGCAAAGCCTTTGACACTGTCTCCCATAGCATACTCCTGGAAAAGCTGGCTGCCCACGGTTTGGACAGGGGCACTCTGTGCTGGGTCAGGAACTGGCTCGAGGGCCGGGCCCAGAGAGTGGTGGTGAACGGAGCTGCATCCAGTTGGCGGCCGGTCACCAGTGGTGTTCCCCAGGGGTCAGTGCTGGGCCCAATCCTTTTTAACATCTTTATCGATGATTTAGATGAGGGGATTGAGTCCATCATCAGCAAATTTGCAGATGACACCAAGTTGGGAGGGAGTGTCGACCTGCCGGAAGGCAGGAGGGCTCTGCAGAGGGATCTGGATAGACTGGAGAGATGGGCTGAATTCAATGGAATGAAGTTCAACAAGACCAAGTGCCGGGTCCTGCACTTTGGCCACAACAACCCCCTGCAACGCTACAGGCTGGGGACAGAGTGGCTAGAGAGCAGCCAGGCGGAAAGGGACCTGGGGGTGCTGATCGACAGGAGGCTGAATATGAGCCAGCAGTGTGCCCAGATGGTCAAGAAGGCCAATGGCATCCTGGCCTGCATCAGGAACGGTGTGGCCAGCAGGAGCAGGGAAGTGATCCTTCCCCTGTACTCTGCGTTGGTGAGGCCACACCTCGAATATTGTGTTCAGCTCTGGGCCCCTCAGTTCAGGAAGGATATTGAGGTGCTGGAGCGGGTCCAGAGAAGAGCAACGAAGCTGGTGAAGGGACTTGAGCACAGGTCTAATGAGGAGAGGCTGAGGGAGCTGGGGTTGTTTAGTCTGGAGAAGAGAAGGCTTAGAGGTGACCTCATCACTCTCTTCAGCTACCTGAAGGGAGGTTATAGCCCGGTGGGGGTTGGTCTCTTCTCCCAGGCAACCAACAATAGGACAAGGGGACATGGACTCAAGCTCTGCCAGGGGAGGTTTAGGTTAGATGTTAGGAAGAAATTCTTTACAGAGAGGGTAATCAGGCATTGGAACGGCCTACCCAGAGAGGTGGTGGATTCACCATCCCTGGAGGTTTTTAAAAAGAGATTGGACGTGGCCCTTAGTGCCATGATATAGTAATTGGAGTTGGATCAGGGTTTGGACTTGGTGATCTTGGAGGTCTTTTCCAACCCAATCTATTCTATGATTCTATGATTCTATGATTCTATGATTCTATGATTCTATGATTCTATGATTCTACTCAGCGCTGATGGTCAAACACTTCTAACAGATAAAACCTCCATTCTGAATCGATGGTCTGAACACTTTCAGACCCTTTTCAGTACCAACCGTGTAGTCCAAGACTCAGCAATTCAGTCCATCACTCAACAACCGGTGAAATACGCATTGGATATTGCCCCCACTTTAGGAGAAACCCTCAAGGCCATACAACAGGTGAAAATCAGCAAGGCAGCTGGGGTTGATGGAATTCCACCTGAAGTCTGGAAACATGGGGGCCTTGCACTCCATGCCAAATTTCATGAGTTTGTGGTGCACTGTTGGGAACTAGGCTAACTACCACCAGACCTTCATGATGCAGTCATCATCACTTTGTACAAGAAGAAAGGTATTAAATCAGACTGCTCAAATTACCGTGGTATTACTCTGCTCTCCGTTGCCGGCAAAATCCTGGCAAGAATACTTCTGAACAGAGTAATACCTCTATAGCAGAAGGAATTCTACCTGAAAGCCAAAAGGAGCACCACAGACATGGTATTTGTTTTCAGACAACTGCAAGAAAAGTGTAGGGAAGAGAACAAAGGTCTCTATGTAATCTTTGTCAACCACAAAGGCTTTTGATACTGTGAGTAGAAAAGGTCTATGGCAGATTTTGGAAAGTTTTGGTTGTCCCCCCAAGTTCCTTAAAATGATCATCGCACTCCATGAGGATCAGCACGGCCAAGTCAGATATGGCAATGCACTTTCTGAGCCCTTTCTAATAACCAGTGGTGTGAAACAAGGCTGCGTTCTTGCACCAACCCTATTCACAGTCTTTTTCAGCATGATGCTCCAAAGGGCCACGGCAGACCTCGAGGATCAGGATGGTATCTACATCCAATACCATACTGATGGAAGCCTATTCAACCTAAGGCGACTGAAGGCCCACACCAAGACCTTAAACCATCTTGTCCGGGAGCTGCTTTATGCTGATGACGCCACCCTTGTTGCCCACACAGAAGCAGCTCTGCAGCGTTTAACATCCTGCTTTGCAGATACTGTTGAGCTCTTTGGGCTGGAAGTCAGCTTAAAGAAGACAGAAGTTCTCTATCAACTGGCACCTCAGGAAGTCTTCCTTCGTCCCCGTTTCACCACTGGAGAATCAGAGCTCAAATCAGTTCAGCAGTTTAGTTATCTAGGGTAGCCTCATCTCCTCGGATGTTAAGATTGACGGGGAGATAGACAACAGATCAGCAAAGGCATAAAGTGTTTTCGGAAAACTTCATAAAAGAGTTTGGCGAAATAAACACCTGAAGAAAATTACTAAGATCAATGTTTACAGAGCCGTAGTGCTGTCTACTCTCTTATACAGATCTGAATCATGGGTCATCTACCGCCACCACCTGCGTCTCCTAGAACGCTTCCATCAACATTATCTCTGCACAATCCTAAACATCCACTGGTCAGATTATGTGACCAATACATCTGTTCTAGAACAAGCAGCAGTCACAAGTATTGAGGCCATGTTACTGAGAACACAGCTGCGTTGGGCAGGACATGTCTCAAGGATGAAGGACCACCGCCTCCCTAAGATCTTGCTTTATGGTGAACTTGCCACCAGCTGCCGCAAGAGAGGAGTCCCAAAGAGAAGATACAAGGACTCTCTGAAACAACATCTCAGCGTTGGCCATATTGATCAACATAACTGGTCTACTCTGGCCTCCAATTGGGACACCTGGAGACACACCATCTATAACGCTGCTGATGCTTTTGAGAAAGCACGCAGGATCACCCTTGAGGAGAAAAGACAACGCAGAAAGAATCGCGCCTTGCAGAATATACCACCTAAGGAGTCTTTCTGCTGTGCCTTTTACAACTGGACGTGTCTATCTCATATTGGCCTTTTTAGCCACCAATGCACTTGGAACAAACGTGGGTAGAGCCCTTCTCAAATCTTCGTTCGCGAAGCCTTGCCATGATGATGATCAAAAGCCTTTGTAAGATCAACAAAGGTTGATCTGGTTTTCTTCGGGGGTCCAGAGCCAGGCTCTCCAAAGGTGTTTTGCGCTGCCCCTCCCCCCCCCGGGGTGGCAAATGCAAATGAACCTGCAGCAGCTCGTTGAATGGTGAAAACCAAGGGTGTTGGGGGTTGGAAGTGTCTCCCCCCTTTTTGGAATTGCGGAAGTGGAAGCTGTAAAAGCCGCAAGGTTGGAACCGTCCTCGCTTGTAATGGCAGAGAGTGTGGGGGCGGCTCCGGCAACCGTTTTACCGCTCACCGCAGCTACCTTCCCCACTCTGAGCGGCGACAGCTCCACCCAGAGCGCTAGCCACACCCCCGCTACACGCAGCAGCTCCACTTGTAACAGTGCCACTTGTAACAGCCATCTCTCCGTCTCAGCTCGCCGCAGGCATCTCCCCCGCAGCCGCGGAGCGGTCAGGGGCAGTGGCGGCTCCGCTTGTTACAGCAGAGAGATCTGGTGTGGGGTGGCCAGCCCCCGCTAGTCCCGTCAGTCCCGTGGGGTGGGCCCCGGCTCCCACCGCTCCTGCGGCGGCAATGACAGTAAGGGCGACTGTAGTGGTTCGGACTTTGTTTTCCCCCAGAGGCTAAGAAAAGTGGTAGACCCCAAGGGGTGGAAACCCCTGGAAGTTTTGAAATTCTGCCCAATGGGCACTCCTGCAAAAATGTCAACATACCACAACCAGACCGGAAGAGATGAGTTGTAGTTTGGTTGTTGTTGAGGAGAGGTGGCCATGTTGTAGAGCCACGAGGTAGGGGCTCTGAGTCCCTTGGGGCCTCTGGCCCCCTCCCAGCCCCGGCTGGGGGGACTGCAAAGACTTGGAACAGTGCTAGACTGGACTAAGTGTCTGTAGTATGCCGGGAGATGTTTTTCTCCATGGGCACAGAGCAGCAGCCGGCATTGACCAGAGAAACGGTGGCAGAGAGCCAGGGCAGATAAGGACTTGAACCGGAGGAGCAGCAGAAACAACATGCAGCACCGCAGAGAAGACTCCTGGAAAGGGAGAGAGAGACAACCAGCAGCTGAGAGACAGAGTTCTGGGGGTAAGACTGTACCAGCCCCCCAAAACTCCTTTGAGATTCCTCTGAGAGAAGAGGGACATGGACTCCTATTTAGGAGAAGAGTTTTAGATATGCAGCACTAGAGAGAGAGAGGAGCTAAGAAGCTCAAAAGACGTCCCGGAGCTGGACCGGGACGACCAGATGGAATGCAGGGGGAGTTGACCTTGGCTCCCCCCTCACACTGCTGCCACGGTGGCAGCCTGAGAGACAGGGCACAGAGACCCTGCAAGAGATACCAGACCGTCACAAAGACCCCCCTGTGTCTTCGTGATATGACGTGGTGAAACGACCTTGTCTGGGGTTACGAAGCCCACGGAAGACCCCTTTGCCTGTGTCAAGGGGACCAAGGGAGTTTGGATACCTCCCTCGTGAGTACTGGCAGAAAGCCAGCTATCAGCTGCTGCATGTGGAGAAGACAGACAGAACCTGCTGCCTTAGAAGATGCTGCTGCTTAAAGACTGGAAGGGATTTGTCCTTCTTTCCCTCCTGGACTTTTATTTGGAGGGGAGAAGAGATCTGATCATTGTAAATACATATGTCATGGTAGAGATAGTTGTGATCGTGTGTATAATGTGATATGGTATTTATTTGTACAGTCATTGTAATATATTCCCTTTCCCCCCCTTTGAGTCTGGTGTGTTTTGTCTGAAAAAACCCATCTCACATTAGGCTGAGATGTGGGAGGGGGCTTAGACTAGGGGATTGGATTTTGGGACTATCTCAAACCATGACAGGGACTCTCGTCCCACCGGTCCAGCAGGAGCAGTGCCTGGAGGCCTCCCCCCTCACATATTGAGAGCGACTAATAGATTTCTATCCTTGCCGCTCGAGCTTTTGACATAGGTCTGACTAGTGGGGGAAAACCTTTCACGATGTTTCCTTTTATTTCCCTGTATGATTGGCAACTCTATTTCCATAGGAGCTGTCTCTGGCGACCTATACTCCTTTTTCCATTCTTGGTGATGCTATCAATGCTGTAATAAAAATGCAGGAGGTCCCGTTGGGATCTCTTTTTCTATGGACTCCACACAACCCATAATAATAACAACTATTAGGCAGGAAAAAAATGACAGCCAAAAAGACCCATTCTTCCTCATCTTCCTCTTCTTCACGACACGTACAGTCCTTGGAGCCCCTTCAAGGTTCTGGATTTGAAAGTTGCTATGACTATGATGGTATCTTGTTGCTCAAGCCTAGGGTGCAAATGTTCTTAAATAGAATGAAGGCCTGCCTTGAGAGAAGTCTAAACAAACTAAAGAATTTAGAAAGTTCGATATGAAATGGGGTAATAGGGTTGGGTAAGTGTAAACTACTGTGCTAAAGTGTTACAAATAATACAGATATATAAAAATCTACATTTACTCCTCGACTACTTCTAAAATCTTCAAAAAGCTAAAAATCAAAAAAATCCAGAAGCATCACAGGGAAAGAGGGGATATTAAGATAGCACTTGTTAAATTGGGTCTTCAGATCGAGTTTTGGAACCAGAATGTAAGTGGTTTATTTTGTGAAGCCCTGAGAAGTCAGTCTAGCATGCAGGAGGCAGGCAGGGCAGGTCTGAAGGTTCATGGTACTTGAAGAGACAGTGTTCTACTGTTTTGGAGGCTGAGCCACAATGCCTGTCCACCAGTCCATTCCCCATCTCTCAGCCCCACCATCCCATCAGACCTGATCAGGTTGAATGGAAGCAGGAGCAAATGGCACATTGCTTCCTAATGAGAAGCACAGTTCTTTTCCCAAGTTGAAACTTAAGAGGTGTTTTACTGCATCTTAGGTGTGGATTTCACCCTCCAACTGACCAGCCTCTTGCTCCCTTTAGGTTTCTTTCTCTCATTCGTGTGTGTACATCTGTGTGCTGCTCCCAGCAGTTTTCCTGGAGACAGCTCAGTAAGGAGCACAAGGCCTGGCCTTCAAAGATGCAGATTTCTCTTGCAATCAAAAGACTACAGGGAAGTGTGGGAAAAAGTGGGGGAAGGGAGAGGAAAGAGAATTCTCCACTGGTGACAGTGAACCTGGAAAACTCCTGTCAATGGGTACCACTTGGTAATTTCACAAAAATACAATCTGCACTGGTGGTGAGGCACATAGGCTGCTCTTAGTGCTGGGGCTTTGTGGCTTGCAACCCTGCTGGGGGAGTCCTGCTGCCAGTGCACCTCTGCAAAACAGCCCCCCCAAGAGAGGATTGTGCTGGCAGTGGCCTGGCAATCAGGGGCTTTGTCTATGGCCTCAGCTCCAGGCATTTGACAGATTGAATGAAAAGGTGCATGGTACCCACAGCCTTTGCAGTCCTGGCATGGCACAGGAAGAAACAGTACCAGGAGAGACCTCCTCTGAGCATGTGCCGAAGCTACCCTGGCAGCTCCTCAATGCTGCCCGCAGAGAGGAAAGAGAGGGGCAGTGCCCCTTGGTGCTGTCCAGCAAGGTTGTCCCAGGCTCTTGCTCACACATTGGGTCTGATCCCATCTCATCCTGTACGCCCTTTGACTTTTTACCTTCTTTTTTTTTCTAATGAAGACATACCAGGCACACTTTAAAGTCACGTTCCTTCGCTGCCATGCAGCAATTCCCCTGCTTGGAGGCAACTCCCAAAGAGCCTCCCCAGGCCAGGCATGGAGCCATGGCGGGCAAATTTTTCTGTCCTCCGTGCAAGTGCACTGGGAGATCTGCCCGGGCCAGAGTTGGGCACTACAGGCCACAGAATGGAGCATCCTCTGTGCTGTCCCCGCTTCCTGTGATTCCTCCGCGGCAAGCCACACTAGCTGTAACAGCAGCAATTAATGGATGATTCTGATGATTCTCAATGAACAGAGATGGGGAGGAGCAGCGCCAAAAAAAATAAACACAGAATCACAGAATGGGTAAGGTTGGAAGGGACCACAGTGCTGTTGGAAATGATATAATGTTCCTAATCAATTTTTTTCTAAATAATGGTTTTAATTAACTTTTCAATTAGTTGTTTCAGTTAATCATAAGTAGTGTATTAGTCTTAAACAGTGTAATTTTCCACTTTAGACAGCATGTATCTAAGTTTCTTTCCACGGACTGTTATTGTTAGTTCAATTATTAGATCACCAAAACTTTAAGTTCTGCTAAACTAACCCTGCTAAGCTTTGAGCAAGTTTTGAGCTGGTTTCCTGCCAACTTGACAACAGGGTCTGCTTCCCAGAGAGGGAAGAAAAAACCAAGCAGCCAAAGCTATGATGACCTGAAGCATCATGGGCCCCTTCTGCTGCCAGTCTAGGTCTGCTTGTGATACCTTGACCTGTGCAGCTCAGTCTGCCTGTCTGTTATTATCATGTTCCTCATTAACTCGACTCTTGGGCACGTGGGCATCTACATGGCGGACTCTCACATTCAGTTTCTTTACTCTGGCAACGATGTCTTGCCACAGATCAGCAGCCCAGATGGGTTTTCCTCTACACCTCCAATTCATCTTTTTCCACCGGTCTAGCCATCCCCATAGGGCATTGGCTATCATCCACGAATTGGTGTACATGTAGAGCCTTGGCCATCCTTCTCTCTCTGCGATATTTACAGTCAATTGGACAGCTCTGAATTCCGCAAACTGACTCGATTCGCCTTTACCTTCCATAACTTCCCGTAGTTGGGTGGGACTCCATACAGCTGCTTTCCACTTCCGGCTCCTCCCTACTATATGGCAGGAACCATCGGTGAAAAGGGCATAGCGTGTCTCTTCATCTGGCAGCTTATCATATGGTAGAGCTTCTTCAGCTCAACTCACTGGCTCTTCTTCTTCTTCTGCCTGACTGAAGTTCCCACCTTCAGGCCAATTGGTTATGATTTCCAAAATGCCAGGGCGATTCGAGTTCCCGATTTGGACATGTTGCGTAATCAAAGCAATTCACTTGCTCCACGTGGCATCGGTGGAATGATGCGTAGAGGGCACCTTCCCTTTGAACATCCAGCTCAACACTGGTAATCGGGGTGCCAGGAAGAGCTGTGCTTCGGTACCAATTACCTCTGAAGCTGCTCATATACCTTCATACGCCGCTAAGATTTCCTTTTCCATAGGGGTGTAATTGGCCTCAGAACCTCTGTAGCTTCAGCTCCAGAAACCCAGTGGTCGCTCTCGCGTCTCGCCAGGCACCTTTTACCAGAGGCTCCAGGAGGGACCTTTATCTCCAGCTGCAGTCTTTACATCTGGTCCCGTTCTGACTGGTCCAAGAGCCACGGCATGTGCAATTTCTTGCTTGATCTGCCTGCAAACTTGCTGTTGTTCCAGACCCCATTGGAAATTGTTCTTTTTACAGGTCACAAAGTAAAGAGGGCTCACAATCTGACTGTACTCTGGGATGTGCATCCTCCAAAAGCCTATGGCTCCCAGAAAAGCTTGGGTCTCTTTCTTGTTTGTGGGTGGAGCCACTGCTACAATCTAGTTAATTACGTCTGTTGGTATCTGGTGTCGTCCATCTTGCCATTTCACCCCTAGGAATTGGATCTCTCGGGCAAGTCCCTTGACCTTGCTCTTCTTGATGGCGAAACCGGCTTTGAGGAGAATCTGAATGATCTTCGGTTCTTTCTTGAAAACTTCCTCTGCTGTGTCCCCCAATACGATGATGTCATCGATGTACTGAATATGTTCCGGAGCCTTACCCTTCTCTAGTGTGGCCTGGATCAGTCAGTGGCAGATGGTTGGACTGTGCTTCCACCCCTGGGGCAATTGATTCCAGGTGTACTGAACCCCCCTCCAGGTGAAAGTAAACTGTGGCCTGCACTCTACTGCTAAGGGAATGGAGAAAAACGCATTGGCAATGTCAATGGTAGCATACCACTTTGCCGTCTTGGACTCCAACTCGTACTGGAGCTCCAACATATCTGGCACGGCAGCACTCAACGGTGGCATGACTTCATTTAAGCCACAATAGTCCACAGTCAGTCTCCATTCTTGTAGGAAAAGCACCCTTCTGTTAAACAGCGGGCCATCTTACCAGAATCAAACATTTGTTCTGGCGTGAACTCCCAATTAATGGGAGGTGACACACGTCCTACTAATTTACCGAAATCTACCCAAGCTCCATGCCACCCAGGGACTGGCCTGTCCGCAGCCCTTTCCAAAGTTCCAGCGAGTCCCTTTGAGGTGCGATCTTTCCTACAACAGGGAAAGTAATACAACACCATTCTTCCAAGTTTAATTAGCACTTCCATTACCTTCATCAATAACAGTACTGTTGCAACACAATTTAGATAATAATTAGAGCCAATTGTAACCATGGGGATCTCCTTTACCAGGCCTTTGATGTCGAAATTAAAGAATGGAAGCAATTCCTTCTGTCCATCCTCTAGGTCTGGACGTCTCCCTATAGGGTAGCCTAAAACAGGTGTAAAGATGGCCAGAATTACAAGAAAAATTAATTAAATGGCCATTGTTGTTGTTATTCTTTCTTCTTGTTCTTAAAACAACCCTTTGTTTATATAAACAAAGTTTTCTTGGCTGCTTTTCCAGACTCTGGCAGTGTTCCCGGACCTGTTCCCAAAACAATAGATTGGTTCGCAAAATAACACCGAGTTTGGTTGTCTTCCCAGACAATGTTTTCAAAACAGGCCAAACTTAACCAAAATATCCCACTGTTGCCACCAAAAATGTTGTGCAAGTTTCGAGCTGGCTTCCTGCCAAGTCTCCGAAACTTGACAGCAGGATCTGCTTCCCAGAGAGGGAAGAAAAAACCAAGCAGCCAAAGCTATAGCAAAAATATATATTTTACATATGAAACAGATATATACAGCGAGAATATTATATACCTATAACCCCAGAAACCCTAAATAACTTCCTAAAGGGAAGAGGGGAAGGGAAAAGGGAGAAAGGACAAAATAGGATGAAAAGAGACAAAACCAAACAGGTCTACACAATCTAAAAACCCGGTAACCAGCAAACTGAAGAACTGGCAAAATCTCACCACTTCCCTTGAGAGAAGCAGGACGGCTGGACAAGGCCCAGCACTCTCCCCTCACGCGTGGCAGACAACAGCAGTCACTGTAGGCCTCAGCTCCAGATAAGCAAGACCGAGACAGGGACCCACCGTTCTCGAACCTCGCCGGAAAGGAAGAGAGAGAGAGGTCCCTCCTGTTGGCTTTATTTTTACCTCAAGTTACGTAAAGGAATAGCACGGAATACTTCGGTGGTCACCTTCCTAGTTCCTTCCTGGTTACAAACTGGTCTCCAGGAAGGCCTAGAGTGAAAACTATCACAAATGAACAAAACCTGAGAGAGTTAAAGGCTGGACACCTGGACTCTAGAATTTATAGCCCTTTGAGGACATGTTGGAGTAACCAGATGTATTGGGTCTGGCTGAGATGGAGTTCATTTCCCCATAGTAGCCCTCGCAGTGCTGTGCTTTGCATTGGTAGCTAGAAGGGTGTTGAGAACGGTGTGTTTTGGCTACTGCTGAGCACAGCATCAGTACTGTAACATTCCTTCACCAACTGAGGGAAAGATTCTGGGAGGGGACACAAGTAGGCCAGCTGACCCAAACTAACCAAAGGGGTATTCCATACGATATGACATCAGCTCAGATATAAAAGCTAAGGAAAGGAGAAGGAAGTGGGGGCATTAATTATTTCCAATGGCTGCCTTCTAAGAAATCATTACATGCGCTGAAGCCCTACTTCTCGGGATGTGACCAGACATTGCTGCTGATGGGAAGTAGAGAATAAATCATGTTATTTTCCACTTTGCTTTTTCATACGCAAGCTTCTGCTTTTGCTTTAGTAAACTGCTTTATCTCAACCCACGAATTGTTTTCCATCTTATTCTCTCTCCCCATCCAGATGGGAAGGGGAGTGATAGAGCAGCTTGGTGGGCACTTGGGTTCCAGCCAAGGTCAAACAACTACACCAGAAGATAAAGAAGAGACTAACAAAGACAATTCAAAATGTGCTGGATACTCCCTGTCTGGGAAAAAGATAATAAAAAGACTGAAAAATGTGGACTAATTAGCATGAGAAGTGAGAAATCAATAACCAGTAAAAGATAGAATACTAATTAATGAAGACAATTATGTAATTTAGAACCAATGAACATTAATTTTTTTGTTTGCTAAAAATGTACAAATAAGTGAAAAGTTTTCAAAGTGGTGTGCATGTGGTTGAAGTTATCTGCTATACACCCTGGCCAGAACAAAGTAATGTCTACTTACTAATGCTAAAAAAATAGTGTTAGGGAGTGTCTCAGTTTAACAAGACAGAAGTGTTTACCAAGGAGGGTGAGATATGAGAAAAATCGAACTCCTCCCTCTAAGCAATTATAACTTCGAAATTAAGAGGCTCCAGTCAAAAAGGTGTGGACAAGGAAAATAACAGCTCTTTACTAAAGAATATATATGTATAGGTGTGCTGATTTAAAGGTAAACCGGCAGGAGAAATGAACCCAACTCAAAAGAGATTGTAAGTCAGTTACAATTTAATAAAAATAATACAATAAATACAATTATATAGACAAACAACTGGTTTTAACCTACAAAACCCAGATATATAACCCAGCACCCTAGGGCATGAACACAGTGGTGTTCGTTGGCCTCCATGGTGAGCCCCAAGTGGTCCCCCTGAGTCGAAAAGTAAAAGGAGAGGGAAAACCTGTTGGTGCCAGTGATGGTCACAGTCTGGTCGAGAGTGATGGTCTCAGTCTGGTCGAGAGTGGTGGTCGCAGTCTGGTCGAGATTCTGGTCCTCCTCTGAATCCCACAAGTGGTACCAAAAGTCCCAAGACCCCAAGATTATATACCCTCAGGTTCGGGCAGGAATGCCCAGTACCTCCCCCAGGGCAGGGAGTTCCATAGTGGGTGATTGTGAGTCGTGGGTGTAAGGACAGGAGAATCCTCCTATCTCACAGGCCTCTTAAAACCCAGCTTATAGCCTGAGGGGTCAGGCATGCTCTGGGCAGCTGCTGCAAATGTTCTATTGTTAACAGTTTCTGGGAAATGACATAGAGGCTATAGAATACACAGTTTGGGTTACACCCACACAGTGATGAACTGGTCCCAGCTGTTCTAACTAGGACATTATCCACCCCTTATTCTATACCATCCATGTCATGCCCAAATTAATACCTTTTTTTTACTATATACATATATATACAATGAAACATTACAGACCATTCTCACTCAAAATTAGGTCCCCTTGTGGCACACAACGTGTCTCCCCATCTTTTTGCATTACCCACCAGGTGAAACCAGGTCCTTGAGCGAAAACAATCCCTCGGATGGGTTTGCCTTTGCTTGAGGTGGGACTAATCCAAACAGTCTTCCCTACCATACCTCTCATATGCACCACAGGGACTTTATCTACAGTATGCAAGGGTTCTGATTGGGCAGGGCCAGCTCAATTGATGTAGCCTCGGGTGTTGACCAACCAGGTGGCCTTTGCTAAATGCAGCTCCCAGTGTTTGAAAGTCCCCCTGCCCAGTGCCTTCAAGGTGGTTTTCAGCAGTCCATTGCACCGCTCAATTTTTCCGGCAGCTGGTGCATGGTAGGGGATATGATATACTCACTCAATGCCGTACTCTCTGGCCTAGGTGTCTATGAGACCATTCTTGAAATGGGTCCCACTGTCAGACTCAATTCTCTCCGGGGTGTCGTGTCACCACAGGACTTGCTTTTCAAGGCCCAGGATGGTATTCCGGGCAGTGGCGTGAGGCACGGGGTATGTCTCCAGCCATCCAGTGGTTGCTTCTGCCATGGTCAGCATGTAGCGCTTGCCTTGGCAGGTTTGGGGAGCGTGATGTAGTCAACTTGCCAGGCTTCCCCATACCTGTATTTCAACCACCGTCCACCATACCATAGAGGTTTCACCCGCTTGGCCTGATTGATGGCAGCACATGTCTCACAGTCATGGATAACCTGTGAGACACTGTCCATGGTTAGATCCATCTCTCCGTCACGAGCCCATCTGTATGTTGCATCTCTCCCCGATGACCGGAGGCATCATGGGCCCATCGAGACAGAAATAATTCTCCCTTGTGCTGCCAATCCAGGTCTACCTAAGAGACTTTAATCCTGGCAGCTCGGTCCACCTGCCCGTTGTTATGATGCTCTTCATTAGCCCGACTCTTGGGTACCTGACGGACCTTCACGCTCAGCTTCTCTACCCAGCCAGCGATGTCCTGCCACATCTCTGCCGCCCAAATGGGTTTCCCTTTGCCCTGCCAGTTGGTCTTTCTCCATTGCTCTAGCCATCCCCACAGAGCATTGGGCACTATCCATGAGTCAGTGTAGAGATAGAGTCTTGGCCACTTCTCTCATTCAGTGATATCCAAAACCAGCTGAACGGCTTTAAGCTCCGCAACCTGACTTGACCCACCTTGTCCTTGGGGTTGCTTCTGCAACTCGCCATGTGAGACTCCATACGGCTGCCTTCCATTTCCGGTTTTTCCCTACAATGCGACAGGAGCCATCCGTGAAGAGCGCATATCGCTTTTCATCTTTTGGTAACTGGAGCCTTCTCAGCCCGTGCCACCTGCTCCTCTTCTTCTCCAGAGGATAGTCCAAAACTCTCACCTTTGGGCCAGTTGGTGATAATTTCCAGAATCCCAGGGTGATTAGGATTCCCTATCCGGGTTCTCTGTGTGATCAGAGCGATCCACTTACTCCATGTGGCATCGGTGGCGTGATGTGTAGAAGGAGCTTTTCCCTTGAACATCCAGCCAAGCACTGGTAGTTGGGGTGCCGGGAGGAGCTGCGCTTCAGTGCCGATCACTTCTGAGGCAGCTCGAACTCCTTCATAAGCAACCAGGATCTCTTTCTCAGTTGGTATATAACTGGCTTCAGATCCTTTCTATCCCCAACTCCAGAATCCCAGCGATTGTCCTCGGGTCTCCCCAGGCACTTTCTGCCAGAGGCTCCAAGGAAGGGCCATTCTTCCCGGCTGTGGTGTAGAGCACGTTCTTCACGTCCTGTCCTGTCCTTACTGGCCCAAGGGCTACCGCATGGGCAATCTCCTGTTTAATTTGTTCAAAGGCTTGTTGTTGTTCAGGGCCCCACTGGAAATCATTTTTCTTCCGTGTCACAAGGTAGAGAGGACTTACAATCTGACTGTACTCGGGGATATGCATCCTCCAAAAGCCCACAGCGCCTAGGAAAGTCTGTGTTTCCTTCTTACTGGTTGGTGGGGACATGGCTGCTATTTTGTTAATCACCTCCATTGGAATCTGGCAATGTCCATCTTGCCACTTCACTCCTAGGAACTGAATTTCTTGAGCAGGTCCCTTGACCTTACTTCGTTTAATGGCAAAACCAGCTCTTAGGAGAATCTGGATTATTTTCTCTCCTTTCTCCAAAACTTCCCCCACTGTGTTCCCCCATACAATGATGTCATCGATGTACTGTAGATGTTCTGGAGTCTCGTCCTTTTCCAGTGCAGCCTGGATCAGTCCATGGCAAATAGTGGGACTGTGTTTCCACCCCTGGGGCAGTCGATTCCAGGTGTACTGCACACCTCTCCAAGTGAAAGCAAATTGTGGCCTGCACTCCGCTGCCAAAGGAATGGAGAAAAAGGCATTGACAATGTCAATGGTGGCATACCACTTGGCTGCCTTGGAATCCAGCTCGTACTGAAGCTCCAGCATGTCCAGCACAGCAGCACTCAGGGGTGGTGTGACTTCATTGAGTCCACAGTAATCCACCGTCAGTCTCCACTCTCCGCTGGACTTACGCACTGGCCATATAGGGTTATTAAAGGGTGAGCGAGTCTTGCTGACCTGAGTCTCCAGGTCACGGATCATCTTATGTATAGGAGTCACGGAGTCTTGGTCGGTGCAGTATTGCCAACGGTGTACTGTTGCCGTGGCTATCGGTACCAATTGTTCTTCAACCTTCAGCAGTCCCACAGCAGAAGGGTCCTCTGAGAGACCAGGCAAGGTGTTCAACTGTCTAATTTCCTCTGTCTCCACAGTAGCTATGCCAAAAGCCCAACAAAGTCCTTTTGGGTCTTTGAAATACCCACTCCTCAGGTAATCTATGCCAAGGGTACACGGGGCCTCTGGACCAGTCAGGATGGGGTGTCTGTGCCATTTCTTCCCAGTCAAGCTCACTTCAGCTTCCAGTACAGTCAGCTGTTGGGATCCCCCTGTCACCCCAGAAATAGAGAGGGATTCTACCCCTACGTATCTTGATGGCATCAAAGTACATTGTGCACCAGTATCAACCAAAGCCTTATATCTTTGTGGGTCTGATGTGCCAGACCACCGAATCCATACAGTCCAATAGACCCGATTGTCCCTCTCCTCTGCCTGGCTAGAGTCAGGGCATCCTTAGTCCTGGTCATGGTACTCACTGCGCTCTTCTTGTAAGTATGACCTGGAAGTCCCTTCAAGAAGATCAGACATATCATCATTCCTGTACCGTCTGGAGTCTTGTCCACGAGAGACCGGAACAGCATTTATCCTCAAAGAGTTCTTTGTGGTACTTGTTCCTCTTTTCAGTTCATGTACCCGGGCTGCTAAGGAAGAGGTGGGTTTTCCATCCCACTTCCTCATATCTTCTCCATGCTCATGGAGGTAAAACCATAGATTGCCACGTGGAGCGTACTCTCTCTCCTTAGCTGGGGGACGCTGGCTCCTAATAGCAGAGACTCTTGTTTGTCCTGGCGAGATATGGAAGATCCCTTCCTTAATTTCCTCTCTTAGCTTCTGGTGGCCCTCTTCAATCTTCTCTTCCAGGTTTTGGACATGTTCGGACAGTTTGGTTTCCACTGATGAGACGTGGGCTTGTAATGGGGTGGTGAGAGTGTCTTCATAAATCCTGAGTTTACTGACCAACACATCCACCTTGTCCTCTCCCTCCCTCCATTGCAATGTTGCTAAGTAGCGGGAATACATTTCTGACCCGAGTTGTGCAAACTTTAACCACATCTGGGATGTGCACTGTACACCATCTGGACTTTTAGGGAATCTTTCGTCCTCTGAAAAGATTATCTCCAGTACAGCTAATTCTCTTAAGCACTGGATACCTTGTTCCATCGTATTCCACTGTCCTTGCTGTATGTGGAGGTCCTCCTTACAAAGTTATCTCTCCCTCACCCTGGACAAGAGTCACCACCAGAGGCTGAGAGTTTCCTGCCTCTTTCCAATCCCCTGATCAATGACTACATCTTGAGACAGGGATCCCAGTTGCCTTGCTTCACTCCCATCTAGAATTGTATCGTTAGCTGCGGCATCCCAGGTTCGGAGCAGCCAGGTCAGAATGGACTCATTCTCCTGTTGCGTGAACTCTCTCCATGTAGGGGGCGTGTCTAAGGTACGAGGGGATGTACCGGGGCAGGAATGCCCAGGGGAGCATGCGCTGAAATAGACAAGCCTATTGGTTAAGGAAGTCACATGGTTCTAGGGGATAAAAGGAAGCGCCGAATTTGAAATAAACCTCTTTGTTCTCCACCTCAGAAGAGTGTGCATCCTTCTTTATCATATAAAGTACCAAACACCATATTTGGTGCCCCAAACCTGGACTTGAACCTAATATTAGGTTAGTTTAGCATATCCTGAATCAGGCAGAAAACTCGGTAATTCCGAATATCGTCTCAATTGTTTGGAGACAGGAATTTTCACCGAAAAAAACCTAGACATCTGTAAATCGTTGCCTCAGTGGCATCTGAGAAACGGAAAGTAAATTTAGAGAGCTCAAAAATATTAGGGAAAGTGCACAGAAGAAAAAAGAAAAAAAGAAAAAGGAGAAATGGAACCGTGGGCGGCGAAGAGAGGAGTCAGGACCACACAGGCAGAAGTGGGCAGCAAAAACAGCGAAGCTCAGTGAGATATCAACACTGAAGCCCCCAGCCCCCACCAAGAGGGGCTCGGAGCTGCTTTGTGTATACCTCGTGAGCTGCTGCCGGGCGCTCCGCAGCTAAAAAGCAACGAAGACCCGAGCAAAGGCAGCTAAAGCTGCCCTGTGCCACCTCCCCAGACGCCCTGGGGACCCTAAGACCTCACGTGTCGCCCAGTCGCCCTTCCCCCCGCGCGTGCCGCAGTCTGCAACCGTGGGGAAACGGTCAAGCCACTCACGTGGCCCCTGCCCCCCCGCCGCTGTGGTTGAGTCGAGCGTGCGAAACAGCCACTGCAGGGACCCCATGCCGGATGCGCCAGGACTCCCGCTGAACGGAGCCCATCACCGCCTAAACATCCACACTGGAGGTCACCCGCTGGAGCGGGGGACCCGGAACCCCTTATGCCCACCCGTGCCTGTCTGAAACGATAGCGCAACACTCCCACGCCAAGGAGGAACCCACCAGGAGCGGCGCAGACCTCGAAGGAACCTCTCGCTGCTTCGCCACCTGAGCAGCACTAGAACCGCCTGCCGCCGCCACCTGCTCCAAGGGCCAGCCCCATGCCCGCCGCCGCCTGCGCCGAGGAGCAGTGCCGCCGCCGAGGAGCAGCCCGTGCCTGCAGCTGCCAGCCGTGCTGCCGCACTCAAGCTGCAGGAACGCAGATGATCCAGAAACCGAAAGTAAACTCAGCAACCAGACATAAGGACTCCCTCCATGTGTACCTACCGCCTGGAGTTAAGGTAAACATGGGGAGCTTTGTCTCCATGGAAACCTCACAGAGACATCGAAACATTAACTTTACTGCTAAAATCCACCACATTCAAAGTACAAAGGCAGAGTTCTGTACACCCCACATTCCCACTAACAGAAGTGTTACATTTAAACACTTGAAAAACACTGGGACCGAGGCAAGCGACCATGGAGCTTGCAACATAGTACCAGTTTATGCAGGGATAATGTCAGCCCTGCACAAGGTACATGAGGGAACAAAACAATTAACACACACCCCACCCCCCGCTCACACTGCTAGCATCAGCAAAACCCCCAGGCATAGTAACTGAAACGCATGAGATGTACTGGGGGGAGGGAAAGGAGCCGTTCGGGAGTTAAACTTCGGGTTGGGAGCCGAGTACCACAGAGACACAAGTCACTGGGAGAGAACAGAGCCCGAAATGCGAGGTCCCAAGCCAGGGCTCTGTTACAGTGATGTGGGAGGTAACCACACTGCGAATGAACAGCGACCATGTGTCTCGGACTGGGCACAGCCATCTTGCCCGCCAAACAGACCGAAAGCCGATCCATCTCTTCCGGCCCCAGCACTGCCCCGCCCCACCCATAGGCACGAGGGGGGAGGTAGCCCCGCCCCCTTGCCACCTCCACCACCCACCACCACCCCCTCACAGGGAACTGGGTTCACTAGGGCCGCAAGCGGGAGACATGTGGGGATGAGGAGGAGGGACCAGGGATAGTTCCAGCGGGAGGGAGCGAAGAGGCAAATGGGGAAGGTCAGCTAACAAGTGGGAGCAATGTCAGGATGAGGCATTTCGAGTGAAAGGCTTGAAGGATATTCAGGCATGCTCAGTCAATACTAGCTAACGTCAGTCCCCTCAATTCCAACCTCTGCCATATGGGGTTACAGAGAAATTGAGGCAGTCGATAAGAGATGCTGATATGTCCTTAACCAATACTTTCAAGTATTTGGAGACATTGAGTTCCATCTATTTTTTCACCCCACATGACTGGAAGAATCTAATGAAATTAGTTCTTAATAACAC
Organism: Pseudopipra pipra; assembly: GCF_036250125.1. Taxonomy (NCBI): domain Eukaryota; kingdom Metazoa; phylum Chordata; class Aves; order Passeriformes; family Pipridae; genus Pseudopipra; species Pseudopipra pipra. The sequence continues at coordinate 47,587,745 of NC_087580.1, read as the reverse complement.
CCAATATACAGTATGGTTAGCTGACTTTTGGGAGAATTGTGCTAAATATGCAACTGATCACCCAAGCAGGCATAACAACAAACCAATTAACCGGAGAGGGAGATTACAGCACAGTAGATGCCCAATCAGTACAGAGTAATAGCCAAACAGGCCCTGAAAGCTATGAAAAACCTTCCCACTACAAACCAAGATAGCAATCTGTCCCCCACAAGTGTTACAAGGTTGTACTGAACCAAATTCACGATGCTTAGATCGGTTGCAATCTGCTTTAAACAAGCAAGTTGAGTACAATAAAGCCAGAGAGATGCTGTATAAGCAACTGGATTTTGAAAAGGCGAACACAGGCTGTAAAAGAGCTTTGCAAGCCCTTCCTGAAAGGGAAGGCTACAGCACTGCTGAACTGGTTTGACCCTACCAAAGAGTTAGCTGTGTGGAGCACCAGTCTACCCCTTTTGCTACAACCCTAAGCGCCCAGTTAGGAATGCAAAAAGAGGCCAGACACAGAGCTAGTTGTGTTAGATGTGGTGACACTGACCACTCTCAAAGGGATTGTCCTTGGAGACCCTTAGCAGCAACATCCCACAAGTACCTAAACAGCAGGGAATGGGCTGAGTTATACCAAGGGTGCCGTGGGCGAGGCAAAGGCCACGCCATGAGCATTGCATTGCTTGCTGCTGTGCTGCTCGCTATCCTCCTCTTTACCACCTGCTTTCATGAGCAAAAGAGGAAGCAGCTTGAGACAAGTCACAATATGCCAACAACCGGCCCCAAAAATACCCCTATATTCTGCACCCCCAAGAAAGGTGAGAAGTGGAGAACACCGCAAAGTATAAGAGCAGCAAACGCAGTCATAGAGCTTATGGAAGCATCGTAGCTTGGACTTGCCTCACCTGCTATGCTCCCAGCAAATTGGCCACTAGTGGTAATTGATTTAAAGGACTGTTTCTTTACCATCTTCCTATACCCTGAGGACACGCCAAGGTTTACCTTTTCCATCATGGCCTTGAACAATGCACAGCCCATGCAAGGCTACTGCTGGGTTGTCCTTCCTCAGGGGATGCAAAACAGCCCAACGAGAAATCAGACAGTTATCATACACCATCATGTAGATGACATATTAATAACCACGGCCACAAGAAATGAACTGCCATTTGTTATTACTGCTCTAACCAAAGCTGTCCAAGATGCTGGGTTACAGGTTGTTTCAGAGAGGATCCAACCATCACAACCCTGGACTTACCTTGGATGAGAAATCATGCAGCCAGAAACTTCTCCACAGCCACTGCAACTCGAGGTAAAAAACACTTTAACTTTACATGAGTTGCAAAAACTTCTGGGAGCCATCAGCTGGTTAAGGCCTGTTTTAGGCATAACCACAGAGGGACTATACCCTCTATTTGAGCTGCTAAAGGGGAACTCCAGCCTAACGTCTAACAGGTCTCTGACAGCAGAGGCAAAGCAGGTGTTAGACATTCGTGCCAAGGCGATAGAAAGCAGGCAAGGCAGAAGGAGAAATCCTGAACTGCAAATCTGCCTGGCCCTTGTTCCCAGCAGGTATCAGCCATTTGCAGTTTTGTTTCAGGGGGATCAGACTGAGAAAGACCCACTGCTAATTCTGGAGTGGCTGTTTCTGCCCCACACACCACCTAAAACTGTGTGGACTACTAACGAAATGTTTGCTAAGCTTGTCATTAAAGGCAGAGGACGACTGCAGGAACTAGATGGAAGGAATCCTGCCATCATCTACATTCCAGCTACGAAGGACAACTTGGATTGGATGCTAGCTGAGGATGCAGGATTCCAAGCTACCTTTGTTGCAAAGCAATTTAAATTTTAGTAGTAAAATGGCTAAGGCTTAGTAGGAGAGTAGGCCTAGAAAGCAACACTCCAAAGAAGTAAGTTAGCAACCTTGTTTGTGTGCTGAAAAAGTGGAAACCATAATCAAAGGATCTAGTCAAGCATGTATATAACGATTTGTTACTGTACAAGTTTCGAGCTGGCTTCCTGCCAAGTCCCCCGAAACTTGACAACAAGGACCCGCCTCCCAGAGAGGGAAAAGAAGAAAAACCAAGCAGCCAAAGCTATAGCAAAAAATATGTATATATATATATATGTATATTTATATATAAGACAGATACACGAAAGGGGAATACCACACACCAGGGGGGGAAGGGGGGGGGGGGGGGGGGGGAGGAAAAAAAGGAGAAGGACAAAAAGGGGCAAGGACCGAACAAGTCAAACAGCCAGTCGAAGGCAAACTAGCAAGAATCTCACCACTTCCCTTCGAACAGGCAGGATGGCCAGACACGGTCCTTGGCTCTCCCCTCACGCGTGGCAGATAACGGCAGTCACTGTAGGCCTCGGCTCCAGATAAGCCCAACCGAAACAGGGACCCACCGTTCTCGAACCTCGCCGGAGAGGAAAGAGGGCGAACTCTCTTATCAATGCCTTATTTATACCCTGGGTTACGTAAAGGAATAGCATGGAATACTTCCTTGGTCACCTTCCTCGTTCCTTCCTGGTTACAAGCTGGTTTCCAGGAAGGCCTAGACTGAAACCATCACATTCTCCACCCCTTATTCCATACTATTTCTTTACGTAACACCTGTATATTGTGTTTGTCTCTATCCCGTACATATACACATATATATATATAGTCCATGTTTATTTTTTCTCGAAGGTTGTCGTCTGTCATTGAAGATCAGCACCACCAGCAACTCGATTTGTGTTCTTGGCCCTTTCGTCATAATCACAGTTCCGGTTTAGGGCTGGCTCATTGGTTTGGGCTGTGTCATCATCGGCCATCCTTAGATTCTCGTATCAGCTTTGTTTGGGTCTCTCTTTTTTTTTTTTTCCGTCTGGTGTCTGGTCTCCTGTAAAATACAACTCAAGGCACAGAATTAGTTTTTTCCCAGGCTTAGGTTTCCTTGAGGCACACATTGGACCTCTCCATCCTTCCTCATAACCCACCAAGTATATCCAGGCCCTTGAGCAAAGACAATCCCACGAATGGGTTTGTCTTGGCCTGAGGGAGGAGTGATCCAAACGGCCTTACCTAACATACCTTTTAGATGGATCGCTGGAACTTTGTCTCCATCTACAGTGTGGAGGGACTCTGCTTGGGCAGGACCAGCTCGGTTGACAGAGCCTCGGGTGTTGACTAGCCAGGTGGCCTTGGCTAAATTCTTGTCCCAATTTTTGTAAGTTCCCCCACCTAGTGCCTTTAGAGTCGTCTTCAACAGTCCATTACACCTTTCTACTTTTCCTGCAGCAGGTGCATGATATGGAATGTGATATACCCATTCAATACCATGCTCCTGTGCCCAAGTGGCCACTAGACTGTTTTTGAAATGAGTCCCGTTGTCTGACTCAATTCGCTCTGGAGTGCCATGTCTCCACAGGACCTGCTTCTCAAGGCCTAGGATGGTGTTTCGGGCTGTTGCATGCGGTACCGAATATGTTTCTAACCATCCGGTGGTTGCTTCCACCATGGTAAGCACATAGCGTTTACCTTGGTGGGTCTGTGGCAATGTGATGTAATCAATCTGCCAGGCCTCTCCATACTTATACTTCTCCCAACGTCCACCATACCACAGGGGCTTCAGTCTTTTCGCCTGCTTAATAGCGGCACAGGTCTCGCAATCATGGATAACTTCAGAAATGATATCCATGGTTAAATCCACCCCTCGGTCTCGTGCCCATCTGTGAGTGGCATCTCGGCCTTGATGACCGGAAGCATCATGGGCCCATCGAGCCAGAAACAGCTCTCCCTTCTGCTGCCAGTCTAGGTCTACTTGTGACACCCCTATCTGTGCAGCTCGGTCCGCTTCTCTGTTGTTATTATGTTCTTCATTAGCTTGCTTCTTGGACACATGGGCATCTACATGGTGGACTCTCACATTCAGACTCTTCGCTCTGGCAGCGATGTCCTGCCACAAGTCAGCAGCCCAGATGGGTTTTCCTCCACGCCTCCAGTTCATCTTCTTCCATCGGTCTAACCATCCCCATAGAGCATTGGCTATCATCCACGAGTCTGTGTAGAGGTAGAGTCTCGACCATCCTTCTCGTTCGGCGATGTCCAGGGCCAATTGGACGGCTTTGAGCTCTGCAAATTGACTCGACCCGCCTTGACCCTCAGTAGCTTCTGCCACTCGTCGGGTGGGACTCCAAACGGCTGCTTTCCACTTCCGGTTCCTTCCTACAATACGGCAAGAACCATCAGTGAAAAGGGCATAACACCTTTCTTCATCTGGCAGCTGATCAAATGGCGGAGCTTCTTCAGCTCGGCTCACTGGCTCTTCTTCTTCTTCTGCCAGACTGAAGTTCCCACCTTCAGGCCAATTTGTGATAACCTCCAGAATTCCAGGGCGATTTGAGCTTCCCAATCGTACACGCTGCGTAATCAAGGCTATCCACTTGCTCCATGTGGCATCAGTGGCATGATGCGTAGGGGGTACCTTCCCTTTGAACATCCAGCTCAAGACTGGTAATCGGGGTGCCAGGAAGAGCTGTGCTTCAGTACCAATTACCTCTGTAGCTGCTCGTATACCTTCATACGCCGCTAAGATTTCCTTTTCCACAGGGGTGTAATTAGCCTCAGAACCTCTGTAGCTTCGGCTCCAGAAACCCAGTGGTCGCCCTCGTGTCTCGCCAGGCACCTTTTGCCAGAGGCTCCAGGAGGGACCTTTATCTCCAGCTGCAGAGTAGAGTACATTCTTTACATCTGGTCCCGTTCTAACTGGTCCAAGAGCCACGGCATGTGCAATTTCTTGCTTGATCTGCCTGAAAGCTTGTTGTTGCTCAGGACCCCACTGGAAGTTGTTCTTTTTACGGGTCACAAAGTAAAGAGGGCTCACAATCTGACTGTATTCTGGGATATGCATCCTCCAGAAACCTATTGCTCCCAGAAAAGCTTGGGTTTCTTTCTTGTTTGTGGGGGGAGCCATTGCTACAATCTTGTTGATTATGTCTGTTGGTATCTGGCGTCGTCCATCTTGCCATTTCACCCCTAGGAATTGGATCTCTCGGGCAGGTCCCTTGACTTTGCTCTTCTTGATGGCGAAACCGGCCTCGAGGAGAATCTGGATGATCGTCTGTCCTTTTTTGAAAACTTCTTCTGCTGTATCCCCCCATACAATGATGTCATCGATGTACTGGATGTGTTCGGGAGCCTTACCCTTCTCTAGTGTGGCCTGGATCAGTCCATGGCAGATGGTTGGACTGTGTTTCCACCCCTGGGGCAGTCGATTCCAGGTGTATTGAATGCCCCTCCAGGTGAAAGCAAACTGTGGCCTGCACTCTGCCGCTAAGGGAATGGAGAAAAACGCGTTGGCTATGTCGATGGTGGCGTACCACTTTGCTGTCTTGGACTCCAACTCGTATTGGAGCTCCAACATATCTGGCACGGCAGCACTCAACGGTGGCGTAACTTCATTTAAGCCACGATAGTCCACAGTCAGTCTCCACTCTCCATCGGATTTACGCACAGGCCAGATGGGGCTGTTGAAGGGTGAATGGGTTCTGCTGACCACCCCTTGGCTCTCCAACTTCCGGATCATTTTGTGGATAGGGATCACAGCATCTCGGTTTGTCCGATACTGTCGTCTGTGCACAGTTGTTGTGGCTATTGGCACTTCTTGATCTTTAACTTGCAGTAATCCTACAATGGAAGGGTCTTCTGAGAGGCCAGGAAGGGCAGACAATTGCTTGGACTCCTCTTCAATCACCGAGGCTATACCAAAAGCCCACCGGTACCCTTTCGGGTCCTTGAAGTATCCTCTCCTTAAGTAGTCCATACCAAGGATGCTAGGGGCTTCTGGCCCCGTCACAATGGGACGCTTTTCCCATTGGTCTTCCGTCAAGCTCATGTCTGCCTCTACCACTGACAATTCTTGAGACCCTCCGGTCACTCCAGAAATAGTAACAGTCTCGGTACTCTTATACTCCGAAGGCATTACAGTACACTGGGCTCCAGTATCTATCAAGGCCTGGTATCTCTGAGGATCCGATGTGCCAGGCCATCGAACCCACACAGCCCAGTAAACTCGGTTATCTTCTTGGTCCCTCTCCTTCTCCTGGCAGAAGGCAGGGCCCCTCTACTGGTCTTGATCAGAGCATTCGTCGTCAGAGTTTGACTTTGACTTCTTAGACTTTTTACCGTTGTCGAAGCGGACCTCCATCTTCTCGTGTTTCGGCGATCGCAGTTTCTTTTCTAAGAAATCTCCGTCTACTACATAGACAACTTTCTTGTCAGTCTTCTTTCGCTTCAGCTCCCTCACTCTAGCTTCAAGCTTAAAAGTGGGTTCACCATCCCACTTCTTCATGTTTTCTCCTTTACTACGAAGGTATGCCCATAGTTGGTTACGTGGCCAACGCTTAGAGTTCTCTTTCCTTTGACTTGTGAATGACAGGGACCGTGAGCGAGATCGAGACCAGGATCGAGGTCTAGGCCGAGGTCGTCTTTGTCGGTCCCGCCATGATCTTCCCATTGGCCTTTCCTGGTAATCTCTATACCTTCTGTCCTCTCTTTCTCTAAGGTCGTCCTCATATCTGGAATATTCATAATCTCTCTCCATTCTTTCCCTATCATAGGGGTGTCGGTATAGAGGGTCGAAGGGGTCTTCCAGATTTTCCTCTATGCTCCTCATCCAAGCACACATGGTGTCCACACTTGGTTCATCCATCTTTGGATGATATGCGGTTATCAAGCAATACCTATATGGTTTAGGGGCACCTTGAATTACCTTCTTCCACATTGGTTGTGTGCAAGGAACATTCTCGGGAACTTGGATGTCATAATATTCTGGATCAGAGTAGACAATTTCCTGCATGGCCAATTCCCGCAGGTATTGGATGCCTTCTTCCGCAGTCCTCCACCTTCTCAAAGAACTCTTGAGGGACTCCTTAAACGGGTATTTCGCCCTCACAGCATGAAGAATTCGGAGCCAAAGACTGGATGCCGTTTTCTCCCTTCCCATTTCTTGTTCTATCTTAGGGTCTCGGGCAATGGATCCCAGTTGTCGTGCTTCATCACCTTCAATTATGTGACTATCAGCTCCCTTGTCCCAGCATCGCACCAGCCAGGCGAGGATTTGTTCACCAGGCAAGCGCATATAATCTCTCCGTAAATCTCTAAGCTCTCTTGTGGTCAGTGATTGTATAATTTCGCTTTCTCGCATTATTTCTTGTCCATCTCTCCCACGTAGAATCTTTTCTACCTCCCTCTTTACTCTTCCGCTCTTACGTGGAACCGCTCCTGCCTCCTCCCTGTATCTCTCACGTGGAGATGGAGACTGGGCATGCCATGGGGATAAGCTTCTATGTTGTTCATGGCGTGGAGATGGACTTCTACGCCGTTCATACCGTGGGGACGGACTCCTACGTCGTTCACGCCGCGGAGATGAACTTCTACGTCGTTCACGTCGTGGAGATGGACTTCTACGTCGTTCACGCCGTGGAGATGGACTTCTACGTCGTTCACGCCGTGGAGATGGACTTCTACGTCGTTCACGATACCCAGCCGGTGGAGGTAGCGAGTAGTCTCTCGGGTGCCAAGATAAGGGCTTCTTCCAATCATCCACACCTCCAAGAGAAGGTTGGGTCTGGAGGGGTAGAGATAATTCCCCCTCCAATTGAGGGGGATGCTTTGGCTCCTTCTTTGCGTCCTTTGTAACACTGAATTTGTAGTCAGGATATAAATCATCAAGCGACAATATACCACCGGCCATTTGTGCTGTTGCTTTCTTTTCTCTTGGTGCTGTTCTGTATTCCTTTGGGCGTGCCCCTAGTTCTTTTGGACGTGCTCCTTCCCGTGTAGCCGTTTCTTCCTCTCTGGTAGCTGCTTCTTCTCTTCCAATCGCTCCTTCCTCAGTCACAACCACTTCTTCCTCTCTCGCAGTCGCGCCTTCATCACTTGCTGTTGCTCCTTCTCCCATTGCTGCCGCTCCTTCGTTCACTACATCCTCTGTTCCTTCTTCTTCTTCTTCTCTTTCTTCTGTGCGTTCTGGTTGCGGAGATGGGTCCGTAAGTTCCTCGATCTCCCTTACCCACGTCTTCTTCTTCTTTATAGGGGCAATGATGATCTTCCGGTTCTTAGCTTGAGTCCCGGTTCTAGTGGACTTAGTAGAAATGTCATTGACTTCAAGTTGTGTTTGGACCCCAACTTCTGTGGACCTAATAGGGACATCACTGGTTTCAAGTGGCGTGGTTTGGGTCTCTGTGTCGACCTTAGCCCTCTGAAGGTGGTCTATGGCAGCTCGATAAGCATTAGCCAGGCCCCAGCACAAAGCGGAGAATTGCATATTCGGATCTTTGTAGGAAAAACACCCTTCTGCCAAACAGTGGGCCATCTCACCAGAATCAAACATTTGTTCTGGTGTGAACTCCCAATTAATGGGGGGTGACACACGTCCTACTAATCTACCGAAATCTCCCCAAGCTCCATGCCACCCGGGGACTGGCCTGTCTGCAGCCCTTTCCAAAGTTCCAGCGAATCCCTTTGAGGTGTGATCTTTCCTACAAGAGGGAGAGCAACGGAACCCCATTCTTCCAAGTTTAAGGAGCACTTCCAGTACCTTTATCAATGACAGTACTGTTGCAATAAGATTTATATAGTAATTAGAGCCGATTTTAACCATGGGGATCTCCTTTACCAAACCTTCGATGTCAAAATTAAAGGATGGAAGCAATTCGTTCCATCCATCCTCAAGGTCTGGACGTCTCCCTATAGAGTAGCCTAACACAGGTGTAAAGACGGCTAGAATTATAAGACAAATTAATGAAATAGCCATTGCTTTTTGTTATTATTTCTTCTTGATCCCAAAACAAACTTTTGTTTTATATAAACAAAGTTTCCTTGGCTGTTTTCCCAGACTCTGGCAGTGTTCCCAGACCTGTTCCCAAAACAATAGATTGGCTTGCAAAACAACACCGAGCTTAGCTGTCTTCCTGGAAAATGTTTATCAAAACAAGCCAAACTTAACCAAAATATCCCACTTCTGACACCAAAAATGTTGTACAAGTTTCGAGCTGGCTTCCTGCCAAGTCCCCCGAAACTTGACAACAAGGACCCGCCTCCCAGAGAGGGAAAAGAAGAAAAACCAAGCAGCCAAAGCTATAGCAAAAAATATGTATATATATATATATGTATATTTATATATAAGACAGATACACGAAAGGGGAATACCACACACCAGGGGGGGAAGGGGGGGGGGGGGGGGAGGAAAAAAAGGAGAAGGACAAAAAGGGGCAAGGACCGAACAAGTCAAACAGCCAGTCGAAGGCAAACTAGCAAGAATCTCACCACTTCCCTTCGAACAGGCAGGATGGCCAGACACGGTCCTTGGCTCTCCCCTCACGCGTGGCAGATAACGGCAGTCACTGTAGGCCTCGGCTCCAGATAAGCCCAACCGAAACAGGGACCCACCGTTCTCGAACCTCGCCGGAGAGGAAAGAGGGCGAACTCTCTTATCAATGCCTTATTTATACCCTGGGTTACGTAAAGGAATAGCATGGAATACTTCCTTGGTCACCTTCCTCGTTCCTTCCTGGTTACAAGCTGGTTTCCAGGAAGGCCTAGACTGAAACCATCACAGTTACCTAGGATGTGGTAGAGGTCTGTTAAACAGTTTCTAGGGGTAAGACAACTTAAGAAGATTTATGATTAGAGTGGATGATTATTAATTGTTATCAGTATGAAGTATGAGCTTGTTTGTAACTGCACCTGGTTTGCTGTGGAAACTGTAACTGGTTTGCTGTGGAAACTGCACGTAAACTTGTTTGTGTATAAAAGCTGAATTGAGAATGAGAGTCTTTGGAATCCTGACTTGGGACGTTAGCCCGCAGGTTCCCGGGGCCCCAAATAAAGCACCGCATAAACCGGCACTCTGTTGGTTTGTGTTTTTTTTTTTTGGATTACGGGCAACACCTTGGCAAGATTTGACGGTGACGTTTCAATCCATCTCCCTAAACACAGATTGTGGGCAGAAATTGGTAGTTTACCTTTAAAAGCCACAACCAGATGCAAACATGAACCAGTGAAAGGCCTCACAGTTTTCACAGATGCATCTGGAAAAATACGAAAAGCTGCTATGACTTGGGTAAATCCTGACACAGGACAATGGGAACATGAGGCACAGACCATGAACCAAACTTCTGTACAGGTTCTGGAACTGACTGCCATTCGCATTGCCTTGGGGAAGATTTCTGATCAACCTATTAATATTGTAACTGACTCTTGTTATGCTGCAGGGCTGGTGTCTCGTCTCAAGAGCTTGTTTCTTCGAGATGTCTCCAACCCCCATCTGTTATTTGAAATGCGTACTATTTGGGTTCTTGTCAATCATAGTTTGATTTCTATATAATGCACACAAGATGTCACACTGACATGCCAGGGTCAATAGCTGATAGGAACCGGGAAGCTGATAAAGCAGCTATGTTTAACACCTTACCTAGAGTCTTAGAACAAGCAAAATTGTCTCACTCATTTTTCCATCAGAACACAAGTTCTCTGAAGAGACAATTCCAGATAACACTCAGTCAGGCTCGAGACATCATCATGGCATGCTCAGACTGTCAGAAAATCACACCCATGCCATCTCAGGAAGGCATTAACCCCAGAGGGTTAATGGCAAATGAGATCTGGCAAACAGATATTACACACATCTCCGAATTTGGCATATTGAAATATGTACATGTAAATAGATACACATCCACAAAACATAACTGCCACAACACCCACTGGAGAAGAGGCCAAGAGTGTAAAACACACTGGCTTAGTTGCTTAGCAACCCTCGGTACCTGTCATGGTTTGAGATCCCCCAAAATCTAATTCCCTAGTCTAAGCCCCCTGTCACATCTCAATTCAATGTGAGATGGTTTATTTCCAGACAAAACACACCAGACTCCAAATGGGGGAAAGGGAATATATTACAATGACTGTACAAATAAATACTACAATACATTATATACATGATCACAACTATCTCTACCATGACATAAGTATTTACAATGGATCAGATCTCTTCTCCCCTCCAAATAAAAGTCCAGGAGGGAAGAAGGACAGATCCCTTCCACATTTAGGGCAGCAACTCCTCTTCTGTCTTCCATGCAGCAGTTGCAACTGGATTGTTGTAGCTGGATCTCTTTTCAATACACACAAGGGGGTCTCCAAGCCCCTTGGCTCTCCTTCGACTCCAAGCGAAGGCCTCACCTGTGGACTGCGTAGCAGGGACAAAACTCGCTTCACCACAGGTATATCACGAAATGCAGGGGCATCTTCGTGAAAGTCCCTTCCTCAGGGGATTCACCCCTGAGTCAGAGCATCTTGGGCAGCTTTCAGTTGAATGTCTTTGCCTCAAGAGTTCCACCAGAGCTCCTGTGCTCTGTCTCAACTGCCAACGTGGCAGCAGCAGAGGGAGGGGAAGTAAGGTCACCCCCCTCTGCATTCCATCTGACTGTCCCGGTCCAGCTCCAGGACATCTTTGAGCTTAGTTCCTCTCTCTTTGGTGCTGCAGCATTCCAAAACTCCTCTCCAAAATAGGAGTCCATGTCCCTCCTTTCCCGAAGGTCTCAAAGGAGTTTGGGGGGTCTGGTTCAGTTCTTATCCCCAAAACTCTATAGCTCTGCTGCTGACTCTTTTTTCTCGACTCTCCTTCCAGGAGTCCTTTCTCTGGTGCTGCATGCCTCTGTTGCTGCTTCTTATCTCTTCTGGCTCTGTGCCACCATTTGTCCAGTCAGTGCTGGTCTGTCGCTACTCCTGCCGCTGCCCAGGGTGGAGAAAACATCTCCCAGCATAACTACAGGCACCTAGCCCAGCTTTATGCTGTTCCAGGTCCCGGCAGCTCCCCCCAGCCCGGGGTTGGGGGGGGGGCCAGAGCCCCAAGGGGCTCAGAGCCCCTTTCCTCGTGGTGTCAGAACATGGCTACCACTTCTATCACCCAACTACAACTCTTCTCTTCCGTTTGGTTGTGGTATGTTTATATTTCACAGGAGCGCAGATTGGTTCAAATCTCCAGTGTCACCACCCCTTGGGGGTTACCACTTTTTCTTAGCCTCTGGGGAAAACAAGGTTCAAACCACTACAGTACCCCAAAACAGATCAACACTAACAATAAATCAGCTTCACTTCCTATCAAATAGGAAAATTCTCACGTCACAGGCATTTCACACTAACCCATCAGACAGGCAATTATTGAAAGGGCACATCACACACTGAAACACATGTTACATGAACAACAAAAAAGGGGGGGAATCTGTGTAGCCCGCAAGAGCATCTGTGGAAAGCCACATATGTTATCAATTTTTTAAATTGTGACAGCACTGAAAGAAGCAGGTATGAAAAGCAGCACAAGCCTCAGGCTCTTGGCTCTCCCGAACCACCAGTCATGGTAAGAAACTTGATCTTGGGACAGTGGACGGGACCGCTAGATCTCGTGACTTGGGAGAGAGGCTACGCCTGTGTGGCTACAGGAAAAGAGTTAAAATGGATTCCTTCCAGGTGTGTAGACCCTACCTAGGTACACAACCACAACAGCAAGAACCAGAGTAATGCAGAAGTTTTAAAAGAGTTATGTTTATGGTTCAGGTTGACATTCAGGGACGACCAATGTGGCAAAAAGCAGTCTGTATAAAATCCATGAATGTGTGTATGATGTATGAAATGATGGCCATCAGTGAATGAGTGTGTGAATGAATAAGAGAGTTGTTTGACTGGACAAATATTAAAACACAAAACACCTCACAAGATAACACTACCTCCGCCACAAGGTCACTAAGAGAATTTCATTTTGCTAAGCTTAGCCTGTTTCTTAAATAAAGTTGAACTCCTCAGTTATTCAAAACCCTCAGATTAATAAAGGTTATAAGTCTATGCATGGTTGGGCTAAGACCTTTAAGTCAATAAAGTTATTTCTCCAAGTTGCACTACCCTTTAGGAAAATAAGAAAGTTTTAAAAGGTTTACAATAGAAGTATAAGAGGACAGAGCAAGTGATGTGCTGGGTCATTGCAAGCTTTGGTAGTTTACAATGTACTGTTCTGATTGTTTGCACTGTTTTTGCACTGTTTTTGTGACCTTCTTATATAATTGAGAGGGGAGTGATGTAGCAGGTGTGTCTAAGGTACGAGGGGATGTACCGGGGCAGGAATGTGTAGCAGGGGTCCCTTGTATAACAAGGAATGAGACGATGCTCCTCGTAGGTGGTGAAACAAAGAGAGCTTTATTCAAAATTCCCACTCTTAAATCTTAAAAAAAAAGTACTTAAAAAAAAGTACCATGTGACTTCTTCAACCAATAGAGTTATATGTGACTGGGCATGTCCCCTCGGGCCCATTGCCCTGGCACATCCCCTGTGCATCCAGACACGCCTCCCACACATCCCCTCTCTCAAATATCTTAAAGAAGTCACAAAAAACAGTGCAAAAAACAGTGCAAACAACCATAACATTGTAAACTACCAAGCTTCGCAGCGACCCAGTGCATTGCTTCACTTAGTTTCTTAACTCTAATATAAACCTTTTAAAACCTTATATTCCTATAGGGTAGTGCAACTTGGATAACTATTTTATTAACTTGGGGCCTTTAGCCCAACTGTGTGTAAACTATAACCTTTATTAATCTGAGGGTTTTTTTAATAACTGGGGATTTCAAACTTTATTCAAGAAACAGGGTAAGCATATCAAAACTCAATTCTTTCAAAGTGACCTTGTGGTGTAGGTAATGTGGTTTAGTGAGGTATTCTGTGTTTTTATGTTTTCCAGTCACACAATTCTCTTATTCATTCACTCAACTCACACACGACGGCCGTCATCATTCACGCACACACATACACACATCAATATTTGCAGTTTGTTTGTCACCACATTGGTCATTAATATAAACTGAAACATAACATAACTGTTTTTAAACTCCTGCGTTATCTGGTTCCTGCAGCTGTGATTGTGTATCCAAATAGGGCTTTACACACCTGGAGGGGATCCACTTCAGTTCTTTTCCTGTTGCCACACAAGCGTAACCTCTTCCCCAAGTCATAAGATCTAAAGGTCCTGTCCATTGTCCCGAGATCAAATCTTTTACCATGACTAGCGGCCTGGGAGAGGCAAACGCCTGAGATTTGTGCTACTTCTCATATCTGCTTCTTTCAGCACTGTCACAATTTAAAAAATTGATAACATATGTGGCTTTCCACAAACGTTCTTGCGGACTATATAGCTTCTCCCCCCCTCTTTGTTTTATTAGCATCTCTTTCAGTGTGCGGTGTGCCCTTTCTACAATTACTTGTCCCGTAGGTGAGTGTGAAATTCCTGTAATATGTGAAATTCCCCATTCTAATAGGAAATTCCTTACCTTTTCAGAGACGTATGCTGGTCCGTTATCAGTCTTAATCTGTTTTGGAGTGCCAAGGGTAGCAAAACAGCTTAGCCAGTGCCTTATTACATCCTTGGCTTTCTCACCTGTGCGTGCTGGAGCAGTGATGTACTGTGAATGTGTGTCTACAGTTATATGTACATATTTCAAGGGGCCAAATTCTGGGATGTGTGTAATATCTGATTGCCATATTTCATTGGATACTAACCCTCTGGGGTTAACACCTTCCTGAGATGGCATAGGGGTGATTTTTTGACAGTCTGGACAAGTCAATAGGATATCTCGGGCCTGATTAATTGTGATTTTGAATTGTCTCTTTAGAGAGTGTGCATTCTGGTGAAAAAATGAATGGGACAATTTTGCTTGCTCAAGGGTCCTAGGTACTGTGTTGAACATTGCTGCTTTGTCCGCTTCCCGGTTCCCTTCAGCTATTGGCCCTGGCATGTCAGTGTGAGACCTGATGTGCATTATATAAAAATCAAACCTTCTGTGATTGACAAGGAACCAAATACAACGCATTTCAAACAACAATTGAGGGTTAGAAACATCCCGAAGAAATGAACATTCTAGACGTGAAACTAACCCTGCAGCATAACAAGAATCAGTGACAATATTAACAGGTTGTTCAGAAAACTTTTCCAAGGCAATACGGATAGCAGCTAGTTCCAGAACCTGCACAGAGCATTGGTTCATGGTCTGTACTTCTCGTTCCCATTGTCCTGTATCAGGATTCACCCAAGTCACTGCAGCTTTCTGTGATCGCCCAGATGCATCTGTAAAAACTGAGGCCTTTTAGTGGCTCACTTCTGCTTCTAGTCGTGGTTCTTAAAGGCAAATTACCGATTTCTGCCCAAAGTTTGTGCTTAGGGAGATTAACTGAAATGTTACCATCAAAACCTGCTAAGGCAGCTTGGAACTCGGCGTCCTCAGCCAGCATCCAAGCTAAATTGTCCTTCGTGGCTGGAATGTAGATAACCGCTGGATCCCTTCCATCTAGTTCCTGTAGTCGAGCTCTGCCTTTAATAACAAGTTTAGCAAACATTTCATTAATTGTCCATACAGTTTTATGTGGGGTGTGGGGCAGAAATAGCCATTCTAGAACCAGCAGTGGGTCCTTTTCAGTCTGGTCCCACTGAAACAAGACTGCAAATGGCTGGTACCTGCTGGGAATTAGGGCCAGGCAGATTTGCAGTTCAGGATCTCTCCTGCTCTGCTTAGATTCTATCGCCTTGGCACAAATGTTTAACGCCTGTTTGGCCTCTGCTGTCAGAGCCCTCAGATCAGAGTCCCCCTTTAGTAACACAAGGAGAGGGTGTAGCTCCTCTGTGGTTAAGCCTAGAATAGGCCTTAACCAATTAATAACTCCCAGGAGTTTTTGCAACTCATGTAAGGTTAAAGTGTCTTTTACTTCGAGCTGCAGTGGCTGTGGGGAAATCTGTTGCTGCGTGATTCTCCATCCAAGATAGCTCCAGGGCTGCGATTGCTGGATTTTCTCTGCTGCAACCTGCAAACCTGCTTCTTGGACAGCATCAGTCAAGGCAGTAACAACAATTTGCAGTTCATTTTCTGTGGCCATGCTTATTAAAACATCATCCATGTATTGGTATATTATTGCAGAGGGGAAACGCTTTCTGATGGGTTGAATAGCATTTGCAACTACTGTTTGGCATATGGTTGGACTGTTTTTCATCCCCTGAGGGAGAACAACCCAGTGATATCTTTGCATAGGCTGTGAGTTGTTTAATGCTGGGATGGAAAATGCAAACCTCGGGGCATCTTCAGGGTGCAGGAATATGGTAAAAAAGCAATCCTTTAAATCAATTATTGTCAGAGACCAGTTCGCTGGGAGCATAGCAGGTGAGGGTAATCCTGGTTGCAATGCCCCCATAGACTCAGTGACTGCGTTTACTGCCCTGAGATCCTGAATCATCCTCCATTTGCCAGTTTTTTTGGGAATGCAAAATACAGGAGTGTTCCAGGGACTATTTGTTGGCACAATGTGTCCTGCTTCTAATTGTTCCTTTACGAGCATTTTTAAATGTTCAAGCCTTTCGTTTTTCATGGGCCACTGGTCTACCCAGACCAGCCGGTCACTTTTCCAGACTAGCTTAATCGGTGCTTGGGACGGCTGACCAATGGCCCCTATTGAAAAACCTGGCTGCTTGCAGGAGGTATTTGCATGACTGTGGCAAACTGTGAAAGTATATCACGTCCCCACAGAGAGCAAGGGATTGGGGCTATGAATGGAGCTACCTTTGCTAATTGTCCCTCTGGTCCCAAGACAGTGAGTACTTGAGCACTCTGTCTGGGTCTTTGTGTACCTCCCACCCCTTGAATGGTTGCAGCTGGGCAAACAGTGGACCAGTCAAGTGGCCATTCGGAGTCCTTTATGATGGAAACATCGGCACCCGAATCCAAAAGGCCTGTAAATCGGTGTCCATTAACTTGGCACGTCATGAGCGGCTGTGTGGCTGTGATGGCTGCTGCCCAGTAAACTTGTGGTTGTCCCGTGCTGCCAAAGGCCCCTGAACCCTGCTCCCTCCCCCCCTCCCCTGCAGGCGAGGCACTGTAGAAGGGGATTAACTGAGTAAGCTTCTGTCCCTTTGGGATGAAACAGGGGGGTGAAGGGGTCCATGCCATTATTAGAATCTCACTATGAGAATCTGAGTCTATTACACCTGGCAGCACAAACAAACCCATTCTGGTGGTGGAGGACCTTCCAATCAGCAGTGCATGTACCCCTGGATTAAGGGGACCCCAACGCCCAGTCGGGATTAGCACTACCTCAGTGGAAGTTATGAAGACTGTGTCCCTGTTGGATAAGTCCAGCCCAGCGCTGGCTGGGATGGGGGGGCACAGAGCGCTGGGTGGGTTGTAGGGGCACAGAGAGCTGGCTGAGTTGGGAGGGTGCAAATCGCCAGCCTGTTCCCTTGTGTCGCATGTGATTGCTGTACCGGGGCGTGCGACAGCGCCCCTCGCCTCCAGTTTTTTGGCATCCTCCTTGCTTTGGGGTTCTTTCGAGGTGCCACTGCTAGAGGTTTGAGGGCAGTCCCTTTGGAAATGGTCGGGGGCCCCACAAATGAAGCAACCTTCTCTGGGTCTGGCCCCCTGCCGTGTCCTTAACTGAGTACTCAGTGCTACTGCTAGTAAATCTGATTGATGTGTTTAAGAACCTACCTCTTGGCAGGCACGAACTAATTCTGAGATACTGCAAGTTTCCCTCTTAGGAAGGGTTTGCAGAACTCTTTTACAATCAACATTAGCATTTTCGAAAGCCAGTCTTCTGCTAAGGATTTCTCTGGCTTCCTCATTTTCAATCTGCCTATCCAGAGCAGATTGTAGCCGATCTAAGAATTTTGTGTAAGGTTCTGTTGGGCCCTGTATTATTTTTGTAAATGACAAGTTTGCGTCTCTGTCTGATGTGGGTAGTTTTCTCATTGCCCGCATGGCATGTTTTGCTATGACTTCGTATACTTCTCTATTGTACCCGGTTTGAGCATCTATGGAACGGTAGTTCCCATCCCCTGTGAGTTGGTGTGCTGATACCCCTGCTTGTGGGTCATTAGCATAAGCGGAACAGATTTCTCTAAAATCGTTCAGCCATACATTGTACTGTGTTTGGGAGGCTTATTTGTAACAGGGTTCTCCAGTCATGAGGCATGAAGATGTATGTGGAACTCAGTGATTCTAAAAATGCAAGCGTGTTAGGGGATGATACACTAGTTTCTCTTATTAACTGTCTTAGTTCTTTGGTAGGTTCATGTGGCAATGATTGGAACCTGCGGCTTTGACGTGGACCGATAATTACTGGACATGCTTGTATAACTTGTAAGTCCCCAGTACGCAATGCCTCTTCTCTGCATAAAGTCCATCTATCAATTGTACCCTCTCGGTATGTTGCTTCATCCCTTGCCAGCAGAGCTATCCTGAAATCCCCCTCCTCCTCCCCCCATTCCTCCCGCAAAAGCGGCTGCCTGTGGGTAGGCGGTGGTGGTGGTTGGGGAGGACGGCGCAGGGGTGGGGAAGGACGGGTCGGTGTCCGTACTGCGTGGCGGGCGAGATGGTGGTGCCCACCCCTGGGCGCGTGCTCGGCGTTCATGCACGGGATGGGTTGGCAAGTAAGCTGGGCTAGCCCCCCCACCCCCGTCACGGGACCCCCTGCTGCTGTCCCACAGACTGGAACCTCGCATCTGGGGTCCTGCTACTTACCGCCGGTCTGTGTCCCTTGGGCTCCCTGTTCCCTTCCCCGGAGTTGAATTGTGAACGGCTCCACCCCCTCCCCCCGCCGCGGTTTGTGTGTTTAAACTGCGGCGCGTAAAAGTGGGGCTGCTGGTTGCAGCGTGAGTGGGGGTGTATGTGTTCGTTGTTCTTTGGTGGGATCTGCTTAATGCAGTCATTATAGCTTGCCAGGCTGGGTAAGCATTGTTTGCTTGGGAATCCCCTCCCTGAGCCTTGAGTTTGATAAGATTACCTATTTTGTCCCATATGTGAATGTTGAGGGCTTCAACCAGAGGTAGTTCTGGTACGGCTGCTTTAATGAGCCGCACCAACTCTGATAATTCAGCCCTTGTAACCTGAACATAGTAAGGATTCAGTAGAGCAGCCAGTGCTTCTGTGTCCTGTGACAGTTCGGTGGGGAAGAAATTTCCCTTGTTACCTTTGAGACTCGGCGCTGCTGGGGTGCGCTGCTGGAGAGGGTCTGTTTGTTTGTTGATTTGTGTTGGCTCTCTGTCGGCTGGGCTGTGGCATCCCGGCGGCGCGGCTGATGTCCCGGTGCAGGCGGCAAGCGGCAAGCGGTGGCGGCAGGCACGGGCAACTGTAGCGATGGGTGCGGGGGCTGGCTGTAGAGGTGCAGCTTGGGGCTGTAGCGATCGGCGTGCGTGGGTTGCAAAGAGGCGAACGAAGCGGCGGCGCTGGCGGCGGCTCTCAGTCACGTGGCGGCGGCTCGGCGTGGTCCCGGCTCCGTCTCTGGTGAGCGCGGCGTTCGCAGTGGCGGCAGCGGCGGCTCCGGGGGCTCCCGCGGTTCGCTGGGCGGCGCGGGGATCAGAACGCGCTGTATCGGAAGGCGCGGCGCGGCGCCTCGGTAAAGCCCACGCAGTCTGAACACGGGCTTTTTTTCCGGCAGTGCTTTTTAAGTACGCCGCAGGGTCAGTCAGCGGCGGCGAGCAGGACAGGAGCCGCGGCCAGTTTCTGCTGGACAGAAAACTGGAACGGGGCTCCGCGGGGGTCAGCGGTGGCTGGGGTTACTAAGACGCGGCAGCGGCAAGCCACTTCTTGCATGTGGTCCACACAGTCGGTAGCGAAGAGTCGCTTTACCAGATGACTGACACTCAGGGGACCAACAGGCAATCTTAAGGTGCTCCGCGGCTCAGTTCTCCGAGCTGAAGGCACGTCTCACCCAGGGAGCAGTCTTAGACGTGCGGGGTATGTCCCAGTCAGACTCACCGCTTTTGATGTTGCGTTGACCCTCTCCGCTCTCTCCAGTGGCTGCTTTGATCTCTCGGTTTCTTCTTCAACTTCTTTCTTCTCTTCTTCCGTGCACTATCTTAATATTTTTGAGCTCGCTAAACTAACTGTCCGTCTCTTAGGTGCCACTAAGACCACGGGGTTTACTGACATCAAGGTTTTTTGTGGTTAAAGATTCCCAAGGCAAACTAATAGACTTGATAACCGGAAACTACCACTTATATACCTGATTCAGGGTAAATATCTTGCTTAATATAAGCTAAAAATGTCCCTGTCGGATCGCCATTTGTAGCAGGGGTCCCTTGTATAACAAGGAATGAGACGATGCTCCTTGTAGGTGGTGAAACAAAGAGAGCTTTATTCAAAATTCCCACTCTTAAATCCCTGTGTACCATGTGACTTCTTCAGCCAATAGAGTTATATGTGACTGTGCATGTCCCCTCAGGCCCATCGCCCTGGCACATCCCCTGTGCATCCAGACACACCTCCCACAGGAATGCCCAGGGGAGTACGCACCGAAAGAGACAAACCTATTGGTTAAGGAAGTCACATGGATGAAGCGCCGAATTTGAAATAAACCTCTTTGTTCTCCACCTCAGAAGAGCATGCATCCTTCTTTATCATATAAAGTACCCCAAATGCCATATCTCCAGAGCTCACGTAGCTCACCCAGGAATAGGGACTGAGTGATTATTTCTGGCTGTCTCCTCTGCTGGATGTGAAGGTCCTGCCTCTTCATCATCATTCACCATACAAAATGATTTAGTCTTTGATTTCCTTTTCTGGACAGGGGCGACTGCTCTTGGTTTCAGTTGTCCTTCCGGCTCCTCGATGGTTTGTGTGGACACGGTGCCGGTTGGTTTATTTCTTTTTCCCTCTGACTCAGCAGTGGTTTGGGTGGACATGGTGCCTGTGGATTTGGTCCTTCTCTCCTCCCCCTGACGGTGCTGTACCATGTCAAGTAGTGTCCGGTAGGCAGTGGCCAGGGCCCAGCAGGTTGCTGTGAGTTGGCCATCTCTGGAGCTGCCAGAGCATTTTTCCTTCACAAGTCTTATCACGCTAACAGGATCCTGCAGTTGTTCAGGGATGAATTTCCAGATCATTGGAGGAGAAAACTTCTCCAAATACTGGCCGATGTCCTCCCACTTCCCGTACCACTCAACATTATCCACTCCCAGGGCAGGCCTCCAGACAATCTCCCTAGAAGGCTCTGTTCTGACCCTAAGCATGGTGTAGACAGTACAGAGCAGACAAAGCAACACTAACAATAACATTACACTGTCTTTAACATCAAAAGAAAACTCCATATTTTCAAAAGCTGTTGTAGCAGGTCTGAAGGGGAAGAAGGAGGTGAAAGGCTGGAAACAACCATTCCCTCCTGATCCCCAAAAGGCTGGGTGCAATTTTCAGTGAGGCCCCAGAGGTAGCAACCCAAACCAGGACAGGCAAACAAGACTGAATACACATTTACAATGAAACTCACTGCTTCTGATGTTATGACGACATAAACAGTATAATAATAAAGCAATTTTGATCCCTCTCCCTGGTCTTAAAGTGAGCATCAAAACAGGCAAATAGTTCCCCATCTGTGGAAATATGAACATGCTCAGATATAACATCCATGTGAATACATCAAGCAACATGGTGATCAGGGAGTTTCTGTATCCAAATACACAAATGCTTAAAATGAAATTGTGATTCTGACTTCTCTCTCATGCCCCACATTGAGCGCCAAGAAATGTGCTGGTTTAAAGGTAAACTGGCAGGAGAAATCATAGAATCATAGCATCATAGAATCAGTCGGGTTGGAAAAGACCTCCGAGATCATCAAGTCCAACCCTTGATCCACTACCACCATGGTTACTAGACCATGGCACTGTCACATCCAGTCTCATCTTAAAAACCTCCAGCAATGGAGAATCCACCACTTCCCCGGGCAGCCCATTCCAATGCCTGATTACCCTCTCTGTAAACAATTTCTTCCTAATATCTAACCTAAACCTCCCCTGGCACAGCTTAAGACCATGCCCTCTTGTCTTGCTGATAGTTGCCTGGGAAAAGAGACCAACCCCCACCTGGCTACAACCTCCTTTCAGGTAGTTGTAGACGGTGATGTGTCCCCTGAGCCTCCTCCAGGCTGAACAACTCCAGCTCCCTCAGCCTCTCCTCATAGGTCTTGTGCTCAAGTCCCTTCACCAGCCTTGTTACTCTTCTCTGGACCTGCTCCAGCACCTCAATATCCTTCCTGAACTGAGGGGCCCAGAACTGGACACAGTACTCGAGGTGTGGCCTCACCAGCGCTGAGTACAGGGGAAGAATCACTTCCCTGGTCCTGCTGACCACACTGTTCCTGATACAGGTCAGGATGCCATTGGCCTTCTTGACCATCTGGGCACACTGCTGGCTCATGTTCAGCTTCCTGTCAATCCAAACTCCCAGGTCCCTTTCTGCCTGGTTGCTCTCCAGCCACTCTGTCCCCAGACTGTAGCGCTGCATGGGGTTGTTGTGGCCAAAGTGCAGGACCCGGCACTTGGCCTTGTTGAACGTCATCCTGTTGGAATCAGCCCAACTCTCCAGCCTGTCCAGGTCCCTCTGCAGAGCCCTCCTGCCTTCCAGCTGATCGACACTCCCCCCCAACTTAGTGTCATCTGCAAATTTGCTGATGGTGGACTCAATCCCCTCATCTAAATCATCAATAAAGATATTGAATAGAACTGGGCCCAACACAGAGCCCTGGGGAACACCACTAGTGACCGGCCGCCAACTGGATGCAGCACCGTTCACCACCACTCTCTGGGTCCGGCCAGCCAACCAGCACAGAGTGCCCCTGTCCAAGCCGTGGGCTGCAAGCTTTTTCAGGAGTATTCTGTGGGAGATGGTGTCAAAGACTTTGCTGAAGTCCAGATAGACTACATCCACAGCCTTCCCCTCATCCACCAGGTGGGTCACCTGGTCATAAAAGGAGATCAGGTTGGTCAGGCAGGACCTGCCCCTCCTAAACCTGTGTTGACTGGGTCTGATCCCTTGTCCATCCTGTATGTGCCATGTGATTGCACTCAAGATGATCTGCTCCATAACCTTGCCAGGCACTGAGGTCAGGCTGATGGGTCTGTAGTTTCCCGGGTCCTCCTTCTGGCCCTTTTTGTGGATTGGCGTGACATTCGCCAACTTCCAGTCATCTGGGACCTTCCCAATGAGCCAGGACTGTTGGTAGATGATGAAGAGCAGCTTGGTGAGCTCTTCTGCCAGCTCCCTCATCACCCTCAGAACCCAACACAAAAGAGATTATAAGTCAGTTACAATATAATAAAAATAATACAATAAATACAATTATATAGACAAACAATTGGTTTTAACCTACAAAACCCAGATGTATAACCCAGCACCCTGGTGTTCGTTGGCCCCCATGCTGAGCCCCACATGGTCCTCCTGAGTCGAAAAGTAAAAGGAGAGGAAAAACCTGTTGGTGCGAGTGATGGTTGCAGTCCAGTCGAGAGTGGTGGTCACAGTCTGGTTGAAAGTGGTGATCGCAGTCCGGTCAAGGTCCTGGTCCTCCTCTGGATCCCACAAGTGGTACCAAAAGTCCCAAGACCCCAAGATTATATACCCTCATGTTCAGGCAGGAATACCCAGTACCTCCCCCAGGGCAGGGAGTTTTTGCAGTGGGTGATTGTGAGTCGTGGGTGTAAGGACAGGAACATCCTCCTATCTCACAGGCCTCTTAACACCCAACTTATAGCCTGAGGGGTCAGGTGTGCTCTGGGCAGCTGCTGCAAATGTTCTATTGTTAACAGTTTCTGGGAAATGACATAGAGGCTATAGAATACACAGTTTGGGTTACACCCACACAGTGATGAACTGGTCCCAGCTGTTCTAACTAGGACAATAGGTAACATAACAATAGAAAACAAGGAACAATCCTGCACCCAAACCCCCACCAAAAACAATTAAGGACTTATCACCTTTCAGCACAGTTACAACCATGACCAGCAGGGGGCGCTGGCGCATTGGGAGGCAGGGGCTGCAGTGCCTCACTCACAGTCACCAGGGGGCACTGTTGGACCTCCAGAGGAGAGGAGGATGCAGTTGCTCTCCGATGGTCGACAGGGGGCGCCGCTGGGTTCTGGTGACAGCCACGGCCACAGGACCAAATGTGCAGGAAGCAGCCGATTGGGGACCCCCACCGAAGGCGGAAGGGAAAAGGGAGAAGGGGGGAGGGTGATTCCTCCTATGGACTCACACTGTCAAAGGCTCTGGCTGGAACTCCCCTTCCTCATCAGTGGATGTAAAGTGCCATCGTCACGGAAAAAGGAGGAGGGAGAAGAGCAGCCTTTCCCCTCAAAAATTCCTCAGCAGATGGTACCAGCTTCTCCAGTGAGCTCCGAGGCAAGTCCAGGCAGTGGGCAGAACCGAGCATGAGGGAACGAAGGCAAACTGGAACCAAAAGTAGATAGATGACTTGGCCGAAAACAAAATGAACCCTGGAGCTCTTCTCTTCCCACACACCCTCCCTGAGTCAGGGCAAAAGTAAAGTGCCATCTCCAGAAGAAAAAAACCCTCACCTCCCCCTACAGTCTTCTGAAGCCATTAGCTCGGAATGTGGGGCTATCAGCCTTTGTGTGGCTCACTCTGGCCATCTCCTCCCTGCTCCCTCGCTCAACAACTTTCTTTCACAGTGGTAAAGGGAAAAAATTCCAAGCAGGTTTTTTTTATTTTTCTTTAAAACAAGAAAACCTATGACAGAGAGTTTCATTTATCCTGATGTTTTCGGTGACAGTGCAGTCATCTGGTCCAACCTCCCTGCTCAAGCAGGGTCCTTCTAACAATCACATATAGTTTAAGAAGGGTTTAGCACAGCCAGGCAGGCTGCATTTCATTAACTTTTACACTAAAACATATTAAAATTTGCTGTCCTCTGGTTTCAGTTTTAACGAATGAGCCCTAATTTGAAACAGGTTAGCTACTGTGTAGCTTTAAATCCCTCAAGTCATAGGCTTCCACTGTGTTCTTCTAACTGGACAGGATGTTTTTATTGCAAGGAACTAAGTCATCTCTTTAGAAAAAAAATAAAGTCAGAGTGAGAATGAAATAAAGACAAGACAAAATAAAATAAAAATTCAACTATGTTAGTGCGACTTTGCAAAATTGTAACTGCTTGAAAGAAGGTTGATGCCCAAATTGTGGGCAATTAAGATAAAGCTTTCCCCCTGAAGCTATAAAATGGTAAATCCCCAGGGGGTGGTGATCCTTGAGGTTTGAACCAATGAGCGCTTCTGCAAAATATAAATATATCACAAGCAGACCGGAAGAGAAGGTGTAGTTGTAGTTGTTGTTGGAGAGGTGGCCATGTTGTGAAAGCCACGAGCAGAAGGGGCAGGAACCCGTTGGGGGCTCTGACCCCCCCAGCCGGGGACTGGGGGGCTACAGGGTCTTGGAACAGTGTAAGACTGGGCTAAGTACATGCAGCTATGAGCTGGGGGATGTTTCTCCACCGTGAGCAGCAGCAGCAGCAGTGGCAGAACAACACTGATTGAGGAAAAGTGACAGAGAGCCAGAAGAGATAAGAGAGAAGCAGCAAACAAGCATGCAGCCGAGCAGGACGACACAGAATTGTCTGAGAGATGAGAGTCAGCAGCAGAGAGAGAACTAAGCTCTACAGAGACAGAGTTTTGGGGTAAGAACTGAACCAAAACCCCCAAACTCCTTTTGTGACCTCTCCTAAGTGGAGAGGATGGACTCCTACTGAATGGAAGTCCTAAGATGCAGCAGCACTGCAGAGGAGCTGAGAAGCTCAGGTGTCCTGGAAAGCTGGACCGGGATGGCCAAAGGAATGCAGAGGAGGGCTTTCACCCCCCCCGCTTTGAGTCAGAGCACGGAGCTCTGCAAAGGGGACTTGAATCCCCTGAAGATACAGACCGTCACGAAGGCTTCTGTACTTCATTGATATGACCATGGTGAAGTGACCTTTGTCCGGGTGAACACAGCCCACAGAAGAGAAGACCCTCGCTTGGAGACGAAGGGCCGAGAGGGGCTTGGATATCCCCCTTGTGTGTACTGGCAGAGATCCAGCTACAACTGCTGCATGAAATGAGATAGGCTGCTGCCTTGAAGACACTGCTGCTCTGAGAGTGGAAAGGATCTTTTCTTTCTTCCCTCCTGGACTTTTATTTGGAAGGGAGAAGAGATTTGATCCATTGTAAATACTGTTTTGTCATGGTAGAGATAGTTAAGATTGTATATAATGTATTGTAGTATTTATTTTGTACAGTCATTGTAATATATTCCCTTCCTGTCATTTTGAGTCTTGTGTGGTATCTGGAAAACCCATCTCACACTGTGTTGAGATGTGGGAGGGGGGCTAGAACTAGGGAATTGGATTTTAGGGCTCTCAAACTATGACATGGACGAAGATCCTGTGCAAAGGTATACAAATTTTAAAGCACTCTTTCATTTTTCTCTAGGGTTTTGGGAAGGAAACCCTAAGTCGTACACTGGTTTTCTAGGGCTCTGGCTTGCTAGCAGCTAACAAGAGCAGCATCTTTCTAATTGTGGGTTAGAGTCCCACTGGAAAGTTGCATAGGCTTTGATTGTGAGTTAGAGTCTCACCAAAGCTATACCAAATTCCTCTGGCTAAGAGGATTTGGAAGAAAGGGACAGATATTTTTGGGTTTACCTTTGTGGCTGGATTTTGGACTTGGACTCGGAATTGCGATCATTATAAGTCTGGTAATATATTATCTTTGGGTTTGTTTTAAACCATCTGTGGGGATCCCTTGTGTGTGTTGATTATATTGTTTGGGAGTATTGTCTTTTATGTCATAAAATTACTGTTGTGTGTTAAGTAAGCAAATATTGGGAATTATATTTGTTTTGTTACTGTTTTACTTCCAACCACAGCAAAAAGACTACCTTCATGTGTTTATGGGAGATAGTGGTTTCATGGTTTACAGAACTAATTGGGCAGGAAACTGACTCTAACACTTATTATTTGCAGGAATTAGACCCTGAAGTTTACTGGCCGCTTGTAAATGCCACAAAGTCCAGGGCTGACAACCTGTCTGATAACAGCAAACGAAAGTGCTAACTCTTATCTGTACTCAATTTGTAATAGTTGTTCACCTCGTATATTCATCATCTGTGTTAATTGTTGGCAATTTCAGCATGTTAACCTGTGGATAGGGATAGGATTGGCACGGGGGGATTTAGAAGTAGAAGACAAAAGCACATGTGTTTGTGAAACGGTCTTACAAGTTTGGAGAACGCATCGGCAAAGATTTATAAATTGCACAAACAGAACTTTAGCAACAGAGTGGTTGAATTTAGATACTGTTCTTATACAGTGCCATAGGGCATAACGAGATCTGTATATGAAATAAGACGAAAGGAATAGAGGTGGTTTTCCTTTGTTAGTGTCCAAATTGTGGAGATTGCTAACCTGCATTAGTGGGTATAATTTGTAGAGAGTGTGGATATTTTAGGACAGTGGAACACCCTAGAAAGGAACTTTTGTTCCCAATGTTAAACTGAAAATTCCTGCAAGACAATGAATTAATAGAACAAGAAGTACTAAAACAACTGACAGAACTGGTTCAAAAACTCCCCGCTTTAGGGACTAATTGAGCCTGTAAATAATTAAAAACTGGTGCTGTGTGGTCTGTGTGGTGTGTACTAGAAATGTGTGACTGAAACCACAGAGCAAGTAGGAGCCTGAATTTGCATCTCTGTTATCTTGCAAAGGGCACAGCAAGAGGCAGGCAAAGCGAAAGCTGAAAATGAGATGAAGCAATTTATGCCGATATATTCTTTGCTTTGAGGGAACACCCAGAGTGGCAGAGAGTGTGTGGCATTAATCTGGTCTCACGAGATCCATTTGTCCTGATACCTAAAGAAAATTCGGGAAGAAAAAAAACTCCAAGGCAAATTAGTTTTGGAGGTGAGATAAGGAAAAGACTTTAATTTGTGCCTAGGCATAAAGATTACAAGATGTGTGTGCATGTCTCTGTACAGACGTTATAATTTATAGTAGTCTGTCCAATCCCAGATGTTTCCACCCTGTGGCTTTTGCCTCAATCTACCCTCATCCCGCCCCCTGGGAATTGGGGCTAGGGGCTTTTTGAGACCACCTCTTCATCATCTTCATCTTATTCGGGATACAGAGGTGTTATAGGTTATAAATCTGAGAGAGGAATTTTTCTTTCCCTGCTTCCCTGTAAGAGAAGAAAGCAAACCCATTCGTGAGATTGTTTTTGCCCAAGGGCCCGGTTGCACCTTGTGGGTGATGCAGGAAGATGGAGAAACCCGGTGTATACCCCAAGGGGACCTTATTTTCGGGTGAACTGGCTGTAACTGTATATTTGCATCTGTATGCAACTCTGTATTTGTATCTGTATTTCTATCTACCTATTAGTAGGTGTGTACATAGTTAGAATAATGCATGTACGTATGAAGTTCAAAGACTTAATCTGATAAAGTGTGAAAGCACGGGAAAGAAAAATTATGGGTAGATAATGTTATAGGTTATAAATCTGAGAGAGGAATTTTTCTTTCCCTGCTTCCCTGTAAGAGAAACAGAGTTTCGAATAGAGAAGGGGGAAGGGAGGTAATTAGCCTTACAAAGGAACTACCTCGCCAGACTGCATTCCTCGCTGATGGACCATCAGAGAGGCTGGGGAGAGAGGGGGTAGCTGGCTCTCTTCAGAGGGGAGAGAGTCAGATGACTGGGTCCTCTTTCGAGGATGGAGACAGGGTCTGTGTTTGGGGCATTTGGAGAAAAGGCCTGGAAGTTTTTTTGTTTGGTTTCCCGTCCTGGTCAGCCCTGACTGCTGGCTTCAACTTGCCTACGAGCTGTCTTTTGTCTCCAACCCGGTCCTGCTGTGTGTTTCATCGGAGAGTCTCTGTGCTCACTGGGAGAAAAGGAGGAGCTTTTTGGGGCGCCATCAACTGAGAACCACAGTGAGTCCTGTTGGGGGGTGAACTGCTTTTCCTTACCCCTTTCCTCCTACTGAGGGAAGGGTCCCCCATTTCCTTCTCAGTTTCTCCCACAGTCCAGGAACGCCCCCCCCCCGGACCCCTCTCCCCGCGTGGTGACCGCCTGAGCCCAACAGTGCCCCCTGCCGACCACGACAGAGAACTGCAAGCTCTACACCTTCAGCAATCCTACAGCGCCCCCTGCAGGCCACGATTAGGACTGCGCTAAAGGACAGAGAAGTATTCATTCAAATCCTTTTTTCCTAGGACTACTGTCTAGTTTTTTTGTGTTCTGTTACTGTTTTTGCCAACATACATATATCTTTTGATAAAGGGTTGTTCTTCTGTTTTTTTCCACACTTCCTCGATTAAAGCCCCTTAATTTTGAATTTACAATTGCCGAGAGAGAGGAGTTCAGTCTATCTTATAACTCATCCTCTTTAGCAAACATTCCAGTCTCTTCAGACTAAAACAAGGGGGCACACGTTCACCCAGTTCTTGACTGTACTCTTGCAGTTCAGGCCAGGATACAAGTGTTCTCTAAACAAAATGGGCCTATTTTGACAAGAGACTAAACATTTTTACTGGAATTCAGGGGATAATGATATGGGGAGCATGGAATGGGGTAATAGGGGTTGAGGAATGTGTAAACTACTGTGCTAAAGGACTAGAGATATAATTCAGCTACTTCTAAAATTTACTTCTACTATATAACTACTTATAAAGCTTATAAAAATTAGAAACATCAAAAAACCAAAAGGATCTTAAGGCATCAGTCCTAACTTTAGAACAAAAGAATCAAAGAGAGGGAATAGGAGAACTTAAATGATGTTGTTCAACATGTTTTATAGGACAGAGGTGTTTAAAATTGTCATGGTTTGAGATAGCCCCAAAATACAATTCCCTAGCTCCATTCCCCCTCCCACATCTCAATCTAATGTGAGATGGGTTTTTTCCAGACAAAACACACCAGACTCAAAGTGGGGGAAAGGGAATATATTACAATGACTGTACAAATAAATACCATATCACATTATACACACGATCACAACTATCTCTACCAAGACATATAGTAATTACAATGGATCAGATCTCTTCTCCCCTCCAAATAAAAGTCCAGGAGGGAAAGAAGGACAGATCCCTTCCAGTCTCTTAAGCAGCAGCATCTTCTAAGGTAGCAGTCTGTCTGTCTTCTCCACATGCAGCAGTTGATAGCTGGCTTTCTGCCAGCACTCACGAGGGAGGTATCCAAGCTCCCTCGGCCCCCTTGATGCAGGCAAAGGGGTCTTCCGTGGGCTTCGTAACCCCAGACAAGGTCGTTTCACCACGTCATATCACGAAGACACAGGGGGGTCTTCGTGACGGTCTGGTATCTCCAGGAAATTCAAGCTTGCAGGGCCTCTGTGCCCTGTCTCTCAGGCTGCCACCTTGGCAGCAGTGCGAGGGGGGGAGCCAAGGTCAACTCTCCCCGCATTCCATCTGGCCGTCCTGGTCCAGCTCCGGGACACTCTGAGCTTCTTAGCTCCTCTCTCTCTCCGGTGCTGCATGTCTAAAACTCTTCTCCTTAATAGGAGTCCATCTCCCTCTTTTCTCAGAGGGATCTCAAAGGAGTTTTGGGGGGTTGGTACAGTCTTACCCCCAGAACTCTGTCTCTCAGCTGCTGGTTCTCTTTTTTCCTCAGCTCTCCTTCCAGGAGTCTCCTCTGCGGTGCTGCATGTTGCTTCTGCTGTTCCTCCAGTTCAGGTCCTTATCTATCCTGGTTCTCTGCCACCGTTTCTCTGGTCGGTGTCGGCTGCTGCTCTGCGCCCATGGAGAAAACATCTCCCGGCATAACTACAGGTACCTAGTCCAGCTTTATGCTGTTCCAGGTCCCCGCAGCCCCCCAGCCAGGGGTTGGGAGGCCCCAGAGGGCCCAAGGGGCTCAGAGCCCCTTCCTCGTGGCTCTACAACATGGCCACCTCTCCTCAACAACCAAAACTACAACTCTTCTCTTCCGGTGAGCTTCTGGAATGTTGACATTTTTGCAGGAGCGCCCATTGGGCAGAATTTCAAAACTTCCAGGGGTTTCCACCCCTTGGGGTCTACCACTTTTCTTAGCCTCTGGGGGAAAACAAAATCCAAACCACTACAAAAATATAAAAACAATAAACCAGAAAGTGGAATTGATGATTATGTAAGTCCCTTTGGAAAAAGGGGAAATGACCCCATGGAAGATGAGGCTTCCGTTCCCCTTCAGGGCTGGTAAAGGAGGTAAAAGAGGACACTTTATTGTCCTTATCCTCAAGACAGCAAGAAAGGGACAGAGAAAGGAGAAGAAGAAAAATACTTCCCTTTTCCCATCCTTATCTCCCCTGAGCAGGCAAACGTGCAGCAAAATGAGAACAAGACCCCCCGACCTTTAAGGCCTAAAGTTAATTTCTCTATGGGAGATCTAGAATATTTGAAAAATATTGCTCATAAATATAGAGATGATCCGGTTGGGGGTAGCGAAGAAGTTTAAAACATATATTAAAACTTTAAGTCTGGACTGAGAAAATATTGATTTGATGCTAGATGCTTTTAACTGAAACTGAAAAGGAATTAGTATTAAAGGCAGCCAGAGCATACGCCCAAACTATGTTAAAGCCTGATAAAAATAACCATTACCAACTTCTTCAGATGTACCGGGGGGTTTGCACTCCAGAGACCCCCTGGTTTTAATGGAACTGGGGAAAGACAAACATAAAATAGAGTTTTTGATGAACACTAGTGCATCATGCTCTGTGTTAAGTTAGGAACTAAATGTTACGTATCTTTGAATGTTATAAAAGAAACTAGTCAACATCAGAAGGTATAGTTTATGAAACATTTCAAGTATGCACAAATTCCTTTATATCTTCATACACCTATATCATTTTCAAGACAAGATTTATTAGAAAAATTGAATGCAAAAATTGAGTTAAAAATAGGGAGATGCAAATCAAAGTAAGAGAAAATAAACAAATCAAAATCTTAAGTCTTGCTTCAATTCAGCTACAAATATCAGAATAAATGCTGTCATCAAGCCTTAATCAAGTTTTACCCTGGAGTTTGGGCCAATGGGACCCCAGAAAGAGCTAAATCTGCACAAAACCAGTAAGGCTAAAAACCCAGAACACAGCTGGTAAGAAACAAACAATATCCTCTACCTCCACCTAGTGGTAGTAAACCCATATACACTTTTGACCAAACTAAAAATAAATGTTTCTGTTCTAGACTTAAAAGATGCCTTTTTCTGCCTGCCTTTAGACCCTAAAAGTCAAAAATTGTTCACCTTTGAATGGGAAAATCTGGACAAAAGTCGCCAATCCCAGCTCACCTGGGTCGTATTATCTCAAAGATTTAAAAATAGTCCACAATCTTCGAAAATCAACTTGCAAAAGAATGAACTGCACCATCAGACAGCTGAGTCCTCTTGCAGTACGTGGATAATTTGTTAATTGCCACCAGGACCCAAGACGAATGTGAAAGCTGGACTGTAAGCTTATTAAACTTTCTGGGACTGAAAGGGTACAAGGTATCCAAAAATAAAGCCCAGATTGTCAAGAAAGAAGTTATTTATCTAGTATATGAAATCTCAAGAGGACAACGTCAACTAGGACCAGAGAGAAAAGAAACCATCTGTAAAATACCGTTGCCCCAGACTCCAAAGGAGCTTCGCACATTTTTAGGAATGGCTGGCTGGTATAGGCTTTGGATCTACAAATATGGACTGATAGTCAAACCCCTATACTAGATTCTATAAGACAGGATTAAACAATTAGTATGGACTGGGAAACTAAGCAAGCTTTCCATCAATGAAAAAAGGAACTGATGCAAGCACCTGCACTAAAAATCCCAGATGTGACTAAACCT
This sequence comes from Pseudopipra pipra, assembly GCF_036250125.1. Lineage (NCBI taxonomy): Eukaryota > Metazoa > Chordata > Aves > Passeriformes > Pipridae > Pseudopipra > Pseudopipra pipra. The sequence goes on along the minus strand of NC_087580.1, from coordinate 47,555,075 downwards.
TTCTGGCTTTTCTCACATGAAAAGCAAAGGATTGCATTGAGAGTTCTAATCCAGCAAGTAAGACCATATCAACAAACAGTGGCATACTTCTCTAAACAATTAGATGAAGTAAACAAAGGATGGCCAGGATGCTTGAAGGCAGCAACAACAGCAGTGCTAAAAGTTTACAATGACTGTTCTAATATCACGTGGTTTCAGCAGTGCTAGAACAGAGTCACTGGCTCTTACCCTCCAGATTTTACATCGACAATCCAGTCACCTTTTTGTGCAGTTCAATGACTACGGTTGCATAGAAACAATTGAGGCAACATATTCCAGTTGACAGGACATAAAAGATACACTGAGGTGGTGAATAAGGCACGAACCCCACAACCGACATGATTAAGTGCCAGAGTGAAGCCAGGCAAGGCCTAGAAAGCAAATGTAATATAGTAATACGAAAAGTAGAGAGTTAAATTCAGAATATAGGCTTAAGCAAAAGCACACTTAGAAACAGCAGAGGCAATAATTTACTAAGGTATGCAGAACACATTGACACAGGAGAACAGAAGCATATGTACTCAGGAAAACAGGAGGAACTAAGAGGCTAAATTAAGTATACAGAAGGAAAACAAAGACTGATAAAGAAGGAAAGGGAGTCGAAACATAGGTACACCTTGCCAGATATCAGAAACCTCTGCCAGATGCACTAGGAAATCGGCCAGAATAGAGAGGTTCATAGAAGTTTGTGAAGAGGATGGAAGAAAGGACGAGAGTTCATGAGGCCGAAGAACAGGAACGACCCTTCAAATTCTCCCCAAATTGAAGACCACACCCCTAACTCCGCCTAAACTTCACCTGTTATGAATATTAAAAATGTATGTTGCAATATTATGAATATTTATATTGTATGATGCAATTGCTTGGCAAAATTTGTATAAAAGGACCAGCTGTGAGTTGCTGGAAGGAAGCAGTTGTCCAGAGAGATCTGGCTGCTTCCTGGTGCCGAAAATAAACGTACCTCCTGCTTAAAGGCTAAAAACTTTGTCTCTGAGCAGTTTCTCCGTTCGTGCCTTTTGGGGCATAAAAATTGGCATCAGAGCAGGATCAACTTTAATAAACAAGGCAGCAGTTTAAGTACAGTGTTCAAACGAGTCACATGATCTTCCAACCAATGACAATCATAATTCCTTACTACGTTTTTCCTGACACAATACACCGCTGCCTGAGGCAGAAACATGGTTTACCTACGGGAGCAGCTATGTGAAAAACGGAACCCGTAAAGCAAGATATGCAATAACAAGCACAGATCATATCATTGAAGCACAGGCACTCTCTGCTGACACCTCTGCACAAAAGGCAGAGACAATTGCACTCACCAAAGCATTGCAATTAGGAAAAGGAAAAGACATTAATATATGGGCAGACTCAAAATATGCTTTTAGTGTAGTAAATGCCCATGGAGCAATATGGAAAGAAAGAGGGCAGCTCTCATCACAAGTAAAACAGATGAAGCACGCTGAAGAAATATTTATTCAATTACCAAAAAGCTTGCCATTATGCATTGCAGAGGACATCAAAAAGGTAATACGGACCAGGAAAAAGGCAATCGATTAGCAGATCAAGTGGGAAAAAGGCAGCAGAAAACAGCCAGGTAGGATTTGCATCCTTAATCCCAGATGGCAAAATCATAGAGGTAAGCTCTAATGTATCATATTCAAAAAAAAATTTAAAATTAATAAAAAAACTCAACAAGGTCAACTCAAAGGTAATATGTACCGCTTAAAAACAGGATAAGTAGTAATACCTGAAAGGGTACTATAGAAAGTTGTGCAAACAGAACATAACAAAACTCATTTGGGGAAAAATGCACTGCATAAACACCTAAAGAAACAAATTATAGGACAAAGTTTATATACTACACAATAATCCTCACACAATCAATAAAATGGAAATAGGGACTGGCAAGAGTAACCTCCCAGGGCAACAATGGCAGATAGATTTTTCAGAACTACCTAAGAAAAGGAGGTACGATACCTACTGGTCCTAAAAGATACCTTCTCAAGTTGGCTAGAAGTTTTCCTGACCTGAAGCAATAAGGCTCGAGAAGTTGTCAAAGTACTACTTAATGAAATTATCCCCAGGTTCAGAGTACCTGACATCATCTCCTCGGATCGAGGACCACATTTTATAACTAATAGATAAGCAGCATTCTGCAAATTGATTGGTAATTACATACTCCATATCAACCACAAGCAAGTGGTCAGGTGGAGAAAATGAATCATTTGATAAAACAACAATTGGCAAAAATCGGTCAAGAAGTAAATCTGCATTGGTACCAAGCCTTACCTCTAGCCTTACTGCGAATAAGGGTTAAACCTAAAACTAAAGAAGGGCTAAGCCCTTTTGAAATGTTATATAGGAGACCCTATGGGAATTATTATCAAGGAGAAGACCTCATACAAGTTGGGGAAGGATATATACGGGAATATCTGATCACACTGAGTAAGCAATTGTCAGAAATTAAACAAATAATGAGTACTTGCTCAAGGGGAATAGACCAGCCCTTACATAACATTTCCCCTGGAGAGTGGGTGTATGTTAAAACTTTTTCAGGCCAACCACTAGATAAGAAGTGGAAAGGACCATACCAAGTGCTTCTGACGACCTTCACAGCAATCAAAATCAAAGAACAGCCTACCTGGATTCATTATTCACAAGTGAAGAAGTCACCTAAAGAAACAGGGACATCAGAACCTGTAGGACCAACAACCCTCAAGTTTACTTGACACTAGCCATTGGAACTCTGATAAGTATAATAACTCTGGTTCAAGCCATTACCTTAGGCTGGCCGTGGTCTCAGGCTTATATTGGATATTCTGGTATTTCTGGAAGAGACATTGCTAATTTAAACCTGGCCACTGTAGTCATGCACAAAAATGAACTATATTTAGAACAAGATTGGGAGAAAAGGAATGGGCTTAGTATCTTAGCTGGAATAATTGGGGAAATACAAATAGGATGTAGAGGAATTAATATACCTGACCATGAGAAACAAATGCCCCAGACCCAAATCCCTGTAAGAGAACCCATAGAATATAAAAAGGGAAAACTAATTGGTAAGTCCGTCTGTGCATCCGATCAATGCTGACACAACTTTACGTTGGACAAACCAGTTTCTGCAGTATGTCTTTGGGCTACTTTGAAAGGAGACAAGGTACTATCAAAGAAATTTGTAATAGACACCATGCCATCATCATGGCTAGGCTTCGCGAATGAAGATTTGGGAAGGACTCTACCCACATTTGCTACAAGCACACTGGTGGCTAAAAAGGCATAACCTTCGAGCCTGCGCAATGGATTTTTTAGGTGAGATGCAGAACTGGACCCACCCTTTAATCCTAAGCTTCATCTGCCAGGGCCTAGAGAGCTTGGATGGTGGCAGCGAGGTCCTCAGGACATAGGTTTAATTAGCGTATCCTTCTCTTAGATGGATGGCCTTACAGGGCTAAGCGAGCTCCATCTGCCCGGGTTTGGAATTAGAGTTGTCCTTCTCCTAGGATGACTGCCAGAAGGCTAGTGAGCCCATCCTGCCCATGGACACATTTTATCTGACCCTTCAGTTTTGACCTGTCTGGCATGGGTGACCCTGCCAAAGGCATGTACCACCGCCAGCATAGCTCGCAACCTCATAGGGGCACACAAGCTTCTTCCCCACTGAAACCCCACGGCCCGCCAGACCCTCTCCCCCTCCCTCAAATTGGACTGGCAAACCTCTGTGCGCTCTGAAGTTCCTCCTCTCCTCTCCCCTCCCCCGGGGCGGCCGCCGGGAGCCTGCCTGGCATGGCGGCCACCAGGAGCCTGCCCGGCCGGCGTGGCTGCCTCCTGGGGCCTAATAGACACCACAACAATAGGATTTACTTCAACAACACAGACTACTGCTAAATTGACTCCTTCCTCATATACACCCTCAGAATGTACAGACAAAAGTCATAATCTTTCCCTGTCGTAGGACAGAAATTGTGTGAACAGTTTCTATTGCATTTCTGTGATTTCTCCCCTGGCATGGCTGGGTGTTGATAGTAAAAATTACCGCGCCACTAAGATGGCTACCCGAGCTAAAGTTAGAACAAAGGTGGATTCATGCCAGATGCCAAGGAGGAGTTTTGGCAGGTGAATAAAGTTTTCTTATCTCCTATGACCACCTGTTGTGGTCCAATTAGCAGTGGACAGCAGAGCATGTTTTCCTTATGTAACCAATGTAGTGTGAACAAGAAACTAAGCATCATTACCACTATATAATCTGTCTTTTTCCTAATAAACCAGACATATTGCCTGATCACATTGGTCTAAGAGCAGTTTGTCCGTTCCCTTCCATCAAGATTTCCCTTGTAGGACCTTATGTAATTAGACAATCTAACGAGCAGAAGTTACTCCTGGACCCTACATATTCACTAAAAAAGGTCCAGGTAAAAATCCAAACAAACATATCCTCTGTAAAAGGGGATTGTCAGCCCTTCATTCTCCAAAGCCTTAAAGGATGGAGTGCTTGGTTAAGAACTAGATCCCATCATGAAAGAACATGAAAAGATCTAACAGGATGGTTTGGATCAGGACTAGGTGTATTAAATTCAATAGATCAGGAAATATTAAACTCAGCACTGTAACCTCCAATTTGGGAAAGATGGAGGTACCACTAAGATCATCATTAATGACTATAGCTGAAACACAGTCTCTTACTACAGACTTGATGATCTTCTTAACTAAACACACATCTGAAGATTTTCAGATTGTGACTAATGTTTTTGGAAGTTTACAAGAAAATGTCTCAATAGCAATACAGTGTATCCAAATCCAGCAATGAATACAATCTGTAGCTGCAGGAGTTAGAAGGAACATCAGGAATTTTACCTCAAGAAATAAGAGATCATATCCAGAAATGACACCACAACCAAATTTGAGAAAGAACATCAGGCATGGTGGCAGTTAATAAACTTCACATATAACTCAAAGCAGGAGCAGATAGAGGCATATGTTCTTACCATCTGTGAGGCAAAAGAATGGACCATATTTCCTGTCCTAGCATTAGGAACAATACACTGGGACATAGTAATTAGACCCATGGGACATAATGTCTGGGCAAGCTATGACAGGGACATAGGGAAATGGCAAACTATCAGCACAGAAGCCTGTATACCCAGAGAACAACTAGGATATGTATGTGAAAATGCTGTAGCAAAGAAGGAAGATTTATGTTTAGATACAGAAGATAGTGTATGTACCTTTGAAATATTCCCAAATACACAGGCACAGTCACAAATATACTATGTAAGCAAAGGATGTGCATGCGTCAGGACACCTTGCACAAGTATAACTACTGATGATTGTGAAGAATCAACTAATGGTACTAATTTTTGTGTTTGCAATTTTACTAAGATAATAGGATATGACTTTAGTTACACTGCTCCTGTGACCACCATGCAATTGATCTTGGATAAATATATTTAATATCGTGAAGTGCCTAAACTACAAATAGGCATGAACATTAATATCCTCCAGAAAATGCTCTATCATCCGGATGTAGAACAAATGATGGAAAAGGAAAATGCTACTCCACGTCTCATGCTGTGGCAAGTGTAACACGACACGGCAGAGATTAAAAACATCATTACCGAAGTGGCAAAGAATGGAGAACATCATTGGTGGAACATATTTCTGGGAACAACCAATGTACAATCACCCACTGCAGCCCAGCTGTTTAACTTCCTGGTTCACCCACTCTTGGTTTTGATACTGGCAGCTTTCCTTCTTACAATCATCAATCTGTGGATGTAGTGGAGAATTAAGACCATAAGCGCAACAAGTACATGTGCTCTGGACTGTACAAAGGGTGATGCAAAAGAATTCGCATTAGTTAAAAGAAAAGGGGGGAATTGAAATAAAGACAAAATAAAATAAAAATTCAGCTATGTTAGTGTGACTTTGCAAAATTGTAACTGCTTGAAAGAAGGTTGCTGCCCAAATTGTGGGCAATTAAGATAAAGCTAGTTTATGTAAACAAAGGGACTGTCAGGGAAAGCAGGAAAGACTTTAGCATGTAGCATTGCAAGGGAGACAGAAGAGGGAGGGGGAACCTAAGCTGTTTGAAATGATAAAACTTTATGTAACTACTCTATAATAATAATAGGAGTTAGGCAACCAAATGTCTATTCAGATAAGGCAGACTTCATAAAGAGTGTATATGATAGATAATTTTTGAAACTCACTGTATAAAAAGCTGTTGTGTTTCTTTTCTCAGCAGACATGCACGGGGAGGGGGCGAAACCCCTGCATCTCCCTGGCCATAATAAAAGTGTGCTTTATATATTTTGTTGGAAGATTTCTCTGAATTAAGAAAAATTTGGTACTTCCTACTGCAGTATTCACCACCCTGTCATTATTTTTGCAACCCTAGGAAATCAGCTTGGAACTCCCAGTATTTGTTGCAGCTTGAGGCCAAGTTGTCCCTAAAAGGATTTTCTTTTAAGGGCTTTAGAAATGCCATTTTCCTCCCGTTTCCCCTCTCTTTTTTAAAAGAAGAAAGTTCTGAGCATGTGTTTGTCTAAAAGCATCTAGAAAGAAAAAAAATCTTGACAAGAAAATGAAGAAGAAAGGAAGGGAGGCATTCCTTAATGGAAGCATTGCATGCAAAGAAGGCTGTATCTCTTTAAGGCTCCCCCTGAAACTGGCGATTCACACACAAGGGTTGCCTGTCTGGGTGGTCTTTCTACTTTGGTGAGCTATTGCTAACCAGCTAATAATAGACATGTTTGCTGAATAATTTCTACCCTCCTCCAGCCAATCCATCCCGTAGAAACCCAAGCCATCTGACAGCCCCAGGGGCGGGCTTTCAGCTCTTTTTTTCCTCCCTCTCTCTTTCTCTCTCCTCCCCTTCCACCCCTCGTCCTTTTTATCCAATTGGAGAGAGTCCTTTTTTTCTTCTTCACCTCATCTTTTAAGCTGTGGGGCTCCAGCTCGATCCTGCCGCACATACGCCGAGGAAGAGCGCCAGGCAGCAGCCTGCCCCTCGCTGCCGGCCAGATAGCGGAGTCTCGCCGGCCCCGCGGCCGGCGGGTAGCGCCCTGGCGCTGAGGCAGTATGGTGCACCGCGGCGAGACAGGTCAACAGCACCCGCAACCCGCCATGTTGCTGCTGCGCCGCCGCCGCTGAGTGCCGCCGCGGACAGCAGCTTCCTGGAGGCAGCAACGGCCGGAAGAAGCGGTTTTAACGGGAGCGGAGGCAAGCGCGGCGGCAGCTGGGGCGGGGGAGGGGAGTCGTGCTTGCCCGCCCACTCTCCCTGGGTGCGGGGAGTAGCCGCCAGCACCTTGGGGACCGCACGCGATGTGGCAATGGGAGGTGCAGGGTGAGACTGGTCAGGAGCGGCCGCGGTGGCAGCCATGGCCCAAAGCCCCGCGTGAAGCAGCCGCGCAGCGACGGCGGCGGCGGCAGCAGCAGCAGCAGCATCCCGCGGTCTGCAGCGCCGCCAGCTCCCCCCGGGCCCCTCTGGCAGCGGCAGCAACATGGCCTCAGCCGTTAACGTATTGGAGCCAGAGAAGAGCAGCAGTGCCGTGGGCGGCGGCCACCCCGGCCGGGCGGCGAGTAGCGATAGCGGGAGGCGGCGAAGGACCGGAACGAACCAGCGCTCCGCGGCACCCGACCGGGAGTATCTGCAGCGACCAAGCTACTGTGATGCGGCTTTCGCCTTGGAGCAGATCTCAAAGGTGCATTCAGTCTCTCAGGCATTGTTTAGAAACGTAGATACGCGCTAGTACTATTATGGGGGAGGTGTTTTCTCGTGGGGGGTGCAAGGAAGAGATGGAAATGAAACAGCGACCAATAAAATGCTGGGAAAAAGAGAGACTTCTGTGACTCTTCAGTGCGAGAGTACTCCCCTTCCTTCTTGCATATGCTTTGCCTGGTGTGTGTTTGTGCGGAGGAGCACTCCTCTAGTTAAATTTTCCAGAGGCAGTTTCACCTCCCTCCCGGCCTTCCGGATAGTTTGTGGCCCGTTCTCGTTTTTCCTCTCCCCTTTCCGCTTCCTTTGCTTCTCTCTATCGCTTCGTAGCACTCTGCAACTTCATTAACACCGATCTCTAACCGGAAAAGGGGAGAAAATGAGCGGCTGCTTTCTTGGCAAAAAGCTGTGCTTTTGCAAAGTTCTCCACCGAGTGCTGAAAACACGACAATCCTCAGAGAGGGGTTCTCATAGCAGAAAAAGTTTGTAACGTTTCCCTCAGCGTTCGGAGGAAAAGTGAAAGTTGTAAATAAATTGCTACCTTAAATCTTCTGTGCAGGTTGTAGTGAATCCTCCCGGCTTACTGGTTTTATTGTTAGCGTGGAAATGCCGGAGGTGCAGGAGTGCGCTGGAAGCCCTACTCGGGGAGGGGAGGGGGAACGGTTCCAACCGCTAACGTATGCGAACCAAAAAAATGTTCAAAATAAACAACCTCGAGAGACGATGCCTTTCTGCAAAGAGCATTTCATTTTGTGGAGCAAATTTCTGGGCTTTGTAAAAAGGGGAAAGGCAAAATAAATCTATGTGGCTGCCCTCTTCCGTTCACAAATATTGTTGTAATTTACAGATGGCTGCTCTGCTTCCTAATTAAGATCACACAGTGTCTCCAGACTATGGAAATTAATTTCTTATTATCTTACAGCACTGCTCACCACGTGGATAATGCATTTACTACAAAGTTGTGCTAAGGGCTGGGAATAGGAGAAATGCCAGCAAATTCCTACAGTTTTCCTTCACTGTTGACATCCCTCCCCACCATCAGCCCTTTAGAGGTCTAATGAGAATGGGAAAGGAGACTTTTTTTTTATTGACATGCCTGTTGAGATTCATTGACATAGGTTATTTTTCCCCTAGAGCCATGAATCTTGCCAGCATGAATGTGTTGCAACCTAAACTGGTAGTGGTGACTTGAGTGCAAGATAGTGATGGACACGCACGCTGTCTCATTTATACAGGTTTTCAACAGTGATGGAATCCCAAACCTGTGTGATGGTTTAGCAAAAGGATGGTTACCAGCAGGTACACATCTTGGCCTACAGGAATACTTAATGGTGATTGCAAGCTGCTCAGCTCAGCCATGGGGTGAAGGCCCTTCATGAAGGACAGCATTATTGTCCTTACTCCAAGGGACACTATGAGGATATGAGCATTTATGTAAAAATAATTGTTCTGCATCTGTTAGTGGTTGGAGGGGGGCTTTCCCCATATGTTCTCTTGGAATAAATGTGCCTTGCCTGTGTTAGTGTCTGCCCCAACCTCTTAACTACTAACCTTTCCTTGCCTTGTAGGGGAAAGCTACTGGAAGAAAAGCACCACTGTGGCTGAGAGCAAAGTTTCAGAGACTGTTATTTAAACTGGGCTGTTACATTCAAAAAAACTGTGGAAAGTTTTTGGTTGTTGGCCTTCTCATATTTGGGGCTTTCGCTGTAGGATTAAGGGCAGCAAATCTTGAAACCAATGTGGAGGAGCTGTGGGTGGAAGGTAATTTCAAGATCCCCTTTTTTCTGATGCCATCCCTCCCCACATTGCCCCTTTCACCTCAGGAGTTGGATGAAAAGAGCTTGAGTGTCAGAGACTTTAAGAATGTGTGCATGTATGTGTGTGTGTGTATACATATGTATATAATAGGCCTTCTTCATGCTGAGGAGTGTCTGCTGACTGGGCACTGGGCTGGTGGAGGGGAAGCCTACAGAGCACTGTCTATGCCCAATGCTGTGGTGTTTTGCGGGGCTCTGTGAGGCTGGTGAACATGAGAGAGTGCATATAGGTTGGGAAGGGGTGGACAGCAGGGCACATGGCTCGGGGTGACAGATACCACTTCACCATTCAGAAGGCTGCAGGACAGTGGCAGGCCATGAGGAGCACAGCCTAGAGACATGGGTGCCTGTGTGTGTGGTTCTGTTTTTTTGAACAGCTTTCACTTGTAGGGGAGAAATGTTTGTCTCAAGGTTAAAAAAGAAAAAAAAAAGAAAAAGACGACTGCTGAAGTGAAGCCTGGCCTGGCTGGCCCAGAGGTTGTGGCTGGGCAGCCAGGTGTGGGGTAGCTGTGGGCACTGCCCTAGGCCAGAGTGGAAGATGTTTTCCAAAACCAGACGAGAGGTTCACCCATGTTGCCTTTGTGTTGGTAAGCCACAGTGTAGGAAGATTGCTTTGGTTAAGGAGAAGAAATTGTATTCAGAGGCTGGAGGTTTGTGTGGTTCCTTTAGAAATAGCCCTACCCCAGCATGCAGGCCAGGGAATGTGGAGGGGTGGCTTCCCTTGAGGGCCTGGAGGCAGTCAGCATCACTGTCTTCCTGTCTGGGGGTCTGCTCAGGGTTGCTCTAGTCTGAGAGGCATGACTCCAGGTTGTCACTTTTTGTTTTCAGGGAGAAAATATTATTTATTTAGCATCAGATTCCCTCTTTAGCTGTGTTGATGTAAAACCAGACTGATTTTATCAACAGTGGTAGTGACTCTGGATTTATGTCAAAGTAGCTTGCAGCAGAATTTTGCTTATAAGAGTTAATACATAAAACTGCATAAGTAATCGTTAGTAGATACCTCTGTATGTGTGTGTTGAGGATCCCACCCATAGGCAGATGTACATTCAGAATCTGTTCTGGTCATTAGGTGCTGTGCACCTTAATTACTAATGTAAACAGTTGTGAACATTCTTTTTTCCTCAACATTTTTATCTTAATTCCTTGTGAGATTGTTGTGGCAGTTTCTTTTGTCAATTTTTGCTCTTACTTTTTTGTCTCTGCTTTTTTATAAGTGTTTGATAAATAATGTTTGATTGCAGTCCCATCTAGCACTTGTCCCTGAGGTTTATTATCCTGATATTATTGGGGTTCACTTACTAGGAAGGGTAGTCCTATCTTATGCCACCTGCTTTTCCTGACAGTTTAATAAAAGAAACTGCTTGCTGACAATACCTATGTGACTGGCCCAGCAGTAAAAATGCAATTCTCAAAAAAAAATCAAAGAATTGTTGAGGTTGGAAGGGATCTCTGCAGGTCATATGTTCCAACCCCCCCTGCTCAAGCAGGACCACCTAGAGCTAGTTGCCCATGATGATGTCCAGATGACTTTTGAATATCTCCAAGAAGGAAGATTCCACAAACTGGGGAACCCATTACAGTGCTGTCACCCTCACAGTGAAAAAGGATTTTCTTATGTTCAGATGAAATCTCACGTTTCAGTTTGTGCCCATTGCCTCTGGTCCTGTCACTGGGCACCACTGAAAAGAGCCTGGCTCTGTGTTCTTTGCACCCTCTCTTCAGGTATTTGTATACATTAGACTGAACAGTCCCATCTCTTTCAGCCTTTCCTCATATGTGAGATGCTTCAGTCAATCCCATCTTCGTGGCCCTTTGCTAAACTCTCTCCAGTATGTCCATGTCTCTTGTACTGGGGAGCCCAGAACTGGACACAGTACTCTAGGTGTGGCCTAACCAGTGCTGAATAAAGGGGAAGGGTTACCTCCATTGACCTGCAGTTGGAACTTGCTGCATACAACACAGGACAGTCCATGATCTCCTACAGAGGTCACTATAGAATCATAGAATATCCTGAGTTGGAAGAGACCTACAAGGATCATTGAGTCCACCTCCTGGTCCTGCATAGGACAGCTCCAAAAATCACACCATGTGCCTGAGTGTTGTCCAAACACTTCTTGAACTCTGGCAGGCGTGGTGCTGTAACCACTTCTCTGGGGAACCTGTTCCAGTGCCCGACCACCCTCTCAGTGAAGAACCTTTTCCTAATATCCAATCTAAACCTCCTGACACAGCTTGATGCTGTTCCCTCAGTGTAGAACAGTTGAAAGCCACTTTACTTTCTTGTTCCTTGTGCCACTGCTGTTGAGCAGGAACAGAGGGAATGTAGGTAAGCAGTAGGGCAGGCTGCTGCTGTAGTTGTGGTGCCATGTGGAGGTATTGATGAGTGGTTGGAGGTATGCTAGTTCCTATGGTTAAATGGACTCTTCTGTAGAGAATGGGCCTTCCTTTCTCATTATTCTTCAGTAGACACTGAGTTCAGACAACAGTGAACTCCATAGACACTCAAACTTACTTTCAACAGAGAATGCAATGAAGAAAACTCCTCATCCTGATTCCATGTATTTTAATGATTTATTTTTTCTGTGGAAAGAGATAGTCCAAAGGTACTAATATGCACAGTGCATGCATGTAGCAGTTCTTGACTGATCAACGAATTTAAAGGATATTACTGATGCCAAAATTGGCAGAAATACGACTGTTCAGAGACAGTTTTGAGTCTTTAAACAGCAAAGGTATTTATTTTGAGCAACGTTGGAGAACTAGGCAGCTGTCGCTGCACAAGCTAGCTCCGAAGTTCTTGGTGAAAAGTCAGGTAATTTATACAGTTTTCATGAGTGATTACAACATCTATACATGCATATTCATTTAATTTCACGATCTAATTATCATATTCATAATAGGCAGAGTTTAGGCAGAGCTTGAGGCGGAGTCATCCTTTTGGGGAGTCCTCTGGTGGTCGTTCCGGCCCTTCAGCCTCAAGAGGGTCATCCCTTTTATTCCTCTTTGTCATGAACTTTTCAACTTTTCCTGACTAGATACTGGGAGCTTGCAAAAAACCCCCCTGATTCAGCTTGTTTATCTCCCTGGATGTCCATTCTATCTAATTCATGACTACTAAGTTGTCCTTTCTGTTATCTTTTCATTAGTACAGAACATACGTAGGCAGAGCTCTCAGAACAGGGTACCACTTGTCCCTTAATATTAATGTTGCATTCCTCAGAGCGAGAGTCTGTAACATCCCCTCAGAACAGAATTCCAGCATGTCAGAACCCTTGCTTGGTTTCATTACATGCAAGTGAATATTTCAGTTATGGATAACTTTTAGGAGGCTCCAAAATATGACAGCTTCCAGGTGTATGAACTGACTGATTCCTTTGTTTAGGTTATGCTCTACATCAGATGCCTAGATTAGTGGTGGCTGAACAAAGCTATGGTAAATTTTTGGGGTTTCCACAATGCCATGTTTATATTTCATTAGGATTTCCCCTTCAAAGATGACCTCTCTATGACCTGTTGAAGTTGTGTCCAATGGGATGCTAATTTTACTGAGTCTGCAACTGTTTTCTTTTTGGTGTTTAGAATCATAGAATCATAGAATCGATTGGGTTGGAAAAGACCTCCGAGATCATCGAGTCCAACCCTTGGTCCAAATCCAGTCCATTTACTAGATCATGGCACTCAGTGCCACGTCCAATCTGCGTTTAAAAATCTCCAGGGATGGTGAATCCACCACTTCTCTGGGCAGCCCATTCCAATGCCTGATCACTCTCTCTGTAAAGAATTTTCTCCTGATATCCAACTTAAATTTCCCCTGGCGGAGCTTAAGCCCGTGCCCCCTTGTCCTATTGCTGAGTGCCTGAGAGAAGAGACCAACCCCCACCTGGCTAGAACTTCCCTTCAGGTAGTTATAGACGGTGATGAGGTCACCTCTGAGCCTCCTCTTCTCCAGGCTAAACAACCCCAACTCCCTCAGCCTCTCCCCATAGGACTTATGCTCCAGTCCCTTCACCAGCCTTGTTGCTCTTCTCTGGACCCGCTCCAGCACCTCAATATCCTTTCTGAACTGAGGGGCCCAGAACTGAACACAATACTCAAGGTGTGGCCTCACCAACGCAGAGTACAGGGGAAGGATCACTTCCCTGCTCCTGCTGGCCACACTATTTTTGATACAGGACAAGATCCCATTGGCCTTCTTGGCCACCTGGGCACACTGTTGGCTCATGTTGAGCTTCCTGTCAATTAGTACCCTCAGGTCCCTTTCTTTAATGGAATATGTTTGGAATGGTTTAATGGAATATGTTCTCATCTTGATACTCATGGATTTTTTTGCATGAGTCTTGTTAACATAACAGTGAATTATGCGCTTCAACCTGAGCAGTCAGGTAAAACTGTGCTTGCAAAGTTTTCTGCCCCACAGCTAGCTATTTAAGAATATTCTGATTAGTTAAAATACTGTTTTGGTTATAGACCTAGCAGTACTATTACTTGTTAGGCTTTTCCTTCTGTGTACAGAATTAAGTTCAGTCTTCCAGCCTTTGCACAGTGGTTTTTCTCTCCAAAGATGATGATGTGGCTATACATGGTCCTAGCTGATCTTTCTGGAGTTCAATAGGAGCTCAAGTGCAGAATTTTACTGAGCAGTTTATTATTCTTTGTCTACCCCATGTGTCTATCCTACAGTAGTATATATTTTCTTAATGTTCCGTATTTATCTTCAGTATGCCTTTGCTTCTCTTTATTTCACTAATCACTCCAGTTTTGTACTATGTAGGAAGTCTTTCCCTATTTGTGATTTTTAGTAACTCTATCTGGGAAACCTGAAGAAGCCAGTAAAACTCCTTAATGGCTAAGTGACAGTTCTACAGTAGAGTGTAGTCTCCTGTCAGAGTTTAGAAAGATTTAAAAAAAACACAACTTCTGCTATTACTAGTGGAAACTATGAGTTTATACTGTTGATGCTCTACTGAGGGAGCAGATTTCTGAGATGATGCCTAACAATAGAAAGCTCAGTGATATGGAGTATGATTTAGAATCTCCATCCTTGTAAATATTAAAAACCTGACTGGACACATTCCTGGACAACCTGCTCTAGCTGACCCTGTTTGAGCAGGGGGATTGGACTAGATGATCTCATGAGGTCCCTTTCAACCTAAATGTTTCTGTGATTTCTGTGTACTAAAAATGCATAGTATCTTATAATAGCCACTTTATTTATCTGCCCATTAATCAAGAGGGAGAACAGGAAAATGTTATCTTCTGTTTTGCATGATCTATGCTATTCATTTTTCTATTTATAGTATGCTAAATATGATCCTTGTTCATCCAGTGATGTTGACTTGTAATAATTTTGACCCATTGTGTATTGCAGGGTCTTACTAGAAATAGGTGAAATGGAATTCAGAATTAAAAAAAAATCTTATTCCTCTTAGCTGTATAAACTTATTTTTTTAAAACAGGAAGGCTTAATAACCATAAATACAATTTACTTGCTTTCCCCTCCCCCCTCATTTTTATTCATCATCACCTCAATTGCTGTAAACATCCTGAAGGGATGTGTGCAGAGGGGAAAGGGGTTATAAGAAGTTATTTGCATGTGATAAATTATATTGAAATAGCTATAGGAATGTAATCTCAATGTAGATCTGAGTATGGTCTCCTTAGTGAGACAGTCAGAAGAAAAATAAGCTTTAGGAACTCGTTTAACCTCTCCCATCCTGTTGACACTATGATAATGTAAAAAACCATTGTGACTTTAATTTTTTCTTTCTAAGTTACCTTTTTTATAATGGCAAAAAGAGTGCAGTTAATTAAAAGAGATGTTTTCCTGGAGGGTGTTTAATTTGCATTTCCCTTGTTTGATTGTCCACTTGGGCCTGATTTTGTTTTCTTTTACACTGGACTTATTCTACTGACTTCTTGAGGGGAAGTTACTCCTCATTCAGAAAAGAAGACCTTGCTGTTTAGAAACTGATGCTGTTTAAGTGGTAAATAATAGAAAATATGATACCCTAGTGCAATTATTAAGACCATGAAGCAAAATAAAACTAAAATGTGTTTCCCAGAATCACAGAATGGTTCAGGTTGGAAGGGACCACAGTGGGTCATCTGGTCCAACCTCCCTGCTCAAGCAGGGTTATCCTAGAGCACATTGCACAGGATTGTGTCCAGATGGTTCTTGAATATCTCCAGTGAGGGCAATCTGTCACCTGCACAGGAAAAAAGTTCTTCCTCATATTCAAGTGGAACTTCCTGTGCATCAGTTTCTGACCGTTGACTCTTGTCCTATTGCCTGGCACCACCGAGCAGATCCTGCCTTCATCTTCATGGCACCCTCCCTTCAGATACTGATAGACATTTATGAGGTCCCCTCTCAGACCTTCTTGAGGCTGAACAGGTCCAGCTCCCTCAGCCTTTCCTCATGAGAGATGCTCCAGTCCTCTAATCATCTTTGTCGCCCTCTACTGGACCCACTCCAGGAGCTCCATGTCTCTCTTGTACTGAGGAGCCCAAAACTGGACACAGTGCTCCAGATGCAGCCACACCAGGGCTGAGTAGAGGGGCAGGAATACCTGCTGGCAATGCTCTTCCTTATGTGCACCCCAGGATACCATTAGCCTTCTTGGCCACAAGGGCCCACTGCTGGCTCATGGACAGCTTGTCCACCAGGACCCCCAGGTCCTTCTCCACAGACCTGCTTTCCAGCAGGTCAACCCCCAGCCTGTACTGGTGCGTGGGAATATTCTTCCCCAAGTACAAGACCCTGCATTTTCCCTTGTTGAATTTTCAGATGGTTCTTCTCTGCCCATCTCTCCAACCTGTCAAGGTCCTTCTGAAGGGCTGCACAGCTCTCTGGGGTATTGGCCACTCCTCCCAGCTTTGTGTCATCAGCGAACTTGCTGAGGAGGCATCTACCCCTTCATCCAAGTAATTGATGAATAAGTTAAACAATACTGGGCCCAGTATTGAACCTTGGGGGACACCACTAGTGACAGGCCTCCAACTGGACCCTGTACCACTGATTACAACCCTCTGGGATCTGCCATTCAGATAGTTCTCAATCCACCTCACTGTCCACTCATCCAACCCACACTTCCTAAGTTTTCCTATGAGGATGTTGCAAGAGACAGTGTTGAAAGCCTTGCTGAAGTCAAGGTAAACAATATCCAATGCTCTCCCCTCAACCATCCTGGTAGTTGTTTCATCATAGAAGGCAATCAGGTTGGTCAAGCATGATTTATCTTTAGTGAACCCATGCTGACTACTCCTGATCACCTTCTTGTCTTCCATGTGGGTAGAGATGGCCTCCAGAGCGAGGCGCTCCATCACCTTTCCAGAGATTAAAGTGAGGCTGACTGGCTGGTAGTTCCCTGAGTCCTCCTTCTTGCCCTTTTTGAAGACTGGGGTGACATTTGCTGGCACTGATTGCCAGAGAGATCAGCGCCTACCCCACCGCTTCCCCTCGTGAGGAAGCTGTATATTGCTATAAGATCTCCCCTCAATCTCCTCTTCTCTAGGCTGAACAAGCCAAGTGACCTCAGTCACTCCTCGTATGGTGTCCCCTCTAGACCCTTCACCATCTTCGTTGCCCTCCTTTGGATGCTCTCTAATAGCTTTATATCTTTCTTATATTGAGGTGCCCAAAACTGCACACAGTACTCAAGGTGAGGCCACACCAGCGCAGAACAGAGTGGAATAATCACCTCCCTCGACTGGCTGGTGATGCTTTGCCTGATGCACCCCAGGAGACAGTTGGCCCTCCTGGCTGCCAGGGCACACTGCTGACTAATATTCAACTTGTCATTGACCAGGATCCCCAGGTCCCTTGCTGCAGCATCTTGTTCCCCAGTCTGTACAAACATCCAGGGTTTCCCCATCCCAGGTGCAGAATCCAGCACTTGCCCTCGTTAAACTTCATACGGTTGATGATTGCCTAGCCCTCTAATTTGTCGAGGTCTCTCTGCAGGGTCTCTCTGCCCTCAAGGGAGTCGACAGCTCCTCCTAATTTTGTATCATTGGCAAACCTGCTTAGTATCACAGAATATGCCAAGTTGGAAGGGACCCACAAGGATCATTGAGTCCAACCCTTAGCTCTGCACAGGACCAACCCCAAGAGTTACACCATGTGCCTGAGAGTATCATCCAAATGCTTCTTGAACTCTGTCAGGCTTGGTGCTGTGACCACTTCCCTGGGGAGTCTTCCAGTACCCAACCACCCTCTGGGTGAAGAACCTCTTTCTAATATCCAACCTTAATCTCCCCTGACACAACTTCGGGCCATTCCCCCAGGTCCTGTCACTGGCCACCACAGAGAAGAGATCAGTGCCTGCCCCTCCTCTTCCCCTCACAAGCAAGTGGTTGACTGTGATGAGGTCTCCCCTCAGTCTCATCTTCTCCAGGCTGAACAGACCAAGTGACCTCAGCCACTCCTCACACGGCTTCCCCTCAAGGCCCTTCACCATCCTCATTGCCCTCCTTTGGATCCTCTGTAATAGCTTAAATATGTTTCTTATATTGTGGTGCCCAAAACTGCACACAATATTCAAGGTGAGGCTGCACCAGTGTAGAGCAGAGCAGGACAATCACCTCCCTCGACTGGCTGGCAAAGCTTTGCCTGATGCCCCCCCCCAAGACACGGTTGGCCCTCCTGTCTGCTAGGGCACTGCTGACTCATATTCAACTTGCCATCTAACGCAACTCCCAGGTCCCTTTCCATGACACTGCTTTCCAGCAGCTCATTCCCCAGTCTGTCTGTACATCTAGGGTTGCCCTATCTCAGGTGCAGAATCCAGCACTTCCCCTTGTTGAACTTGAGGTGATTGGTGATTTCCCAGTCCTCTAATTTGTTGAGGTCTTTCTGCAGGGCCTCCCTGCCTTTGAGGTAGTCAACAGCTCCTCCCAGTTTTGTATCATCTGCAGCCTTACTTAGTATCCCTTCTAGTCCTGCATCCAAGTCATTTATGAAGGTGTTGAAGAGCACAGGGCCTAAGACAGAGCCCTGCGGAACCCCAGTAGTGACAGGTTGCCAGTCTGATGTTACCCCATTCACTATTATCCTTTGTGCTCGACCCATGAGCCAATTGCTCACCCATTGCATGACATGTTTATCCAGCTGTGTGCTGGACAGTCTGTCCTGTGAGACAAAATGGCTTCCTGGCTTCCCTTGATCAACTAGATGGGTTACCCTTTCGTAAAAGGAAATTAAGTTTGACAATCAGGACTTTCCCCTCATGAAGCCGTGCTATCTGTGACCAGTGACTGTTGTCCTCCAGGTGTTTTTCAATAACTCCCAGAATAATCTTCTCCATTACTTTACCAGGCACAAAAGTGAGACTGACAGTCTTCTCGGATGAATCTCATCAGACTCCATAGACTTATAGGGATCCAGCTGGAACAGCAGATCCCTCATAACATCAGGGTCAACTTGAACTTGATCATTCTCACAGTCATGGGCCTCCAGCTCAGCCACTGGGACCCCCTTAGCCTGTCATCAGGGTTGAAGACAGAGGGAAAGAAAGCATTAAACATCCCTGCCTTGACTCTGTCCCTGTTCGTGAGGTGACTATCCTCATCCTGTAACAGGCCTATGTTGTTTCTGCACTGCCTTTTGCTATTAACATATTAAAAAAACCCTCTTTTTATTGTCCCTTACAGTACTGCTCAGCTTCGACTCCAATTGAGCTTTGGCTGCACAAATTTTCTCCCTCAGTAGCAATCAGCATCACTGTATTCCTCCCATGTCAGCTGACCTTGCTTTCACTGAACATACACCTTTCTTTGCCTTATTTCCAAAAGAAGATCCCTGCTCAGCCAAGCTGGCCTTCTGCCTCACCTGCTGGACTTCTGACATTTGGGAATTGCCTGTTCCTGTGCCCTTAGGAGGTGGTGCTTAAAAAACACCAGTTGTCCCAAGACCCTGAAATCCCTTTTGATTGCCCTCAGACTTCCCTTTGTTATCTCATCGCTTGAAGAACCCATAGCACATAATAATCAGAGGGCCATACTAGACTGGAGAGTTTCCTATGGCCCCTTACCCATACTCCAGGGAGGCAGCAGACTTCCCTGTGAGTTGGGTCTGTTCTGCATATTGGGCCTTCAGTTCCCCTCAAAAGGAAGTTGCCTATGATGATTACCCTTCTTTTTTTCTTTGTGAAGCTATTTGTAATACATGGGGTTGGCTGACTCACCCTAGGCAAGCCTCTAGATGGTCCTTCTTCTACATTGTTTTCCTGGCTGGCTGTCAGTTTCTGGGGCCTCATACCTGTTCCATAGGGGCACCTGGAAAGGAGAGGGAGCCTGGGAGGGAATTCACCTGCCATCCCGAGCAGGGATCTGCCTCCATTCCCCCCATCTCTTAGGTCCCCTCCTGTTTGTTGGGGAGACAGTAGGGGATCCTCCACTCCCTGAAGTGCAGTTGGCTGCTACACTTGCCTCAGGGTTGGTAGACAGTGGCTCCATCAATCTCCTTCTCAGACACCCTGATACTCCTTAACCTTTCCACCTCTTCTTTAAGTTGTACCACCAGGCTGAGCAGATCATTGACCTGCTCACACCTCACACAGTTATTGTCTCTGCTGCCTTCTCATACCACTGCCAGGCTCTGTGTGTGTTTCCCTGCACAGATGTGGAGAGAAGAAAGTGTTAGAAATAAATCAGTCCAGAGTGATGTTCTTCACAGGCTGGGGGAGCCTGTGTGTGAAGCTGGGGGCTTCCATTGTGTTCTGCCCCATTTGACCTCAAGTGGAAAGACAATGAAAGGAGGGCTTGCTGTCAGCTCCACAGAAACTGAGAGAAGGGAGCTGGGGTTAATGTCATGCAAAAAACTGAATGCACTGATAGAGAGCATACATTGCAAGTACTGGCACTGTCTTTATGCAGGTTTTAGATCTTAACTAATTGTACAGAAATTGGTTTAATAAAAATCTCTTGTATTTTGTGTATACTTGCTACAGCAGGGGCATTTTCCTTCTATTTCTAGAGATTCTAATAATTTTGGGGTTTGTGGCAGTTTGGACCTGGTTCCCTGCCAAGTGCCCAACACCACAACAAAAGCTCCCCCCCAAACCAAGGGGGAAGGAAAAAAAAAAACCAAGAGAACCGAAATAACAGAACTAATGCAATATATATATATTTTTACATATATTACATTTATATACAGTTACAATACTATATACATATAAAAAGAGAACCCCAAACACCCCCAAAAAGGAAAAAAAAAGAAAAAAAACAGATATACACAGTCAATAAAGAACTAGCAAACGAAATCTCAATACTTTCCTTGAGAAAAGCAGAAACGTCCCAGCCCACAATCACTGCATCTCTCCTCTCCAACTCGGGAAGAAGGCAGCGGCCTCTCGACAAACCACAGGCCCACACCTCCACAGCTGGAGGAGCCGCAGGGAGGCTGCTTTCTCCAAGTCCGCCGGAAGAGAAGAAGGGCTCAACCCCCTCTCCCATTCTATTTATATGTCTGCTTACGTAAAAAATAGGATGGAATACCGGGATATAGGTATTTCCTTGGTTTTGATCTGGTTGCCAGGGAAGGCCTAAAACCAAACCACTACAGGTTTAAAGGGAGAAAAGACAATTTTTGCAATGTGGTAGGATTGGTAGTAAAGTAAAATTATCTGAATGATTAGGCTAGCCAAAAGTAGAAAGTAAAGATTGTTTTGTGGGGTTTGCTTTTTATTCATTTTTAACTTTTTTCCCCAGTTCTTTGTGTTTTAGAATAAACTTAAACATACAGTCACACTGTATCTGACAGGAATCTCTGATTACATTCATACAGAAGGTCAAGAGAAATGGGCCTCTTGACAGATGCAACACTATCTTGGGAGCTGGTGGTCAGTAAGAAATATTGAGATGGTGGAAGCCATGACAGGCGGCAGGTTCAGTGCTGGGGGGAGTCATGACCTGACCCGTTTGTGTTCAACAGTGAGAGCAGTTTTGCTTCATTGCAAAGCCATTTAGAAGGAAGATGCTTAGGCAAGAACAGATGGTACAGCAAGCAGCTGGTAGGGAATACTTGGAAGAAACTATACCCTGTTTCATAAGACGTTCCTTTCATTTTTCTATATGTTAGTTTTGCTGTCTCCTAAAACATAATTTAGGAACGGGTATCCCCTAAAAGGTTCTAGATAAAGAATTTGTCTTGACTGTTTTCTGCTCCATTAAAAATATGTATTCAGATGTTGTACTACTCCATATATACAGATTAGATTTGTGCCATTACAGGAGTACAGATGAAAAGGCTTAAAAATGTTGCTTTTAATCACACAGGAAAACAGTTACATATTTGAGGAAAGAGCACTGAGAAGTTAAATGAAAAGTTGGATCTCAAGGAAAACTGATATCTATGGAATAACATAACATACTCTGTTTAATTTATTACATAGCAGAAGCTCTTAGTCAAGTTAAAGTAAGTTAAAAAAATATATGTAAAGTAAATGAAAAGTAAGTTAAAATAATTCAGGACAAGAGGAAATGTCCTCCAGTTGCACCAGGGGAGGTTTATATATTAGGAAAAAAAATTCATGGAAAGGGTTGTAAAGCATTGGAACAGACTGCCCAGGGAAGCAGTAGAGTCACCATCCCTGGAAGTGTTCAAAAAATGTGTGGATATGGCACTTGAGGACATGGTTTAGTGGTGAACATGGTGGAGGTCCTAGGTTGACAGTTGGACTTTATAGGCCTTTTCCAACCTTAACAATTCTATGATTTTATGATATTCAGATGTTTTAAAATCATTAGGTTTAGACCTTGAAGCCCATTACAGAATTTCTGGAAACTGGTCTAGAGAACAAGTCTTATGAGGACCAGCTGAGGGAACTGGGGTTGTTTAGTCTGGAGAAAAGGAGACTCGGGAGACCTTATCTCACTCTACAATTACCTAAAAGAATGTTGTAACAAGGTGGATGTCAGTTTCTTTTCACAAGTAACAAGTCGTAGAATGAAAGGAAACTGCCTCAAGTTGCACCAGAGGAGGTTTAGATTGGGTATTAGGAAAAATTTCTTTAATGAAAGAGTTGACAAGCATTGGAACAGGCTGCCCAGGGAAGTGATTGAGTCACCATCCCCAGAGGTATTAAAAAGATGTGTAGGTGTGGCACTTAGGGACATGGTTTAGTGGTGAACTTGATAGTGTTAGGTTAACGGTTGGGCTTGATGGTCTTTTCCAGTCAAGATGATTCTATGATTCAATCACTTTCAGTATGATTGGGGATTTTGACCTGCACTTAAAAATACACAAATATTTTCTTAAATTACAGAAAAGTAAAAAATTGGGCTTTGCTCCTCAGCTAGTGTGTGTAAGTTGTCATAAGACCATAAACTATTAGAGAGTTAGAAGTCTATAGTAGCTGTAGACTTTGATTTCCAGGAAATATCAAGGTCTGGAGTCCTTTATTTCTTTGCTGCTTCACCCAGAGCGCGCAGGCTCGAAAGGTAATGACCTTTCCCAAATCTTCGTTCGCGAAGACTGGCCATACTGCTTCACCCAGAAAAATCCATAGACTTCTCCACCAAAACCAGCTCACCTCTGACCTGAATGGACCATGTTTTTGAAAGACAGGATACTTCACTCTCCATATCCATTCATTTCTCAGTCTCTTTGTAAATGGTGTCCTGGTTTCATCCAGGACAAGGTTAATTTTTGCAATAGTGAGGAGGGGGCTTGGCTAGGACCTGGAGGTTATTCTATACCCCCTCACATCATTGCTGGGGGTGGGGGGAAGGGAGTGTCTTCCAAGGAGAAGGGGTTCCTTCTGGTTGAGTGTGGCAAAAGGAGTGGTCGGGTAACCCTGGTTCTAGTAAATTGTTCCTATCTCAACCTGTGATCTTTGCCTTTTGTGCCTCCAATTCTCCTCTCCAGCCACCCACAGGGGAGGGGGGAGCAAGCAAGTGGCAGCATGGTTTGGAGAGTCTCAGTGGGAGCACTAAATTGGAGAGTACGATTCCTAAACCATGACAAATGGTCAACAAGGATACCAATTGTGATGGTGGTTTACTATAATGTGGATACCTGCCCACTAGGAAATGCATTGAGACCACCAATTCATTTTACATAAGCTACTAAGTAGCGGTCAGATTGTAAACAATTTCACACAATGAAAAAAGTGAGTGGAAAAATCAGTGCAGGTAGCAAAAACTTTGTTAGAATATAACCCTCATGCACCTGTGAGATCTGTCCCTAGCACTGTTAGAATGACAGAACATGCATGATAATGGTTTACAATAAGTTGTTAAATAAATTCAGAGACTGATCACCTAAATCAAAATCAGTTCTGACTCTACAAGCAAGCAGCATTTAAAAAGTTTTAAGATGCATACATACCCATTAGTCCTATTTCTTGTGCTATTTCTAAGGATGCTTCTCTATTATCTGTTTTTCTGTTAGGAAAAATCAGGTTGCTTACTAATACTGTCTGTGTGCAGAAGAACTATATTCTGTTGCTGACAAAGAACATGATGAACAGCACACAGAAGCTCAAACATTAAAAGACAGAACTCCCTTTGATGCCTAAAATGAAAAGAACTTTCTGGACAATATTAGTATAGATAAGGTAGGAAAACAGTTCTTTTAATAAAGCGCTTTATGGTGCAGCAAATACATAAAAGTGCATGTGAGTGTCCAGGGGTTCTACAATTTTATAGCACTAATCCATCCAATCTGAGAATTACCCACCTCCAGGACCTCCCCAGATCTGCCCCCTGGCATGCCTCCTCAGGTCTCAAGACCCCTTTCTGCCTCATCTTCCTCCTTCTCACAGCATGCACTGTCTTTGGAGCTCCTCCAAGGTTCCTGGGCCTTCAAGGTTGCTTTGGCTCTAATGATATCTTATTATTCTGGTCCAGGTGCATGTCCCAAAAAAGATGTGCTTGCTAGAGTCTTTTCCCTTGAAAAGAACATTAAACAAAACCTGAAGAGTTTAGAAAATTCGATATGAAGCATGAGAACAGGGTTTGGTAACTGTCAACTGCTATTCTAAAGTGTTAGAAACTATATGGCCCTACTAAAAATCCATATTTGCTACAAATCTTAAGAATCTTAAGGCATCACCTTGAGAGCAGGAAGCTTGAAATCAAAAGGCCATTATTTTCATATGCCAAATAAGAGGCAGGATAATCTTCATAATCTGCTAGAGAACTTCAGCTCTTGTATCTTGATTTCTTTTTAGAAGTTTTCAGTCCTGTGTGATGAATACTCGACTGTTATGTTTTGTTGTTATGAAGTATGTGCTCCTTTATAAATACAAATGGAAATTGTCATTGTTGTCATTAAATATTGCCTTTTGTTATGTGACAGGTATAAACTTCTTTAATCCTGGTGCACACTTAGGACAGGGACCTGAAGCTGTGGCTGTCTGGTTTATCTGCATACCATTGTAATGGACTGAAACTAGTTTTGTTCTGCTGTTTTTGAGAAACCAGTACACACACATAATAGAGAGGGCATATTGAAACAGTACAAGGAGAGACTAAGTGAGAAAGAGGAGTAGAAGGAAGCCCTTAATGGCAGTCAAAGTTGAGAAAGACATACTATGTACAATGCTGGGAAGAGAGGTAGAATAACAGAGACCCTTCCTGGTTACCATCCCAGCAGGGAAAAGGTGCTGAATGGAGAGAAGGCATGGTGTCTGTAGCTTCCCCATGGGCACTTGCACACTGTGGAGTGCTGGAGGTGGCATAGCATAGGAGAGGTTGTGTAGTCTCCTTGCAAGTCCAGATTGTTTTTGCTTTACTCTGCACATTGTTGCTTTTGGGGTATGATAGTTGTGGTGCGTTGACCCTAGCTGAATGCCAGGTGCCCACCAAATTTGCTCTATCATTCCCCTCTGCAAGTGGACAGGGATCAGTTCATCACATGTTGCTGCTGCTCAGGGAGAGGAGTCCTTCTCCTGCTCCAGCGTGGGGTCCCTCCATGAACTCCAGTGGGAGTCCTTCCCATGGGCTACAGTTCTCCACAAACTGCTCCACTATGGGTCCCTTTCCATGGGGCACAGTCCTTCAGGCACAGGCTGCTCCAACGTGGGTTCTCCACAGGGTCAGAAGTCCTACCAGCAGACCTGGTCCAGTGTGGGCTCCTCTCTCCATGGGTCAGCAGGTCCCTGCCAGGAGTCTGCTCCAGAGTGGGCTTCCCATGGGGTCACAGCCTTCTTTAAGGCATCCACCTGCTCTGGTGCAGGTCTCCTCCATGGGCTGCAGGTGGATCTCTGCACTTACTTTGACCTCCATGGGCTGCAGGGGCACAGCTGCTTCACCATGGGCTGCACTACGGGCTGCAGGGGAATCTCAGCTCCGGCATCTGGAGCACCTCCTCTCCCTCCTTCTCCACTGATCTTGGTTTCTGCAGAGTTGTTCCTATCACATATTCTCATTCCTCTGAGCACAATTACATCTGCACAGTAACTTTTTTTTCCTTCTTAAATATGTTATCCCAGAGGCGTTACTATCATTCCTGATTGGCTCAGCATTGGCCAGCGGCAGGTCCATCCTGGAGCCAGATGGCATTGGCTCTGTCAGACATGGGGGAAGCTTCTGGCAGCTTCTCACAGAAGCCACCCCTGTGCAACGAAGGTCCCTCACTCAGCATCCTTTTTGGCGAATGAATCCATGGGAGACAGACTTTCTCCAGGCAGCACTCTCTTGTAACTTTATTACTCCATTTATATACAGAATAAGGGTCCGAGCTATCAAGCCAGGCCAGGTGTTACTTATCTGCACAAATTCCACACAGACACTCTCGTGGCTGCCTTCAGCCACAAAGAACAATCATGCTTTAAGCAGCTTTCCAGCTTGACCTTGTGATTCTTTTCAGACACACACTAATCTTAGCTCTGGCTCACTCAGGACCACAGTATTTTTGCTTTAATAGTTTTTTCTTCTTCTTCTATCATCCAGGTGGCTGGTGTTGTGTTGTTTAGCTGCTCCTACACCCCTGTAGCCCCCTCCCAAAAAAAACCCTCTTGCCATGCAAACCCAATACAATAGTAAAGGTTAAGTCTCAATTGACTGCATTGGGGTATATTTCTCAGTCTTTGCTTTTATACAGTTACCAAGTCATGAAGGTGATGGTGGGTGTCATTTTGTTCCTCTCTAATCCCAATCTAGTGATAACAGGTATTGCAAATTGCAGATGTTGCCTGCATTGGACATTGCTCAAGCAGTAATGGAAACATTATAAGGGGCACTGATCTACACTTATGATTTATCAAAAAGGGTCAGTATCCTTTGGAGGGATGAAATTTATGTGAGTGGTCCATTACTTTATCTGGGCATTCTGATCTAATGTTTTACAATGCTTTCCATGAATATATTTTTCCTAATATCTATTTCTCCAGAATAAACAGCCCCAGTTCTCTCAGCTGGTCCTCTAGAATCATAGAATCGTTAAGGTTGGAAAAGACCTTTAAGATCATCAAGTCCAACCATTGACCTGGGACCACCACCACATGCACCACTAAACCATGTCCTCAAGTGCCATAGCCACATGTTTTTTGAACACTTCCAGGGATGGTGACTCTACCACTTCCCTGGGCAATCTGTTCCAATGCTTTACAACTCTTTCCATGAAGAAATTTTTCCTAATATCTAATCTAAATCCTCCCCATGAGCAACTTGAGGCCATTTCCTCTTGTCCTGTCACTTGTTACCTGGGAGGAAAGATCAACCCCCACCTCACTACGACCTCCTTTCATGTAGTTGTAGAGTGCAATAAGGTCTCCCCTGAGCCTCCTTTTCTCCAGGCTAAACAACCCCAGCTCCCTCAGCCGCTCCTCAAAGACTTGTTCTCTAGACCTTTCCAGCCACTGCTCCCATCCTGTAGCGCTGTATGGGGTTGTTGTGGCTCAAGTGCAGGACCCGGCACTGAGCCTTGTTGATTTCTTGAGAACTACTAGTCAGCAATGTAATAAGTAATTACTTTTGGCTGTCACTCATTGCCTCCTTTAGGATCAAGATATGTTGGTGTAGCGGAGGTCAGACTTAATCCTACAACTACTCAGTACGAAATGGACTAGTAGTTTCTAGTAGCAGGTTCCAGAGGATTTTTTAATCATGTTAATGTAATACCATGTTGCAATGAGTTGACCTTGTCTGAATGCCAGGTGTCCACCAAGCCATTTTATCACTCCCCTTCCCAGCAGGACAGGGAAGAGAGAATAAGATGGAAAACAACTCGTAGGTTGAGATAAGGCAGTTTACTAAAGCAAAAGTGAAAGTTTGCATCTGCACAAGTGAAGAGGAAAATAACAAGGTTTATTCTCTACCTCCCATTAGCAAGCGATGTCTGACCACTTCCCAGGAAGCAGGGCTTTCAACACACTGTAGTGGGTTGACCTTGGCTGGATGCCAGGTGCCCACCCAGCCGCTCTATCACTCCCCTTCCCAGCCAGACAGGGGAGAGAGTAAGGTGGAAAACAACTTGTGGATTGGGATAAGACAGTTTATTAAAGTAGAAGCAAAACAAAAGCTTGCATAAGCAAAAGCAAAGCAAAATATAACACGGTTTATTCTCTACTTCCCATGAGCAGCGATGGCCAGCCACCTCCGAGAAGCAGGACTTCGGCACACATAACGGTTCCTCAGCAGGCAGCCATTGGAGAAAATGAATGCCTGCCTTCCTGCTCCTTGCCTCAGCTTTTATACCTGAGCTGACATCATGTGGTCTGGAATATCCCTTTGGTCAGTTTGGGTCAGCTGGCCTGGTTGTGTCCCCTCCCAGGATCTTGCCCTTGACTGGGGGGAGGGATGTTACAGTGCTGATGCAGTGTCAGCGCTGCCCAGCAGTTGCTAGAACACTGATGTGTTATCAACACCTTTCTAGCTACCAATGCAAAGCACAGCACTGTGAGGGCTACTATGGGGAAATGAACTCCAGCTCAGCCAGACCCAATACAATCTCCACCCCTTATTCCATAACATTTGCATCATACTCAGATCCCACATAATTTATATATCTTCTGACTATCCCCCATCCTTTCACAGATAGATATTATTTTCCCATTTTCATGGGCTTCTTCCACCTCTCCAGATCTCGGGCTCCATTCTATCAGTATAGGTACTCAGGACAGTAGCAGCAACACAATCGATCGTTGGGCACCAACACCAGCCCAGCTCAGATCATTGTTGCACTCTCCTTGCTCCTCACAAAAATCGTTCTTCATTGTCTTGCTACTTTACTTCCTGCAACATACAACTTACACCACAGATTATTTTCCCCCAAGGTTAAATCTCCTTGAGGCACACACCGGGTCTCCTCATCCTTCTGCCTTACCCACCAGGTACACCCTGGTCCCTGAGCAAAGACAACCCCATGGATGGGTTTGCCTTTCCCCATGGGAGGAGAAACCCACACCAACTTCCCCAGCCACTTCCCTCCGTGTAGTACGGAAACTTATCTCCTCCCACAGTATGTAGGGGTTTTGTTTGGCCAGGACCAGAGCGATTGGCAGATCCCCTAGTGTTGACCAACCAAGTGGCTTCAGTTAAATTTGCCTCCCAGTGCTTCCATGCCCCATTGCCTAAGGCTGTTAACATAGTCTTCAGCAGTCCTTTATACCTCTCAAATTTTCCAGAGGCTTGTGGGTGATAAGGGATGTAATATATCCACTCAGTGCCATGTTTCTTTGCCGAAGAGTTGATGAGGTTATTTCAAAAATGAGCCCCACTGTCTGATTCAATTCTCTCTGGGGTACAATATCGCTGCAGAATGTGCCTCTTGAAGCCTAAGATGGTGTTTTGAGCAGTGGCCTGGTTTACAGGATATGTTTCCAGCCAGCCAGTCATTGCCTTCACCATGGTGAGTATGTAGCTCTTGCCTTGGTGTGTTCATGACAGTGTCCAATGTAGTCAGTTTTCCAGACCTCACCATATTGGAAACCCAGCCACTGCCTTCTGTTGAAGGGAGATTTTACTTGCATGGCCCTGCTTGACTGCAGCACATTTCACATTCGTGAATAACCTGTGTGATGACCTCCATGGTCAGTTCCACTCCTTGATCATGAACCCATCTGTATGTCACATCTCTTCCTAGATGTCCTGATGTTTTATGGGCCCATTGGGCTATAAATAGCTCACCCTTCTGCCCCCAGTCTAAGTCTACCTGAGCTATTCCAATCTTGGCAGCCTTATCCACCTGCTCATTGTTCTGATGTTCTTCAGTGGACGACTTTTGGCCATGTGAGAATCTACATGACACACCTTCAGTCATGTTTTCTACCCATGCAGTGATGTCCTGCCACAATGCAGCAGCCTAGATGGGTTTACCCCTGCGTTGCCAATTAGCCTCCTTCCATTGCTGTAGCCACCCCCATAGGGCATTAGCCACCATCCAGGAGTCAGTATAGAGATACAGTATAGTTCACTTTTCTCGTTCAGCAATCTTTAGGGCTAGTTGGATGGCTTTGACTTCTGCAAATTGGCTTGACTCACCCTCTTTTTCAGCAGCCTCAACGACTCATTGTGTGGCACTCCAGACAGCAGCTTTCCACCTCCGATCATAGATCATAGATCATAGCCTCTTTCATTTTCTGGTAACTCATTATATGGTGTTGCTTCTTGGGCACGAGTCACCTCTTCAGGCAATGCTCCAAAATCCCTGCCTTCTGGCCAGTCCATAATCTCTTCCAGGATTCCTGGGCAATTTGGTTTTCCCATTCAGGCTTGTTGTGTAATCAAACCTACCCACAAACTGTAGTGGGTTTGTAACCCTCCCTGGGAGGGAAACAGAACTAGGATAGGTCACCTGATATGTATTTTACCAATAAGCTATTCCATACCATGTTACGTCAGCTCAGATATAAAGAGATGACAAGGAAACAACTCCCTCTCTTCTCTTCCGGGACAGTTGCACGGGATAGATTGCTGTTATTGGGAGGAGGAAAACACCTTTTGTGGGGAAGTAGTCTTTATTGTCAGTTTTCCCTGTGTGTATAGTGCTTATAGTTCTTTTTTTTTCCTCTCTGTGTAAATTTAAAAACACCTTTCTCGGCAGTCTAGGTTTTGCAAGTTTTTTTTTCCTCTTCTTTCCCCCCTTCCTTCCTCCTTTTCCCTCTGGGGGGGGGGGGTTGGGCAGAGTCTCGGTGGACACTGGGCATTCAGCCAAGGTAAATGATAACAAAATTGGTGCCGAAACCTGGGAAGACTGCCAAGAAAGGTTGTTTATATAAACACTGCCTCGCTTATCTTTTTGTTTTTGCTAACTTGGGAACATACTAATATAAAACATGGCCTTACGCCCAGCTTTAGTATTTATACCCGTACTTTTACTAACGGTCTTTCTGGGATGTGGGACCTACCCTTTGAAAGACCTCCAGGGGGACGGATACAACTTTCTTTCCCTTCTTAATTTTGACATAGATGGCTTTGCAATGAAGGTACCAATGATCTTTACTAACCCTTACTTGAACTGTCTAGCAATGGGGCTGCTTATAACCAACACTATAAGAACATTATGGGTATTAGGGAATGTAGTATTGTCTTTGTTGCCTTGTTGCAGGACAAAACAAACTTCAAGAGAGAACTTACTGGAATGTGCCTTAAAGGGCCCAGTTCCTGGGTGTCAGGGAATGTGGATGAATTTAGGCAGGTTCTTAGGGTGTTTAACACCCCCCATTGCCTGGGACTTCAGAACAAGTATTCAACCCCAACAAACTGACATGTTGTTTGATGGAAGGATGCCTTACCTACCCCGATCAAAACCAGCAACTTCTTGCCCTGTACTGGGGCCTGGCCAGTGCTTATCAAGCCTCAGTTCAATACTCTAAAAAGACTATGACTGGGACAGGGACCCAAACTACGACATCTGAAGTCACCTGTAGTGAAAAGGAAGACATGGGTAAGGAGATCTTCAGGACCTACAGGCCTACCTCTGTGATTAGTAAGGGAGGAAGAAGGAGAAGGATCTATCCTGCCTGTGCCTCCAAGGGAAGAAGGGGAGGCAGGACAAATAGCCAGTGATTCACTAGAGGAAGTGGAAGCGGTTCCACGTGAGAGAAGCAGAGAGGAAATCAGACAGGAGAGCGAAGTTACCCAGTCCCTGAGCCCATCAGAACTTCAGGACTTGCAGAGAGATTACAGCTGCCAGCCTGGTGAACGAATTCTTACCTGGCTGCTCCACTGCTGCGATAACAGGGCTAGTAGTCATAGTTAGAAGGTCATGAAGCACAGCAACTAGGATCTATTGCCAGAGATCGTGAAATCAAAAAAGAAATTGGAAAGGAGAGAGGCATTCGCAGTCTTTGGGTTTGACTCCTCTCAAGTGTGACAGAAATGTATCCGTTCAAGGAAAATCTAATGAGCTCCCCAAGAAAGTGGACTACTGCAGATGGAGGCATCCAGTACCTGCAGGAATTGGCAATGCTGGAAATCCTTTACAATGGCACATACGATCCCCTCTTCAGCAATCCAGAGGATGTCCCTTGCATGCTGCCCATGTGGAGAAAGGTAATTCAAGGTGCCCCTGCATCATATGTTAACTTCCTGGTGACAATATACTATCCAAAGATGGATGAACCATCTGTGGACATGATGTCTGCCTGGATACGGAATATAGAAGAAAGTACGGAAGCCTCCTCACTCCCACGGGCCAGCATATTAGATTCCAGAGACAGCTCCGATCTCCGCCACCGGTGCACCTACACAGAGGAGAGGCCTTACAAGTGCCCTGAATGTGAGAACCACCGCAGAGACAGCCCAAGAGATTGGTCTCGGTCTCCTTCTGTCCCACTCAGAAGGAAAGGAAACCCCAAGAGCAGACCACGTGGTGAACTATGGTTCTTTCTGCGTGACCAAGGGGAAGACATGAAGAAATGGGATGGTGAACCTACCTATAAACTTGAAGCCTGGGTGCGAGAATTAAGAGAGAAAACGGAAAGGAAATCATCCAGATTCTCCTCAAAACTGGTTTTGCCATCAAAAAGAGTAAGGTCAAGGGACCTGCCAAAGAGATTCAATTCCTAGGGGTGAAATGGCAAGATGGACATTGTCAGATTCCAACAGAAGTCATCAATAAGATCATAGTGATGGCTCCGCCGACTAACAAGAAGGAAACACAAGTTTTCCTGGGGGCCATAGGTTTTTGGAGGATGCATATCCCTGAGTACAGTCAAGTAGTGAGCCCTCTTTACTTAGTGACCCGTAAGAAGAATGATTTGCATTGGGGTCCTGAGCAACAACAAGCCTTTAAACAGATTAAACAGGAGATTGCACACGCCGTGGCCCTTGGACTAGTCAGGACAGAACCAAACGTGAAAAATGTACTTTATTCCGCAACTGGGGATAATGGTCCCTCCTGGAGCCTCTGGCAAAAGGTGCCTGGTGAGACTCAAGGCCAAGCACTCGGTTTCTGGAGCCGAAGCTACAGAGGATCTGAAGCCAACTATACCCCCATGGAGAAGGAAATCCTAGTGGCTTATGAAGGCATACAAGCAGCCTCAGAGGTGATTGGCGCAGAAGTACAGCTTCTCCTGGCACCCCAATTACCGGTGCTGAGCTGGATCTTCAAGGGAAAAGTGCCCTCTACACATCATGCCACTGATGCTACATGGAGTAAGTGGATTGCTTTGATTACACAACGTGTCCGAATCAGAAACTCGAATCGCCCTGGAATTCTAGAGATCGTAACAAATTGGCCTGAAGGTGGAAACTTCAGTCTGGCAGATGAAGAGGAAGAAGAACAAGTGGATCGGGCTGAGGAAGCTCCACCATACAATCAGTTACCCGAAGGAGAAACACATTATGCCCTCTTCACTGATGGTTCTTGCCATATTGTAGGGAAGAACCGGAAGTGGAAAGCAGCTGTTTGGAGTCCCACCTGACAAGTGGCGGAAGCTATTGAAGGAAAAGGTGAATCGAATCAATTTGCGGAACTCAAAGCTGTTCAATTGGCCCTGGACATTGCCGAACGAGAGAAATGGCCAAGGCTTTACCTCTACACCAACTCATGGATGATAACCAATGCTCTATGGGAGTGGCTGGATTGATGGAAGAAGATGAATTGGAAGTGTAGAGGAAAACCCATCTGGGCTGCTGATTTGTGGCAAGACATTGCCGCTCGAGTTGAGAAGCTGACTGTGAGAGTCCACTATGTAGATGCCCATGTACCCAAAAATCGAGCTAATGAAGAACATCACAACAACAAACAAGCAGACCAAGCTTCACAAGTCAAGGTGTCACAGGTAGATCTGAACTGGCAGCACAAGGGAGAGTTGTTCCTAGCTCGATGGGCACATGATGCTTCAGGCCATCAGGGCAGAGATGCCACCTATAGATGGGCATGAGACTGAGGGGTGGATCTAAACATAGACACTATTTCCCAGGTTATCCATGATTGTGAGACATGTGTTGCCATTAAACAAGCAAAAAGAGTGAAACCCCTATGGTATGGTGGATGTTGGGATAAGTATAGATATGGGGAGGCTTGGCAGGTTGATTATATCACACTGCCACAGACCCGCCAAGGTAGGCGCTATGTGCTCACCATGGTGGAAGCAACCAC
This sequence comes from Pseudopipra pipra, assembly GCF_036250125.1. Taxonomy (NCBI): domain Eukaryota; kingdom Metazoa; phylum Chordata; class Aves; order Passeriformes; family Pipridae; genus Pseudopipra; species Pseudopipra pipra. The sequence continues at coordinate 47,521,009 of NC_087580.1, read as the reverse complement.
TGGATGGTTAGAGACTTATCCAGTGCCTCACGCAACTTCCCGAAATACTATTCTAGGTCTTGAAAAACAAGTACTGTGGTGACACAGCACCCCAGAGCGAATTGAATCAGACAATGGGACTCATTTCAAGAACAACTTAGTTACCACCTGGGTGAAGGAGCATGGCATTGAGTGGGTGTATCACATCCCATATCATGCACCAGCCACTGGGATAGTTGAGCGGTGTAATGGACTGCTGAAAACTACTCTGAAGGCATTGGGTGGGGGGACTTTCAAGAATTGGGATCAACATCTGGCAAAGGCTACATGGCTAGTCAACACTAGAGGCTCCGTCAATCGAGCTGGCCCTGCCCAATCAGAGTCCCTTCACACTGTGGATGGAGACAAAGTCCCAGTAATTCACTTGAGAGGTACGTTAGGTAAAGCAGTTTGGGTTTACCCTCCCTCGAGCAAAGGTAAACCTATTCATGGGATTGTCTTTGCTCAAGGACCAGGATATACTTGGTGGATAATGAGAGAAGATGGAGAAACCCAGTGTGTGCCTCAAGGACATTTAACCTTGGGAAAAAACTAATTAGTATTCTGAGTTGTATGTTGCAGGAAATAAGTCACCAAACGTGAAAAACCCAAACTAAGCTGATGCTGGTGCTCAACGATAAGGCAACCATAGAAGACAAGGCCTATATAAGTGCGAGATATAGGCGAATATGGGATATGAGTGTGACATAAAATGGTATGGAATAAGGGGTGGAGATTGTAGTGGATTTGTAACCCTCCCTGGGAGGGAAATGGAACTAGGATAGGTCACTTGATGTATATTTTACCAATAAGCTATTCCATAGCATGTTACATCAGCTCAGATATAAAGAGATGACAAGGAAACAACTCCCTCTCTTCTCTTCCAGGACAGTTGCACAGGATAGATGGCTGTTATTCGGAGGAGGAAAACACCTTTTGTGGGGAAGTAGTCTTTATTGCCAGTTTTCCCTGTGTGTATAGTGCTTATAGTTCTTTTTTTTTTCCTCTCTGTGTAAATATAAAACCGCCTTTCTCAGCAGTTTCGGTTTTGCAAGTTTTTTTTTTCCTCTTCTTTCCCCCCTTCCCTCCTCCTTTTCCCTCTGAGGGGAGGTTGGGCGGAGTCTCGGTGGACACTGGGTGTTCAGCCAAGGTAACTGATAACACTCCATGTAGCACTGGTTACGTGATGTGTTGAGGGGATGTTTCCTTTGAACATCCAGTGCAGCACAGGCAAATGCAGTCCCAAGAAGAAACACGCTTCTGTCCCAAAGACTTCTGAGGCAACTCGAACTCTCTCATAGACTGCTAATATCTCCTTTTCAGGTGGAGTATAGTGGGTTTCTGATCCTCAGTAACCCCAGCTCCAAAACCCTAATGGTTGACCTCGGGTTTCTCCTGATGTTCTTTGCCAGAGGCTCCAGGTGAGACCATGCTCCCCAGTTGCAGTGTAGAGGATATTTTGCACGGTTGGTCCTGTCCAAACAGGCCCAAGAGCTACCGCATGAGCTATTTCCTGTTGGATCTGCTCAAAGGCCTGTTGTTGCTCAAGGACCCACTCAAAATGCTTCTTCTTCTGGGTAGTTTTGGTGGTATCTTTTCTATGCTTCTAGAAGTACTCCTAGCTTTTTCCTCTTTCTCTTTGCATCTCTTAGCAATTAATAAAATCAGTTTTTGGTATCAACAGATAACTTGTGTGAGTCCGAAAGACTCTAGAGTGTTAGTAACCCATGATCCATCAAACACTTCTTGTGGTTGTATTGCATAAAACAAATTTTTAGTGTGGTTACTTATTTCTCTCATTGTTGTTCGTGCCTCCTCAATGGAGATTGAAGCATTATAAATTGTTACACAGCATTCAGTTTCTGATAAATTTAACATTCCACATTGATATGGTTTGAAGCTGGCTCCCTGCCAAGTCTCCAAACCTTACCACAAGAAGACCCCCCCCCCCAAACCTCAGGGAGAAGAGGGAAAAAAACAACCAAGAAAACCGAAATGAGAGAGAGACAGTTAAAGCAATATATATAAATATATTTACACATATTACAGTTATATACAATTGAAATATATATAAAATTTTACGAGGGAAAGGGAAAGGGAAGGGGAAAGGGAAGAAAAGGAACAAAACCAAAATAAAATATATATATATATATATATATATCCCGATCAGTAGCCCAAGATCTAGCAACTAGAAGAATTAGCAAAAGACTATCTTACTACTCTCCTTGGGACAACGGAGAGTCACGCTGGAATGATCGCCGGCAACCTCCGTCTCCCAAGGTCGACAAGGCCTTACCAGGCCTTGCTCTCCAACACGACAGACTCAACAGCAGGGAACCTGCACCTCCAAGCTGCCGGAAGGAAAGAGACCGAAGGCCTTTCCTCCTTTCTTCTTATAGCCTGGCTTACATAAAAATCGTAGGGAATATTGGGTAAATCTGGACCCTTCCTTGGTTACAAACTGGTCACCAAGGAAGGCCCAGACCAAACTACCACACACATACACCTTGTTCTTATAACAGTAACATATCTAAGGCTAATCTGTTTTGCAACATCATCTTAGTAGTTTGCTGGACTTGAGTGTTTAATTCTCCAAATGCATGCTGGGTCCAATTGCTTAAAACACTTAATTGCCAGGTAATATCTTCTAACAGAAATTGGTGTCTTTTTAAGATGACAAAGGGGGTAAAGAAATTTTCAAGAAAAAGGTATGCTTTGTCCAGTGGTATAATAATCTGGAAAATCAATTCCTTTAATTGCCCATTCTGGTCTTTGTGTTGCTTTTGAAGAGGTAATAACACTGCGATGGTGACATTCTTTAGACACTTTCGTGAAAGTAAAGACATGTCTGGGGCAAAGAGAGGGAATTCCAGGTCCACACCTAAGTCCAGCATGCTGCTCTAATGACAAATGTGAATAAAACTTTCCATCAGAGCATCCCCAAGCCATTCCCAGAGGGGCTATATATTTTGCTGTTTTACAGTCAGTATTGTCTGCATGATCAAGGGTGGTGATTTTTGGTTTAGTATTTATTGGAGTACCGTGGATTGGGTAGTGGGTATAGGGAACTCTGCAGTGATTAAGAAGATATTTGTACGTTGAGTTACAGGATTCATCCTGATTTCTCCAGCCTTTGGAGGGGTATCTCCAATAAGTACACATGTCCCTTATTAATGTTAGAATTCTAAGTGAAAACCACATTTCTGGAGAATCTCCAGGTCCTTCTTTAAGCAACTGAATAAAGGACTATCTTCTTGAGGCACGGTAAATTTGGGTTCTGTAAATTTGGATTCAAAAAATGCTTGTACAGACCATGCCCACATTAAGTTTTTCCAGTTAATTTGAGTTATATTTTTTATATTAGGAAGTTGTACACACCAGGAAGGACTAAAAACTGTGGCATATTTACTTTCGTATACATCTGGTGTGTATAATGGGTCAAAGAGTGGATCCCATGAGTAAATAAGGCAGGGTTTTCTAGCATTACATTACTCAAAGATTATCATTCCAGGTTTAAATTCACCTTTACTTGATCTAATAGATGGATGAGGGGCTTAGATTTGAGATAAGATGGTTATATTTACTTTTGGACGTATAGTTTTACATTTGCGATCTGACATCCAGTCATGAGTTATATTAGGAGATGGGTTATAAGTCTGGTAAAGGCCATGCACTATAGGAATACTTTTCCAGAGTATTTGGGCTCCATTGGTCTTGTTGGTCCACTGTTCAGGTAGGGGTAATGGGGCTGTCACACTAGACATGTTAAAAACAAAAGATAAATTCAATGATATCAGAAAAAATCACAATCCTTGTTCAGCAGACTCGGGTAATGTTACACATATACCTTGATCAGTCAGTATGATTCCATATTTTTGCAAACCCTTTGACTAGTTCCCAGGTGAGGTTCCTTTGATTTTCACTTTTGACACTCTGTTCTGCTGAGTACATGTACAAGGTAAATAACCATACAAACAAAACTAACAAATTGTAATTACAGTTACCAGTAAACTGAACCATAGTCCAAATCAGGTTTTTCATTCACAGTTCTAAATACTTTTCTCCATTGAACAGTTACCTGTAAAAGGAAAGGAAAAGGTCTGTCTGGCCCCTTTTAGGGACAATATTAAAATGTAGGAACAATACACCGAGAGCTTATTTTGTGTTCTTTGCCATAAGCGTCTTTTGCTTTCCAGGTGTATATGTTCAAGGGAGTGGTGAGTACCATTGGTACAGCTCCTACAGAAGGTAGTTCCACTAATACAGGCTGTCCAGGAAGGTGAGAGGGTTTTTGATTACCCTCAGGTTTTGATGTTGCTGGTATCAGAGAGGGAGGTTGTGGATAAAAAGCTGTGAGTCTGGGACAGCCATTTACTCCCCATCTGTCATTCACTACTTTTACAGCATCCCATAGTCGTTCAGTCCAAATGGATTTCTGAGGTTTTAGAAATCATTTAAGCAGGCCATTTGTTCTTTCCACTATGCCATTTGCTTGTGGATAATAGGGTGTGTGAAATATCCACTGGATTCCTTCTTCCTTGGCCCACTCCTGGACGATGGCAGTTGTGAAGTGTGACCCGTTGTCTGATTGGATAGATACAGGTTTTGGAAAAAAAGTGAACCACATTTTAAGAGCTTCTGGAGTGTTTGTACTGGTTGCCTGAGGGAAAGCTTCTGCTTGCACTAATCCTGACCTGACTTCCACTCCCACTAACACATACTGTTTTCCCTCAGACTTTCGAAAGGGTCCAATATAGTCTATCTGCCATGTCTCCCACAGCCCTTTTCTGTCTCTTATATGTAATGGGGGTTGTTCTAAAGAGTGACGCTCGAGTCGAGTTCTGCACTGTTCACATGAGGATATGCAGGTGCAGTACATCTGAGTTACTGGCCATCCCCTGCTTCCTGCTTCTCTGTATAGGTCTTGTGCCCCTGTGCACTGTCGCTTTAAGTGCAACCATTCTAACAATCTGTCCCAGTTCTCTGCAGGAGTTTTTACACTTAGAGGGGCTAATCTGGCCAGTTCATCTACTTTGTTGTTCCAGCGGCTAGCTGGAGTTTTGTTTTCCTGATGAGAGGCTACCCATCCGACTAAAAAATTCCCTTTCTTTGCTATAGCAAGAATTTCTTGTCATTTCTCTTTTTGCCAAACAGGGATTCTATTCACTTCCCAGTCATTTTTGTCCCAGAAGGGGAGCCACTCAGTACACCCTTTGAACACAGCAAAAGAATCAGTGTAAACATATACGGAGTCAGAGGTTTCAGCTTCATGGTTAAATACACTCCAAACTGCTACTAATTCTCCTACCTGTGCACTGCCTTCTCCTTCAGTTACTATTTTGTCTGCTGTAGGTACCTGTAAAGCTACAGCATGATATTTCCAAACTTTACCTTCCTGCTTGGCTGAGGCTTTTTTGTGTCTCTCTGGCAACTACATGGACAGCCTTCTTGGGTGACCCCTTCTTAACAGCTCTCTTCCCTCTCAGTTCAAGTACATGGACTTCCAGCTTAAAGGTCGATTCACCATCCCACTTCCTCATGTCTTCCCCCGGTCATGCAGAAAGAACCAGAGTTCTCCACATGATGTGCACTTGGGGCTTCCTTTCCCTCTGACTGGAGCAGAAGAGGACCAATCTTGGGCTGTCCCTGACAGCTGAGGTGCTGGCCCATGGGGATGTGGAAGTACCCAGAGTTTCTTCTACGTTGTGGAGCCAGGAGGACGTCACCTCTAGAATTGGTGTATCCATTTGCGGGTAATATATTGTTACCAGGCTGTTGGAATATGATGCAGGGGTGCTTTGAACCACCTTCCTCCAAGTGGCCATTGTGCAAGGGACATTCTCTGGATCTTTAGGGATGTTATCACTTCTTAGATTACTATAAATGATTTCCAGCACTGCTAATTCTCTCAAGGACTGGATACCTTTGTCTGCAGTGGTACACTTTCCTGGAGACTTCATAAGATCTTCCTTAAATGGATACCTTGCCCTCACGCTTGAGAGGAGCTGTCTCCAGAGACTGCAAATTGCTCCTTCTTTTCCAATTCCTCTTTCAGTTCCCCAACCTCTAGCAAGGGATCCCAGCTGTTTGGCTTCATGTCCTTCAGTTGCTATCAGCCCCATTATCCCAGCATCAAAGCAGCCAGGTAGGAATCCACTCACCTGACTGGCAGCTGTAATCTTTTCACAAGTCTCGAAGTTCTGATGAGGTCAGGGACCAGGTAACTTTGGTTTCCTGTTTGATTTGTGTCACTCCTTTCAATTTTTTTGTTGAAGGACCAGCTTATTTATCTGCCCCTCCCCTCCTGCTTCTCCTGCTTCTCCTCCTCCTTCCCTCCCTTCTTCCTCCTTCTTCTTCCTCCCCTTCATCTCTTACTAATCCATGATATGGACCTGTAGCTCGCATTACCCAATTTTTTCCTTTTCACTACTGGAGCGATTACTGTAGTTGTTGTGGTTTGAGTTCCTATCTCAACCATAGTGTCCTCCAATGCATTTTGGGTCCCTGCCTCCACTACAGTCCTCTGAGAGTACTGAACTGTGGCTCAATAGGCACAGGCCAGGCCCCAGTACAGGGTGAGAAGCTGCTGGTTTTGATTGGGGTAAGCAAGGCACCCTTCCATCAGGTGATGTATTAGTTTGCCAGGGTTGAATACCTGTTCAGGTGTAAAGTCCCAGGTAATGGGGGTGTCAACCGCCCTAGGAACCTGCCCAAATCCTTCCACACACCCTGCCACCCAGGATCTGAATGCCACAGGGCACATTTCAGTATATCTTCACCTAAAGTTTGTTTTCTCCTATACCAGGGTAACACCAGATTCCATGGACTCCATAGTGTGCCAACAGTATTAGTTAATATTATTAACAGTGTTAAACAGCTTACATGAGGATGAGCAAAGACCATGGGAGACTTCATTATAAAGCCATTCACATCAATCTCAGGCAGGGAGGGGAGGGTGTATTCCTCCATTGTCCTCAGAAGATTGCTCCCCCAGCATGACAAGACCATCACTGTAAGGGCAAAGCATGGAGCCATTGTTTATATTAGTACTTTCCCAAATTCATCAAAATAAAGAGATAAGCAGTGCAGCTGACAAACTGTGTCCTGCACAGGAGCTTCCTACTCAATAGCTATTATTACTATAGCCTGAAATATATATTTAACTGCCTTTGTCTCTCCCCATGTTTGGGCGCCAAAGAGACTGTGGTGGGTTGACCTTGTCTGGATGCCAGGTACCCACCAAGCCGCTCTATCACTCCCCTTCCCAGCCGGACAGGGGAGAGAGAATAAGATGGAAAACGACTCTTAGGTTGAGATAAGGCAGTTTACTAAAGCAAAAGTTAAAGTTTGTGCCCGCAAAAGCAAAGAGGAAAATAACAAGGTTTATTCTCTACCTCCCATTAGGCCATTTCCCAGGAAGCAGGGCTTTCAACACGCGTAGTGGTTTCTCAGCAGCCAGACATTGTAAACAGTGAATGCCCCCCCCTTTCTGCTCCTTTTTTTTTTGCTTTTATACCTGAGCTGACGTCATATGGTCTGGAATATCCCTTTGGTTAGTTTGGGTCAGCTGGCCTGGTTGTGTCCCCTCCCAGGATCTTGCCCTTGACTGGGGGGAGGGATGTTACAGTGCTGATGCAGTGTCAGCGCTGCCCAGCAGTTGCTAGAACACTGATGTGTTATCAACACCTTTCTAGCTACCAATGCAAAGCACAGCACTGTGAGGGCTACTATGGGGAAATGAACTCCAGCTCAGCCAGACCCGATACACATGTAAATGTTGAGTACTAATTGTGAGAAAAGTATAGGTGAGAAAAGTGTAGGTAAGAAAGCTACATTTGAGGTAGAACATGAACTGAATGACTCAATAAATTCAAAATTTTTAGTAAGTCAGTGGAAATGTTTCAGTCAGAAATTGTGCCAATGAAAATTATAAATAGAGTTTCATACTTGTGTCTTTGGAAGGTGCATCACTTAATCCCTCAGCAAATTTGAAGATGACACCAAGCCGAGTGGTACAGCTGATATGCTTGAGGAAAAGGATGGCATCCAGAGGGACCTTGACAGGCTTGAGGAGTGGGCAAATGTGAACCTCATGATGTTCAACAAGGCCAAGTGCAAGATCCTGCATGTGGATCAGGGAAATCCCAAGCACAAATACAGGTTGGGCGGATAATGGATTGAGAGCAACCCTAAGGAGAAAGATTTAGGGATGTTGGTTGATGAGAAGCTCAACATGACCTGTCAATGGGCACTTGCAGCCCAGAAAGCCAACCATATCCTGGGTTGCATCAAAAGAAATGTGACCAGCAGATTGAGGGAGGTGATTTTGCCCCTCTAATCCACTCTCGTGAGACCCTACCTGAACTACCATGTTCATCTCTGAGGCCCCCAACACAAGAAGGACATGGACTTGTTGGAACAAGCCCAGAGGAGGGCCACAAATCTGATCAGAGGGCTGGAGCCTTCCAGTATCTAAAGGGGGTCAACAAAAAAGCTAGAGAGGGACTTTTTACAAGGGTATGGAGTGACAGGTGTCATGGGGGAAAAAAGTTTTCCCCCTGAAGTTATAAAATGGTAACCCCCCAGGGGGTGGTTACCCTTGGGTTTGAGCCAATGAGCGCTTCTGCAAAATATAAACATATCACCCAGACTGGAAAAGAAAGGTAGTTGTAGTTGTTGTGAGGAGAGGTGGCCATGTTCTGAGGCCACGAGGAGAAGGGGCAGGAGCCCCGCTGGGGGGCTATGGCCCCCCCAGCCCCTGGCTGGGGGCCTAAAGGGACTTGGAACAGTGTTAGACTGGACTAAGTATCTGTAGCTGAGAAGCTGGGAGTTTTCCTCCACCATGAGCAGCAGCAGGAGCAGTGGCAGAACAGCACTGACTGAGAAGTGGCAGAGAGCCAAGAGATAAGGGAGAAGCAGCAGAAACGGCACGTAGCTAAGGAAGAGAGACACAGAGAAATGTCTGATGGAGACAGAGCAGGACTAAGCTCTACAGAGAGAGAGAGTTTGGGTAAGAACTGAAAGCCAAAACCCCCCAAACTCCTTTTGAGATCCCTCCTAAAGTGGAGGGGGTGGACTCCTACTGGATGGAAGTCCTAAAATGCAGCATACACTGCAGAGAGGAGCTGAGAAGCTCAAGGCATCCCGGAACTGGACCGGGATGGCCGAAGGAATGCGGAGGAGGGCTTTGTCCCCCCCGCTGCTGCCAAGCTAAGCTAGCAGCCTGAGATCAGAGCACAGAAGCTCTGTAAGGGAATTTGAATCCCCTGAAGATAGGGACCGTCATGAAGACCCCTGCACTTCGTGATATGACGTAGTGAAGTGACCCTTGTCCCGGTGAACACAGCCCATGGAAGATAAAGACCCTCGCCTGGAGTCGAAGGACCGAGAGGGGTTTGGAGATCCCCCCTCGTGTGTAATGAAAAGTGATCCAGCTACAGCTGCTGCATGGAAGAGAGAGATAGACTGCTACCCTGGAGAGACTGTTGCTCTGAGAGTGGAAAGGATCTCTTCCTTCTTCCCTCCTAGACTTTTATTTGGAGAGAGAAGAGATTTGATCGATTGTAAATACTGCTTTATCATAGAGGAGATAGTTAAGATTGTATATGATGTATTATACTATTTACTTGTACAGTCATTGTAATATAATCCTTTCCTCCATTTTGAGTCTCTTGTGTTGTCTGGAAAACCCATCTCACACTGGGCTGAGATGTGGGAGGGGGGCTTGGACTTGAGAATTGGATTTTGGGGCTCTCAAACCATTACACAGGACAAGGGGTAATGACTTTAAAATGGAAGTTAAAGAGGTTAGGTTTAGATTAGATATTAGGAAGAAGTTCTTTACTGTGAGAGTGGTGAGGCACTGGAACAGGTTCCCCAGAGAGATGGTGCAGGCCCATCCCTGGAAGTGTTCAAGGCCAGGCTGGGTGGGGATTTGAGCAACCTGGTCTAGTGGAAGGTGTCCCTGCCCATGGCAGGGGGTTGGAACAAAATCATCTTTTAGGTCCCTTCCAACCCAAACCATTTTGTGATTCTATGCTCCCCATGCTGTGTGAATGAGTATATATGCACTTCAGATTTTCCAGAATAGGTTTTGGAGATTTCTCCATAGTGATGACTTATAAGCACTGCCTTGCTTACATGCAGGATCTTTGGGCATGGCAATCTATAGTGATTTTTGGAAACTTTCAGTTAAAAGAAAATATCTAACTGGCAGAATCTTTTAATAATTTTTTTAGTCTTTTTTCTTGTTCTTTATTGCTTCTGATATATTGAAAGGCCACTGATGTATATATTTGTTTTTGGTCCATGTCTCAGTCTGATGAGACTGGAATGTTTGCTAAAGAGGATGAGTTATGAGATAGACCAAACTCCCCTCTCTCAGCAATTGTAAATTCAAAATTAAGGGGCTTTAATCGAGGAAGTGTGGAAAAAACAGAAGAAGTAACAACCTTTTATTAAAAGATATATGTATGTTGGCAAAATCAGTAACAGAACACAAAAAACTAGACAGTAGTCCTAGGAAAACAAAAAAAAAAAGTCTGAAGGAATACTTCTTTGTCCTGTAGCGCAGTCCTAATCATTGCCTGCAGGGGGCGCTGTGGGATCGCTGAAGCTGTAGGACCCGCAGTACCCTGTCGTGGTCAGCAGGGGGCACTGTTGGGCTCTGGCAGTCACTACGCGGGAAGAGGGGTCTGGAGGGAGCGGTCCCGGACCGCGGCAGGAAGCCGAGAAGGAAATGGGGGGTCCTTCCCTCAGCGGGGGAGAAAGGAAAGGAAGGCAGTACACTCCCACGGGACTCACCGCTGTCTCAAGTGATGGCGTCTCAAAACCTCCCCCTTCTCTCCTGCGGGCATGCAAACTCTCCGATGAGACACAGCAGATCCGGGGAGCGGGACAGTCAGGCAGGTCGAAGCCAGCAGGTTGAGAAGTCGAGCTGACCAGGATGAGCAGCCCAAAGAAAAACCAGACCTCCAGTCCCCCTCCCCAAGTGCCTGCGTGCAAGCAGACCCCCCGTCTCACTCCGAGAGCCAACAACGCAGTCTGCCCCTCTCCCCTCAGAACAGAGCCAGCCACTCCTCTCTCCCCAGCCTCTCTAAATGGCCCATCAGCGGGGCCGGGGTACATCCTTTGTAAAGCTAATGACCTCCCTTCCCCCCCCCCCCCCTTCCCCTCCGCTCACTCCGTTTTCCCTTGGAGTGGAGCAGGGGAAGAAAAATTCCCCTGAATTCCTAATCTATAACAGTCCATCTGTATTTTTTTCACATAATCTTTTTCCCCCACAATCTAGGTTTTTATTCTTTTTGTTTGAGTGTTATGTTGTATAAAGTATCTGCATTTAGCCTGTGGAGTTATCTTTATTCCTTTTGTGAGAAGAAATGTTCGTAATTAACCTGTCAAGTAAATAATTATTTGGTGTAATGCCTTAAGAAGAATGCGCATCAGCTCTATTGTTGAATTCTGGAACATGTGCCTGCTTTCTTGGATGTTTTTGTTATTACTCTTTTAATGTAAAAGGTAAAAAAACAGCTTTGCTTCTGATGACAGATTTATGTGATTGATGCAAGTCAGATTAGCTAAATCTTCATTGTTCAATGAAATTAATGTAGTTTGGCAGTATCTTGATTAGGAAGCAATAATTTCTTTTGAAAATAAACAATTGATCACTTTCAGCAGATAGGAATGATGTCCTTTGTCTTGCATGGTTTGATCTGTTGGTTCAAGGCCTAGTTAAATTCAAAAGTGAAGTGTGAGTGGGAGAGAGTATAGTAGCAGGAACAGATGTTTATGGTTGACTCCAAAGTCCTCATCCAATTGGATCTTTATTATCTTGGGTGGCATTTAAACAAACAAACAAAAAAAGAGACATTTTGCGTTCTGAAGTACGAACTGCAAAAGCAAGCTTTTATTCCAAGATGTATAGATTATAATCCATGTGCTCCCTTTTCCCCACTGCTTTGTCCCTGTAAGACAAAGCAAAATTTATTAGCATATTATATACCAGCTGCTGGAGTAAGACAGCAGTGGACACGAACATCAGTCTCATGAGTGAAATTGGAGTTTAATGAATCATAAAATCATAGAATATCCTGAGCTGGAAGGGACCCATGAGGATCATCAAGTCCAACTCCTGACTCCATCCAGGGCAACCTAAACCTAAACCTGAACTTCCCCCGATGCAGATTTAAGCCATTCCCTCATGTCCTATCACTGGACACCAGAGAGAAGAGATCAGCACCTCCCTCTCTGCTCCCCCTCATGAAGAAGTTGTAGACAGCACTCTCTTCTTAAAGCTGAACAAACCTACTATCCTCAGCTGCTCCTCATAAGTCACACCCTCTAGTCCTTTCACCATCTTTGTTGCGCTCCAGTGGACACATTCTAATATCCTTCTTATATTGTGGAGCCCAAAGCTGCACACAGTACCTTGAGACGAGGCCATACCAATGCTGAGCATAGTGGGACAATCACTTCTTTCAACACAGCAGCAGTACAACAAATTTGATATATGGGTTTGCAAAGTAACTTTTAACCTAGAATGAGCATTTGATATGGAGTATGCTATTTAATTTGAATTTGCATTTAGTTGTGATTAATGTTTATATACTCAAACACTTGAGGCAAAGTCTAAGTGGTTTTAGAGTTTAATTATTGATAGAAATTCACAGTAGCTTTTTTTTACCATGCATATGCAGCCTTATTTAGTGTATATCCTGTCACTGTAATAAGAGGGATGTTAATACATTATAAAGGGAATCTAGGTATGGAATTTATACTTTGCTTTTTATTTTTTGTTACTGTGGGATGATCATTGTTACTTGATGTGAAGGAGGTAGTGCCACATGACAGACTGACTGAGAAGATGGTTGGAGTGTGTTGTAGAAATACTTATTTCTTTAAAGAATTCTTGAACTAAACATTAAGTGTTGCCTCATGCCAGAATGATTATAATTCTTGAGAGCCTGAATCTGACAGCTTTATCCATGCTGGGGCCTAGCTTCTTGCCTGATGGTCCCATTAGCTCCAGGGGGGTTGCAAGTAGAATGAGGGCCCAAGTGATTGAAAAAGTATGTCCTAAGCCTGTTAAGACTTGAGAATGTCATCTCTCACACTGCTGACTGGCTACAGATCAGTCTTCCATTATGTGGCCTAAAAAGAGAGAGATTTACATGTATAGTTTCTATTCCCATAGCTGCAGAATCAAACTTTGACAGTAATTTAGATCACCAGTGCCAAGGTGACTAGAACTGAAGAAAATGTAACAAATTAGACCAGGTCTGTAGCTTGGCCTTAGCATAGCAATAAAGTTAATACATTGTAAGGGATGGAAACAATATATTGGTGTTCTTGTCCTCCTCATCTGGATATGGTCTTGATCCAGATAATGGGCTGCATTTTTTGAATCCCCTCCCACATTCCTTTTCTAGAGAGACTATAGGGGAGGTTATATAAAGTATATATGTACTCTAGCTGAATGCTTTTTTGTAAGTGGAAGATAATTTCTCATTCTTATGTAATTTTGTCTGTCAAGGCAAGTTGACTTCCTCTAGAGCCTGTCTTCTTTGCAGTCTCTGACTTTTCCTTTTTTTTTTTAAATCCATGTTTTAATATGGAGCATACCTGCTCAGCTAATGAAGGTTTAGAAAAAGATGTTGAGTATTAATTATTCCCTGCAGCACACCATGTTATGCAGGTACTGAACCACTAGGGTAAATTGTTTCTAGATGGTCCTTTCTGCTACACTTCGTTGCACTCAGGACTGCACCTCTTTGTGTGAATTTATTATTTTTTTCCTTTATATAAGGCTGAAAGAAGTACTCATGATCACTTACTCTTTTCCTCTTCCCTTTTTTTAACTGAAGAAAAGCATCTCCCTTCTACCTTTGCCAAATTATTTAGAAGAGTGTAAATTGAAGACATTTGTCGTGAAATGTGCTATTGGAGCAGACTGTTTATACAAGTGAAAGAAATGGTAACATAAGAGTATTTGGTCTGGTAGGCAAGGAAAGGATTTTTTGTTGTTTTTTTTACATATGGAATATTGATTCTAATATAAAAAACCATGTCGTTTAAAAGGCTCCAATTTGCACATCAGTATTTTAGTGCAGTAGGGACAATGGCATATATTTGATAGGGAATATGTTTTTTGTTGCATTTTTACTAAAATAAATTTGGTATTAGATTTAGAGCTATGCTGTAATTGGTTTGAGGTAGAATATTCCATGCACATGATAAAGATTTTTTGACCAGTGAGTGCTCATCATGTGAATCCAGAATAAGCTGTTAATGTTTATCCATCAGTTGGTGGACGAGTGAGTCGAGAATTAAATTATACACGGCAGAAGATTGGCGAAGAGGCCATGTTTAACCCTCAGCTCATGATTCAGACTCCACATGAAGATGGTGCCAATATACTAACAATAGAAGCACTCAGACAGCACCTTGACTCTGCACTTCAGGCCAGCAGAGTAGATGTTTATATGTACAACAGGTAAGAAGAAAATCAAAACTTTTCTTGATCATCTGTAACAGAAAGTGGACAAATATTTCCCTGCATATACTTTTAATGGATAGCACTTCCATTAGAACTGTTTTGATTTGAATGTCACTAGTTACTGATGCTTCAAATTGTGTCATGATAGCAGTGACCAGTTGACATTTTAACAAATAAAATGGTGTAAGAGGTATTGCATGAGATGCTGAAAATGTACCCTTATGAGCAGAGCTACAGTGTCCAGTATTTTTCTTGGTAAAGAAGGGGTAACTGTGCTCTTAAAAATGGGACTTTATTGATGGGATTTCTAACAATTAAAAGCCTTCCAGTAATTCGGGCTTAAAGGGAAAATGAAAATGGAAGAGAAATGCCAGTGGGTGGAATTGCTGGGCTATTTAATAACATAGTAATATTAACATTATAATAATCTAATGATTTCTTTTCTCCTACATGCATGAGTCAGAGCTAGTCTGAGCCTGAAGCTGACTTCTCTCTCGTGTTGCCAAGTGCTATCTTAATTCACAAGTGGGCATACCTACATTGAATAAAATTTGTCTTTTCTCAGTGATTCACTACTTGAGGCCACCATGTCTATATAAATAATAATTTTAATGTATATTACTGTAGTGAGTTGGCTGGATGCCAGGTGCCCACCAAGTTGCTCTATCACTCTCCCTTCCAACTAGACAGGGGAGAGAAAAGAAGATGGAAAATGACTTGTAGGTTGAGATAAGGCAGTTTACTAAAGCAAAGCGAAAGTTTGTGCACACACAAGTGAAGAAGAAAATAACAAGGTTTATTCTCTACTTCCCATTAGCAAGCAGTGTTTGGCTACTTCCTGGGAAGCAGGGCTTCAGCACATGGAGCGGTTGCTCCAGAAGGCAAACATTGCAAACAACAAATGTCCCCCCCTTTCTCCTCCTTTCCTTAGCTTTTATATCTGAGCTGATGTCACATGGTATGGAATATCCCTTTGGGTCATCTGGCCTGGTTGTGTCCCCTCCCAGGATCTTGCCCTTGCTGGAGAGGAGGAAGGAATGTTGAGAGACAGCGCTGATGCTGTGCCAGCACTGCTCAGCAGTAGCCAAAACACTGATGTGTTCTCACCACCTTTCTAGCTACCAATGCAGAGCACAGCTCTGTGAGGGATGCTATGGGGAAATGAACTCCATCTCAGCCACACCCAATAGTTACATTTTAAAAATAACTTTTCAGTAATTGTTAAAGAAAAAAAACTTGTTCTTTATATTTATTACAGAAAATGGAAATTGGAACACTTATGTTATAAATCAGGAGAACTCATCACAGAAGCAGGGTACATGGACCAGGTAGGCATAACAGGCATTTGATTATAAACAATTTATATTTTCATGATTCAGCTGGTGTTGTTTAGATTATATTGTAGTCTAATTGTGTTTTTTTCCCTTTTTTGACTTTGACAAATCATAGAATATCTTTATCCTTGTTTAATCATCACTCCTTTGGACTGCTTCTGGGAGGGAGCAAAGCTACAGTCAGGAACTGCCTATCTATTGTAAGCATGCTGTTTTTATAACTTTCCAGTTAATAGTTTTAATAGTAAAATGATGCATAATTTTGAGATGTATCCCAGTGCTTATTCAGATTCTGGTTTAACCAAAAAATAATAAATAAAAATAATAAAAAAAAATTGTTGTGTCTTTGCAGAAAATGTGCACGGATTTTTTTTAATTGAGCAAAGATTTTTCTGTTTCTAAAAGATTATTTGTATGCATCAACTTAAGTCCTGTGTCATTACTTTTCTCGTTCTGCTAGCATGCAAAAGAAAATATAAAGTCTGAATTCAAGTTTTTTTAATTGTATGTTTTTTGGGAAATAAACTTTTTCCTTTCTTTCTTTTTTTTTCCTCCACCCCCAAACTAAAAAAAATATTGGCTGGGAATTAATATTTTTCTAAGAAAATGTAGTTCTCTTAGGTAAATATTGAAGCCTTCCTAAGGAATAAAACTCAAATCGTTTGCTTATGAGATCATTAAAGAAGTAAAATATATCTTTTATGGGTGGTTTCTTATCAAGTGTGATACTGTATGTCCTGGATTGTTCAGAGAGTTAATTGTTAATATGTGCAGGCATTTATTTACAAAAGACTTAACATTTGAGTTATGGTTTCTGACCTGGTTTGCATGTCTCTGTGAAAGCAATTTGCAATGTTTAGTGTACAGTTTTAGACTGGGAAATAAGGGGGGGTTGCATTTTCTGGTTGGGAGATTTCAAATAAAGAATTAAGCCTGTTTAAGCAAATACAGTGTGGTTTGAATCACAGAATAAGGCAACCAAAAGCCTTTGTAGTCTGTTAACATCACAAATTCAAAAGTGGAGGGTGGGAGATGTGACACTGATGACAGCCATGGTAGCAGGAAAGCTTGATGGTTGATAGTCAAGCAGCCAGGGCATTTGCAGGAGCACAGAATTGTTATAGATAAACAAAGACCAGCTATATTGATTGATTACATTTGCAAGATGATTATTAGATCAGCAAAAAGTAATCTGATACTATGTGAAAGGATTTCTTTTTTTAGCTTCCTCCCTTCTTCCCCTCTCCAAATTCTTTGAAGCAGCAGTTGGCTGCTTTTTTGTTATTTAGGTGCTTGATGGTTTGTTTTACTTGGTTTGTAAATGAAATTATTTTTAACATGTGAATATTCCCTTTCGTACAGTAAATTGGTATGTAAGTACTGATATTTTTGTTAAAATCACCACAGGGCCTACAAGAAAAGTATGCATAAACAAATATAATTAAAACATGCATTTCATTTTATGAAACAACCTTACCAGAAAAGGTTATAGCTTGTAACAGAAAACAACTTCAACATTTGCAAAAATACAAATTAAAAAATTATGTTTCAGTACTTATTTTGTCTTTTTTTGTCATTCTCCCCTGATTTCTTTAACAGAGGGAAACCTCCTTTTCAGTGGATCAACTTTGACCCCTTAGAATTCTTAGAAAAGTTAAAAAAAATAAATTACCAAGTAGAGAGCTGGGAAGAAATGCTGAAAAAAGCAGAGGTTGGTCATGGTTATATGGATCGACCTTGTCTGAATCCTGCTGATCCCGATTGTCCAATCACAGCTCCCAACAAAAATTCCACCAAAGTAAGTTTGCTTACCTGTGTGTCAATCTTTTCAAGGGAGGCTCTGTATGTGTGGTGAGAGAAAAGGGTATCATTCCCTTCCAAGTAATATATATTTTTTGTTCTTCAGTGATTTCATTATTTGGTTCCTATTAGATAATTAGCCCAGGGTAACTAACTTTCCCTCATCCTGTGATGCAATATTAATCACACATATTTAGAGTGAAATTACAGTTCTCAGCTACTGGATAGGTGTGGCAATGTGTTGACATATAATTTCAGCAAGCAATGTGCCTCAGGCAGACACAGTTACTCCTGGAATATGGCTACTGCTGTACACTGACACTGTGCAGCAAGGCCTTCCTTCAAGTAGGGCCAGTTTTGTTGAACCAACTTGATATATCCCTTTCTCAGTCACTTTGGCTTTGGAGAAGTTGCTATGTGGTGAACAAGTATCAGGCTAGTTTGTCTACTCCCATTTGTTGAACACATTTCTCTTTGTAGACTTCCTAGATGATCTTCCATATCTGTTATTTCAGTAAACTAGGTGTTGACTTAGGATTTGTCTGAAGTTATGCAACTGATGAATTGCTTCTTTAAAACTTTTTTCTAGCCTCTTGATGTGGCTCTTGTTTTGAGTGGTGGATGCTATGGACTGTCGAGAAAATACATGCATTGGCAGGAGGAATTGATTATAGGTGGTACAGTCAAGAATAGTTCTGGTAAGCTTGTCAGGTAAGCAAACAAATGTTTACATAAGAATTTTTAATTTTTCTTTGTTAGAATTTGGGTTTTTTTGGCAGGGGGCCATATCATGCAAAATCAACTGTCTTTCACAATCTGTGAATGATGTGTATTGTAACCTAAAGAGATAGCAGAGAAAAAAACTCTAGGCCAATTTAGTGTATAAGATAAAAAGAGTGGGTCCTTTAATCAGGCCTACAGGCCCAGGGGAATGCACATGACACGTGCACCCAGACAGTGGCTCTATGATTTTATAATAAGGTCCATCCAATCCCAGAACTATCCACCCCCCGGTTCTGCCCGGTTCTGCCCAGTTCTGCCCCTCGACACGCTCCTTCGGGAATTGGGTCTGGGGTCTTTGGGACCCCTTCCTCATCTTAATCTTCTTCACAGCACGTACAGTCCTTGGAGCCCCTCCAAAGTTCTGGTAATGTGCCCACTTATTTGTCTTTTATCAAAAATCAAAAATCTCCATTGAACTGTTTGTTTAAGGTCAATATAGAGAAAAGTATATTCTTTATGTCACTGGATCTTGAATACGTTTTCTGACAGACAAAATAAAACCCTTTCTTTTAGACTTCTTGAAGAAGTCATGGAACACTGGACTTCAGGGGGAAACCCCTTGAAATATAACTGTGTTAAAAAATGCACATATAAAAACATTATTTAGATGTATACACTGAATCCAAATTTATATTAAACTAAAAGAAGTATAATTCTTACATATTTAATACAGATAATTTTTACTAGAATTTTTTATATGGATTTTGATGGTTTTTACATTGACACTAAATATTGAAAGTGGAAAAGTGCACAGAGATGTCTTCTAACAAATAGCCAAAGACTTTATTCTTGGTGAAAAATGAAATAGTTCTTTAAGCTTCTAAAATTGTTGGATACAGTTACATACTGTGTAAATTTACAATGGATAATTATTGCCTTTTGTGTATTCTTTACTGCTTGTCAGCTGTCAGGAGTTTAGTCTGGCATTTCTCTCCAAGGTATGAAAAAGACCAAGGTCTTCAAATGACAAATTGCCAACAGCATTTGCAAGATCTCATAGGAATAACTGTTTCTGTGTCCTTCTCATAGCAATCTGTCGGTCATGGTCTTTATAACTGATTTGTAGGATTACATTCTTTGCTCCTGAAAGTGATCCTATTGAAAATAATGGCAAAATACTCACTAACTTCAGTGAAATATAGACTTAGCATCAGTACTGTATAGACCAGTACAGCTTCACCAGATACATGGTAGAATAATTATACTCTGTTCAATTTTAATATCAACGTGGCTTATAAAATCCAGAACTTGTGCAAACCTGTTAGGCCCTCATTTGAGCCTTTATGCAGTGAAAAAACATTTCCTGAAAATGCTTATTTTAATGCCTCTTTTTCTTCTCTCCCTGTTACAGTGCCCAGGCTTTGCAAACCATGTTTCAGTTAATGACTCCTAAGCAAATGTATGAACACTTCAAGGGGTATGAATATGTTTCACATATCAACTGGAGTGAGGATAAGGCAGCAGCAATTCTGGAAGCCTGGCAGCGGATGTATGTTGAGGTAAAACTGACAATAACCTAGATGTCTTGCTATATAGCTTTACTAAGGTCCACTGCCTTTAGTTGTGGCTTTTTATAGTATTTTCTCAAGAAGATGCTTAAACTAGAATTGAGTGTTGTATCCTGGTTTTAAAGTTATCCTTATGCTGTAACAAACAATTTTAAAATTACCTTGGTGCCCGGCAAATTTCTGGAGCAGATCATCTTGAGTGCAATCACATGGCACATACAGGACAGCTGGGGGATCAGACCCAGACAACATGGATTTAGGAGGGGCAGGTCCTGCCTGACCAACCTGATCTCCTTTTATGACCAGGTGACCCGCCTGGTGGATGTAGTCTATCTGGACTTCAGCAAAGCCTTTGACACTGTCTCCCATAGCATACTCCTGGAAAAGCTGGCAGCCCATGGCTTGGACAGGTTCACTCTCCACTGGGTTAAGAACTGGCTGGATGGCTGGGCCCAGAGAGTGGTGGGGAATGGTGTTGCATCCAGTTGGTGACTAGTCCCTAATGGTGTCCCCCAGGGATCAGCGTTGGGCCCAGCCCTGTTTAATATCTTTAATGATGATCTGGATGAGGGGATTGAGTTTACCATTAGCAAATTTGCAGATGACACCAAGTTGGGGGGGAGTGTTCATCTGCTGGAGGGTAGGAGGGCTCTGCAGAGGGACCTGGACAGGCTGGATAGATGGGCCGAATCCAACAGGATGAGGTTCAACAAGGCCAAGTGCTGGATCCTCCACTTTGGCCACAACAACCCCATGGAGCACTACAGGTTGGGGACAGGGTGGCTGGAGAGCGGGCAGGCAGAAAGGGACCTGGAGGTACTGATTGACAGCAGGCTGAACATGAGCCAGCAGTGTGCCCAGGTGGCCAAGAAGGCAATAGCATCCTGACCTGTATCAGGAATAGCGTGATCAGCAGGAGCAGGGCAGTGATTCTTCCCCTGTACTCGGCCCTGGTTAGGCCGCACCTCGAGTCCTGCGTCCAGTTCTGGGTCCCTCAGTTTAGGAAGGATGTCGAGGTGCTGGAGCAGGTCCAGAGAAGGGCAATGAGGCTGGAGAAGGGACTGGAACACAAGTCCTATGAGGAGCGGCTAAGGGAGCTGGGATTGTTTAGCCTGGAGAAGAGGAGGCTCAGGGGAGACCTTATCACTCTCTACAACTACCTGAAAGGAGGTTCTAGCCAGGTGGGCATTGGTCTCTTCTCCCAGGCAACTAGCAGTAGGACAAGAGGGCACAGTCTTAAGCTGCGCCAAGAAAGAAGTTCTTTACTGAGAGAGTGATTGGGCACTGGAATGAGCTGCCCAGGGAGGTGGTGGAGTCATCATCCCTGGAGGTATTTAAGATGAGACTGAATGTGGCACTTACAGCCATGGTCTAGTTGACAAGGTTGTGTTAGGTCAAGGGTTGGACTCGATGATCTCAGAGGTCTTTTCCAACCTAGTTGATTCTGTGAAAAGGCTGATTTTTTTTTTTTAATTAAGAAACCACTTGCTTAATCACATATGAGAAGCCATGAAGGTTTTACTGTTTGCTGGACCTTGGATTAAAGGCAAAACTCATACAACAGCAAATCAATGGCAGAGTTAGAGAAAGTAGAAACCTCCTTTACATTTCAAGAGTTAAATGTTTTGAATGAGCTGTGAATGCAGTGGCCTTTCCTGAAGATGTAAATTCTTGTTTGATAATCGGTAGCTTGCAGGAAATAATTACCAAAAATATTTATTTCATGTAGCCTCAGTGAAATCTCTGTTATAGGGTGTGCGCTTTAATAGGAACATTAAGGCAAAAGTAGTTGATTTCAGATATTTGCTGTAGAAGATGATAATGGGCTTTTTTCTTAGGCACACTAATTTTTTTTTTTCTGTAGGTTGTTCATCAAAGTGTTGCACACAATTCAACTCAGAAGGTGCTTTCCTTTACTACAACTACCCTGGATGACATTCTAAAGTCATTTTCTGATGTCAGTGTTATCAGAGTAGCTAGTGGCTACTTACTAATGGTAAGAAATTAAATTCTATTTGTTTAATTGACTCCAGTAGTATAGCAGGGTTCAAATGGCTGCCTTCTTGTTACCAGTCAACAGTCCAGAACATTTTCAGAATACTTAAAATAAAATCATAGAATCATAGAATCATAGAATCATAGAATCATAGAATCATAGAATCATAGAATCAGTCGGGTTGGAAAGGACCTCCAAGATCATCAAGTCCAACCCTTGATCCACTACCACCACGGTTACTAGGCCATGGCACTAAGTGCCACATCCAGTCTCATCTTAAAAACCTCCAGGGACGGAGAATCAACCACTTCCCTGGGCAGCCCATTCCAATGTCTGATCACTCTCTCTGTAAAAAATTTCTTCCTAATATCTAACCTAAACCTCCCCTGGCAGAGCTTAAGACCATGCCCTCTTGTCCTACTGCTGGTTGCCTGGGAGAAGAGACCGATGCCCACCTGGTTACAACCTCCTTTCAGGTAGTTGTAGAGAGTGATGAGGTCTCCCCTGAGAAAAATTGCAGTTTGTAAACATTTGCCTCAGGGTTGTCACCTATTCTTCTATGTAACATCTCTGATATGTCTGTTCTGTTTAAAAACACTTGTAAGCTATGCGTACTGTTGGGGGGAGATGGCGAATAGAGAAGGATCCATTTTAATCCAATCCTTGCTTTACTTTCAGCTTGCCTATGCCTGTTTAACAATGCTACGATGGGACTGTGCAAAGTCTCAAGGTGCTGTGGGGCTGGCAGGAATCTTCTTGGTTGCTCTCTCAGTGGCTGCAGGACTGGGTCTGTGCTCATTGATTGGAATTTCCTTTAATGCTGCCACAACTCAGGTATTAAGGAGCCAAAAGTCTGCTGCTAAATTACAAGAACTTTGTTAGTAAATAAACATATCTGAATCAATCTTTGAGGAAAAACATAAGCCGAGAAAGTATTTTGATTTTTTGATTTTTACTTGCTTCTTTCTCCTATCCAGTAGCTTGTGCTGTGAGAAATTAAGAGAACGTGCTGCCAGATAATTTTAAGACAAAGGCAGATATCCTGCAGTTTGTTTAATTATGTAGATTCTAGAATATTTGTTTTTCTGTGTCTCAATGAGTGCAAGCATCCAGTTGTACACAAGAAGCTGCAAGTTTTGCCCTTACATCCAAATATATAGGGATGTTCAACTCCTGAAAATATTTTGAAAATAACGTGAAATATTATCTGTTATTCTTTGACTACCAAAAGCTTGAATTACTTTTAGTGAGGTTTTATACCTGTAAATGGTATACTGCAAGTTCCTCATCAGTCTTTCAGAATGAAAGTTAATAGCTGTATTGCATCACATTGATTTTCATTTTAACCTTGGATTTCTCTTCAGAGTGTAGTGTAAAGTTTATTTTCATTAGTCATCTAACGACTATCTGCATGGTAAATCATAAGAATAATATAAAAATGCTATTGTTTTCTTTGCTTGTTTTGTTTCTTCCCCAAGGTTTTGCCTTTTCTTGCTCTTGGAGTTGGTGTAGATGATATATTCCTTCTGGTACACGCATTTAGTGAAACAGGGCAGAATAAGAGAATTCCATTTGAGGTAATGACAAAATGGGGTGTTTGGGGAAAATAAAAGAATAAAGTAAAAGAAAAAGCCTTGTAGAGGAAAATATACCTAGAATTAGTTAGTAATGATTTTTTAAAAAAGCTTTTGTTCTAGAGATCTTTGTCCTAGGGCCTGGTTTTCTTTCCTTTTATTTATAATTAACCATGACATTCACATATTCACATTTTGAAATCTAAGATCCTCCTCACTTTTATAATCTTTTCCTTTTATTGACCTTTTTATTCTCGGTCCAGAGTTTCATATCCAAAGTACAAATCATTTAAAAGCAATATATATTTGTCAGTTTGTTTTTGTACAAGCAATGTCTTCCATGTGCTCTTTCCAGTTGGTTTGGCATGCAGGCAATACAAACTCATTGTGCTATAACCTTCATATGCTTCAAAATAACCTACTGCATCGGGAAAGGGTGCTGTGTTTGATCCTCTGTTTTTTGTGTGGTTCCTGGGATTTCTGTTTGTTGGGGTTTTTTTCTCACATGCTTCTTCAAGACATTGTGCATCTACACTGTTAATGTATGCTTATTTTGTCTGAAAAATGTTAAGAACACCAAGTGACTGCACTGATACAAAACACATCCTACTTAACTGATGTATTTGATATAATATCAGTATCCATTTATCTTTGACTTTTGAAGCCAGTGTCATCTTTGATAATGTTTGCTACCCTCAAAAATGTAAGCACTTCATACATCATCTGCTTTTTTCCTGGACAGTGTACTTAGTATGTTGTTTACTCTTACAAACTCTCAAATGCATACTTTCATTCAGAAATTCCTTGTAATACTTGTCACTGTAAGCATGTTATATCTGTAGGATGATCTCTTCATTTGAAGAACATCACCTTATTCATTTTACTTTGTTTTTCAGGACAGAACGGGTGAATGTTTGAAGCGAACAGGAGCAAGTGTAGCCCTTACATCTATCAGCAATGTTACTGCTTTTTTTATTGCTGCCTTAATCCCTATTCCTGCTTTACGAGCATTTTCACTCCAAGTAAGTTTTTATGTTGTTTTGTTAGCTCTTGTAGATAGTGTCATTGTGGAAATGAATGATAATGTTAAAGACCATGTTCAGTGCTTCTGCAGTTCACTCAACCAATACAGGATTACTGTTTACTATAGTTTACCATAGTTCTTGGTGGTAGCCAACTGCTTTCTCCTCTTGATTCTGCTCCTTCCATTTCTCATACCTTGAGTCTCATATCCTGTTCATGAGTGAAAGAATATCCTGCCCCATCCCAACTAAGTTGAGTGCAAAAACCAAGCAGAAACAAGTCTCCAGCAAGATTTGAATTCTTAAGGCAGTCTAGATCAGTACACTATACTCTAGTTTACACCATCACATTCCTAAGTAGGAATTTAATCCTTTCATTGAGGTTTGTCGAATTTGCTGCTATTACAAACCATAACCAAAGTGCATTTGCCACATTAATAATTACTGCAGCAGTTTGTACTGACTTGTTCCCAATGTAATTTTAGCAAAATGTTGGAGAAAAATTCAAGAATTTTCTGTGATTTTTCTGCGCTGAAGCATGTATTTCCTGACACAGCTGGTAAGTGAGCCTACCAGGGGAGGTGCCCCACTGGACCTGCTGTTTACAAACAGAGAAGGGCTGGTGGGAGATGTGGTAGTTGGAGGCTGTCTTGGGCACAACGACCATGAAATGATAGAGTTTTTGATTCTTAGTGAAGTAAGGAAGAGGGCAAGCAAAACTGCTACCCGGGATTTCTGGAGGGCAGACTTTGGCCTGTTCAGGACACTGTTTTGTAGAGTCCCTTGGGAAACAGCCCTTAAAAAGAAAGGGGTCCAGGAAAGCTGGACATACTTAAAGAAGGAAATCTTAAAGGCACTGGAGCAGGCCTTCCCCATGTGCCAAAAGACGAGCCAGTGGGGAAGACCAGCCTGGTTGAACAGGGAGCTTTTGTTGGAACTCAGGGGAAAAGAAGAGAGTTTATGCCTTTGGAAGAAGGGGAAGGTAACTCAGGAAGGGTACAAGGATGTCATTAGGTCAGGCGCAGAGGGGGCGTTACCAGGAAATGCAAGGACGATTTAAATGAGGCAAGACCAAAACCAACAGTCAGTTGGCAAGGTGGCAGCAGCGGCGAGTGAGGTAAGTCCGGTGGACAGGATTAGATCAAGCTGTACAGGGGCGTTCCCAAGCTCAGGGATACCCAAGCAGCAGCCCCGAGCCTCGTCAGGACCTGGAAGCCCCATCAGGCACGGAGGGTGTGTTGCTGGGAACAGTGAGAGCAATTTAAACATCTCTAAAGGAGCACGAGCGATCTGGAGCATGGCACAGCAATTTGCACAGGCAGGGTGAGCAGGAAGGGCTCCTCTCCGACCATCAGGGAGCAGCCAATAGAGGCAGCAAACAGACTCAGTACCTGGTGGAGAAGAGCACAATAAGATCCTTTCAGTCCCAGCCTTATTAGTGTACTAGTGTAAGCTTCTTCAGTTATGGTATTGACACACCATAGAGCTCAATCCTCTGTAGCTGCAGGAGTCACTGAACCAGCTGTGTCAGAGGCCTCCAGACAGACAGACCTGATGATGGTAGATATAGCTCTACAGATCACAGGTTCCCAGGAGTGCCCAATGCCTCTCTGTGAGGCTGGGGCAGACAAACAGTTATTTTGCAGGTGTGCCATGGTTGAAGAGCTGTGTTGCCAGGTGAGGGAGCTACAGGAGGAAGTGAATAGGTTGCATAGTATTCGAGCAAAAGAGCAAGAGATTGACCGGCTATTTACAGAGATGCTACAGTCTCAAGACTCTCAGGAGTCTTGAACCTCCACTGCTGTGGAGAAGCAGATGGACTCAGAACCCTGCAATAGTCAAGGATCTGTTGAAGATGAAGGCTGGAAGCAGGTCACTGTGAGGTGAAGATTCCTCCTCCTTCTGAAAGTTTAACAAGTAGGACTGGCAACTTCTACAACAGGTATGAGGCTCTGGAACTAGAAGACCAGAATACTGATGAGGTGGGTGAAGGTCCTTCTGGGACAGAGGGGCCTCCTAAAGCAACACCACCTGTACCCCGCATCACAATCTCCTCTGTTAAGAGGAAAAGAAGGGTAGTTTTAATAGGAGACTCCCTTCTAAGGGGAACAGAGGGCCCAATATGCAGACCCAACCCAACTCACAGGGAAGTCTGCTGTCTCCCAGGGGCTTGGATAAATGACATTACTGGAAAACTCTCCAGTCTAGTAAGGCCCTCTGATTACTATCCGTTATTGGTTGTTCAAGCCAGCAGCAACAAAATAACAAGAAGTCCAAGGGCATCAAAAGAGACTTCAGGTTGAAGGATCAGGAGCACAGGTAGTGATTTCTTTGATTCTTCCAGTAACAAGTAATAATATTAATAGGAATAGGCAGATCCATCAGATCAACACATGGCTCCGAGGCTGGTGTAAGTGGAAAAATTTGGGATTTTTTGACCATGGGATGATCTACTCAACACCTGGTCTGCTGACACCTGATGGGATGCGCCTTTCTCAGAAGGGAAAAAGAGTTCTAGCACAGGAGCTGGCAGGGCTTGTTGACAGAGCTTCAAACTAGCTTGGAAGGGGAAAAAGGACAAAACCAGGCTTGTCAGTGATGAGCGATGGGACAGTGTGCCAAAACTTGAGGAAATGAGTATTAATGGAATCCCTCAATCTGTTTCATGAGGTGTTGGCCACAAAGTACCACACCTGAAACATTTCTGCACTAATGCATGCAGCATGAGGAACAAACAAGAAGAGCTGGAAGCTTTGGCCTAGTCCCACAGGTTTGACATCACTGGCATAAGTGAAATCTGGTGGGATGAGTCCTGTGACTGGAGTGCCATGTTGGTTGATTACAGGCTCTTTAGGAGGGATAGACAGGGCAGAAGAGGCAGAGGGGTGGTGCTGTATGTGATGGAGGGGCTGGAATGTATGGAGCTTACAGTTAGCAATGGCACAGTTGAGAGCCTCTGGGTAAGAATCAAGGGACAAACAAATAATGTGAATGTCATCGTGGGAGTCTACTACCGACCACCTAGCCAGGATGATAATGCCAATGAATTATTCTTTGAGGAACTAAGAGGCATCTACAAATCAACTTCCCTTATCCTTTTGGGGGACTTTAACTTGCTGGATGTTAACTGGGAACACCACACACCTGGCACAAACAGGTCCAGAAGATTCCTAAAACACCAGAATGAGAACTTCATGATACAAGTACTAAGAGAACCAACTAAGAGAGATGCCCTACTTGATTTGTTGCTTTTTAACAGAGAGGGTCTTGTGAGTGAAGTGAAGATTGGTGGCCGCCTTGGCCACAGCAACCATGAAGCAATCGAGCTCAAATTCTCTGTTGACAGGAGGAAAAGTGCCAGCAAGACTTCAACTCTGGACATGAGGAGAGCAGACTTCAGGCTGCTCAGGGAATTAGTAAGTAAAGTCCCCTGGGAAAATACTTTTTCAGGTGCTGGGTTTCATCAGTGCGGGTCACTTTTTAAGCACTACCTTCTAAGGGCACAGGAACAGGCAATTCCCAAATGTCAGAAGTCCAGCAGGTGAGGCAGAAGGCCAGCTTGGCTGAGCAGGGATCTTCTTTTGGAAATAAGGCAAAGAAAGGTGTATGTTCAGTGGAAGCAAGGTCAGCTGACATGGGAGGAATACAGTGATGCTGATTGCTACTGAGGGAGAAAATTTGTGCAGCCAAAGCTCAATTGGAGTCGAAGCTGAGCAGTACTGTAAGGGACAATAAAAAGAGGGTTTTTTCAATATGTTAATAGCAAAAGGCAGTGCAGAAACAACATAGGCCTGTTACAGGATGAGGATAGTCACCTCACGAACAGGGACAGAGTCAAGGCAGGGATGTTTAATGCTTTCTTTCCCTCTGTCTTCAACCCTGATGACAGGCTAAGGGGGTCCCAGTGGCTGAGCTGGAGGCCCATGACTGTGAGAATGATCAAGTTCTAGTTGACCCTGATGTTGTGAGGGATCTGCTGCTCCAGCTGGATCCCTATAAGTCTATGGGGCCTAATGGGATTCATCCAAGAATCCTCAAGGAGCTGGCTGATGTCATCACAGAACCTGTCTCAATGATTTTTGAGCGGGCTTGGGAATCTGGAGAGGTCCCAGCTGACTGGAAGCTGGTGAATGTTGTCCTGATTTTCAAGAAGGGGAAGAAGGAGGACCCTGGAAACTACAGGCCTGTCAGTCTCCCTTCAGTGCCTAGTAAAATCATGGAAAAGATTCTTCTGGGAGTTATTGAAAAATACCTGAAGGGCAACATAATCATCAGTCACAGCCAGCACAGCTTCATGAGGGGAAATCCTGCTTGTTGAACCTGATTTCCATCTATGACAGGGTAACCCACCTGGTTGATCAAGGGAAGCCAGTTGATGTAATCTTTTTGGACTTCAGCAAAACCTTTGATACCATCTCTCAAAGGACCCTTTTGGACAAAATGTCCAGCACACAGTTGGATAACCATGGTATGCGATGGGTGAGCAACTGGCTCATGGGTCAGGCTCAAAGAGTTATAGTGAATGAGGCAACATCAGACTGGTGACGTCACTAGTGGGGTTCCGCAGGGCCCCGTCCTCCGCCCAGTTGTCTTCAACATCTTCATAAACAACTTGGACGCAGGACTCGAAGGTAGTATACTAAGTAAGTTTGCTGCTGACACTAATGTGGGAGGAGCTGTTGACTCCCTTGAGGGCAGAGAGGCCCTGCAGAGAAACCTCGACAAATTAGAAGGCGGGGCAATCACCAACCATATGAAGTTTAACAAGGGGAAGTTCTGGATTCTGCACCTAGGATGGAACAACCCTGGTTGTGTGTATAGACTGGGGAATGAGAGGCTGGAGAGTAGCACTGTGGAAAGGGACCTGGGGGTCCTGGTCGATGGCAAGTTGAATATGAGTCATCAGTGTGCCCTGGCAGCCAGGAGGGCCAACTGTGTCTTGAGGTGCATTAAGCACAGCATCAGCAGATGGTCAAGGGAGGTCATTGTCCTGCTCTGCTCTGCACTGGGATGGCCTCACCTTAAGTACCGTGTGCAGTTTTGGGCACTACAATATTAAAAAGACATTAAGCTATTAGAGAGCATCCAGAGGAGGACCACGAGAATGGTGAAGGGTCTGGAGGGGAAACCTTATGAGGAGCAGCTGAGGTCACTTGGTCTATCTAGCCCGGAGGAGAGGAGACTGAGGGGAGACCTTATTGCAATCTTCAACATCATCATGAGGGGGGAAGCGGAGGGCCTAGTATCGATCTCTTTACTCTCATGACCAGTGACAGGACTTGAGGAAATGTCATGAAGCTGAGTCGGGGGTGGTTTAGGTTAGATATTAGGAAAAAGGTCTTCACCTAGAGGGTGATTGAGCACTGGAACAGGCTCTCCAGGGAAGTGGTCACAGCACCAAGCCTGTCTGAGTTCAAGAAGCCTTTTGACAACGCTCTCAGGCACATGGTGTGAATCTTGGGGTGTCCTGCATAGGGCCAGGAGTTGGACTTGATGATCCTGATGGATCCCTTCCAACTCAGCATATTCTATGATTCTATGATATGATTCTATGTAGAGAGAAAATTTGAAAGGGGAAAGCTCATCTAGAACTCAATCTGGCCACTGTTGTGAAAGATAATAAAAAGTGTTTTTATAAATACATTAGCAACAAAAAGAGGGCAATTTAAGCATGCCTGCATCAATCTATTAAATGGTAAAGTGTTCATGATTGCAGCAACATGACCAACATTAGTAATTTGTTTACTGTTTTCTTCTAAATAGGCATTTTGGTAGTTAATAACAGAGAAAGTAAAGGAGAATAAAGACATTGGTTTGCTGCATAATTGAGCAAATATATGTGACATCTTAAACTAGATCTTTAGTCCGGAATAGTTGGCAGTATTTAGTTCTGCTGACTTGCCAAAACCTGGATCTCTCTTCTTACAGGGTGTATGACAGTGAATTGTTTTATATTATGGCAAAGACCATTTTGATTGTGTGAAATATTTTGAAGTATAACACTTCTTTTGGAAGAAGTGATTTATGTCATCTAAATCTTGGGGTACACAGCCCCCTGAGCTGGAAGACAGAGACAGGGAGCAGAATGAAGCCCTCATAATCTGAAGGGAAATGGTAATGACCTGCTACAAAACTTAGATGTACACGAGTCTATGGGACCAGATGGGATCCATCCAAGGGTGGTGAGGAAGCTGGTGGAAGTGCTCACCAAGCTACTTTTAATCATTTATCAGCAGTCCTCGCTAACTGGGGAGGTCCCAGTTGACTAGAGGTTAGTAAATGTGGCACCCAGCTACAAGAAGGACCAGAAGGAGGATCCAGGGAACTACAGGCCTGTCAGTCTGACCTTGGTGCCAGGAAAGGTTATGGAACAGATCATCTTGAGTGCCATCACGGGGCACATACAGGACAAAAGGGTGATCAGGCCCAGTCAGTACAGTTTTAGGAAAGTCAGGTCCTGCTTGACAAACCTTATCTCCTTCTATGACAAGGTGACCCACTTAGTGGATAAGGGAAAGGCTGTGGATGTGGTTTACCTAAACTTTAGTAAAGCCTTTGACACCATTTCCCACAGCATTCTCCTGGAGAAACTGGCTGCTCATGGCTTGGAGGAGTGTACTGTTTGCTGAGTAAAAAAGTGCCTGGATGGGTGGGCCTTGAGAGTGGTGGTGAATGAAGTTAAATCCAGTTGGTGGTCGATCACAAGTGGGGTTCCCCAGGGCCCAGTATTGGTGCCAGTTCTGCTTAATATCTTTATCAATGATCTGGATGAGGGGATCAAGTGCATCCTCAGTAAGTTTGCAGATGACACCAAATTGGGCTGGAGTGTTGATCTGCTGAGGGTAGGAAGGCTCTGCAGAGGGATATGGGCAGTCTGGATTGAGGGGCTAAGACCAATTGTATGAGATTCAATAAAGCTAAGTGCCAGTTACTGCACTTTGGTCACAACAACCCCATGCAGTGCTACAGGCTTTGGGAAGAGTGGCTGGAAATCTACCTGACAGAAAAGGACCTGGGGTTGTTGGTCACAAGTGGCTAATATGACCCAGCCATGTGCCCAGGAGGCCACAAAGGCAAATAGCATCCTGGCTTGTATCAGAGATAGTGTGGTCACCGTGACTAGGGAAATGATTGTCCCCCTGTACTCAGCACTGGTGAAGCCACAGTTTGAATACTGTGTTCAGTCTTGGGTCCCTCACTACAAGAAAGACATTGAGGGGCTTGAGCATGTCCAGAGAGCAATGAAGCTGGGGAAGGGTCTAGACTGCAAGTCTTATGAGGAGCGACTGAAGGAACTGGAGTTGTTTAGCCTGGAGAAAAAGAGGCTCAGGGGAGACCTTATCACTTTCTACAACTACTTGAAAGGAGGTTCTAGCGAGGTGGATGTTGGTCTTTTTTCCCAAGTAGCAAGCAATAGGGCAAGAGGAAATGGCTTCAAGTTGTGCCAGAGGAGGTTTAGACTGGACATGAGGAAAAATGTCTTCACTGAAAGGGTTGTCAAGCACTGGAACAGGCTGCCCAGGGAAGTGTTTGAGTCACCTTTCCTGAAGGTATTTAAATGACATGTAGACATGGTGCTTAGGGATGTGGTTTAGAGGTGGACTTGATGGTCTTAAGGGTCTTTTCCAACCTATATGATTCTATGATTCTTTGGCCCAAACTCAAACATCTAACATATTTTAAGCAGCAAAAAGGATACTTCACTAGGAATCAGAAGAGAGGTCCCATTTTCCCATTTTCTGGCTTTGCAGTGACTGTGCTTTTTAGAAGCTACTTCAGCCTAAATCCCACTGTCCCTATATGAACCCAGTATAGATGGATCATTTTATCCGTCATACTGCTGTGCTAATTTCTTTGATCAAATTTTACTCAACCTGTTCTAACTTCTCATAGCAGATTGTGGTAGGTTACAATTTGGAATATATGTGGAGACCACAGTTGTAATTCTTACTGTAATTTGAGCATAAATTAAATTTATCCTTTTTTTAAGGTCTTTTTTTTTTTTTGCCTGCTGCCATATCTTATGACTTGCTGTAAACTGGATCAACAGAAATTCAGAAAAGGAAGCCCATGTCAAATGCATGGTGCTTTCCAAAAGTAAAACAAAAGACTAAGTTTCCAATGAGGTTTCAACATCTTCACATATGAAAATGTTGATATTATTCAAAATGATATCCTAAACATCCACTGGTCAGATTATGTGACTAATACATCTGTTCTAGAACAAGCAGCAGTCACAAGTATTGAGGCCATGTTGCTGAGAACACAGCTGCGTTGGGCAGGACACGTCTCAAGGATGAAGGACCACCACCTCCTGAAGATCTTGCTTTATGGTGAACTTGCCACCGGCTGCCACAAGAGAGGAGCCCTGAAGAAAAGATACAAGGACTCCCTGAAACAACATCGCAGCCTTGGCCATATTGATCATCATAACTGGTCTCCTCTGGCCTCCAATCAGGAGGTCTGGAGACACACCATCTATAACGCTGCTGTTTCCTTTGAGAACGCAAGCAGGATCACTCTCGAGGAGAAAAGTCAACGCAGAAAGAATCGTGTCTTGCAGAATATACAACCTAAGGAGTCTTTTCTGCTGTGCCTTTTGCAATCGGATATGTCTATCTCGTATTGGCCTCATTAGCCACCAGCATGCTTGCAAAAAAAGTGGATAGAGCCTTTCCCAAATCTTCATTCGCGAAGCCTAGCCACGATCATGATAAAAGTTATTTTTAAGGCAGTGATTAACATGGAATCTATGTGTAGGTATATTTGAGTGTTTAGAAATGAATGTTTGAGTGGCTCAATCTTTTCTCAGGTGCATCTGTAATCTGTCATTCCTGATATATAGTAACCCTTTATATGTATATAAGAGATGGAAAAATGTGCAAAAAGGCCAACCAGAAAGCTGTATTGAGGATTTATTGGTACTGGAGAAATCTGTGTATATAAGTGTAGTGGGTTGACCTTGGCTGAATGCCAGATGCTCACCAAGCCGCTCTATCACTCCCCTTCCCAGCGGGACAGGGGAGAGAGAATAAGAGGGGAAAATGACTCGTGGATTGAGATAAGGCAGTTTACTAAAGCAAAAGTGAAAGTTTGCACCTGCACAAGTGAAGAGGACATTTGTCACGTGAAAGGGGAGGAGATTCGCCCGACCCTTAGAGAGGGGAGATTTTCTCGGCCCTCAGTGATTTATTTGTCTGTCAGCATCCCAAGGAAAATGAAACCCATTATATCTGAACCAGTCTGTCAGGTATCCTGTAAGGGGGGGGACTCTTCATCAAACAGATTCATAGGATCAGGGGTAATTGGATTGCCCTTTTTGGGAGGCAGAGCCAAAAACATAAGGGAGACCCCTCAAAAGGCCTTCCAACATGCTATTCCGCAGCCAGCAAACTGTCAGCACCTTCTAAAGGACTCACTCTAACAGTTTACAGAATAGCACTCTTTATTAATACAAATTGTGACAGGTTAATAAGGTTCATAGGTTGTCGGTGATAGTGCCTAGCTGCAAAAACATAGTTAAAGCAATCTAATGATACTATAAAGCAAGCACAAGCATAAACTCTAATACAAAACAATCTACCAATATATGGTCTTTTACAAACTTTATGATTCTATGATTTTAGTAGTTATGTCTTCAGCCAATCAACAGGACCAAAATCTTACTTTAAGCAGGCTGGAGACAGCAAAAGAGAAATATCAGTAAAAAGCACTCATCAATCAGTAGGTTACTATGATTTTGTATTGGGTTTGTGTGGCAAGGTTTTGGCTATAGGGCTGGCTTCATAGAGAAGCTGTTAGAAGCTTGCCCTATGTCAGATAGAGCCAATGACAGCTGGCTCCAGGACAGACCTGTCACTGGCCAAGGCCGAACCAATCAGTGATGGTGGTAACACCTCTGTGATAACATATTTAAAAAGGGGAAAAGTTATTGTGCAGGAGCAACTGCAACCAGAGAAGAGATGAGTGAGAATATATGTGAGAGGAACAGCTCTGCAGACACCTAGGTCAGGAGAGAAGGAGGGGCAGCTGAGATTCCTGTGCAGCCCGTGGTGCAACCCATGATGAAGCAGATGTGCCCCTGCAGCCCATGGAGGTTAACTGTTGTTGTTGGGATGGACTACGACATATAATATTCAGCAAGAAAGTTTATTGGAAAGGATAGGAATAGCAGCAGCAGCCATGAGCTGCAATTTACAGCTTCTTAAATACAGTTCTTTTGGTACACGTATATTACACAGATAGGTCAATTTAAACACACAAACTACAATTCTTACAGTTAATAGGTGGATTTTAGTTGGACCTTCTCAGTTCTACTTTCTCACAACATTTCTGTGCACCTGTCCCTGTTTTCCTTTGATGTTTATATTTTTCTCAGTCACTCTGTTCAAAACAAGTCCTCGTTCTCATGCAACAGTGTTCCCCATTCCCACGGGACAGCTCTCTCCTGCTGCTCCTCTGGTCTCTCAGGATGCATCAGTATGTTGTCAGGACCAGGGTCTCCATTCTCAACCACCCTCTCGCTCCACCTCAGGGGCTCGGTCCAGCCGAAATTCCCCACAGTTAACGGTGGAGCAGAGATCCACTTGCAGCCCGTGGAGGACTCCACACCGGAGCAGGTGAATGCCTGAAGTAGACTGTGACTCTGTGGGAAGCTCACGCTGGAGCAGGCTCCTGGCAGGACCTGTGAACCCGGGGAGAGAGGAGCCTACACTTGAGCAAGTTTTCTGGCAGGAATTGTGACCCCATGGGGGACCCACACTGGAACAGTTTGTGAAGAAGGTTAACCTGTGGGAAGGACTCACATTGCTACAGGGTGGTTAAGGCCGTGGCCGGTTGAATCCCTCGTGCTCAGCAGGCGCAGGTTTGAATCCCATCCTCAGCGAAAAGGAAAATTTGGACAGGGGGAGGGTGGTTCCAGCGTCAGAGCACCTGCTTGGGATGTGGGAGGTGTGGGGATTGGTTCCCAGCTTTTCCAGTAGTGGGACTTTGCTTTCCTCGACAAATTAGAGGACTGGGCAATCACCAACCATATGAAGTTCAACAAGATGAAGTGCTGGACTCTGCACCTGGGATGGGGCAACTCTGGATGTACAGACAGACTGGGGAACGAGATGCTGGAAAGCAGTGCCATGGAAAGGGACCTGGGAGTCCTGGTCGACAGAAAGTTGAATATGAGTCAGCAATGCCCTGGCAGCCAGGAGGGCCAACTGGGTCCTGGGCTTCATTAAGCACAGCATCGCCAGCTGGTCAAGGGAGGTGATTGTCCCACTCTACTCTGCACTGAGGAGGCCTCACCTTGAATATTGTGTGCAGTTTTGGGCACCACAATATAAGAAAGATATTGAACTATTAGAGAGTATCCAAAGGAGGGCAACGAAGATGGTGAAGGGCCTTGAGGGGAAGCCATATGAGGAGCAGCTGAGGTCACTTGGTCTGTTCAGCATGGAGCAGACTGAAGGGAGACCTCATCACAGTCTAACAACTTCCTTGTGAGGGGAAGTGGAGGGGCAGGCACTGATCTCTTCTCTGTGGTGACCAGTGACAGGACCTGGGGGAATGACCTGAAGTTGTGTCAGGGGAGATTTAGGTTGGATATTAGAAGGAGGTTCTTCACCCGGAGAGTGGTTGGGTACTGGAACAGGCTCCCCAGGGAAGTGTTCACAGCACCAAGCCTGACAGAGTTCAAGAAGCATTTGGATGATACTCTCAGGCACATGGTGTGACTCTTGGGGTTGGTCCTGTGCAGGGCTAAGAGTTGGACTCGATGATCCTTGTGGGTCCCTTCTAACTCAGCATATTCTGTGATTCTGTGAGAAGTTAGTCTAGGACTGTGTCACATGGGGGGGACCCCATGCTGGAGCAGGGGAAGAGTGTGAAGAGTCCTTCCCCTGAGGAGGAAGGAGTGGCAGAGACAACATGTGATGAACTGATGGCAACCCCCCACTCCCAGTCCCCCTGTTCCACTAAGGCTGGAGGAGGTAGAGAATTCAGAATAAAGTTAAGTCCAGGAAGAAGAGGGGAGGGAGGGAAGGTGTTTAAAGATTTCATTTTATTTCTCATTATCCTACTCTGATTTGATCAGTAATAAATGAAACTAATTTCCCCAAGTCAAGTCTGTTTTGCCCATGACAGTAATTGGTGAGTGATCTCTCCCTGTCCTTATCTCAACCCCGTGAACCTTTTGTTATATTTTATTTCCCCTGTCCAGCTGAGGGAGTGATAAAACAGCTTTGATGGGCAGTTGACATCCTGCCAAGGTCAACTCATCACAGATTTTCACAAATAAACGACAGAAAAATACAAAATTGCATTATTTAGGTTCGCATAAGTTGAGCATTTTTAAAACATGAACTTTGGATGTCTCAACTTTTGAGTTGCCAATTTTAAGGGCTGATTTTCACCATCAAAAGCAGCCATTGATCTGTGTTAGAAAAAGGAGGGCTCATTTACATCAGGTGTAATCAAAGTTAAGTCCTTTTTTGACTGTTTGAACACAAGCAGTGTTTATTTCAGAAGTTTACAGATGGAGGCACTTGATAATTTATGCTCTCTTCAGTCTGAAACTGGGCTAATATAGAGATGCCTATTGATTATATAATAAGTAAAATATATGGGTTTCCTTTTTTTTTTTTTTTCTTAATGGCTCTACTATTTTTTTCCATTTTTTGGGAGGAAGAAAACCAACCCTCAATGACTTCTCCTTACCTCTACTTTTCTACTGCTATCTTCCAAACCCATCTGTGCTCGAGTTTTCGCTATGTTTTATTGCAAATAAATACCATTAACAATAATGATAGATGCAGCAGCACATATGTTCGTAGAGATTCTTTGGAAATCTCTGTGTGGTAAAGGGTTATGGTTTGAAGGAGGGATTGTTCTTTTTCTTTAAATAATGATCACTTAGCAAATTGACTGGCTCAATAATCAAGTTAAATACAAGCAGGACGTTTTAACAGATAATCACAAAACGTTACTCTTTTTTGCTAGACTTTAAGTACATCAAATGCATAGTATTTTACTAAATAGAGCGGTTTCATTAAAATTTAATTAAACTTTTATTTCACTACTGATTTAATACTGTGCTTTAATGTTATGGTAGTACTTAAATTGCTTTAGATCCCTTAAATGTGAGAACTTCAGTCCTAGTTCCAGATTTGCTCCTGCTTCCATCCTTTTGTACTGTGAGACTCTAAATAAGGCAGACTCTCATATAAAAATGTAATTTATTGATGACTCTGTTTTCTCCACTTTAAAAATGTTGGTGCCACCACATCTCTAGATATAGAGATATTAAAATAATAGGAAAGTTAACATTAAAGAAATTAATTAACTACAGTAGGCTTACCATAATGAAGCTAGAATGTAAAATATATCTCCCAGTTCCCTCTGATACCGAAAAGTGGCAGAAACAAACTTCTTAACACCAATTTGTAGATGTTATAAAGGACATTCTTCTTTATTCAGCATGCTGGACATTCAGAGGATAGCTCCTCTAATTGAATGGGCCAAATGACAGATGGACAGGGCTTTTTATTACACATACTGTTTACATATTAATTAGATATTCTTGTTTACTTAATACATATTCATTAGCTTGCTTTACATAGTCACTCCCCTATTGGAAGTCCTTCTTTGGTCCTTCCAGGTCTTCTTTGTCATCTTTACCTCAGTTCTGGAGCAGGCACAGTGTCATTGTGTTTCACCACCAAAAACTGTTACGTTTATTCTTTATTTTATCTTGTTTGGGTACATAGAGCTTAGTTTACATCCTGGTTTTTTGAGTACATCCCTTATCTAATTCTCGAGGACTTCTCCAAGATTATATTGTTTCTTATTTGGGCATTGCGGGATACTGTGAGTATAGTTTCTATTTCTCCTATCACCTCAGGGAGAAGCTTGAAAGGATCTGATGAGTAAACATGATAAATAGATGAATGGGTGAGAATTGAAGAGTCTTTATCCTTTATAAAGCCAATGCCATAAATTGAGCTTAGCAATTACTTCACTTCTCTTGTGATTGATCTCTAGGCAGCAGTTGTGGTGGTATTCAACTTTGCTATGGTTTTACTGATTTTTCCTGCTATCCTGAGTATGGACCTTTATCGTCGGGAAGACAGGAGACTGGACATATTCTGCTGTTTTACAAGGTGAGAATGTGTGATAGAATTACAATATATGAGGTGTATCTTTTTTGTGATCACCACTCAGTGCTACTATACCTTGTCAGGAGTGGGAGTTCATTGCAGCAGGATAGCAGCAGGGTCAGTATGCTACTGTCATGGTTTTATTGCTGAATTACATTTGCTATACACACACATTCATACGTACATCCATTTTAGCCATTGAAGGACAACTTTCTGGAAGCATGTTTTAGTAATATCTGTATTTTTAGAATTTAATGGGATACTGCAGTGTGTCTGGTGCTGGTATTGGTAAACCTTGGAAGACTTAATTCTGGTCTCTTATGGAAGACTGTAAATAACTTGGGGTACTCAGAAGCCTTACTTAATCACTCTGTGCTAATTTTTTTTGCTTTTTATGCCTTGAAACTTAAATGCATAAAAATAATGTAAAAGCTATAAAATTACTTCTCTTTAGCCCATTTTTCATAGGACTGTGAGGAATTCAGAATGATCAGTACCATTGCAAGATAATGACTGATAATCTTTCTGCTATGGCTCTAATAGTAATTTAGAATGATAGTATGCACACTCTTACCTAATACACATACAGCTCTGAGATCGGGGTAGGCTAGGAGGAAGCTACTGTCATCATCAGAACCACCGCTTAGAGATAAAACATATTTTCTACATTAGTTTTTACTTTTGCCTGCAATGAAGAGGATAAGCTACATTTCTATTTGTGTACTCTCACATGCATGGCATGTCATAACCAGGATGTAGAGAAACCCCTGTGTCCTCTTAGCTTTTTGCATCCACGTAAGAGTCGACATAGTCTGACCTTTTTTAACTTTGATGTCAGAGAGAGAAAGTGCTTTCCTAAATTTGCTTTTGAGGGAGTCATTAGAACAGGGAGTTGATCACAAGTCAGGACTCCTTCTTTCTGTTTCTGATTCAGCTGTAGTTTCACTGGATGATCTAATGTGCTTGAATTTTGCAGCCCAGATTCTTAGAAGTATAGGGCTGTCAGGCCTTCCCTTTATTCCTACATCTGAAGTTGGACCAAATGTGAATCAGAATTTGGGCCCATGTACATATGAAGAAATTCAGTTAATAAGAGCTTGTTTGTTTAGGTAGGCAACATTTTCTTCCTTTTTGTAGGATTTTTCCACTTGGTGAAAAATCTCTGATACTATTTTCTATCAACAATTTGTTTTTATTTACAGAAAGAAGCTTATTTATGACATTTTTTTGCCTGTCCTTCCTGGGAATTAATCCTTGTTTGTGTTTACATCAACTTTAAAATATGCAGTCAGTGTATGGCAAATGGTTTCAATCTGCCTCCCAAAAGTCTGAGATCTTTTCCAGAAGGTCCAAATATTATTTAACAGTTACTTTAATAGTTCTAAACAGAAGAATTCAGCATGTCATGCATTTACATTTTGATTTTCTAAATAGTTTAATTCTCAGCATGGTCATGTAGATGTAATCATATATCATGCATTCAGACTGTGTGCAACTACCTGGTTATTGACCTGATTAGTATGTGTAATTAATAGAGTGATGTAAGTGGATGCCAGTGTCTTCAGACAAATGCTGGTTCCTTCTTTCTTGGGCACAAGAAACGTGCAGAAACAGGCTCAGAGGTCTATGCTTTAAACCACGTCCAAGAAATATTTCCTACAAGTGCAGAAGGAAATCCTCATCAAAATATTATGCTTAATTAACATAAACATTTTACAGTAGTAGAAGTGGTCTTTGATAGAAGCAGATTATCCTATCTATCCTGATTAAAACAAATACCTATCAAAATGCAAACTATGTTTTTCTCTTCTCTTGCAGTCCGTGTGCCACTAGAGTGATTCAGATTGAGCCTCAAGCATATGTGGAAAACAGGAATAATACTTGCTACAGTACACCCCCATACAGCAGTCAAAGTTTTGTACATGAAACTCAGATTACAATGCAGTCTACAGTGCAGTTACACACAGAATACGATCCTCGTGCACAGGTGTACTACACCACAGCAGAGCCTTGCTCAGCAATATCTATGCAGCCGGTGACAGTGACACAAGATAATATCAGCTGCCAGAGCCCAGAGAGCACAAACTCAACAAGAGATTTGCTTTCCCAATTCTCAGACTCCAGTATGCATTGCCTCGAGCCACCCTGTACTAAATGGACACTCTCATCTTTTTCAGAAAAGCATTATGCTCCATTCCTGCTAAAACCAAAAGCTAAGGTAACCAGAAAACCTGTTTTTCAAAAATAGACTTCTGCCTTGCCCAGTAGGGAAATCATCCTGACAGTAGTATTAAATATCAGTAAAACATAGAATTATTTTGGAATTATTTTGGAATTCTTAATATTTTTATACCTAATTTCACACTTTAAAAGTTTTATCTTGGTAGTGCTATAATGACATACTTTTTAAATGTAACTTCAAATTTACTTTTTAACTTCATCACCATATAAATTTCCTGTTCACTAAAACACTAATTGGTTTGGCCTTGTAGTGTGTGTGTGCATAAAGATATAAAAGCTTAAAAGTATAGTATTGGGGATTAATTTTGAACCTGGTTCTGTGTGGTATTATGAGTTATTAATTTCTTTAAGAACATAAAACCAAAGGCGTTTCCATTTTCTGTTGCAGATTGTGGTTATTTTTCTTTTTCTGGGTTTACTTGGGCTCAGCCTTTATGGAACTACCCAGGCTAGAGATGGACTGAATCTCACAGATATTGTACCACGAGAAACCCAGGATTATGATTTTATTGCAGCACAGTTCAAGTATTTCTCATTTTATGATATTTATATAGTAACACAGAAAGCAGACTATCCCAGTCCCCACATCCAGCACTTACTTTATGAACTTCACAAAAGTTTCAGTAATGTGACATACATTTTGTTGGAAGAGGATAAGCAGCTTCCCAAAATGTGGTTGCACTACTTTCGAGACTGGCTG
The DNA here is from genome assembly GCF_036250125.1 of Pseudopipra pipra. NCBI lineage: Eukaryota > Metazoa > Chordata > Aves > Passeriformes > Pipridae > Pseudopipra > Pseudopipra pipra. The sequence continues at coordinate 47,479,392 of NC_087580.1, read as the reverse complement.
CAAGGTAAGAGAGAATTGCATGAACTTTTCTTTTTAATTATACAGTAGAAAACAATTATTCACTGTAGTAATGACCTTCTCTTCCAATACAGTCACACGCTTTAAAGTATGTCCAGGTTCTGCTCTGAACTCAGACATCGATTCACTGTTTCTCTAACAGTTCACTTAAATTCTTTGTGGCTAAGTTTACTCCCCAATAAAGCAGTTTTGAAGCTTTAAAAGATTATATCCATGAGAGTTCATCTCATGTCATTAATTTCTAAGTGGCTAATGAGGAGTTCTGCTTTATAATTAATGGCCAAACATGGCCCAGTTTCTTGGGAAGATAAATGTTTGCTGAGTGTTTTGAGAATAGTAAATGAAAAGTCCTGGTCTAGCAATGTATTTTGGCACAGGCTTAACTTTCAGCATGAGTCATCCTGTTAGCTTCAGCTGGGATTGCTGACATGAAGAAAGTTCAGTGGGGCTTTGCGACGGACTAAAGATGCACTCAGACAGCAAGTTGGCAGGCAAGGATTTTATTATAAACAAACTCATTCTTTTTATCCCCTTTTCCTCTGTCCACACGCCTGTATTTCATCTCTAATTGATTTCTTGCTTTTGTTTACCCACCTTATCTCTCCTCCTGATAGGTAGTTGGCGTCTTTTCTCGTGTTCAAACACATTCTTCTATCTGCAGCTGTTTTTCTTCTTTTTCTCACTCCCTCCTTGATGTTTACTCTTTTGCAAGGTTACAGCTGTAGCTGATCAAGGTCAAAACTGCCCACGGCCCATCCATCTGCTACAGAGTTTAGGCATTTTATTGGATTAGGAGATTACTAAACATTCTAGACTTCCAATCAAGTATCCTCACTTTTTCTATGGTGCTACCTTTTCTGTGCTGAACTGTAACTGGGAGGGGGGTGTTATAGGTAGTATGATGATAATTATATTAAAATAGGCTTATTAAAGGCATGATATTATATTTGTGTTGAGGCAAATAATTCTTTTGTATTTAAAATATAATGTTACATCTCAGAAAATGTAACAGTTCTCTCTTGTGAGCAAACACATCCTGACCGGAAATACTTCTGTCCTACCTCTGTCTCTGTGTTGGAAGAATCTTCAGGAAGCTTTTGCAAACAGAAAAATAAAGTGTGCTGACCTACTGAGACTGTAAATTTTAAACTTAACTGTTTACAGATGGCCAACGCAGTCAATAATTCTTAGAAAACATGCACATAACTGCCAGTATTTGGAGTGCCTTCAGCTTAATGCATTCCTTTTTTCATAGGTTCACTTGTACTTTGCTTCCTAGTATCAAATCATGTTAACATTTTCTATTATCTGAAAATGCAACAGAAGACAGTTAACATTAATCATTCATTTAAACTGGAAATGTTAACATTACTTTTGTAAGTGACTGAATGTAAATATGGTAGCTTAAGTGTAGCACTTGTATGGGCACGAAACCAGCTTGCACACATTTGTGCTATAACTGAATTAAGTTTATTACAAAGAACACCAGCTTAAATACAATGTTCAAACTGTACCACGTGATCTACAGCCAATCACACCAAGGCACTCCACTGCACATGTCTGATAGAGTCCTAGAGAACTACAAGTCCCAGAATGCCTTTCAGCATTCTTCCTGTAATATGAATTCCACATCTCCCCTCTCTTTATTATAACAAGTTACAGAACATTACAAATTTGTAGAATAGTATATTTTTAAACCTTTTAAACCCTTTTTAACAATCTCTATTATAACACAGTAATTTAACCCACTGCTTTACTTTTGTAGATCCAGGTCTTTCAACAAATAAGCTCACTTAAGACTTCTCTTCTAGGGTTTTCAGAGTTAATTTAATAGGAACTTTTATTTTTTTAAGGGTTTGTATGTAATTGGTAGAAGCATCAACTTTATTTTTCTGAGGGATTTTGTGCAACCAGGAGAAATTCAACTTTATTTCAAGGAAAGGGCTTTTAGAGAATAAGTGTTGTGTTATCTGTTTTTCTCTGCTAGGACAAGGTGGCTGAGGTAGTGTTTGTTATGTAAGTGTAATTTGCATGAAGCACAAAATATTTCTAAGTCTACATACATACATGTCCACACAGCTTCTCTCATTTATACAGCTTTCACATTCATACATAAGTGGCCACTTCAGTCATTCTTCACTCATGCATATTTAGAATTTTTATTACGCTTTTACATTTCAACTACACATTTTAGATTTATAAGTGATTATTGGTTGTATGCTTCTTAGTCTGTCATTTCTGGTAGTCATGTCCGGCAATTGTACTTGTTTTGAAAAGGAATTAATATGAGGAATATGAGGTCTAACAAACCTAAATGATGTCTTACCTGATGTCTTCCCCCCCCTTTTTTTGTTTTGAAACATGTTTGGTGTGCAGTGTGCTCTCTTGACAATAGCCTGTTTTATGAGTGAGTCTTGTTTAGAAAATCAAAAGCTAATGAATTCAAAGATACATAAACAAGTTACCATTACAATCTGCTAACACAGCTTGAAATCCAGTGTCCTTTGTAAGACATCAGTCCACGCTGTCTTTAGACAATCCTTCCTAGGCCTGTAAGCTGTATTTGGAGAGGCTGAACAAGGAATTTTAGGAGGTGTCAGGTGTTGCTGGTCATGATAGAGTCAAACCACATGGGAAGTGCTGACATTCTCTCTTCCATGCTGGCCTGGGGGTCTGGAATGCAGACAGTCTTCAGGGTTTTGTTCATTTATCTCTTGTAGTTGTTCTTCACCTTTAAAAACAATCTTAGCAAACGTTGATAACAGTTCAGTCAGTTTTTGATGGAAAATGGACAGGAACAGGTGTGAGTCTGCAGTTTTTCTGTAGTTATGTCCAGGATTGGTCAAAGTTGGTTAATACTTTGAAGCAATAGCGGCAAGTCATTTTGTATTATAGTGTCTTTTACTTCAAAGTTGAAGGTTTAGGGATGGTCTTTGTGCAATCCTCTCTATTGTAGACAGTTTCATGGTTGAGTGTATGAGACTTCTTTTAGTGTGTTTTGCAGTCTTGTTTCTCAAATTATATTGGTTAGAACAATTATAGTTAGCTTTAACTCAGTCTCTTAGGCAGCTATTTTTGTATTTCTGTTGATCTTATGCACACCTTTTTGGGGTAACAATATTTGAATGTATTAATTAACAAGGTATGGAGATGCTTAAGAACTTTTTAAACACGTTATCGGAACAAAATTATTATAACAACCTATGTAGATGCATTTAAGAACTTTCAACAACCCAAACAAAGTTATAGGAACTGGTGAGAAAACAGGGAAATAAAAAAAACTTTTAAGTTTCAGTTTTCTGGGGCAATGAAAGTTTGATAGTTCAGCAACTGCAGTCTCGGCAGCTTTGCCACGCTGTTGAGCACTGCAGCCCCTGCTTGGTTGTACAACCCCCCTGCCGCAGGTGGCGGGGGCCATCTCTGTCCCGGCGCGATGCCAGTTCCGTGCAGTGCCCCGCTTGGGGCCCTGTTAAGCGTTTGTAGTCTGCACTGCTTCGGCCCAGCACGCCCTGGTCTCATTGCGACCTCGGACTCAGCGCAGCCTCGATTCTCTCTCGGCGCGGACAGCACTTGCCTGGCCATGTCCCTGCGCTTGCTCTACCGCCGCCGCTGCTGGCGGCAGCTGGCCCGGGGCTGGCTGCACCCCCAGCCCCCCACAAATCAGGCTAGGGACTGCGAGTCCTTACACCCCGCCCAAGCCGACGGGGCCCACGCTGGATGGCGGCGCTGGCGTTGCTGCACCGCTCCGGCAGTGCGGGGGGGCCGGGCTCTGCCTCTGCTGTCGTGGCTGAGCGGGCAGGTCTGGGTCGGGCCAGGCCCAGCCCCTCTCCCTTGTTTCAGTTGGAGCCACCGCCCCACCGCCCCGCTCCAGTCCCAGGGACACGTCAGGCTCTCACCCTGCCCCCACTCTTGCTGAAGTCGTTGCTGCTGTTGGCAGCCACTGGTCCGGGCTCCGTGTCTTCTTGTGAGCACAGGGGGAGGACGAGCCATCTCCTGTATCCGCCATCTTGGTCTCCACGGCAACAGTCGCCGTGCCGACACACTCGGTCCCCGGTAGGGGCATATAAGAAAATGGCCGCGGGACCAGAAGAGATGAGCTTTTCCCGGTCGTGCAGCCAGGGCAAAATGACTGCGCCCATGCAACCACGCCGTCTTCACGTGGCTGCAATTCCACATCAGCTCCACGGTAAGACTTATCCTGCATGCATTCCTCATCTTGCGGCGGGAATCTAATAACTGTCTCTCTGCACCATCCTTGCTGCCCAAACCATGCACTCGCACTCCGGAGCCCAAGTGCAGGCACAGAACTACCACTTGTAATATGTCCCTCTCGTTCCCAGCCACGGGCATATAGTGCCGATCCCAACCATATATTTTCTCCTTCCCATATTTTTTCCTCCTGCATTCCCGGCAGTTCCCCCCCACCTCTGTGTCTTTGCCCGGTGTCTAAGGGATTTGGCGGGGGGGGGGGGCAGGAGGGTCAGTTTCCACAGATGAGTTTGAATTTCTTTGTGTAGTCTTTAAAGCATCCACAGTTTTTGTCCATGTGGCTAAATTTCTAAAGGCTTCCGTGTCTCCCGAAGTTGCTTTTTCTCTCTTCATTTTCTTAACTTTTTACCAAACAGTCACATTAAGAGTCCTTGCTGGCAGGAATCTCGGTATAGCTATGGTAATACATATTAATAACACCAGCAGTTTTTTCCCTGTTATATCATTTTTCTGAATTTTTAAAATTTGATGAATGACTTCAGCTTTTTCCTCCATTTTCTGGGAAAACCTCCCTTTGGGAACACCTCCCTGCCACCCCGAAAGAATCATAGAATCATAGAATCGATTGGGTTGGAAAAGACCTCCGGGATCATCGAGTCCAACCCTTGGTCCAAATCCAGTCCATTTACTAGATCATGGCACTCAGTGCCACGTCCAATCTGCGTTTAAAAATCTCCAGGGATGGTGAATCCACCACCTCTCTGGGCAGCCCATTCCAATGCCTAATTACTCTCTCTGTAAAGAATTTTCTCCTGATATCCAACTTAAATTTCCCCTGGCGGAACTTGAGCCCGTGCCCCCTTGTCCTATTGCTGAGTGCCTGAGAGAAGAGACCAACCCCCACCTGGCTAGAACTTCCCTTCAGGTAGTTATAGACGGTGATGAGGTCACCTCTGAGCCTCCTCTTCTCCAGGCTAAACAACCCCAGCTCCCTCAGCCTCTCCCTATAGGACTTATGCTCCAGTCCCTTCACCAGCCTTGTTGCTCTTCTCTGGACCCGCTCCAGCACCTCAATTTTCTTTTCTGAACTGAGGGGCCCAGAACTGAACACAATACTCAAGGTGTGGCCTCACCAACGCAGAGTACAGGGGAAGGATCACTTCCCTGGTCCTGCTGGCCACGCTATTTTTGATACAGGACAAGATCCCATTGGCCTTCTTGGCCACCTGGGCACACTGTTGGCTCATGTTGAGCTTCCTGTTAATTAGTACACCCAGGTCCCTTTCTGCCTGGCTGCTTTCCAGCCACTCTGTGCCCAACCTGTAGCGCTGCATGGGGTTGTTGTGGCCAAAGTGCAGGACCCGGCACTTGGCTTTATTGAACTTCATCCCGTTGGAATCAGCCCATCTCTCCAGTCTATCCAGATCCCTCTGCAGAGCCCTCCTGCTTTCCAGCAGGTCGACACTCCCTCCCAATTTGGTGTCATCAGCAAATTTGCTGATGATGGACTCAAAGATTTCCTTGGGTTGCTGAAGATGAGTTTTCTTCCTTTTTTTCTTTTTTGTCGTTTTTCCTTTTTTTCCCATCTTTCCAAAGGTAACTGCTTCTGTGGAGAGCTCTCTCTTTTTCCTTTGAATGCTTTCGGTATGAATGCTACTGTCTAGACGTCCCAAGACCTTTTTGGTCTCTGTTTTCTGACGCTTGTTCAAGTCCCTGTTCGGGCGCCATTTGTGGCACCTGTCTTGCACGAACTCAATTACTCCCATGTAGGTACAGTAACTGAATTAAGTTTATTACAAAAAACACCAGCTTAAATACAATGTTCAAACTGTACCATGTGATCTACAGCCAATCACACCTAGGCACTCCACTGCACGTCTGATAGAGTCCTAGAGAACTGCAAGTCCCAAAATGCCTTTCAGCATCCTTCCTGTAATATGAATCCCACACTTAAGTTCCCTGATGGTTCTTAATTACGCTTGTTTTTGCAAAGGGCAATCTTGTCCGCTGTTCACATGACTTAATACGAATTCCTTCCTCACTCCCATTATATCATCGAACATACTTTTGGAGGATTTTACATTAATTGCCTTAGCTTATATAATTTCTTTGCAGAAAGAAGTCAAAAATTTACTTTCATATTTCTGCCCAGAAACATTTCATTAATTACATCTACCTTTAAAACAGATTAAAAGGCTTTAAAAATCATTGGTGTGAACAATCTATAATAAAAATATTGTTGTTCTGCTATTAATTTCAAAGTGTTATAAGGAATTTTTATTGGTGAAATTTTGAAATCATTTATAAAGTAAGCACAACTGATAGAGGTTTCTTGGTATTCTTTCTGTAGACTTTCAGTTTCATCAGTGTACAAGGCCAGTAATAAAATGACCTAAAGCGTAAAGTGGTTAAGCCAGTTGAGAAATAAAGATATAAAAAGAGAGCTGAATTTGAGCAATGGTCAAACTTGAAAGAACTGTAGCATACATTGGAGGGGAAAAAAGAAGTGAAAGAGATAAGTTTCCACACACTGTAGTAATGTAAAACATAACTTGCAACCACAAATTGGTAATTCTGCATGCAAATGCCTATATTTGGTATTGTGTCTGCTTAGCTCTGTGTCAGGAGTTTGATATTAGTCTGAAAGTTCTGCCTCCAAATACTGTCTAGCATAGCAACTTGTCTGCTCCTCTTAAGTTGTCCTTTGAAGGTCTCTTCTTTTATCCTGAATTCTTCAACAGCCTCCTCTTAATTCCCAAAGTGATCTTTTACATGACTATTATGATAGCACAAATGCTTTCACTTAACCACTTTCTAAGAGATTGAAACAGAGCTAGAGCTGTATTCAGGAAGGATGGATTTGTTTATAAGCACGGCACAGAATCCCAGAGTAGCTGAGATTGGAAGGGACCTCTGGAAGTCATCTGGTCCAACCCATGCTCAACCTCAAATCAGTTTCCCAGGACTATATTCAAGTGGCTTTTGAATATCTTCAAGGAGGGAGACTCCACAACCAGTGCTCATTTACCCTCACATTGAAAAAGGGTTTCCTTATGTTCAGAGGGCACTCCTGTGTTTCACTTTGGTCCTGGCACTGGGCACCACTGAAAAGAGCCTGGCTCTGTGTTTTTTGCACTCCCACTTCAGGTATTTATATATATTGATGAGATCATAGAATCATAGAATCATAGAATCGATTGGGTTGGAAAAGACCTCCGAGATCATCGAGTCCAACCCTTGGTCCAAATCCAGTCCATTTACTAGATCATGGCACTCAGTGCCACGTCCAATCTGCGTTTAAAAATCTCCAGGGATGGTGAATCCACCACCTCTCTGGGCAGCCCATTCCAATGCCTGATCACTCTCTCTGTAAAGAATTTTCTCCTGATATCCAACTTAAATTTCCCCTGGCGCAGCTTAAGCCCGTGCCCCCTTGTCCTATTGCTGAGTGCCTGAGAGAAGAGACCAACCCCCACCTGGCTAGAACTTCCCTTTAGGTAGTTATAGACGGTGATGAGGTCACCTCTGAGCCTCCTCTTCTCCAGGCTAAACAACCCCAGCTCCCTCAGCCTCTCCGTATAGGACTTATGCTCCAGTCCCTTCACCAGCCTTGTTGCTCTTCTCTGGACCCGCTCCAGCACCTCAATTTTCTTTTCTGAACTGAGAGGCCCAGAACTGAACACAATACTCAAGGTGTGGCCTCACCAACGCAGAGTACAGGGGAAGGATCACTTCCCTGGTCCTGCTGGCCACGCTATTTTTGATACAGGACAAGATCCCATTGGCCTTCTTGGCCACCTGGGCACACTGTTGGCTCATGTTGAGCTTCCTGTCAATTAGTACCCCCAGGTCCCTTTCTACCTGGCTGCTCTCCAGCCACTCTGTGCCCAGCCTGTAGCGCTGCATGGGGTTGTTGTGGCCAAAGTGCAGGACCCGGCACTTGGCTTTATTGAACTTCATCCCATTGGAATCAGCCCATCTCTCCAGTCTATCCAGATCCCTCTGCAGAGCCCTCCTGCCTTCCAGCAGGTCGACACTCCCTCCCAATTTAGTGTCATCAGCAAATTTGCTGATGATACACTCAATCCCCTCATCTTAATCATCCATAAAGATGTTAAACAGGACTGGGCCCAACACTGATCCCTGGGGAACACCACTAGTGACCGGCCGCCAGCTGGATGCAGCTCCATTCAGCAGCACTCTCTGGACCCGACCCTCCAGCCAGCTCCTAATCCAGGAGAGAGTACACTTGTCCAAGCCATGGGCTACCAGCTTTTCCAGGAGTATATTATGGGAGACAGTGTCAAAGGCCTTGCTGAAGTCTAGATAGACCACATCCACAGCCTTCCCCTCATCCACCAGGTGGGTCACCTGATCGTAAAAAGAGATCAGGTTGGTCAGACAGGACCTGCCCCTCCTAAACCCATGCTGGCTGGGTCTAATCCCTTGTCCATCCTGAAGGTGCTGTGTGATTGCACTCAGGATGATCTGCTCCATAACCCTGCCAGGCACCGAGGTCAGGCTGACGGACCTGTAGTTGCCAGGGTCCTGCTTGCAGCCTTTTTTGTGGATTGGGGTGACATTCGCCAGCCTCCAATTATTTGGGACCTTCCCAGAGAGCCAGGACTGTTGGAAGATGATGGAGAGCGGTTTGGCAAGCTCTTCTGCCAGCTCCCTCATCACCCTGGGATGGATCCCGTCTGGTCCCATAGACTTGTTAGGATCCAGCTGGCTCAGTAAGTCGCTAACTACATCCTCCTGGAATACAGGAGGGCTATTCAGGTCTCTGTCTCTGTCTATCTGCTCTAGAGGCCAGTTGTCCTGAGGGCCACCTGTCTTACTGCTAAAAACTGAGGCAAAGTAGGTGTTAAGTACCTCAGCCTTTTCCTCATCTTTGTTAACTATATTTCCCTCAAAGTCCAACAGAGAACTGATGTCCCCCAAGCCTTCTCTTCTCCAGGCTAAACACTCCCAGCTTTCTTAGCCTTTCCTCATATGTGAGGTGTTCCAGTCCCTTAAATACCTTTGTGGTCTATGCTGATGACGCCGCCCTTGTCGCCCACACAGAAGCAGCTCTGCAGCATTTAACATCCTGCTTCGCAGACGCTGCTGAGCTCTTTGGGCTTTAAGTCAGCTTAAAGAAGACAGAAGTTCTCTATCAACCTGCACATCAGGAAGTCTTCCATCATCCCCATATCACCATTGGCCAATCAGAACTCAAATCAGTCCAGCAGTTTAATTACCTAGGCAACCTCATCTCCTCGGACGGTAAGATTGACGGAGAGATAGACAACAGGTTAGCAAAGGCATATAGTGCCTTTGGAAAGCTTTATAAAAGAGTTTGGTGAAATAAACACTTGAAGAAAAGTACAAAGATCAGTGTTTACAGAGCCATAGTGCTGTCTACTCTCTTATATGGATCTGAATCATGGATCATCTACCGCCACCACCTGCGACTCCTAGAACGCTTCCATCAACGTTGCCTTCATACAATCCTAAACATCCACTGGTCAGATTATGTGACTAATACATCTGTTCTAGAACAAGCAGCAATCACAAGTATTGAGGCCATGTTGCTGAGAACACAGCTGCATTGGGCAGGACACGTCTGTCTCAGTTTGAAGAGACTGGAATGTTTGCTAAAGAGGATGAGTTATGAGATAGGCCAAACTTCTCTCTCTCAGCAATTGTAAATTCAAAATTAAGGGGCTTTAATCTAGGAAGTGTGGAAAAACAGAAGAAATAACAACCCTTTATTAAAAGATATAAGTATGTTGGCAAGAACAGTAACAGAACACAAAAAAACCTAGACAATAGTCCTGTACCCAAAAGTCCCCTTCAAACAAAAGAAAAAGTTCTGAATACTTCTCTGTCTTTTAGCGCAGTTCTAATCACTGTTGGGTCGCTGGAGGTGCAGAACCTGCAGTACTCTGTCGTGGCCTGCAGGGGGTGCTGTTGGGTTGCTGGAGGTGTAGGACCTGCAGTACTCTGTGGTGGTCGGCAGGGGGCGCTGTTGGGTTCTGGCAGTCACCACACGGGGGGGGTCTTGGGGGTGGTCTCGGATCATGGAAGAAGCCAAAAAGAAACAACAGAGGGCCCTTCTCCCAATGGAAGAAGGGCAGAAGGAAAAGCAGTCCACCCCCACAGGACTCACTGTTGTTCTCAGATGACGGTGCCCGAAAGTTCCTCCTTTTCTCCCAGCGAGCACAGAGACTCTCCGATGAAAACGCAACAGGTCCGGGCTGGCGACAAAAGATAGCTCGCAGGCAAGATGAGGTCAGCAGTCAGGACTGACCAGGACAAGAAACCAGAAAGACAGACCTCCAGGCCTTCTCTCCAAATGCATGTAGGCAGACCCCCGTCTCCATCCAAGAGAGAGAACTCAGTCGTCTGACATCTCCCCTTCTGAGAAGAGCCCAGTCACCCCCTCCCAAAACTCCTCCCCTCTCCCCCCAGCCTCTGATGGGCCATCCATTAGGAATGCAGTCTGGCCAGCTAGTTCTTTTGTAAGGCTAATTGACTCCCTTCCCCCTTTCCATTCAAACTCCTTCTTTCCTACAGTGGGGGACGGGGGAAGAAAAATTCCCCCTCTCGGATTTCTAACCTATAACAACGTCTCAAGGATGAAGGACCACCACCTCCCTAAGATCATGCTTTATGGTGAACTTGCCACCAGCTGCCGCAAGAGAGGAACCCCGAAGAAAAGATACAAGGACTCCCTGAAACATCTCAGCCTTGGCCATTTTGATCAACATAACTGGTCTCCTCTGGCCTCCAACCGGGAGCTCTGAAGGCACACTATCTATAACGCTGCTGATGCCTTTGAGAAAGCACACAGGATCATTCTTGAGGAGAAAAGAATGCAGAAAGAATCGTGCCCTGCAGAATATACCACCTAAGGAGTCTTTCTGCTGTGCCTTTTGCAACCGGACATGCCTGTCTCATATTGGCCTTTTTAACCACCAGTGCGTTTGTAACAAACGTGGCTGAGAGCCCTTCCCAAATCTTTGTTCGTGAAGCCTAGCCATGATGATGATGATGGGTCCTGTGCTGGATTCTCTCCAAGTAGCTCCATATCTCTCTTGTACTGGGGGCCCAGAACTGTGCAAGGCATTCCAGGTATGGCCTCACCAGGCAGAAAAGGACCTGGGAGTTTGGATTGACAGGAAGCTGAACATGAACCAGCAGTGTGCCCAGGTGGCCAAGAAGGCCAATGGCATCCTGGCCTGTATCAGGAACAGTGTTGCCAGCAGATCCGGGGAAGTGATTCTTCCCCTGTACTCAGCGCTGGTGAGGCCACACCTTGAGTACTGTGTCCAGTTCTTGGCCCCTCAGTTCAGGAAGGATGTCAAGGTGCTGGAGCAGGTCCAGAGAAGAGCAACGAGGCTGGAGAAGGGATTTGAGTACAAGTCCTATGAGGAGAGGCTGAGGGAGCTGGGGTTATTTAGCCTGGAGAAGAGAAGGCTCAGGGGAGACCTCATCACTCCCTACAACTACCTGAAAGGAGGTTGTAGCCAGGTGGGAGTTGGTCTCTTCTCCCAGACAGCTATCAGTAAGACAAGAGGGCATGGTCTTAAGCTCTGCCAGGGGAGGTTTAGGTTGGATATTAGGAAGAAATTCTTTACAGAGAGGATAATCAGGCATTGGAATGGGGTGCCCAGGGAAGTGGTGGATTCTCCATCCCTGGAGGTTTTTAAGATGAGACTGGATGTGGCACTTAGTGCCATGGTCTAGTAATCGTGGTGGTAGTGGATTAAGGGTTGGACTTGATGATCTCAGAGGTCTTTTCCAATCTGACTGATTCTATGATTCTATGATTCTATGAGTAGAGGGGAAGGATCACCTCCCTCAACCTACTGGCAATACTTTGTCTAATACAGCCCAGGATACCATTAGCCATCTTTGCAGCAAGGGGACACTGCTGGCTCATGTTCAACTTGGTGTCCACCTTTTCTGCAAAGATGTTTTCCAGCTGGGGAGCCCCCAGAATGTACTGGTGCCTGGGGTTGTTCCTTCCCAGGGGCAGAACTTTGCACTTCTTGTTGAACTGCATGAGGTTCCTGTCAGCCCATTTCTGCAGCTTGTCAAGGTCCCTCTGGATGGTAGCACAACACTGGTGTATCAGCCACTCCTCCCAGTTTTATGTCATCAACAAACCTGTTGAGGGTACACTCTGCCTCATCATCCAGATCATTAATTAAGATGTTGAACTGGACTGGACTCAATAATGACTCTGGGGGTACACTGCTAGTTACTGGCCTCCAACTAGACTTCATGCCACTAATCACCACCATCTGGGCCCAGCCATTTGGCTAGTTTCCAACCCACTTTACTGTCTACTCATCCAGCCCATACTTCAACAGCTTTCCTATGATGATCTTAAGGGAGACAGAGTCAAAAGTCTTTCTCAAGATAGACAATATCTTCCCTTGTCTACTAAGCCAGTCATTTCATTGTAGAAGGTTATCAGGTTGATCAACTGTGACTTTCCCTTGGTGAAACCATGCTGACTGCTCCTGGTTACCTTCTTGTCCTTCATATGCCTGGAATGGTTTCCAGGATTAGCTGTTCTATCACCTTCCCAGGGATCAAGGTGAGGCTGACTGACCTGTAGTTCCCCGGGTCTTCCTTCTGGCCTTTCTTGAAGATAGAAGTGACATTTCCTTTCGTCCAGTCCACAGATACTCCTCCCAATCTCCATGATCATTCAGTCATTATAAGAGAGGGTGGCCTCACACTCTCTAAATAATATTTTCCCCACTCCTAGGGTAGCAACAAACAGCATTTTCTTAAAGGGGACTTTGAAGTCCCTTGAACGATGACAGAATATCTACTGTTAAATCATCCTCTTTCTGGGCAGGATCTGAAGGGCTGCATATAGCAAGTTTGGCAGGCTTATTTTATCGCTTTATTCTCAACCTGTTAGCTTGTCAAGTGGGTATGATTTTGTAGGATGACCTGGGAGGCAGTTTTCTAGGGGAGAAGGGAAGAATTTATAAATGGGAATGAACACTCAGGCCCTGAGGTGGTGTCAGTAAAGTTGTGTAGAAAGCAACACTCCAACACTCTTATCTCCTTACAGCTGTGGCTAGCCTATCTTATCTGTAATGATGATATTCATTACAGCTCCCCAGTGAAGCTGTGAGGTGGGTTGGTGATTTCCACCACCACCCCATCCCCAACCTTTTCCTTCCCTTCTTTGAACGTGAAGTTTGTGATCTGTTCTCACAGAGATGGCATGCAGCAACGCAGAGAGAACTCCTGCAAGGAGAGAGAGAGAGCCAGTAACGGAGCAGGACTAAGCTCTGCAGACAGAGTTTTGGGGTAAGAACTGAGCCAAACCCCCCAAAACCCTTTTGAGACCCCTCCTTGGAGGAGTAGATGGACTCCTACTTGAGAGGAGTCTTGAAGTGCTGCAGCACCGGAGAAAGAGGAGCTGAGAAGCTCAGGCGTCCCGGAAGCTGGACCGGGACGACCAGACGGAATGCGGAGGGGGTGACCTTGGCCCCCTCCTGCTGCTGCTGCCAAGCTGGTAGCTGAGACAGAGCACAGGAGCTCTGATAGAATGGTTGAGGCAAAGACTTTCAACTGAAAGCTGCCCTAATGTTCTGACTCAAGGGAGCTTGAATCCCCTGAGGAAAGGGACCATCACAAAGACCCCTGCGCTTCATGATATGATGTGGTGAAGCGAACCTGTCCCTGCATTCGCAGTCCACAGAAGAGAAACCTTTGCTGGGAGTCGAAGGGCCGAGAGGGGCAAGAGGAGACCCCCCCTTGTGTGTAATGGAAGGAGATCCAGCTACAACAGTCCAGCTACAGCTGCTGCATGGAAGAAGAGAGGCTGCTGCTCTGAAAGTGGAAAGGATATTTTCCTTCTTCCCTTCTGAACTTTTATTGGAGGGAGAAGAGATTGATCCATTGTAAATACTGATTTATCATAGGAGAGATAGTTAAGATTATGTATATACTGTATTATAATATTTATTTGTATAGTGATTGTAATATAATTCCCTTCCCCCCATATTGAGTCTTGTGTTGTGTCTGGAAAACCCATATCACATTGGGGTGAGATGTGGGAGGGGGGCTTGAACTCGGGAATTGGATTTTAGGAGTCTCAAACTGCCACACTTCCCCTTTAAAGGGTGGCAAAGAGGAAAATAACAGTTGAGAGTGAATAGCTGTTGGTTGCGATCTTTACATGTGCTGGTAGCAGATCCTATGACTTGTATTGGGTACACAATTTTAACAGATAGAACAAATTGAGTACTCATACTGTGCTCAAGAAGCAGCTGAGTGTTTGTTTGAAGATGAAAGTTTGAGTGTGGTGGGTTTTTTTCCCTTGTAGTAGAATTGCTGGTTGTATCATAGAAATTATTGTCTTGGTCCTCTGCAGTAGCCCCAGTTAATGGGTGGGCTGTGTCCCCTTCTGTGGTTTAATGTGCTTTTGGTGAGGGAGGAGGGATTATGGAGACTGTGTTGCGGGTCCGAAGGGGAGAGGGGACAGGACACGAGGAAGGGTGCAAGCAGACTCGTTTATTCAGGCGTGTGCCCGATTCTTAACCGTCCCGCCAGGGGAAGGGGGCAGAACATCGAGTGGGCTATCAGACAGACAAATGGGGGAGCAAATCAGAACAGGGCACAGGCAAAAGGGGGAGGAGGAAGCCTGGGCATGTGCATTTGTGCACTGTGTAGCATGAATACAGTGAAACCACATAATAACAGTAAAGTCCATATGAAAGTCCTGCCAATTGCTGTATGCTTTTCTCCATGCCTGGAACTGTTCTCATCCTGAATCTTGCTTCTCTACAGACTGTATTTCTCTTCTGCTTAGTGGACTAAATCTCTGCCACGGTAGCCAGTGAGGTTAAATCAGGGTTGAACTTAGCCCCTTCTGTTTTTGCACCATGTCAGGGTGATATTTCAGCTTTGTTTTGAGGAGGGTGTAAATGAAAGAGTAATTATTGTGGTTTAACCCCAACTGGAAAATAAGCACCACACAACCACTCATTCACACCCTCCCCCCTTGGTGGGATAGAAGAGAGAATCAGATGAGTAAAACTGAGAAAACTCGTGGGTTGAGATCAAGACAGTTTAATAATTGAGTTTCGATCAGTCCATGGCAGATGGTAGGACTGTGTTTCCACTGCTGAGACAGTTGATTACAGGTATACTGGACACTCCTCCAAGTGAAAGCAAACTGTGGTCTGCACTATGCCACCAAAAGGCTTGAGAAAAATGCATTAGAGATATCCATCGTGGCACCACTTGGCTGCCTTTGACTCCAGCTCATATTGAAGTTCCAACACATCTGATATGGCAGCACTCAGAGGCAACGCGACTTCATTCAGGTCACGATAGTCCACTGTCAGTCTCCATTCTCCGTTTGATGCCAATTTGTGCCCCAAAGAAGGCGCGGAGAAACTGCTCAGAGACAGAATTTTCTGCTTCGATGGTTTCCAGGCAGTCATGCTGTATCGGGACGAAGTTGGGATGTTACTTTTTGGTCTGTGTTTGGCCCTAGCCACCTGCAGTTAGTTTATGCTTTCTCCTGCCAAGTCTTCTGATAAAGCAGTGAACTTGGCCTTGGAGGGAGAGCTTCTGTGTAAACTGTTTTAATTGGTCTGTTGTGATTGGTCAATTGCTCGTCAGGGGCAGTTGGAGGACAAAGTGATGAGGAGAGTGATGAAGTAAGCCCACAGACTCATTTGGGAAGACCCCCCCCAAATCACTGCGCCTGCGTGGGGGACTTTCCAAGGTGCTCACGCACGCGCAGGAGGGGTGCACTTACATAACAGAAGGGGTGGGATTCAGAGCCCTGACGGGGCGGTGCTGGCCACACCTCTCCGGGGCAGGTGCTCTCAAAAAACTTTATAAAAAGCAGAGACGCTTCTGGGTTGTTGGCCGGCTCTTCACGATGGACCAAGTTGCTTTCAGCGGGGACGCCTGCTCGAAGTGGGAGCCTGCCACCCCCCATGAACCCGCAGCTGCTGCAGAGAGATTTCATTATTGGTTAGGATGGGTAAGACTTGTTTACAGGTGATACCTTGGTGAGTATGGGGGGGAAGCCTTCTTCCTAGGGTCTTTTGGTGCACTTTTTCCTCCGCCCCAATCCTTCTCCCTCAGGCGCCTGTTTTGTTTTCTCCCTTTTTCCTTGTTTGCCACCTTTTCCTAATAAATAGCTATTATTTTTACCAACTAGCAACGGTGTTTGGTTTATTCACGTACCAGAATCTCTCAAACCTGTGTTTTCCTCTTGGCTTAGTCCCTTTCCCTGTTACATATTTGGCGACGAGGATGGGATACTGGTCGTGAAAACTCACCGTTGGTAGGGGGCGGGGGTCCTGTAGGGACCCCAGATCTGGGAACGCGCTGCGGAGAACGCTGCCCCGAAAGAGAGGGTGGGGCTCTGACAGCGGCCTCGGGAAACGCGCTGCGGAGAACGCTGCCCCGAAAGAGAGGGTGGGGCTCTGACAGCGGACTCGGGAAACGCGCTGCGGAGAACGCTGCCCCGAAAGAGAGGGTGGGGCTCTGACAGCGGCCTCGGGAAACGCGCCACTGGTCATTAGCGGGGTCCCGGGGCGGTGGGTTTTTTTTTTGTTTTGGTAGTTTGTCTGGCCGCGGGCGGCAAAGAACGCACCACCCCTGAAGTGGGAGGGGCTCTGTCGGGCTACGCCGGGGAAATGCTGTTCTGGGAAGCAGGGCCCCGGGGAGGCGTAGCAAAGCCGCGGGGGACGCGCCACCCCTGGAGTGGGCTGAGCCGGGGAAGTGCTGTTGTAGTAAACAGGACCCCATTGGAATAGGTTATTAGCCGAGTTCAGTCCCTGCCGCGCTTGGCTCCTTCCCTCCCCCCCCTTAGCCGCCTGCGGCCCCGCGCCGCGTTCGGCTCCGCCTCCCCCCTCCGAGCCGCCCGCGGCCCCGCGCCGCATCCGGCTCCGCCCCCCCCCCAGCCGCCCGCGACCCTGCACCGCGTCTGGCTCCGTCTCTCCCCTCCAAGCCGCCCGCGGCCCCGTGCCGCGTCCGGCTCCGTTCCCCTCCCCTCCGAGCCGCTCGCGGCCCCGCGCCGCGCCCGGCTCCGCCTCCTCCCCTCCGAGCCGCTCGCGACCCCGCGCCGCGCTCAGCCCCCCCCCCCCCGCCGAGCTGGGACTCTGCGGAGCCCAGTTCCTGGCCGAACCCTGGCCTCTGCCGCGTTCGGCCCCTCCCCTGCCGAGCTGGGACTCTGCGGAGCCCAGTTCCTGGCCGGGCCCTGGCCTTTGGCGCGCCCGGCCCCGCCCCTGCCGAGTCCAGTATGAATCGGATAGCAAAACTGTTAACCTCCCAGAAACGGGATGTGGGAGGGGGTGCTCCTTCCATGGAGCGGGCTGGGTGGACCCAGGAGTCCTGGAGTGTTCTTTGAGGCCACCTAGAAACCTGTACTGGGGCTGTTCTTGTACTGTGGAGTTACAATAGCCCGACAAAAGTAGTGAAATTGTGGGGGCAGTGAGACAATAACTGCTAACCTCCCAGTCGTTATGAGTTTAGGTTCCTGAAAGTTTAAAAATCGTGTTAATCTTGGGTTCACGCGGTGGCTATTTAGTTCACGCGGTGGGCACGTGTGAACTGGGATCACAAACTGATACTATAGGTAGGTATTAAATTATCAGCATGGGAAGTATGGGGGGGTGTGGTTTTTTTTTTTTCCTGTGTGTTTTGTCTCCCACAGGACCCCACTGGCTTCCGACATGTGTGATAAAGCTTATCATGAGCAACAAGAATTCTGAATGGAGTTAAGGGGATGCTGAGCAGCATAAGACCAGCCTGAACATCACATAGAAGAGAGCATATCCTAAATATGGTTCATTTGTGTTCACTAACTACTACTAACGGGTGTGATGGTTCAGTCATCATGTGTCTGTCTCTCAGGTGTCTTGTCCATACCCAATGTTGTGATTTGTGTAATGAACAATGATGAAATTAGAATCTTAGGTAGAGTTTTCCACTGATACTGTTCCTTAACTGTGTGAGCTGCGCAAGGGATCGCCAGTTTCGGAGCGAGTAGAGACCATAACCCAGTAAATATTAATGTAAGCTGCAGGGTTAGCAGCGCATAGAGCAAGGTGCACCGCTATGCATCCAGGTACTCAGGAACCATTCTTACAATCCGTGGAAAGGCTGCCAGTTGCTGTATGGAAGCAGGTTTTGTGATACCCGGTTACAGAAGCTGCTAGTTACGTAACTAGCTAGAGGTTATGCTAATACAGGCTGTCAAAGGTACTATCCTTGGTGCAGTAATGCAGGCTTGTGCCGGGATGGGGTCCTTAGACCATCAAATAATTGCATTTGCATCTGCTATGACAGTAGTGGGGGCTGTTTGAGCTTTTCTGTGTTTTCCAGGATTTTAAATCAGGAGTTGTCTATGTTGCTACCTTGCTGGTTCAGCTGTCATGGGGGGTATTGCTGACCTCAAGGCCCTCTTGTGTGCCTTTCCAATGACATCTGTAGCATTGTGGATAGGGTGTCTTCAAGCCTCCTGGGTGGAGGCCAAAGCAGACTAGTTATGTTGATCAGTGTACTGTGTACGCAGAAAGATAGACTGCTTGTTTCCTACCAGACTTATCGCTTGCGTAATTTGTAAGCGGTGTTGTTTTGTCCATTTCCAAGTTTTTCTCAGCAGCATTTGTACTCCCAGGAGCCCCTTTTTACAGAGGGTTGTTCACCCCTTTGGAGTTTTGGGAGAAACACTCTGTGCTTGGCCAGGGGCCTCCTTTAAGCTGATGGTCTTGTGGTCCCTGGGGGAGCTGGGGGCAGAACGCAGTTTGCAGGTGGGGACCTTGTCCTTCTCGCAGTAGCATTCCAGCAATTTGCCGTGTTGGGGCATTTTCCTCTCAGCCAACACTTGGGCGCCGCAGAGCCCCACCAGGACGTAGTTTTTCTATTCCCTGGATGTTCTTTGTGCTGTGCTCGCTCAGGTGGGCTTGGCACGGGGGGGGGCCTTGCATGTCAGGCAAGTCTTCATGGCTGGATAGGGGCCCTGAAGGCAGAAATCACACAGGATCACCTCCGCTTGTTGTCCCAAATTCTCCTCCTTCTGTTTGCATTGCACTTTCTGCTTTTCCTCCCCTTGATGAACACAAGCGTCCAAAAGGTTCCCCACTATGTTGCGAAGATGAGAGTTGGGCTGCAGCTCCCCGATGGGGCCTGTGGGGAAAGGCAGAGTGGGCACTTGGAAGGGCCCTGCTGGCATTTCTACCCCTTCTGGGTGCATTCTGTGACTGCACCCCGGAGATATGGGGTTCCTGTAAATATCCAGGTCAGATAGAGCAGGTTAGCCCATCCTTCGGCCTGGCTGCAGTACCCGCCTCGACCATAGCGACTGAGCCTCGCGACAGAGCTGAGAGCAATGAAGAGGGCACTGGTGGGATGCGGAGAGCATTAGACATGTGACGTGCAGTGACTTTCAATCCTGCCGCCCCATCTCGACTGGTGCTGAAGGGGTCTCAGGGGAGCAGGCAATTGGCTAAGCTAGCTGCTATATGACAAGCAATGGATGCGACGCTGTATAATCAAATCTGTTACATCTACACTGATCCTTGGGATGTAGCCCAAAGTTTGGTAGATTGGTGAAGTAAATGGCAGCGCGATTCCTAGAAGATAGGAACAGAAGAGGGGTGGGGTAAGGAATTTTAGGAACAGATCTGGAATGCTCCGAAGAATCGTGACTTTCGTGTATTCCATGTCGATGCCCACATGAACCAGGAGATCGTGCCCTGGCCTTATGGGCACACGATAAGTCTGGGCACGCAGGGCAGGATGCAATGCTTGCTTGGGCAAGGGCCCAAGACATTCTCATGCCCTAGATAGCTACCCAGCAAGTGCTTAGCGAGTGTACTGTTTGTCAATTCTTGAGGGAGTGCAAAGTGCTCTCATTACCGCAAGGGCATTTGAAACGCAGATCACGCGGTGGAGAAGTATGGCAAATTGACTTTCCTGGTCCGTTGACAGGATATCAAAGGCAGAGATATTTGCATAGCAGCGGACACCCATTCTAGCCTTATAGTAGCCGTCAGAAATGGTTTGCAGGTGATCGGGTGTGGTACCAAGCCCCAGGTGAAAGGAGTCCTGTGGCTGCTGAGATTGTGGCAGCCGATGATTCTCAGGCTGCTACTATTGCAATTGAAGGTCAAACAGAGGTTAAAGGAGTTCTCACTCCGCACCCGAGACGACGAGAGTGAGGGTGGGAGAGGGTGTCGACCTATAACCATTTTCCCATTCCTTCCACATTTAGGTATCCGGGCGAGTGCGCACGGATAGTCCAACCATCATGAACATGCCTATTCCTGCAGTAAGCAAGCTACATGTATGGAATAATGGTACACGTTTTTGTGTTTTATCTAGCAGGTTTCTCATTGCACCGGATCCAGGGGGTCACTCTGTCAAAGGATCCAAGAAGCTGAACGTCATGGACATGTTATTTCCTGTTACTTGTGATAAAAGGGGGATAGTTTTCCTAATGATTGTCGCGCGGTACTTATATTTTATGTTTGTATCTTTGCAATTGATTGTGGCGTTCCCCTTCCCCTTTGGACTGATGTAACACCCTTTTCGGGCGGGTAACCTCATGCGAATTATATGGAACTAAGACCTGTGCCTGGTAGGCATGATGGTAATGAAAGGATTGTCGGTTATGTACCTTCCATGGGCTTCGGCCTGATCAAACCAGTAACATTGAGTGTTCTGTTTCATTTGTGCCACGATTTCACAACCTTCCGGAACCCTCCGGTTGTGGACAACTGTCTTTTATAGCATGGAGGCAAGAGGTACCTGCACTACCACTCCATGAGGTGGAGGGGTTTGATTGCAGTCAGGGGCTCGCTATGGCAGGATGGCTTGCCCCCGATGAGGCCTTGAATTTACAAAAGGAGTGAAAACTGCCCGTGGGGGCAATGATTAAACCAGGCGGTTGTCTGGTGCTAGACCACACTCCCGGTGTACGGGACCTGCAATGACTCCCCATAGGCCCATAAAAATGGTGGCTGGCAGTCGACCGCTTCATACTATAAAAGATGTATCGAAAGTATTAAGTTGTCCCATGGTTCAAACCGAGTTCTAAGTTCTTTGATTGCAGTGTTTAAGCCCATGCAAGCGGACATACCGGCTCATCCGTTTCACTGTGATATCTGTCAACCGGAGACTGTCCAGTAACTAATCACCAGAATCTCTCGAACCTGTGTTTTTCCCTTGACTTAGTCCCTTCCCTGTTACACATGCTCAATTGGTTCTGCTGACATCCTTCCTTCTAGAAATGAGGCTGGATTCACAACGTTAGTTACTTGAATGGTTATGTCGTCTGACTCAGCTAGGATTGCTTGGTACTTTAGGAATCTGGAAGGTGACAACCAATGGCCACCCTTCTGTTCTTGTACTGCTGACACAGTGTGGGACACTAACACAGTCATTTTCTGGCCCATCGTGAGTTTTCTGGCCTCTTCTATGTTTATGATCACTGCGGCCACCGCTTTCAGACAGCTGGGCCATCCTTTGCTTACTTCATCCAGCTGTTTGGAGAAATAAGCCACGGCTCTTTTGTGTGGTCCCAACTGTTGTGCCAAGACTCCTAAAGCCATCCCTTGCCGTTCATGAGAGAACAGCCAAAATGGTTTTGTTACATCAGGGAGGCCCAAAGCCGGGGCTCTCATGAGTTCTTGTTTCAGTCTCCTAAAAACTCCCTCAGCTTCGGGAGTCCAGACCAGAATACTCTTAGTTTCTTTTAATAAATCATACAGTGGTTTGGCGAGTACCCCATATTGATAGATCCATAAACGGCACCAACCTGTCATTCCCAGAAAGGCTTGTAGATCTCTCACCGTTTCTGGTTTGGGCATCTGGCAGATGGCTTCTTTCCTTGCTGTTCCTAGGGATCATTGTCCCCTGGAAATCTCATATCCCAGGTATACTACTTTTTCTTGCACCAGCTGCGCTTTCTGTTGAGAGACTCGATATCCACTTAAACCCAAGAAATTCAACAGAGAAATAGTCCATTTAACACACTCTTCTTCTGTCTCAGTTGCTATCAGTAGATCATCTACGTATTGTAGAAGAGTGCCATCTCCCTGTGGCCTTTCCCATTGTTCCAATTCTTTGGCCAATTGATTCCCAAAAATTGTTGGACTATTCTTATAGCCCTGAGGTAACACTGTCCAGGTTAATTGAGTCTTTCTCCCTTTGCTCACAGATTCCCATTCAAAGGCAAAAATCTTTTGGCTTTCTGGGGCTAAGGGAAGGCAAAAGAATGCATCTTTTAGATCCAACACTGTGAACCAAATTAAATTGTCCTTTAACTTGGTTAGGAGTGTGTAAGGGTCAACTACCACTGGATGTAATGTTTTTGTTATTGCATTCACAGCTCTTAAATCTTGAACCAGTCTATAAGTTCCATTTGATTTCTTAACTGGCAGGATTGGTGTGTTATAGTCTGATTCACATTCTATTAATAACCCTAATTCTAGGAATTTTCTAATTATGGGTTCGATTCCTTTTCTATCTTCCAATCTCAGTGGATATTGCTTTCTCACCACTGGTCTTGCTCCAGGTATAAGTTCAATAGCGATAGGTGTTGCCTGTTTTGATTTCCCAGGTACGTCAGTAGCCCATACCAATGGGTATGCCTCGCTCATAATCCGCTTGATATTATGACTCTCAGGTTTTGGTTCTATGCAACTGATTGTCAGACTTAAAGCTGCGATCAGTTGTTCTCCATTTACCTGGAATTCAAGTTTGTCTTTGTTGAATTTTATTACAGCTCCTAAATTTTCTAGTAAATCCCTACCTCGTAGAGGCTTTGGAGAATTTGGTAAGTACAGAAACTGATGGATCCCCATTTGCTTTCCAATTTTGTATTTAATGGGTTTTAGGAAGTAAGCTTTTTCTGGTTGGTCTGTTGCTCCCACAACTTGTACAAACTCATCACTCTTTGGCACTAGTTGCTGATTTAAAACTGAAAATGTTGCTCCTGTGTCAATCAAAAAGTCTAATTCCTTTTCACCTTCCCCTAGCTCCATTTTAACCAGTGGGTCTGCTAGGGAACGACTCACCGGTCCCCCTCAGTCACTGCTCTGGTGTGCAATGGCAGTGTTTGCGAATCTTTCTCTTAGTTGGGGGCAGTCTCGCTTCCAATGGCCTATCTGCAAGCAATTGGAACATTGATTCGGTCCTATTCTGGTGGGCTGGGGCTTGAATCCCCCTCTGCCCCTCATAGGATAGCCACGACCTCTACCCCTGGCATTTGCATCTGGGAACTTTGTGTTTTGGGCTGCCACTGCTACTGCTACGACTCGAGCAATTCTTTTATCTTCTCTCTTTTTCTCTTCTTTTTCTCTGTTGTTGTATACCTCCCAGGCCTCATTCATCAATGTCTCTAAATCTCTGTTTGCTGGATGTTTAAGTTTTTGCAATTTCTTTCTAATGTCGGGAGTACACTGTCCCATTACTAACCCTAGCAGTTGTTGCCTTCCTTCTTCTGATGCCGGGTCTAGGGGTGTATATTGTCTCATGGCGGTTCTGAGTCTGTCCAGAAATTCTGAGGGGGTCTCATCTTTTCCCTGTCTAACATCATACAGGGCTGCCCAGTTAATGGCTTTAGGTATTGCATTTTGCAGGCCTAATGCTATTAGCTTCCTGTATTGTACTAGCCGCTCATATTGAACTGGATTGTTCGGATCCCAATCTGGATTCCTGCTTGGAAATATTGCATCTAACTCTTCGGGCAATAAGGCGGCATGATCTCTCCCTGTTCTTAATACAAGTTCCTTCTCTGTTTCTGTTAATTCTGATAACATTACCTCTATATCTTCCCAGTCAATGTCTTGGTTCTTTGCTAATAATTCGAACCTCCCAGCTACCCCCTCTGGATTTTTCCTAAAATTCCTTGCTTCTTCTCTCCAGCTGTTCAAATCACTTGTCGTAAATGGTACTTTTATCCGTCCCTGCTCTCCTGCAATGGGCATTATCCGTCGAAGGGGAGCTATTGTATAACTTCCCTCGACCCTCTCTTTTGCTTCTTTTCGTGCTACAGACCTGGTATAGTGTGGGTGACTAGTCCCTTCTCCGGGGTCTTTCTCCTCGGCCTTGGTGTCCATTCTATTCTTTCTCTTTTCTTTTCTCTTTCCTCGTTTCTGTTCCTTGTCCTCGCTCCCCATTCCTGCCCAGTTATCCTCCGCATTACCAGACAATATCTTACATAAAACAGAAAGTGAACAAGGGAAATCAGAGTAAGAACACTTTCAGACACGACGCAAAAGTATGAAAGGTGAATACAGCATCACAAAGTAAAGACAATTTTACACTGCAGTGCCGGGACTCTAACCCGATCAGAGAATCCCCTTCTAGGGTTCTCCTGGCAGGACTTTAACCTGCTTCTTTTGGGACCTGGGACTCTAACCCAGTTGGGAATCCCCTTCTAGGGTTCTCCTGGCAGGACTTTAACCTGCTTCTTTCGGTACCTGGGACTCTAACCCAGTTGGGATTAATGCCAAGGCCTTCCCCGGCTTCCCTTCGGGCGGTAAATCTTACCCCCGCTAATAAAACTCTTTGACCTAAAATATAAAAGAACAGGAGGTTCTTGTCCACCGACGCGCATAGAACCAAGGGGTCTGGGAGACTCTGCCAACAAAAATTCACTTGGGGGCCCCGAGAGCGTCCCGACCCCTTGGGTCTTGGCTCAGGAAGACCCCCTTAGTCCCACCAGAGTCGCCAAGATTGAAACCAATTTGTGCCCCAAAGAAGGCGCGGAGAAACTGTTCAGAGACAGAATTTTCAGTCTATAAGCAGGAGGTATTTATTTTTACGGCCAGGGAGCAGCCAGGTCGCCCTGGACAAACTGCTCCATCGAGAAACTTACAATTGAGCTTTTTATACACTTTTTGCCAAGCAATTACATCACATATTATGAATATTCATTACATTGCAACATCTACTTTTAATATTCATAACAGGTGGAGTTGAGGCAGAGTTAGAGGCGTGGTCTTTAATTTGGGGAGCACTTCGGTGGTCGTTCCTGTCTTACTTCATCATGAACTCAAGTGTCCTTTCATCATCATCTTCATAAACTTTTGAACCTTCCCTAATTTGGGTAGTTTCCTTGTGCATTTGGCAGGGATTTTCAGTATCTGGCAAGAGTACCTGATTTCTTGGCTTGTCCCTTTTCTTATCTCCCTTTGTTTTCTTCCATATGTCCTTTTTTGTGTGTGCTAGCATTTCTAGTTCTCCCCGTTCATGCCCATGTTCCCTCATGTCAGAGTGTCCTGTATTCTAGTGAATTTATTGCCTCCGCTATTTCTTAATACTAAGTTTTCTATGCCTTGCTCAAAGCCTGCATCTTGTGTTTAACTCTCTCTAATCCTCACATTGCTCTACTAAATTCACTTGCCAGTTTTTACCTGACTTCAAGACTTTCACACTGGCCATATGGGGCTGTTAAAGGGTGAGCGAGTCCTGCTGATCACTCCTTGGCTCTTGAGTTGACAAATCAGCTTATGGATGAGAATCAGGGAGTGCCACCGGTGCACCGTTGTGGTAGCAATTGGCACCTGTTCTTCTTCGACCCTCAGCAACCCCACAAATAGAAGAATCCTCCAAGAGACCAGGCAAGGTAGACAGCTGTTTAATTTTTTCCATCTCCAAGGCAGCTATATGGAAAGCCCACTGGTACCCTTTGAGGTCCTTGAAATACCCTCTCCTGAGATAGTCTATGCCAGGAATGCACAGAGCCTCTGGTCCAGTCACAGTGGGGTGCTTTTACCACTCATTTTCAGTCAGATTTACTTCAGCCTCCAATACAGTCAGCTCTTGGGATCCCCTGTCACTCCAGAAATACAAATGGGTTCTGCCTCTGTATAGCTTGATGGCATTAGGGTACACTGTGCACCAGTATCTACTAGAGCCTTGTACTCCTGTGGGTCTGATGTGCCAGGCCATCAGATTCACCCCATGCAGTAAATCCAGTTGTCCCTCTCCTCCACCTGGCTTGAGGCAGGGCCCCTCTAGTCCTGGTCATAGGATTCTCCATTTACTTCTTGTAGAAATGGATTAGAATTCCTTTCCATAGGATCAGAAGTAAGATTAGTCCTTCCACTCTGCCTGGGGAACTGTCCAATGGAGACTTGAGCAGCAACTTTCCTGGAAGAACCCTCATTTGTGGTTGTTTTTCCTTGCAATTCACATACTCGTGCATCTAGGATTGAGGTAGGTTTTCCATCCCACTTCCTCATGTCCTCTCCATGGTCCTGCAGGTAAAAACCACAGGGTACCCCAAGGGGCGTACCCAGTATATCCTCCCTCTTATGCAAAAGGACACTTACTGTTAATAGCTGAGATGCGGGTCTGTACAGGTGGGGAGTAGAACATATTCTCTTTGAATTTCTGGAACTCCTGGGACAGTTTCTTCACAGCTGAGACAATGGAGGAAGAGCGATTTTCTTTGTATTCCCGAAGTTGGTAAGCCACTTCATCCATTGTTGGTGCCTCTTCATCTCTCCAAGTCATTACTGCCAGTGGGTTGGCACACGACAATGGTGTGTTCTGTACAAATTTCTGTCACATGGGTTGTGTGCATTGGACTTTGTCTGCATCTGTGGATGACTGCGCATTGTTTGGGTCAAAATAAATCATCTCTAGCATGACTAATTCCCCCAGATCCTGGATACCTTTCTCTACTACAGTCCATTTGCCTGGGCAACATATATCTTCCTTGAAGAGATACCTTTCCTTCACACTTGACAGGAGTCACCTCCAGAGGCCAAGGACTTGTGCCCCTTTTCCAATCACCTTCCATAGAAAGTGATCCCAACTGTTTGGTTTCCTTACCCTTTAATTCCAAACTGCTAGCCCCGTTGTCCCCACGTTGGAGCAGCCAGGTGATAATGTGCTCAACTGGACAACATCTGAAATCTTTTTGCATATTCTGCAGCTCAATCGGGAATAGGGATTGAGTGGTTACCTCTTGTTCTGCCACTTCCTCCTGTTCTTGTGATGTCTCTGCTTTGTCCTCCTTTACTAAACGAGATGTCTTTCTTGTCCATTTCTTCTTGTGTAGAGGGGCAAGTGATACCAATGCAAGTTGGTTCTCTGATTCAGCTGCATCATCCATCACTAGGGTCTGAGTAGCTGTAGTGCTTGTCGCAGGGTTCCGAGTAGCTGCAATGCCTGTCACGGGGATTGGCATAGCCACAGATAGTTGCTTAACCCTAAACAAGATCTGAAGCGCATTCAGCATTCCTAGCAATAGGACCAGGACCAGAAATAGGCTAGTTTCCACAACCCAGAAATATTAAAAATTTTCAAAATTCTCAGATGATTCTGTAATTAGCCTGGAGGAGAAGGGGAAGATGTAAGAAAATGTCTCCCCCACAGGTCAGTTCTCCGAGGAGAAAAGGCAAAAGGGTAATTATTAACAGTTCACAATAGATGACTCCTGAAGTACAGAGGTGATGGCAATGCTGAGTGAACATACCAGCAATTCTATCATATCACAAGCCAGTATTACAAAGTACAACAAAACAAGAAACTTAGCCCAGGCCCCAGAGATGACAAATACCAAAACAGCAAACGCATGCTCCAAGTAAGTAGGTACATAATATAACTGAGAACAAGCACAACTCTGAGAAAATAAATCAACATTGTGACCAATGACCATTAAGCCAATACAATGAATGCTTATAACAAATTTGTTTTAACATGCTCTGGTCAAATCTGTCATTATCTCAACTCTTCATGCCCCACATTAGGCACCAAAAAGGACTGTCAACTCCAGTTGGCAACTAAGTACCTCACTCCCTCCCACCTCCCCAGGGAGGAGAATTGGAAAAAAGTTAAAACTCGTGGGTTGAGATAAGAAGAACAGATTGATAATTGAAACAAGGTAAAATCTAATAATAGTAATGAATGTAATGAAAAGGAGAAAGGGAGAGGAATAAAACCCAAGGAAAACAAGTGATGCACAATAAAGTTGTTCACCATCCACTGACTGATGCCCAACCTGTCCCTGAGCAGCAAACCCACCTTCTGGGTAACTCCCCTCAGTTTATATACTGAGAATGACATTCTGTGGTATGGAATATCCCTTTAGCCAGTTTGGGTCAGCTGTCCCAGTTATGGTCCCTCCCAGCTTCTTGTGCACCTCCCACTGGCAGAGCATGAGACACTGAAAAGTCCTTGATTTAGAGTAAACACTGTTGAGCAACATCCAAAACATCAGTGTGTTATCAACATTATTCTTATACTGAATCCAAAGCACAGCACTGTACCAGCTACTAGGAAGAAAATAGTTAATTTTCCAGCTTAAACCAGAACACTACTTCAACTATAAATAGTCATATTTTATATTAAAAAAAAATAATTATTATTGTTTCTTCTTACTGAAATTTATTTCAAAGATTGATTTCTTATTTGCTTGTTCTATCTTCCTCACACCTTCCTGAACTCTTTAGGACTTCAGCATGCATTTGACAGTGACTGGGAAGTTGGGAAAATCACTTATAACAATTATAAAAATGGATCTGACGATGCTGTTCTGGCTTACAAACTCTTGGTGCAAACGGGCAACCGAGCAAAGCCCATTGACATCAGTCAGGTACTGTATCAGAGTCCATGGTGGTTTATACAGGAACGCACAATCCTGTCAGGAGTTGGGGGAGATGCAAGGAAAATGCCATAGCTCCTTTTTTCATCTTGATGAACTGAAATTTCTGAGTTGTACCTAATTGTGTAGCCTCACTGACTTTGCTTGAGCTACATGTTAGCTGCAGAGTCTGGCTTGTGTTGAGAAGTATTTAAAATCAATACCAGGAATGCCTGTCCTTGGTGATTATTGGCTGGCATGCATTAAATGCTGTTCCTGTCTCATACACACTCACACATATGCAGTTTCCTCTGCGTTTGGTGTGGAAAATGCTACTCTGCATCCTTAGGTAGGTGGAGACTGGTCCTATGCCAGACATACAGCCAATGTTAGTCTTGTTGCTCCAAGTGGCATTGTTCTTGATTTGAATCAGATTTTTTTATAGGGATGACCTTTGCTCAGCCTTTTGCTGTGGCTTTGAATCTAGAATTTGCAATTATTTGGTTAGTTCCTACCAATTTATTCAAAACACACATTTTAAAGAAAGACGTTTACGAATGATAGGTAATGGAAGGGAACTGAGATAACTCTATGCTGTACTATATTACTGTATTGTCATTACTAAATATAGATATACTGTAGTAGAACTGAGAATGGCAGTTGGTTGAGCTACCTAAATAAAATACATCTGAGCTTCTTTCACAAGGTTATCACAGCATATGACTGCTTTTGCTGCTTTTTAGGTAGGTGAAATATGCTGGGTTTGACTCCTTATGCCAAAATTTTATTTTAATCCTCTTAAGAAAAAATTGTGCAGGAACCTAGTTTCTTCTCTCCTAGAATCATCATTGACTCTCTGTGCTTTCAGGCAGAAAATAGTCTCTCTAGTGAGTTTCTCAGCAGATCTGCTTATTTTCATTTTTTGCTGACGTTAAAGGTGACAGATTTACGGATTACACTGTTCAGTTACTATGGTGTGTAAAACACATTGCTATATGGCAGCATGCAGCATGCTGCCAGGTTTGAATGATGCAAAGATAGGGAACCAAAGGGAAAACCTTTAATGAGATTCTGTTTAGCAGTGCGTACCACATACACTGTGGAACAAATGTGATTAGACTACAGCTGTTGATACAATTTCCTGTGCCTGGGAGGGAGAAAAGTGTGGTGCACCCACAAGGGCTGAGTATTGTACTATACAATTCCAAAGACAGCTTGAAGACATATAGTTGTTGCATATCCTGTGGATTAATTGAATCCAGATCCTTGGAATCTAGTTGTGAGGTGTGTGTGGGGGGGGAGGTTGACTTTTTTTTTAACTGCTGTCACTGCTGTTCTTCATTTCATTAAAAGGACCTGAAACTGGAGCCAAGTCAGAATTTTAAATAAACAAAGCAAACAAAGAAACCCCACAGTAATACTTTGAATCCACAGAGTCCTCTGTCAGAGCTCTGGCTGTGCAGTATTTGGCTGAAGAACCCGAGAAGCATACCACTGCTTTTTACCCCATGGATACGTTTGCCAACAGTGACCCAAATAACACATTGCACTTGTCTGGGTTTTTTGGCACTGGACATTTTCTGAAATGCATAGATCATGGGAGACAAGTGTTAGAAAAGTTTATACAGATGTTGTTTTATTTTTATATCTTTCTATTTACTGTGTGGTATTTTCTTCAATGTTAACAACAGAGGTTAACTGCACACAGGCATGTATAGGGACTCTTGCCAAGTTTTTTTCCCCTGGTTTTAAAATACATTTTTCCAATTCTGTTGGTTTTCACCCTCAGTTACAGACAGCTTTTTGGAATTCAGATTTAATTGATTCAATTTGTTCTAGAACCATCTGCTGATTTAGTGGGTATTATAAAAATTCTATAAATATTATTTTATAAATAACTACTTTCCACTGTTGCTGTAGTTATTTAGATTTTTCTTCATTCTCAAACAATAGTTTTCTGGTAAGTCACTTCAAGTGAAAGTTAATGCTGTTTGTCTTTATCCCCTCCTATATGTGTGTGTCCCATCTCTAGGCTTTTTGTCATAAGCTTTGCAGCAAGAGCCCTGAAAGCAAAACTCATTCTGAATGGCTTCTAATCTTTCTATTTTGCAGTTGACTAAACAGCGCTTGGTGGATGCAGATGGAATCATTAATCCAAATGCTTTTTACATCTATCTGACAGCCTGGGTTAGCAATGACCCTGTGGCCTATGCTGCCTCACAAGCCAACATCCGGCCTCCCCACCCAGAATGGGTGCATGACAAAGCAGACTATATGCCAGAAACAAGGCTGAGAAGTAAGTAACATTTCATCCTAATGTATCATAGTTTATATAGGTGGTCTCAGTCCTTCCTTCAAGACCTAGTAACTCTATAGTTGGGTGATGCTGTATAGGACTCAGAAGCATAAACAGAACAATATATTGGATTACTCTGTAGCCTCAGGAGACAAATGCAGTTGTGGAATCTAGTGTAATGTGGCACAACTGAAGGGTTTTATCGTGTTGAAAAATGAGTTTTATAACAGTTCCTAGCAAAGCTCTAAAAACTTATAATAAGCATTGCTTTTTAATGTTACCTGATAGTTCTGTATGCGAGAGAAACCTGGAGATTGCATGAAATTCCTGAATTTCATCAGATTGCATCATGTTAATCCTTATTTTTTAATAGGGAGGAAATTTCATCAAGATAGGTCATATGTATAAGATACCAACACCAATATGGTACAAGAGTTATTTTGGGGAGAAGTCTGTGTGAGTGGGTGGTCTCCTTTTGTCCCTCCCACTCTGTGCTGTTCACCGTTTTGCATCCTGAGCAGTAATGCTGGTTTGCCTTGCTGTGCTTCAGCAATTTATTGGGAGGATTGCTAGTTGGACACCAGTGAGGAATGGGAAAGGACATGTGGGGGAGGACTGGTGCTCTTGAAAATGTGATTGGGTAACAAGCTAGATGTGCTTTAATATATCCAAACCCTAGGACAGGTATTCAGGTAAAAGCTGGTGAAGATTACATACATATATTGAAATCTGTAGTTGTTAAATTATATAGAATTGTTTGGGGACTTGATAAAGGCTGTGTTCATCATAAATATAGTAATTTCTGGAATTTAGAGTTTTTTAAGTGTCAGTTGTTCCAAAGATGCAAAATTTTAATTCAACACCTTTAAGCATTCTGCTATAGAGAGCGTCTTGTTAACGATGCTGTCTTTATATCTCCTTCCCAAACATGTTAAAACACTGCTATCCTTTTCCTAGTTCCAGCAACTGAGCCCATAGAATATGCTCAGTTTCCTTTCTACCTCAATGGATTGCGTGAAACTTCTGACTTTGTGGAAGCTATCAAGAAAGTGAGAGCTATCTGTAATAACTATGCTGGCCTGGGGATTGCCAGCTACCCAAATGGCTATCCATTTCTATTTTGGGAGCAGTATATTGGACTCCGTCACTGGCTCCTCTTATCCATTACTGTGGTTTTGGCTTGCACATTTCTGGTGTGTGCCCTCTTCCTCCTGAACCCTTGGACATCTGGCATCATTGTAAGTTTATTATAAGGGTCTTTGTTGAAGTCAAATTCCTTTCAGCATAGCTCTTGCTATAATCAGGAAGGTTTTGTTCATGTCTAGGCCTCTAATGGAGTATGTATATTGCATCATTCATTATATATTTATTCAACTTGAGGGGGTAGAGTTCATGGTAAAGATACAAACCTTCAAAACCTTTGTCCACCTTAACCTTTGTCCTTTGTCCACCTTTTTGTGGCTTTAAAGGTTTTGTTATTAGGATACATGAATTTTTACCCTTGTTCAGATGCCCATTAACATGAGAAATAAGACACAGAGGAAAATTAGGAATGTTATTAAAGTTATTTCTATTTAGTTTTTCCTTCCTCCTTTTATCAGAAAATGTTATTTTTCAAGGCAGTTACTTGTGACTAACTTGCCTGTAAATTTGCCCACTGGTTTCCAAATGCAGTCTTTCTGGAAAGACTGAAATGGTTAGGTTGTACAGTACACACTGAGAAAAGAGTGTGACTGGGCTATTGAGGAAAAAAAGTTATAAAATTATAAGTTGAAGAGAATACTCCTCCATGCTTTCTGCAAGGTACTGTAAGCCTCATAGTAAACATTCAAGTTAATTTGGATTATGATGTTCCTATGTTTAAATTCCATAAACTGTTGTATGGTTTATGTGTATGGTTTTATAAATGTTGTGTGGTTTAGAAAAGTGTAAAACAGTTACTAGTTTTTGTATTATACAGTTATATGGCAAGTATGTTAAAAGGTAAACATTTAGTCTAGAATATTTTTCATAGCACTGAATCAAGCAATTTATGTTACCTTTTTGATTCATTAGCTTATAAAATAATTTATTATAGTGCATACTTTTATCCCTTGGAAAGGTGGTTTATTTTCAGAGTCTGCCATTGCTTTTATAAGTTTGTCTCTTTTTCCTGCTTGGCTTTAGAAACTTTGAAGTCAATTCCATGGATTTCCTCCCCTCCCTTATTATTTTTTACAAGGTAGATGAAAGAAAAATAAAAGCTTTCCCTTAGATTTAACTATTTGCATTGTCCATATCAATCCCTTCAAGTATCTTTAAAGCTCAAAGGCTCTCTGTAACCTGAGACTCATCAGCTAATTATGACATTCACCTTCTTCTGGCCTTTAAACCTATTCTGGAGTTATCCTCACTTACATTTGGAGTACTACAAAAAGAATTCCAATGCAGTTATTTGAAAGTTAGTTTTTCTAGAAGGATTTTCAGAGAAAGAGGTGAAAAAGAGAAAATTTATGTTCCAGTGAGTATCTATGAGAAGGAAGAAAAAAATTACATTTCAAATCACATTGATAAATTATTACCAGTAGAAAAGTGATGCTTGATCTCTTAATTGGTTCTTGGGATAATAATTTAAACTGGCTCTTTAGAGAGTCATTGCTATTGAGCACAATGAAACAAAGAAAAATGACTTGTCTTTGGGGATAAGAGAAGGACTGATCTGAGTGATATATTTTGTAGTCCTCATGTTGTTTTGTAATATCCTTCTTCTTCATTTGTCTACAGTATGAGAAGTTACTAATGGCTGTTTGAAATCATTTAGGTGGTGGTGCTGGCTCTGATGACTGTGGAGCTGTTTGGCATGATGGGTCTAATTGGAATAAAGCTGAGTGCAGTGCCTGTGGTTATCCTGGTTGCTTCTGTTGGCATTGGTGTGGAATTCACTGTTCATATTGCTTTGGTATGTAAAACTAGAAAGCATTTTCATAGTATTTTAAAATAAAATGGTAACTGTTATGATTCCAAATCCTTACTTTAACTCCTAAGTCAGTGACATGATTTTCAGAAGAGTATCAGTCATAAACCTTGCACAAAGTTTTGTGTGCCATTTGGATTGTCATGGTAGAGTACCTGAAGAAATTGTTCCTAACTGCTGAGTCAGTCTCCTAGAAGATAAGAGGGAACACATAGCAGTATTTTAATATTAACAATGCTTTCTAAAGACTGTGATTAAGATCATGGGTAAATGTGGTTTCTGGTGGTGTGAGACATACAAATATATAGTGAGCAAGTTAGAGCTGGCTTCCCACCAAGTCTGCAAAACTCAGCGAAAGCCCTTCCCCTCCCTCCCCCTTTAGGTAAAGGGGAAAAAAACTATAGAAACTGAGAGAAATAGAAACCAACCGAATTATACCAAAATATATGTGTATTTTTACATATATTACAGTTATATACAATAAGGATATTATGTACAACTCCCAAGAAGAGGAAGAGGGGAAAGGAAAATGGGAAAAAGGGACAAAAAGGGACAAAAAAGAAGAAAACAAAACAAATATGCACCTGGTAACCAGCAAAATAAAGAACTAGCAAAATCTCACCACTTCCCTTGAGAAAAGTAGGACAGCCAGACCCGGCCCAGCACTCTCCCCTCACGCGTGGCAGACAACAGCAGTTACTGCAGGCCTCAGCTCCAGATAAGCAAGAGTAATGTAGGGACCTACTGTTCCCAAACCTCGCCAGAAGAGAAGAGAGCGAGGTCTCTTATCTCCGCCTTATTTATATGTTGTGTTACGCTAAAGGATGATATGGAATACTTCCTTAGATTTCTGACCCCGTTGCTAAGGAAGGCCTAAAAAATCCAAAAGCCAACCCACTACACATAGACAAAGCAGAGCTCTTAATATTCATTATTTTAGGCCACACTCTCTCACTCATCATCTGCAGCCTCACTGTTGTTGACACAGTCCTATGTAGTTTTTTTATTCCCTCTTGTGTGTAGATTCTGTATCTTGTGGTAAAGAAACCTTCAAAGGGAGATATTCAAAATAATATAATGTCATTTAATCTCTCTGGAATACTAAAATTTGAATGATTTCAATTCTTCATGGGAAAAATCACCTTCTTTTCAAAACCCATATCTATTAATATTGGGCTCAACTGTGCAATCTGTGGGGAAAGAGTTGTCCGATGTAATAAAGAGAAGTAGAGAGGAAAAATGTTTGAATGTTTTATATAAACATTTTCAAGAGTTTCAAAGTTAGGTGTTCAAATCTAGAGTGCACCTAATCATCCAACTTAGTCAACCTGATGTACAGAAATGCAGAGAAATGACAGGTTTTTTGCAAGGGAGCAATTGTGGATGCTCATTATGCAAAACTCATCCTGCTTTATTTGGTGACCAAGACTGGATGGAGTAAAGGGCTCTTTTTCCATGTTCACATTTAACAGTGGAAGTGGTGATCTATGCAATGTTAAGGATAAGTTTAGACAAAGGCCTGATTTTTATTTTCTGCCAACTAAGCAATTTTGATACTAAGTTGGAGTTATTAGATATTTTCTTAGATATTAGGGAATTTCAGAATTTAAATATTTATATATTACAAATGAAAACCTACCCATGTTATA
Organism: Pseudopipra pipra; assembly: GCF_036250125.1. Classification (NCBI taxonomy): domain Eukaryota; kingdom Metazoa; phylum Chordata; class Aves; order Passeriformes; family Pipridae; genus Pseudopipra; species Pseudopipra pipra. The sequence goes on along the minus strand of NC_087580.1, from coordinate 47,443,678 downwards.
AAACATTTTCGATTTACCCGTTCTTAGTAGTGTTATATCTCAGAACTCTCAACATTACATATGGAAAGGTCTCTTCACGCACTCAGGATAAATCATTTTCCTATAAGACTATTCTAATCCATTTTTCAGAAGAATGTTATTTTAAGAATATCAGTGTCTTCATGGATTTGAATCTTATTGCACTAAAAAGTAAGAATGGGTGAGTCAGGTCAATATAATATAATCTCAAGAAAAAGATGTTTGGAGCCTACTATAATCTCTAGTATATTAATATCATAACAATCAAAAAAGAAATGAAAGGAGGGGGCTGGAAAATGGGGTGAGAGATGGAGAGATATTGGATGGGGCTTTAATAGAACTTTTAGACTCAACAGGAGGATGGGTAGACTATTGAGAGGATCTGGTGACAGTGAAAAGGAGCTGAGAATTAAAGGGGATCCTAGCACACTGGTGATGGCCAAATATTTGGAACAAATCAGGAGATGGACCCGAACACACCCTAGTGCTGAGTGGGACTTGAACCCACTACGGTATTTCCACCAAATCTGCTCAAGGAGTTTTAACACTTACCCTTTAATGCCTCCTACTAGAAAGATGCCAGGTGAAATCACCTGCTGCTGGCAGTTGGATGTTTGAAGACAAGAGGATACAACAGTGGTGGCTTAGGGTCCCGTCTGGGTCTCCAAACTGTTAATACTTCTCTACCCTAGGTATCCCGTAACAGTCTGATGCTTTAAATACTGAAAGGTAATTTATTTGAGTGGTACAGTGGTAGAAACAGTTTGAGCTGGGTGCCTCCACAGAGGGACCCTAAACAAAGAAATACCTGGGCAATTATACCCTTACAATCTCCATTTCTCAGCCCTCACATCATAGTTTTATCCAATAATAATATTTAGGTCTGGGGTCTTCTTGTTCTTCATTGGTTCTCTTAGTTGTCTCTAGGCAGGCCATTTCTTATCTGTGACAATGCAGCTTCTGCTGACGGGGATAGTGGCCTTCCTTGCTTCCTTTCATTGGTGAACTGGTTCTGCGGCCTCTTTTTACTAAACTAGGTAAAAGTTCAGAGTATCTAGGCTTGCAGCCTGAGGCTTCAGCAAATTTAGTTACTAATGCTAAGCAAGTTATGCTAAAAAAACCCTTTAAAGATCATCAAGTCCAAATCCCCTGCCATGAGCAGATTACATTGCTAAAAGCCCATTCCAACCTGACCTTGAAAACTTCCAATGATGGGGCATCCACAACTTCTCTGAGCAACCTTTTCCAGTGTCTTGCCACCCTCACCGTAAAGCATTTTTCCTTATATACAATCCAGATCTACCCTCTTTCAGTTTAAAATGGTTGCCCCTGGTCCTGTGTCCTAGTTAGGACAGCTGGGACCAGTTCATCACTGGATGGGTGTAACCCAAAACTGTGTATTCTATAACCTTCCATGCCATTTCCCAGAAACTGTTATCAATGAACCATTTACACCATCTGCCCATAGAGCCTGACTCCTCAGGGTATAAACTAGGTGTTAAGAGGCCTGTGAGATAGAAGGGTGTTTTTTGTCCTCACACCCATTGAGGAATCCCCCGCCCTGAGGGAGGTACTGGACATTCCTGCCTGAACTGGAGGACATATAATCTTGGAGTCTTGGGACTTTTTTAACCACTCATGGGATCCAGAGGAAGACTGCAGATCACCGCTCTCAACCAGACTGCAGACCACCACTCTCACCCAGACTGCAGACCACCACTCTCAACTGGACTGTAACCACCACTCTCAACCGGACTGCAATCACCACTCTTGACCAGACTGCAACAGCACTCTCACCAACAGGTTTTCCCCCTCTCCTTTTACTTTGGACTCAGGGGGCCCAAAGAACACCACTCTGTTCGTGCCCCAGGGTGCTGGGTTATACATTTGGGTTTTGTGGGTTAAAACCAATTGTTTGTCTGTATAATCATACTTCTTGTATTATTTTATTAAATTGTTATTCTGACTTATAATCTCTCTTTTGAGTTGAGTTCATTTCCCCTGCTGGTTTACCTTTAAACCAGCACATCCTGTCACTGTAGACCTTGGTAAAATGTCTCTCTCCACCTTTCTTTTAAACCCCCTTTATATATTGAAAGGCCACAATAAGGAGACCCTGGAGCCTTCTATTTTCCATGCTGAACAACCTCAACTGTCTCAACCTGTCTTCATTGAATAGGTGTTCCAACCCTCTGACCATGTTTGTGGTCCTCTTCTGGACCCACTCTAACAGGTCCATGACTTTCTTGTGCTGGGGACCCCAGAGCTGGATGCAGTACTCCAGGTGGGGTCTCATGAGAACAGAGTAGAGGGGCAGAATCACCTCCCTCGACCTGCTGGCCATGCTGCTTTTGATGCAGCCCAGGATATGATTGGCTTTCTGGACTGCGAGTGCACATTGCCAGTTCATATCTAATTTTTCATCTACCACCATCCGTAAGTCTTTCTCTACAGATCTGCTGTCAATCCATTCATCCATCAGTCTGTATCAATATTGGGGATTGCCCTGACCCAGGTGAAGAACCTTGCATTAAAATTTAGAGGGTTTGTACAATTTCTTTTCAAGGTTTAAATGAGAACCACTCTAGATAACAAATGATAACTAAAACACAGTCCAGAATTGTATGAATATTCACACTCTTTTTCTCTCTTAATGGGAAAAACACCTCTGTCTGCTTGGGATCAGTCTGAAGACTGTCTCTCCTCCTCTCCTGAAGGGACGTATTTAGGTGAGCTTTGCGCTTCCAACTGCGTTTGAGCAGACCCGGGAATATTCATTTTTGTATACATATATATATATAGTGCTAATAGATCTCTGTGACTATACTTTCTGTCATGACACATATTAACAGTCTGTAGTTAGTGCATTTATTACTGGCAGTCCTGAACCTGCTTTCCTGTTGCTTCAATAAACCATACTATGCATGAACCTGGATTGTGCAGGTCTTTATTGAATGCTATCAGACCTATAGTACTGGATTGGTAAATTGCATTATCAGTGCATCTGTGCTCGTGCAAGTTCTTTCAAACTTAACCAGACTTACAGTGCGAAATTGGCTATAATGAGAAATTAAGCCCAGCCACACCCAGCCCCTCCGATCTCTGAGGACCAACTGGAATGCAAGGGGATTTATTTTCTTCCAAATTTCTATACCCTTAATGCAACACATAGCAATCAGTACAATTGCATGATTCTATCTGCATAGTTGACCAGTATATAAAAAAAAGGATTCTATAAACAACAAAATCCATAACCAATAAGTTATAATATGTTCATGTTAGCATTTCTGTCATTGTTCTTTTCTGCCATGGGGTTTTCAAGGAAAAGTATACACCATAATCACATTTCAGCAGTGTTCTAAAACATAATGCTATCATCATTGCGTATAAACTCTTTAAAAATATACTTCCATCAAATGGCTAATTGACTTCTATGTACACTACAAAAATAAATTTTAACATAAATAAATTGCATGGCATAATTTTATCTTTGTAACTGAAATGAAACAAACCCACTCCTACCAAATAGACAAGTGATGAGACCCAGTTCGAATATTTTTCTTTTAACTCATGCTAAAAGCTATGATGAGTCTTTAATGTGTTATATGCTCTTTCTTATTTAACATTAGTAAGCACTCTATACAAATAAAAATGCATTAAAAAGGAAAAACATAGTGGCAATAGTGTTTCCAATAGAAATAAAGTCCCTGTATTTTGTTTGGTATAAACTGTCACGACAAATACTGTAAGAAAACATTCTTATGATACAAAAATATAAATATCATTCACAATTAAAATGGTTTTAAAAATCCCCAAAGCAAACCAAAATAAATGTTGTCAACCACAGAGTTCTCCCTTTGTCAATGTGACTATCAAAGCGTGAAGCAGCAGACAGGTCACCTGCACATAACATGCAGGACAAGGAATTGGGCAGGGACAGAAAAAAGATGGAGAAAGATGAAGAGAGAGAGAATGAGAACTTTTGTTCTAGCATTTTAAATTCTTATGCTTTGGTTTCAGACAGAACACACAGATTGTAGCATTTTTTCAGGCCCTTCACTTGCACCAATCCATCTTTAGACTAAAAAACAACAAACCCCCCCCCAAATTAGTTTCACAAAGAGATCCCAATTTAGTTGTTTTAATTAAAAGTGCCAATGCAGTGTGGGAAAAACAATCAAATCAACAGAGAAAAAGTGTCATTCATTAGTTCTGGATCCAACAGAAAGTCATTTATATTTAATGAGGAAAAATATAAGGGTTATTTTTAATTCTTCCATTTGATTTTTCTCACTTACTATTAACTTCTGCCATTAAAATAAGGCAACAGAGGATACTGCTTTGAATGCTATAAGGAGACAGCTGAGCTGTGGCTTACCAAGAAAAAAATAGATTATTTAGCTTCTGATGCCACTCATAGTTAACAGTATCAATATCAAAATAAGGCACACTGTAATAGCTTTGAGTCTTAGGCCTTCCTTCCTGATAACCAAGGAAGTATTCCACTCTATGCCCTTACGTAAACAGAGGTATAAATATGAGCAGAGGAGAGATCAAGGCTCTCTTCTCTTCCGGCGAGGTCTGGAAGCAACAGGTTCCCTGCGGCCGGCTCTACTCGTGTGAGAGTGAGGCCTGGTCAGGCCTGTTGTTTCTCTTTCCAATCCGGGAAGTGGTCTGGTGGCGTGGCCTGATTCCGTTTTCTCAAGGGAAGTATTGAGATTTCATTTTGCTAGTTCTTTATTTTGCTAGTTCCCGGGTTTTAATTGTGCATATTTGTCTTGGTTTTTTTTGGTTTTGTCCCTTTTCCCTTTTTCCCTTTCCCTTTTCGAGGGGGGTGTTAGGGGTTCCTTTGTTTATATGTACATAGTATTCTCACTGTATATAACTGTGATATATGTAAAATATATATTTTTGCTATAGCTCTGCTATTTGGTTTTGTTTTTTTTCCTCTCTGGGAAGTAAGGTTTTTTTCGCTGGGTCTTGGGGACTTGGCGGGAAGCCAGGTCCAAACTTACTCACATACGCTCATTGAATTTCTATAACCACCAGCACCTCTCAATATTCAGTACATTTTGAAGTGAAAAAAGAATGGTTATAGTGTTTGCACGCACTTGGCACCGTTTATGAAAAATGTCAAAACACTTTTGCAAACAGTAATTAAGCCTCACAACTCTTCTGGGAAGTAGATAAGTACAATTATGCCCATTTTACTGACAGAGAAACTGAGGCACAGGGCAGTTGCATGACTTGACCAAAATCACATGTACCAAGTCATTAATTGAGTGGGAAACTGAACCACACTCCCAAACTCTGACTTCCTGTCTTCTCTTTTATCTTGGCCCTTTGATGATGGTCGTCTATGGTATGTTAGTAAACACCAGTGCAGTTTTCACTAGTGCCTACTAACAGGGAAAGGCAGACTCACACCAACATCAGTGGGTTCATAAGCCCATTAAGGGTTACCATACAGTAAAAGAGAAACTACAGTACACTGGGAATGTACACACACTGACAGGCACACTTCGAGATGCACACATCAATACACACAACAAAACAAAACCTGCACACAGCTAAACCTATTTAAGTCTCCGAGATTGACATATTTACTTCATATCTGCTTATTTTTAAAAAATATTGCTCATAGCATGTTTGAAAATTAACATTAACATTTCATACTACCACAGTTTGTGATATGCAAATTTAAAATATTTCAAACAAACATGTACCTTTACAGAAAAAATTCTATTACATAAGCAATATTTGCATTGAATTATACAATTAAATCATACAATATTTAAGCAGCAGAGACTTAAGCTGAAATTTAGACCTAGATAAAGTTTACTTGTGGCAAAGAGATGAAAGTACAGTAAGTACGGAGTAAACCCAATATTGTCCCCACTCTATTAAGTGGAGGCAAATTACTCCAGATTATACTGCTTTACGAAGTTCTTTTGTATACTACATGTGTGTGTACTTCTTCAAATATTTATAGAAATATTTTACAAAATAATACAATAGGTTACAGTAACACTGAATTGTTGTCCTGATGCAGTATGTCCTTTCTCACAACTTAGAGCAGTACTTCTCTTCAAGCAGTTCTGGAAATACAACTTTCCATCTTTGGCCTCTTCTGTGCTTCAGTTATTACCCTTTACAAATACAAAGGAAAAAAACCATTAATCAAAGTTCAAGAAAGTGAAACAAATTAAGCTAACCCAACACTCATTTCATGATTCTTGTGGTTACAGTTAGCAGTCAGGCATGATGCTTCTCTTTTTCCAGTCACTGGGGACTTTGTCTGACTGCCATGGCTTTTCAAATATGTGTGGCTTGACAACTACATCGGTTAATTCCCTCAGGACCCTGGGATGCATCTCACCGGGTCCCATGGTTCAGGCTCCTCAGGCGGTCTCGAACCTGATCTTCTCCTACGATGGGTAGGACTTCCTTTCCTCAATCGCTGCCTTGAGATTCAGAGACTTGAGAGATGTGGGAAGAGAGATTGCCATTGAAAACAGAAGCAAAAAAGTCGTTGAGGACCTCAGCCTCCTCCACATAGGTTGTCACCAGATCCCCTATTTATCAGGGGGGATACAATTTATTTTGCCTTCCTTTTCTGACTAACATACCTGGAGAAGCCCTTCTTATTATTCTTCACATCCCTTGCCAAATTTAGCTCCAGCTGTGCCTTAGCATTCCTGATCCCATCCCTACACATCTGGGCAGCGTCCCTATTATCTTCCCAGGATGTGTGCCCCTGCTCCCACTGCCCTCTTGTGTTTCAGTTTGATCAGGAGGTCCTTACTCAGACATGCTACTCTCCTGCCTTCCTTGCCTGATCTCTTGCACATGGGAATTGATAGTTCTTGTGCCCTAAGAAAAATGTCTTTAAATAGCTGCCAGCTCTATTCAGCTCTTTTATCCCTGAGAGTAGTTTCCCAGGGGGTCCCATTCACCAGTCCCTTGAACAACTGAAAAAAAATCCAAACATCAATTAATGTTCAAGAAAAAGAAAGAAATCAAGCTAATCCAACACTCAGCAGTCAGACAATGTGGACTTTTTTTCCATCAGTCATGGACTTCTTGGTAAAGAAATCCTGATGCCAATCAAAAACAATTTGGATGCCTTGATTTCTGAATGCCACAAATTCAGTCAAAAACAATGGACACTTCAAAGAGAAAAAAGCTGTATCTGATACTGGACACAGTTAAGATTCTCATATTAGCCTGCTGTTCAGCTTGGAAAATCTGAGCCCAAACATTTATTTATTCTGAGGATACTATTACTTATTACATTCCTAGACTTTGAGTATAAATGCATTCAGGTTTATTTGCTCTTTGAGATGTTTGGAGAGAAGTTTTATAAATCAGAAGGTGGTTTTATCAGGAATCATCAAAAGTTTCCATCAAAATTCCACACGTATATGCATGTGTATGTGCATATGTGTGTGTAAAATATTTCTGCAACCAAAATAAACTGACTTGCTTTGGTCAAACTAGTGTCTGCCACTGAAAAGCTGTGAAAAGCAGAGCAAGAAAATAGGGGCCAAGAGATAAGTAAGGATTTAGCACTTCTGATTTTTTCCCCCAAATGAGGGGGGGGAAAGCAGTTAAAATAATTAAATTGGTTTTCAACCACAAGCCCCAAAAAGCTTTAGGGGTAAAAAGTCAATTAATTTCTCCCCTTCAAAGCATTCCCCATAAAATAAATTGATTTTTTTTCCCAAGAAAATAAACAAACAGCTTTAGTCTTCCCCAAACAGCTAAAATCATTGAATGATTGAATGTTTTGGGTAGGAAGGGACCATAAAGGTCATCTAGTTCCAACGCCCCCGCCATGGGCAGGGACACCTTCCATTAGACCAGGTTTCTCAGGACCCCATCCAACGTGGTCTTGAACACTTCTAGGGATGGAGCACCCACACCTTCTCTGGGCAGCCTGTTCCAGTGCTTTGCCACCCTAAATTTAAAGAAGTTCTTCCTCATGTTGAGGTGGAACCTCCTGTGTTTTAGTTTATGTCCATTGCTCCTCGTCCTGTGGTTGGGCACCACTGAAGAGTCTGGCACCATCCTCTTGGCGCCTGCCTTTGAAATATTTATATGCATTAATGAGATCCCCTCTCAGTCTTCTCTTCTCTAGACTAACCAGGCCCAGCTGTCACAGTCTCTCCTCATAAGAGAGATGCTCCAGATTCCTCATCATCTTTGTGGCCCTCCACTGGACCCTCTCCAGTAGCTCCTTGTCTTTCTTGTACTGAGGAACCCAGAACTGGACACAGTACTCCAGATGTGGCCTCACTAGGGCTGAGTAGAGGGGGCAGGAGCACCTTCCTCGACCTGCTGGCCACACTCTTCCCAATCCACCCCAGGATACCATTGGCCCTCCTGGTTGCAAGGGCACACTGACAGCTTGTGGTCAACTTGCCATCCACCAAGACTCCCAGGGCCTTCTCAGCAGAACTACTCTCTAGGAGGTCAGCCCCCAACCTGTCCTGGTACTTGGGGTTATTTCTTCCCAGGTGCAGGACCCTACACTTGCCCTTGTTGAACCTCATTAGGTTTCTCTCCACACAACTCTCCAGCCTATCAAGGTTCTGCTGAACGGCAGCACAGCCTTCAGGTGTATCAGCCGCTCCCCCCAGTTTCATATCATCAGCGAACTTGCTGAGGGTGCATTCGATCCCTCCATCCAGGTTGTTGATAAACAAGTTGAATAAGGCTGGACCCAGTATTGATCCCTGGGGAACACCACTGACTACAGGCCTCCAACTGGATTCTACTCTGATGATCACAACCCTCTGAGCTCTGCCATTCAACCAGTTCTTGATCCATCTCACTGTCCATTCATCTAATCCACATTTCCTGAGCTTACCTACGAGGATGTTATGGGAGACAGCATCAAAAGCCTTGCTGAAGTAGAGGTAGACAACATCCACTGCTCTCCCCTCGTTGACCCATCCTGCCATGCCATCACCCAGATTAGGAAGTTATTCTCAATGCACTCCAAGATGCTCCTAGACTGCTTGCATCTTGCCGTGACACTTTTACAGTGGATGTCAGGGTGGTTGAAGTCCCCTAGCAGGATCAGAGCCTGCAATCATGATGTTTCCTATAGTTGAAGCCAGAATGCTTCATCAAAATCCTCCCCTTGATAAGGTGGCCTGTAGTAAACACCAACCACAAGGTTTCCTTTGTTGGCTTGATCTCTAATTTTCACCCATAAGCTCTCAACCTGTGTACTGCTGGTTTTCAAAGACAGTTTTGTGCAATTAATCCATTTTTTTCACATAGAGGGCAATCTCTCCTCCCCACCCCTCCTTCCTGAACATGAGCCAGCAGTGTGCCCAGGTGACCAAGAGGGCCAACGGCGTCCTTGCTTGTATCAGAAATAGTGTGGCCAGTAGGGCTAGGGAAGTGATTCTCCCCCTGTACTCAGCACTGGTGAGGTCGCACCTCGAGTTTTGGGCCCCTCACTACAAGAAAGACATTGATGCACTGGAGCAAGTCCAGACAAGGGCAATAAAGCTGGTGAAGAGTCTAGAGCACAAGTCTTTGAGGAGAGGCTGAGGGAGCTGGGGTTGTTTAGCCTGGAGAAAAGGAGGCTCAGGGGAGACCTTATCACCCTCTGCAACTACATGAAAGGAGGTTGTAGTGAGGTGGGGGTTGACCTTTACTCCCAGGTAACAAGTGACAGGACAAGAGGAAATGGCCTCAAGTTGCTCATGGGGAGGATTTAGATTGGATATTAGGAAAAAATTTCTTCATGGAAAGAGTTGTAAAGCATTGGAACAGATTGCCCAGGGAAGTGGTAGAGTCACCATCCCTGGAAGTGTTCAAAAAACATGTGGCTATGGCACTAGAGGACATGGTTTAGTGGTGCATGTGGTGGTGGTCCCAGGTCGATGGTTGGACTTGATGATCTTAAAGGTCTTTTCCAGCCTTAACGATTCTATGATTCCTTGCCTGGCTCTCGTGAGCAGTTCGTAGCCATCGACTGCAGCGCTCCAATCATGTGATTCATCCCACCAAGTTTCAGTGATAGCGATCAGATCATAGCTTTCCAGCTGCACAGTGGCTTCCAGCTCCTCCTGTTTGTTACCCCTGATGTGTGCATTGCTGTAGGGACATTTCAGTTGGACCGTCGGCTGTCTCATCTTTTTGGAGGGTTGAGGAGCATTCCTCACTACTCTGGTAGGTGTGCTCATGCACCTTGTTGCTTGTGAGTACAACAAATGTTACAGCTTTGGACACTGCCCTACCCCCACCCCCCAAGTTCCTTAGTTTAAAGCACGATTCACTAAGTCAACCAATCTGCCAGCAAAGATTCCCCTGCCTCTTCTAGATAGGTGGATCCCATCTCTCCTCTATTGAGGCTGTATTCATTGAAGAACATCCCGTGATCATAGAAGCCAAAACGCTGGGGACAACACCGGCCACCAAGCCAGGTGTTGATCTGCATAATGTGTCGACTTCTGCCCACACCCTTATCCTCGACTGACAAGACAGAGGAGAAGATCGCTTGGGCCCCTGTCCCCTTCACTTGTGCCCCCAGAGCTCTCAAGTCCTGCTTGATCTTGCCCAAGCTATGCTTTACCATGTCTTTGGTGCCCATGTGGAAAAGAAGCAGGGGATAGTAGTCTGTGCTTTTAACCAGTTGTGGCAGCCTCTCTGTGACATCCTGGATCTTGGCTCCTGGCAAACAGCAAACTTCCCTTGACTGTATATCAGGACAGCTGATGCGTGTGCCTCAGTGCCTCTCAGCAGAGATTCACCTGCTACTAGCATACGCTGCTTTCTTTTGCCATTTGTAGTGTGTGCAATTGGTGCAGTTTCTCCCTGTGAGACTTGTTCATTGGCTTCACCAACTGCCAAGACTTCGTATCTGTTGCTGGTTGGTACATACAAGGAAACAGGGGGGAGAAGTGATATCCTGATGGCACAAGTCACCAGAGACCATGGTGCCTCCTTCTCCAAGGTGCTGTTTGTTCGCTGTTGACGCTCTGCCTGGTAGTCCTTGGAGGTCAGTGCCAAGGGGCCCTAGTATTTCTTCTTGCAAAGTCTCGAATAATTATCTGTTTCTTGTTCCCCCTTCCTAATAGAGTGTAACCTGCTGACTCCCTCCTTCAACTCCTCCACCTGCTGCCTGAGTGACTCCACCAGAGCACACCTTCCACAGGTGGAGCTTGCACCCTCCTCTACCCAGAGGCGTGGGGTACAGACTTTATAGCCCTCCACCTGGACAGCAGCTTCCATGATAGGAAGCTCTGTCTGGGTGGCTGCCTCCACTCATCCCAGGCTAACCTGGCTAGGTAGATGGTCCCCGGCTGCTGCAGAGCGCAGCCCTCACCAGGTCTCTGCCACCATGGTTCCAATGATCCCAAAGCACTGCCTAATAAGCCCTTCTAATTTCCTGGAGACCTCAAGCTGCGGGGTACGTTTGCACAGCCAACAGCTAGTTGGGATGATCATTGGGGCCACAGCTGAAGACTGTGGGTGAGCAGAGCAACTGGTAGAGTGCACTGCCCTTTTCAGGTGCCCTTCCATGCAAACTTCCACACTGCTCCTCTCAGATGACACTCCCTGTTCGCACGCCCTGTTTGCATCGCTCCTGGTCGCTGGAGCTCCCTAGGGGCTGGTTATATGTGACTTCCCAAGGTTTGAACTGGTTGCGGGGACAGCTGGCCCCACCTGGCATCTACATGTTGTAGATGAGGTACACAGTTGGGCATATATAGTGCTGCTAGCTAGTATGCTATATAGTTGGTCATAGTATAGTGCTGCTAGGTCTGAAGTAGAAAAAGTTGCAAAAACATTCATCTTGAGCAAAATGGGAATGTAAAAAAGCAGCACACGACTTAGCAGTGTTACTTTATCCTGGTCCTGTTGAATACACTGGCAGCTTTCCATCAGTTGAGTGCTTATTGTGTGTAATATCTGATAGTGTGGATCCTCAGACCGGTGAGGAGAAATGCACTGTATCAGTGGACACTTCTGTGTGAAGTGACGGAAAGACCTGATCCACTAGTAAATGCTACCATGGATGTGACTGTGTGCGTGAGCAAAAGTTGCAAGTCCCTGGTCTGTTCCAAATGTAGTCAGGAAAACCTGAATCGGTATTGGCTAGTTTTACAGCAAAGTTCTCATGACAGTCATGGAAGCTATGTCCTTGTGAGAGTGACAAGAATAACCCTATAATTTTTACACCTGAGGTGCTTTTACTATAAAATGAATTCTTTGCCTGTGGAAACAAGCAAACCAAGAAACAAATGAAAAGCCTGCCGGTGTAGGCATGCATTGTTTCCAAAATTATTACTGTGGCTCTGACTGTAATCAATGCTTACTCTGGTCATGTGACTTCAGCAGCAGCTATATGGTATGACTGCACGATCAGACCTTGTCTTGAAGTCTAGCCAGCTATAGAGATACTTTAATGGACTGTAAATTGAAGTAATTAACTGGTGAAAAACTGCATACTAAGAGAGAGGCTGTTTGAAAGACTGTACATGTCTCTCTAATGAAATGGATTTCATTGTTTTATAGGCATTTTTAACTGCCGTAGGAGACAAGAACCGTAGGGCTGTCCTTGCGTTGGAACATATGTTTGCACCAGTGTTGGACGGAGCTGTGTCCACTCTGTTTGGAGTGTTAATGCTTGCAGGATCGGAGTTTGATTTTATTGTCAGGTAAAGCATTTGCATGCTTTGACTTTCTTTTTTTAAATAAAAATAAGTACACTTTTATATTTAGACATTTCAGTGTATCTGTCATTTTATTACCGTGTATGGTGTGTCAAGCATGTGTCATCATGGTCCTGTTTTCCCAAGGAGTTCTATTAACTCCTTGTCACATGCTGGACATAGTAGTATTTTCATTGCTGGTATTAAGATCTGTTCCAGGAAAATCTGACTCCCAGCATGAAAGGAAACAAAAATGGCCCTCTTTAGCAAAGTTTTCTAATTCTGGAATTAAGCCAGTTTGAAGCAGCTAGTATTGTCCAATATTAGCTAGATTTTACCTTTAACCTTCCAGATATAGGTCAGGTCTGCCAGATTTTTCATATGCACAATGATTTGCCTGGAAAGGACACATGGAGTCAACCTTCTCTGGGCCTTCTCCTGCTATCTTTATATGAGGATTACAACAATTTATAAATGGGTGAGGGAAATAGCCCTGTTTGGGAGCTAGGGAACTATAAGTATGAACACAGAACTTCAATATTAAAATTCTGTAAAGCAAAGTCCAAAGGCTCTTCTGTTTAGAACTACAGGCGCAGTTTCTCGTGAATTTAATTAAGAATGTGAATTTGTCAAGTATGAGAGGAGAGCAATTTTTTTCTTTTGAGGGGAATTTGAGAAGTACAATGAAACCGAACCTAATCCATTCCAAATAACCAGTGGAGCTCTGCAAAATCACTAATCTTAGAAGTGACACTGGTTCTTTGTGGCAAACTGCAGCACAAAAAAACCCCAAAACTAAATCATAGACCTAAAACAGAACTGAGGTAGAATTGGGCCAAATAAAAATGATCTGAAAGATGACTTAACTGCTTAAGTAAACATAAACTGGATAGGGGATCAGACTTAGCTGACATCCATCTGACGACAGCAACAACAAAATCATAGAATCATAGAATATGCTGAGTTGGAAGGAACCCATCAGGATCATCAAGTCCAACTCCTGGCCCTGCACAGGACACCCCAAATATTTAACCAAGGCACCTGCAGAGGTTATCTCTGCACCACTCTATACTCCTTCCTTTGTATTGCTTGTTGTTTGACCCCCGATTGCTTCATGCTGTTTCCTCTAGTCCTGTCACTGGTCACGAGAGTGAAGAGATCAGTGCCTGCCCCTCCGCTTCCCCTTGTGAGGATGTTGAAGACCGCAATGAGGTCTCCCCTCAGTCTCCTCCAGTCTGAACAAACCAAGTGACCTCAGCTGCTCCTCATAAGGCTTCCCCTCCAGACCCTTCACCATTCTCGTGGCCCTCCTTTGGACGCTCTCTAATAGCTTA